>NC_090940.1:646995943-647620943 GCF_040938575.1 Ambystoma mexicanum | reverse complement strand
GAGGGCAAGCCTAAAATATTCTTTACAAATGTATTTTCAACAAGTGAGAGCTGACTACAATGTCTGCCTCCCCACAGCTCTGCCCCCATACAGAGCAGCTTGCCTGGCTTGGAGGCAGTATGCCTCGGTATGATACTTTCACAGCCCCGTTACCATAATGACGTGTCTATTTAGCAATGGCTGCACTATAACGTGACAGAGTGACTGTAGCCATCATCACCTGCGCAGGTAGTCCCATTCCTTAACTTGGTCTACGTCCTCCTCATTTAAAAACAAGTTTGGTTCATGTTTCCCGCTAGTAGTAGGTCTTTTGAATGTTGTGACTTTCGTCTTGGCTACATTAATTGTTAAACCACTCTCAGCTCAGAAGTTTTCAGAAAGAAACAACAGTTGTCGTTTAAGCCAATAGGCGTTTAAGAAAGGAGTGCTCCGTCGTCAGCAAACATTAAAACAGGGCCTTTTTCCTCAGCTAAAACCGTCGCATCACTGAAGATCAACCAATTTTAAAATGATCCTGTTTATAAAAAAGGAGAAGAGTTTTGGTGCCAATACGCAGCCCCGGCACACAACCCCATTTCAGTTGGTACTCTGTCTGTGACGCTACCATCGATGCCCCATCTAACCACAGCTTCATTGTTAGTATAGAGGCACTGGATAGCCTTTCTAAAATGTTTGTCATTCTCAAGGTGACTTTGTAGTGTAATCACATATCATACTGAATATCAGTCAACAGCTGATTGGCTAGTTTACTGTAGTTGTGGCAACAATTGTTATGACAGTGTGTGCCACTAAATACATTCATTCAAACATTTTACATCACTTTTGTCATAAAAATTGAGTTCCTGTTTTTTTGTTGTTGAGGAGACGATCTTTATCAGGTTTCATGTCTTTTCCTTTTTTTTAACCTGCTAGAGTATAGTCCGTTTTATGTCATCTGGTGAATGTTGTTTTAGTGTAAAATGTTCCACTAGTGTTGCTTAAGAGGCATCTTAAGAGGGTGTTTACCCTCTTCCAGTATTTTCCAGTTCTTCTTCATGATTTGACTAATTTTGTTTGTCAATTTGAGAAAGAGCTCACAAACACCAAATGTTCATGATTAATAATAAAGCCGCTGTCTTCTTTTTTTTGCTCGCTTGAACAATCTCTTAACTAGCTGTGCTCGGTAGCCTCTTTTTTTTAGTTTGTATCCCAATTGTTTAGGTAGGGGTTCTAGCACAGAGTCTATCCCTGAGACTATCGGACGTAGCAGTGGATTTTGTAGGGATGTATTAATCTTATCAAAATATACAATTTAGGAATTCTCACTTTGTTTCTTTGGCCAGGAATGGTGCTCCTGTTTACTAATCCATTCTCTCAGTAGGGCTTTCTCAACTTTTTCAGTGATTAGATCTTTTAATCTCTCTGTTGGATCTTCATCTAATTGTTCATGGGACATTTTGTCGTTTCATTGACGAGGACATTCTGAAATATAGTCACTTGTATTCAGGATCACGATGGCCCCATCTATTGTCTGCTTTTCGTATTATAATTTCTTCGTTTGGGTCTAAAGCATTAAACGCAATCGTTTTTGCTTTTCGTGACATTCTGACAGCGTACTTCAATTGTATTCGATTCTCTGCGTTGTATTTCTTGTGGTACTCGTCTTTCGAAGACTTGTGCCTCCGCACTCTGGCTTTCTGAAGGCTGACAGAATGAAATACAGGGAGCACCATTTCAGGAAATCCCTCGCCGTTGCCACCATGCCAACGGGAAACCTGTAACGAGGGGGGCCCCCAGATTTTCACAGGAGGTTATCATCAAGAAACAAACTCGGTGCCTTGAATGAGGCCCAAGAAGTGGTATCAAAATCATTTCTGGTTATATCAATATTAGTGGATCAATGTGCTCTTAAAAATAAAACATTGTTTGTGAGAGACTTGGAAACCCCACTGTCATTAAAACCGGACGTTTTCCCTTTTTGTGCAGGCTTCAAATGTTGGGCATTGGCCAGCGATCATTGTGGCCCCTGGACAAAGCCTACACCAAACTTCTGACCCCCGGGGAGTGTTTGTGAGCACCGTTGGTGTAGATCATGGCGTTCTATGCTGCCAGCGTTCCTCTATGAATCAAACTAAAGTAGTAAGGGAGTTTGGATATTGGATTTATATATGGACATTGATTTTAAATTGTTGTGTATATTGAATGAAATAAATGCGAAAAGGTTTGTAATAAACCAAATGCAAATAAACAAAATTATAATAATCCAACTAAGGTTATTACAGAATAACAGAATAGGCTTCTGGGGCGCGCATATTAATAACAGGATAACTGCGCGTCTGTGAAGTAAAGCTCAGTGCGTGCGAGACAAAGTGCACTTGATTGTCTGTTGGGACTCTGCGATTTATTTTTCGCTCCCTCCTAATGATGCCGCGTGCAGAAGCCGTGTTTTGCTCAATGTTGTGTAGAAAGTAAATTGCCGCCCAGCAGATGTTGGTATTTGGAGGCGCGTCAGTGGGATAGGGAGCGCACCCCAGTCCTCTCCGTCAGCTGTCTGCAGGCTCTGCGGGCCCGCTGTGTGCTTACTTTGCTGTGTAAAAGCCGCTCGTTCTGCGGCTGGGAAGTCTGGCACCACACTTGGCCACGCGCCAGACCTCTGAATTTAGCACTTGTTTCTCGAGTAATTTCCTGAAATTGGTAGCTCAACCTTTATAAACCTTTGGAAATGGAGATAAATAAGCCATTGACTTTGTCTTGAATCGACAGGGTGGTGGGGCGCCTGTGTCTGTGTTTGCTCGCTTTATCATTATGTTACTCGCTGTTGGAGATTTGTTGCAAATTTTTAGTTGGTTGAGAACATATACCGTCCGTTTGCTGCCGAGCCTGGAATCTTCCGCCCTGTCCGTTTACTCTTTCAAGCACTCGGGTGATGACGCTTTGCAAGGATAGCAGCAGACTGCGGCAGAGCGCTAAACTAAGATGTATACACATTGCTGCAAGTCACTACCCAGGCCAGTAATCTCAAAATCCGTAGATAATAACTTCATCCACTGTATAAAGTCATTTGGAGACACATATATCGATGCCGCAAATCTCTAGCACACCATTCTTGTTTACATCTGTAACACAACACCCTGGCCAGCTTTGAGGGCCCTCACACTTGATGACCTTGCAAAATGTTCACATCACTAAAACCTCTGAGATGGCCAGCATCCTATTTGACGGCATCATAAGATATATATCTGGCACCGCTCTCGTCTCCTAATCCATGTCCCCAAATCCACCCTACACAAGGTCATCATTACCAAATTCCTCAAAGCGGGATTCATCTAACCACTACTACAAACAAACTCACCAGGCACAGGGATCCCTGAAGCTGCCGACCAATCACCAGCCTGCAGCTCCTATGTAAAGTCTGTGCAACTCCATATGTCGGGGTTGCTCAGCAAGGGCTACTCCATGACTAGCAGGCTAGTGTCCGACCGCAATGTGGCACAGAAGTAGCAACCATACAGGCTGGCGACATTGCTCTACAGCTCACGGACACGGTAGACCATACCCTGAAGATCAAACTGCTATCAGACAGCATGGGATTCACCGGCAAAGTCCTGAGCTGGTTAACCCTCTACCTATCTAATATGCATCGGATCAATTACTCCAAATGAATAATTTCAGGTCGGAGTGATGTCCGCTCTCCTGCAGAGCGTCTTAGTGCTCAGTCCTCTCGATGTTAAATCATCAGTCAACACATGGGCTGTCCAGGAGTAATCCTCACCTACTCAGGCATATCAGTGCTCCAGTATGCAGATGGCACTTGGCACACTGCACGTTGATGTATATTACTGCAAATTGCAACAATTCCACTGCTAACGGTTTAACCTCTTGATTGCTCTCCCACATCCGGGGTCCGTGGGACTTTGAGGAGACGTACAAAGTGCTTACCCTCCCCCACCCCACCATCAGCCGAGGTCCCCGGGATTTTCAGGAGGCGTACAAAGTGCTTATCCTCCCCCACCCCGTATCTCAGAAATTGGGAGGAATATACAAGTTTTATATGACAATGAGACCATCTTTTTAGGGTTTAAATAAGTCTCACGGGCACTTAAACAATTACATGGACACATCCTAGGGTATGTTGCAAGCCTGGCACAAAGCAAGAGGAGGCAATTGTGTGATATTCTAACAATATATGTCTGAGATTGCTGTTGCTACCAGTTGCTACACAGGTCAGGAGTCTGTATATGTTACACAACTGTTCTCATAAGGCTATGGTATGGCACGCGTGTTGTTTGCATGGTACTTTGTGGCAAAGCGATTCTTCCTCACAGCAGAGAGGAGCGGGGAGGGAAACATATAGGCTGCGACCCAAGCACCTAAGCACAAGTGCACCCAAGGTTTCGCACTGTAAGGCCCCTCGGCCACAGCGTCCCGCTCCATAGTATGGATAGATGGCTGACCCTGAAGACACTTCCAGCTTAGAATGACTTTCAGAGGGCAAGTTTCATGCTGAGGATACACCCCTGAGGGTAAAAGGGAACGCGACTCTTGAGGGGGAAAAATATGATCTGAATGATCTAGTAAATAAATATTGCCCAGCAGGGTCAATAACATGTTTATGAATATACAGAGGCAAACTGTGTCCATACGCTGAGATGCACAAATGTGGAATAATTCATGAAAATGATCAATTAAATGAAATAAAAGGCATTTTCAAGTAACTATATCATCATACAAAACAAAAACAATTATGCCAAATCACCAATGTGACTGTTGTATGCCACCACCAAATACAAAACAGGGACTTAAAAGTTATGAACACATTTTATACAGGCAATGTCAAAATGATTAATATAGCTGCCCGTCAATGTCCAGGCTTTTAGAATGCTGATCCTCGTACAGTAAATCACCAACTCGTTTTGGCGACACTTTGCCATTTTTGTCCGCCTTCCTCAGGGTGAACGTTTTCAAGTACATGCAATGCATTGTGACGGTCCCCTTGCAGTGGCTATATGCATGCCCAAAGCATAACACTTGAAGGTGGGCACCCAAACACGTGGTCTCACAAAATGTAAAAGTAAAGATAACACGCTTCGTCAGGGAACGAGACCAAGAGATAAGTGGCAAGGATAACAAACGTTATATAAAATAAAGTAAACAAGCAAAGAACTCTGCTGCCCGAGAGCGCTCTGCCAAAAAGTACACGAGCTGCACATTATAAGAAACACTTTCGTCATCAGTGACATCATTATGTAAGGTACAACATCACAGTGCTGATTGGAGGGGCCGTATGGCACAGCCAGCTCTACAGGGGATTTCAGGCTGCAATTGCCCACTGTTTCCCAGTCGATCTGGTGGCACATGTGTCAGCTGGGCTCATCTCCGTGGTGAAGGTCAGGACAAATGTGACACACATCTAACTAACTAAACTAAACAACAAGAACTGATAATATGAGAATAATGGCATGCATAAAATCCTTGCATGAATGGGGGTACTTAGAGAACATGGACTAATATATTGGCATTTCGACCTCTACATTCAGGGCTTCATGGATACCGGGGTCCCGCTCCCAGTTGTCTCCCCCTGGGGGTTTGATCTACTGTTTACTTTCCCAGGTCGTCCAATCATTACAGCAACAAACAGTGTTTTAGAACCTCTAGCACAATACCTAGATCGGATCTTGCAACCATTAATTCAGAATACAGAGACTTACTTGAAGGGCACAACAAGCTTTTTGCCGATACTACAAGATGTCCAATTTGTAGAGGGACGTGATACCCTTTTCACCATGGATGTCACGTCACTCTACACCAACATTACTCGCGAAACAGGTCTAGAGGCAGTGGAATGGATGCTGCTAAGAACAGCAGACTGCAAAGCAGACCGTGTATTTGTTTTGACCTTATTGAAACTGATCCTAATGAACAATTTTTTCAAGTTCGGAGAATGCTACTTTTTATAAACATCGGGAACCAGCATGGGAGCGCCATGGCCCCATGCTATGCCAACATATTCATGTTCTGTTTGGAGTATG
This sequence comes from Ambystoma mexicanum, assembly GCF_040938575.1. Taxonomy (NCBI): domain Eukaryota; kingdom Metazoa; phylum Chordata; class Amphibia; order Caudata; family Ambystomatidae; genus Ambystoma; species Ambystoma mexicanum. The sequence continues at coordinate 647,614,935 of NC_090940.1, read as the reverse complement.
AGAATGTGGTAACATCTCCAAGATGATCACAACACTTATCACTCTATACAAGATACATTGACGACATCTTTGGGATCTGGACGGGCCCAAAGGACGAGCTGGAACTATTTTTTGGCACGATGAACTTGATGAATCCCAGGATCAAATTTACGACATCCACTCGTGAGTCTGAAATACATTTTTGGGATGTTGAAGTTTATTTAAAAGGAGGAAAACTAGAAACACACGTTTTTTCAAAGAATACAGATAGAAACAGCCTACTTCTAGCCACAAGCTTTCATCCACAGAAAACATTGGACAGTGTACCACTGAGTCAATGAGTCAATTCCTACGATACAGAAGTAATATTTCGGAAACTACAGAATTCTCCAGTCATCAGCCTTACAAACAAAATTCATTGAAAGGGGATATGACAGAAATGTAATATCCGGAATCAAAGAGAACACCCAGACCTGCTCGAGATCAACAAAAACTGGTATATGTGACAACATATTCTACCCAAAGTAAGAGAATAAAAAGTATCATTCAAAAAAACTGGCATATGTTACAAATTTACAAAATTACAACTAATTTTCCCAGAGATCCCGACATTCGCCTGCAGGAACAACAAATCCCTACACAACAGATTAATCAGAGCGGACATAACCCCCATGAAAACTGGAAAACCCATATTCAAGGGCACTGTCCCATGCCACAACTGGCATCACTGTGGCAGCATATTAAAAGGTAATACCATCAGCCACCCACATACAGGGAAAACCATCCCCCTTAAACATTCATGCACATGCGATTCATCAAACGTGATTTATGGACTTAAGTGTCGTTGCGGTCTGTTTTCTGTGGGCATGACCACTAGAAAAGCCAAAACCCGCTGGTCGGAGCATAAATCCAACATTAGAACAAAGAGTCAGAAATCATCGGTCGCAATACATTTTGCAGAAGCAAGACACTCTGTAGCACAAATGAAATGCGTGATACTGGAGCATGTGAAACTGGGCCCTAGAGGTGGAGATATTTTAAAAACCCTACACCAGAGGGAGATAGTGTGGATCGATGCACTTGACTGTCTTAGCCATAGGGGCATGAATGTAGAGTTCGATCTAATGTGTTATGTCTAATACATCTAAATACAGGACTGACCCTGATGTAAAATGTATCCTATTTAAATCTTGGTTGCCTGTACTTAAAAGCTTGGCAGAACTTGACCTGCAGACAGATGTGGGCCTAAAAATGTATTTGATTCACTTGAATGATGTTACAATAATCCCAACTGTATATCCTAGATTGTGAGCCTATATAACGGCAGAGGTGAAGAGTCATAATAAGAATCTAGACTTTACCCTGGCCCTGGATTTCAGCATGGGACAGTCGGGGACCCAAGCAGTCTTACGTCTGCATCTCCCCCTCTCACACGTACAATGGCCTAGGCGACAAGAGCCCTTGCCATTAACCAGATCCCTTTACACCAACAATAATCAGAGTCATATATAGACTGAGTACCCAAGTGTGTTATGTCTGATAGTTCTCGACGTGCAGCTAGAGAGTGGCTTAATAATGTATCTGATTCACCTGACGGATTGTTGTAACAATCCTGTTGATGAGATAGACAATAGGACCATTGAGCCCTACAGAATGTTAGCCTATATAACGGCGGACATGGATGAGAAGAATCTTATTAGGAATCTAAGAGACACCCTGGCCCGGAATTTAAGCATGGGATAGACGGGGACCCAAGCAGACTCCTGTCTGCGTCGTCCCCACTCACCCGTGCAGTGGCCCAGGCGACAGGAACTTTTACCACTAATCAGATCCTTTCATACCAGTAATAATCGAAATTATTATGTGGAGTCACCTCTGTTGTATTTCATCAGTGCAATACTTCATGGAAAAATAGTCACTTATAGTTGACACATCTCAGTTGCTCTAGCAATATACACGCGCATGCGCCGGGGAGTAGCGTTACCCTCCCTGGGGTCGCCACAAAGCACCATGCGCACCCGCAATGGTGTTCTGGGCTGGTCTTGGGGCTCGCGCTGCTCTCCGGCACATGCGCGTTTAGAATCGTCACGTTTGCCATGCGCATGCGCGGATGGAGAGCGACTCGACCCGCTCTGCGCATGCGCAACGATATACAAGCAACGCACATATACGAACCCACGATCCGGAGACGGCTACTCGCGATCCAGACACCAGAGGATTCGTTCATAACACTCATTTTGTGCACGGAGGTAAGAGATATATCTACACTATATATATGATAGCCTCTACACTACCATAGAGGCAAGTTGGGTATTTACTTGAACTGTCTTTTTGAGAGACATTGCTATGGATGGAGTTACCTTCCAGACAAAGTGAATAGAGGAAAACTATCAAACCAAGAAAGGGAGGGTTGGATGACTCTATCTATCCTTGCACACAAAGGCGCTTACCATATGAACTAAAATCAACAGAGGATGACTAACTGTAGACTAAGAATCTCCAAATAAGAATATACTGAAACCACACTTCCTTCTGTGTCCATTTTAGAACAGTTCTTCTGAAACAATCTGCGCGAGGGGGAGTTTACCATGTACAGAGTGGATTGGGGCACAGTCAAATCCACCCACAGGGTGTGTCCAAGGACCGGCATTAGAGGTTATCCCAGCACAAATAAGGAGGTGCGTTAAGTCTAACTGTTTGTAATAGTTATAGCTGGAATTGCCAGTATTGAGTCAGCTAAAGGAAATTAATATTGGAACATTTTCTACATCTTTTGCCTTTGGAATTGAAATTATGAACACACACAGTTTTGGAACAACTAGTATCATTGGCCCTGAAGATGGACTGCTGTAAAGTACGAAACGCGTTGGCAATGCACTGAAAAATCCTGATACTATCTTGGATTGGTGACTTTAAACCAAAGAACCTTATTTTTTCCTTTAGAATTTAAAAAAAAGGGTCTTTACAAATACATGTTGCAAAAAAGTTGTACAATTGAGATTGTGTAAAACAAAGCCTGTGATGTAAATATTCTATGCTTTACCTAATTTTGTGTTTCAGAAGAAATGCCCATTTTTTTTAAAAAAAAGATTGTTGTTGATTAAAAAGACCCACATAGGGTTCTTTCAGACTTTTGTAGAATTGTGTGTTATAAAATTGACTTTATTAAGATGTGGCTAACTTTTTTGAATTTTCTTTGAATTTTTTGAATCTACTCATTCTTGAATGAAGTTAAGCGTTTAACATACAACGTTGTTGTGGGATTAACATCAAACCTGGGGTGAGCCAACTTTGCTTTCGACTCCCCCCAACCTAAGTACTCTAAAATCTAGTCCAAGGAATCACAAGGTACTTATATTTTGAATTACTAGCTGTGGGACCTTAGTCGGATCCCACCAGCTGTTGACATCTTTTGGGATTTTAATCCCTTTAGGAGTGCACTAAGGGCTGGCATGTAGCAATACATGCGTTCCTTTTCAGTTTTACTTTCCCTGGTGCCTCATGATACGAACAGACGTGTTGATTTGAAGAGAATATACTGCTGCACAGGATTAAGTATATGGTGGGTGTTCTGGAACAGTCAGGGCAGGGGGGTCAGATGTGTATCAACATGAAAGAGAGTGGAGGGTCGGGGGACTGGTGTGGCCTGGCGGGGTGGGGGTTGAGCGGGCACAGGCAGTTTAGTGAAGATAAATGGGCACATGTGCTGGGGCCTGCTTCGATCTCATGCTCTGCAGAGAGCACATTCTGTGGAAGTGATACTAAACAAGTGCAACAATAAATGGCTGGACCTCCGTGAGAACAAGGTTCGAGTGGAGCTGGCAGGGGGTGGCGATGTCCTGGGCTCTCCGTGCGAGGTGCTAGGGAAGGGAGAGCTGAGTTTACAGAGAGATGATTTTTGGGCCTAGTAAAAAGATGGCGTCTGTGCCAATGCAAAATGGTGTCCATGGGCCTGTGAGCAGCGCTATTCATATAAGTCTCTGTTCTATCATAAGGGGACGTGCCACGGGGATGGGTGTCTGTCCCTGCTTGGCCTACACGTGATCTATTTACCACGGGAAAGGCTGGTGGGGGTGGGATAGGACCATTATCTTCCCAACACACTTCCATCGGTCTAATGTCAATAATTACGCCATGTGAGACGGCCTTCGGTAACAATATCCCCTCTTGTTTTAGTAAACGCTACGTGCATAAGGTTCAGCAAAATTGTCGTGAGCGAGCTCTTGGCAAAAGCATAGATAGTACCGATTGCAGTGTTGATGCAATCAATGAACGCTGCACCATGGGAATGGCAAATGCCTCTGTCAGTGTCAACCGGAGTATCCAGCCCTGATGATGCTGCCCGAGCAGTCATTTGGGATCGGCCAGCAAACCTTTGCAGATTCTGGGGTATTGTGGAGATTGTGCCCCTCTTAGGTAGTTGCTGGAGAGCTCTGTGAATAAACTGCATGTACACCACCCTTTCCAAACCACATCCTTGGGTTGCAATTGCTTAGTTAGTCTGACAGTAAGCAGTAGCGTGAACCTGGATAGCTTTGGAAAAATGATTCGGTTCCTGGACAGCCTGGTCATGGTACAGCACTGAGAAGCTTTAGGCCCAAAGCCTGAGGACCAACACAGGTTCGATCCCTGGTTTTCGGGTGGTAGCTTCTGCTTATGGGGTAATGCCCTATACAGAGGGGCTGCTTTAGCTCCCGCCCATCAGATCTTTCTTCCAATCCCTGTAAAATATTTTCAGGAACTGTTGCACATCCATCGTATTTTGATTTTACTTAGTCTCCTTAAGTGATCTGACATGATAGGTTATTTATAACACGCTTAATACCCAGAGGTTTGTAAGCCCGGACCCAGGGATCGAACCTGTGTTGCTTCGTGTAGTCTTGCTTCCAAGGCGAGCACGTTGCTGCTGAGCTATCCTCCCGAAAGAAGGTATCCCTAGACGAGGGTTTCTTCTTTGCTGCACCTCACTGATTAGGCACAGCAAGGCAGTTTGGGACTGGGCTTCTCCCAGTGCTGGACTGAGATTGACTTGCATGTGGCTGGTCGCCTTCTGTAATGGCGCGCACACAGGCTACAGGTCGATGGAAGGAAGGCTGTCCAGAGACGTGGCAGTAGTTATCTCAAAGCCCGCCATCCTTAAGGTAATGGTTTTGGTTGGCCGCCCTTAGGGCAGATGGGGTGCACAGACGTGGGGGCCCTTATTTACTGAGCCTTTACATATTGTTGAGTGAGTGTCTCAAAGAGTTTAAATGCAATATGAAGTAAAAACTGTTTTTATCTAACAAAAAAATAACTTTGGGGTCAAACTCATCCGTAAAGTGCAAAGTCAGTATTTTGTCAACAGTTGCAGGGTCTTATAAAAGTCATAGGATTTCGGGGTATCTCCCCATCACAGTCTCAAGGCTTTTCTCTCCAAAAGTCCTCCAGTGCCTCCCCTGTTGATGGTGGGGTATGACTGCCTCCAATCCTTCCTGCATGTCCTTTAGAAGTCTTCCACTTGCACACAGAACATACCTAAGTAGCATTCACTCTGTGTGGGTTTGGAAATGTGTGTACATGAGCATTGGGGCACGCGTGAAAGCCGTTTAAAGAATAATGGGCACAAAGTTATAGTTTGTGTCTCATATGGAGGTTCGATTTGCAGCAAGCTGTGTACCAGCTCCGCAGGAGCCGCTGACTGTGTGATGCCCAATACCCAGGGGGTTGCTTTCAGCACCTTCTCCTCTTATATATGTATTTCGATCCCTGTGGGCTGACTATGGAATACTGCCAGTGCCACCCCCTCCTGAATTAAGTTGTACAGATGGGTACTATGCGTCGTACGCATATCACACATTGATAAATACAGTTTGCCGTCTCAGCACTTATACTCGGCCAGTGGGGTGCATTAGCAGGCCAAAAGTCGAGTTTGTCCTGATGAAGGCTGTTCTATGAATAAATAGTGGCTGAGAACAAGTATCTGCACCATGACGGGGCCGAAACACAGTGTCTCATATGTTTAATTGTGACTGCTGCGCCCAATGTAACACCACATGTATGAGGCATTTGGGAGGCAGAAAGGACATTCTCTGCACCTCTGTGCAAAGGAAATGAGGGGTCTCGGGAATATTACTGCACTTGGAGATCTCCAAATGATGAAGCAGTGCCGTAATAATGTCCCCAGCTTGGCTCTTTAACTGCATTTGCTACTCGCTGTGCTTTAACGAGTAGAGCGCATACTAATCCTACGTTTAGACATATACATGTAGCTATTCGGTTCTGTGTTTTTTTTAATGATTTTCACTGGATTACATACATAAAATGAGGTCTAACTTGAGTGGCCGGTGTATGATTATGGCTTGGGGGAAAAAGGAACGTTCTGTATTGTCATTTGTTCTAATCTTTTCTTGATTAATAATACATGTTTTCTGAGTCAATACTCATTCATTGCTGACTTTGTGCCTCATTGTATGTTTCTGCTGCCAGTCCAATAGGTCTCACGTGACTTATTTCCAGACAAGGCGTTAGTATCTCTGCCTTCAAGGAGGCAGTGGCCCTCATTTTCTTTGCTTTCTCGAAAGGCGCTCTAAACTTTCACTTCACCTTTCCTCTCCTTTTGGGTGCTTTCTCCACCTGCATCAGGAACCTTTCCTCCAACTTGCATAATACGTTTCATCCTTTGTGATTTCTCGAGTTGCACCAAGTGCCAGGGCCCGGCACTTCTTCCATTTGGTGCCTCGCTGGACTCCCACTTCTGGAGCTTTCTTGCGGCAGTGTAGCCCTCTCAGGGGCGACCTCGTACATCTCTACTCTGTCTCATGGTCTTCTCCTCTAGTCTCCCTCTTTGCACCAAGTGCCAGGGCCCGGCACTTCTTCCATTGGGTGCCTCGCTGGACTCCCACTTCTGGAGCTTTCTTGCGGCAGTGTAGCCCTCTCAGGGGCGACCTCGTACATCTCTACCCTGTCTCATGGTCTTCTCCTCTAGTCTCCCTCTTTGCACCAAGTGCCAGGGCCCGGCACTTCTTCCATTGGGTGCCTCGCTGGACTCCCACTTCTGGAGCTTTCTTGCGGCAGTGTAGCCCTCTCAGGGGCGACCTCGTACATCTCTACTCTGTCTCATGGTCTTCTCCTCTAGTCTCCCTCTTTGCACCAAGTGCCAGAGCCCGGCACTTCTTCCATTGGGTGCCTCGCTGGACTCCCACTTCTGGAGCTTTCTTGCGGCAGTGCAGCCCTCTCAGGGGCGACCTCGTACATCTCTACTCTGTCTCATGGTCTTCTCCTCTAGTCTCCCTCTTTGCACCAAGTGCCAGGGCCCGGCACTTCTTCCATTGGGTGCCTCGCTGGACTCCCACTTCTGGAGCTTTCTTGCGGCAGTGCAGCCCTCTCAGGGGCGACCTCGTACATCTCTACTCTGTCTCATGGTCTTCTCCTCTAGTCTCCCTCTTTGCACCAAGTGCCAGAGCCCGGCACTTCTTCCATTGGGTGCCTCGCTGGACTCCCACTTCTGGAGCTTTCTTGCGGCAGTGCAGCCCTCTCAGGGGCGACCTCGTACATCTCTACTCTGTCTCATGGTCTTCTCCTCTAGTCTCCCTCTTTGCACCAAGTGCCAGAGCCCAGCACTTCTTCCATTGGGTGCCTCGCTGGACTCCCACTTCTGGAGCTTTCTTGCGGCAGTGCAGCCCTCTCAGGGGCGACCTCGTACATCTCTACTCTGTCTCATGGTCTTCTCCTCTAGTCTCCCTCTTTGCACCAAGTGCCAGAGCCCAGCACTTCTTCCATTGGGTGCCTCGCTGGACTCCCACTTCTGGAGCTTTCTTGCGGCAGTGTAGCCCTCTCAGGGGCGACCTCGTACATCTCTACTCTGTCTCATGGTCTTCTCCTCTAGTCTCCCTCTTTGCACCAAGTGCCAGGGCCCAGCACTTCTTCCATTGGGTGCCTCGCTGGACTCCCACTTCTGGAGCTTTCTTGCGGCAGTGCAGCCCTCTCAGGGGCGACCTCGTACATCTCTACTCTGTCTCATGGTCTTCTCCTCTAGTCTCCCTCTTTGCACCAAGTGCCAGAGCCCAGCACTTCTTCCATTGGGTGCCTCGCTGGACTCCCACTTCTGGAGCTTTCTTGCGGCAGTGTAGCCCTCTCAGGGGCGACCTCGTACATCTCTACTCTGTCTCATGGTCTTCTCCTCTAGTCTCCCTCTTTGCACCAAGTGCCAGGGCCCAGCACTTCTTCCATTGGGTGCCTCGCTGGACTCCCACTTCTGGAGCTTTCTTGCGGCAGTGCAGCCCTCTCAGGGGCGACCTCGTACATCTCTACTCTGTCTCATGGTCTTCTCCTCTAGTCTCCCTCTTTGCACCAAGTGCCAGGGCCCGGCACTTCTTCCATTGGGTGCCTCGCTGGACTCCCACTTCTGGAGCTTTCTTGCGGCAGTGTAGCCCTCTCAGGGGCGACCTCGTACATCTCTACTCTGTCTCATGGTCTTCTCCTCTAGTCTCCCTCTTTGCACCAAGTGCCAGAGCCCAGCACTTCTTCCATTGGGTGCCTCGCTGGACTCCCACTTCTGGAGCTTTCTTGCGGCAGTGCAGCCCTCTCAGGGGCGACCTCGTACATCTCTACTCTGTCTCATGGTCTTCTCCTCTAGTCTCCCTCTTTGCACCAAGTGCCAGGGCCCGGCACTTCTTCCATTGGGTGCCTCGCTGGACTCCCACTTCTGGAGCTTTCTTGCGGCAGTGTAGCCCTCTCAGGGGCGACCTCGTACATCTCTACTCTGTCTCATGGTCTTCTCCTCTAGTCTCCCTCTTTGCACCAAGTGCCAGGGCCCGGCACTTCTTCCATTGGGTGCCTCGCTGGACTCCCACTTCTGGAGCTTTCTTGCGGCAGTGTAGCCCTCTCAGGGGCGACCTCGTACATCTCTACTCTGTCTCATGGTCTTCTCCTCTAGTCTCCCTCTTTGCACCAAGTGCCAGAGCCCAGCACTTCTTCCATTGGGTGCCTCGCTGGACTCCCACTTCTGGAGCTTTCTTGCGGCAGTGCAGCCCTCTCAGGGGCGACCTCGTACATCTCTACTCTGTCTCATGGTCTTCTCCTCTAGTCTCCCTCTTTGCACCAAGTGCCAGAGCCCAGCACTTCTTCCATTGGGTGCCTCGCTGGACTCCCACTTCTGGAGCTTTCTTGCGGCAGTGCAGCCCTCTCAGGGGCGACCTCGTACATCTCTACTCTGTCTCATGGTCTTCTCCTCTAGTCTCCCTCTTTGCACCAAGTGCCAGAGCCCAGCACTTCTTCCATTGGGTGCCTCGCTGGACTCCCACTTCTGGAGCTTTCTTGCGGCAGTGTAGCCCTCTCAGGGGCGACCTCGTACATCTCTACTCTGTCTCATGGTCTTCTCCTCTAGTCTCCCTCTTTGCACCAAGTGCCAGAGCCCAGCACTTCTTCCATTGGGTGCCTCGCTGGACTCCCACTTCTGGAGCTTTCTTTCGGCAGTGTAGCCCTCTCAGGGGCGACCTCGTACATCTCTACTCTGTCTCATGGTCTTCTCCTCTAGTCTCCCTCTTTGCACCAAGTGCCAGGGCCCAGCACTTCTTCCATTGGGTGCCTCGCTGGACTCCCACTTCTGGAGCTTTCTTGCGGCAGTGCAGCCCTCTCAGGGGCGACCTCGTACATCTCTACTCTGTCTCATGGTCTTCTCCTCTAGTCTCCCTCTCTTCAGCGTCTGGTATCCAAGTTGCTCTCACCCCCTCAAATCATCGAAGCCAAGAAAGTTCACTATTCCATGCAAGTGTAATCGTCACTGGACAGCCTAAAGAAGATATTCCAGATCATTCCAGAATTCAGTGGCCCGGCAGCTTGCAACACGCACCCACTTGTGACTCAATAACTCTGTGAGTAGATTGAAGTGTGTTGTAATACATGTTATGTTCTTGTGTGGAATTCTACTGCTGTAGGATTCCACACTTTGCTTCACTAGTTGTTTACTTACGTGTTGAGCGTTCGTTCTTCATTCCAAGGTTGGCTGTTGGAGTATGGAGATGTGAAGGGAGAGTCCCGCTGGGCTCAGGTTGATTACAATAAAGAAGTCACTCAAGTCTCCAGTCTGTGCCTTCTTTATTACAAAGTGCACTCATCATTCTGGACATCGCGCCAAGCTTCGAAGACTGCAAGACATTGGCATAAGAGCAGAGACGCCCCCTTCCTCACGGACAGAACTTCAAGCACCACTGTGCCCCCTTTCACATCCCAGCCATGTCCACTGACCTGCACGTTACCTCCAGGGTGCCCACTGTTGCTTCTTATTTTCAACATTAACACGACTCCTAGCTGGACCTCATCAGACTGTGCTGATGACACACCAATAATTCAGAAACAGATGAACGACCTGACAACAAACTCACCAGACCTAAAAGCATGCCTTTCACAAGTGGGTGCATGGATGGCTGCAAACAGACTAGACCATCAGACATGACAAAGAAATTCCACTACTGAGACAAAAGGGGGTACGGCGTCCCGGGGGGGATCTTCACACCAATCTAAACTACAGGGTGTGAAGAAAAAACTCAAATATATACCCTGGAAAAAGTTTAAATCTAGGATGCCACCCAAGTAGCTGTCTGAAATCAAATGCTCACTTAAAGAACCACGTGTGGGTCCGAAACTGGGTTATAATATTAGAAGTGTTCAATTCATAAAATTAAAATGCATGAAAGAGCTGTATTAAGATTCTTATTGTCATGAAGGTAAAACACAACTAGCACCCAAATAGAGCGATAAACCAAGTTTTACCACTCACGAGAACCCGAGTCATCACCAGGATAAATAAACAGGAAACATGGAGTTTCTCCTGCTGATGACTCGGTTTCTCGCGTTCCACTCTAGTTGGGTGTTTGCACAGGTTAAGGCGTTCATCCTGTGCTTTGCTTCGCACTACTGTGTGTGATTTATTCCACAGACACCACGATCTACGTTCCACACTTTACGTGAGAATTTGATTTCAGATAGCTACTTGGTGGCATTCTGCCATGGGGTTCCCCCCAGTGCCAAGGCCTTTTTTGGTGATTTTGGTATTTCGCCATTCAATGCCTTCTAACATTTCCTGTTTCAAAGCATATATATGAATCTTTCCTTCACACAGTCTAGTAAAGAAATTCCATCATTACATACCTCCCATGACACTAAGATCCAATTACGTCACACAAGTCCTCTACGCATATAAGTGAACCACCTGACTTTCAGGACGCATCTCAAGACATGGCCGTTCAATGGATTGACCTGAATAAACAGCAAGAAACCTAGATGAACACAACAGGAAACACTGTTCTCTTATGTCTCAGCTTGTACAGGCACCTAGATTGCCAATCAATAATGCTCTATAATTGAGTCTAGTCTTGCTGCAGCCGCACAAGAACACACAATCCCAATCGTGGGGCTCCTCGTCCGGATAACTATATTGCCTCCCCTAGGACACTCAGCATCAGACCACAAGCTTGGAAGCGTAGGCTTTGCTCATCCTTGCTCCTGCCGCATGTTCCCGCTCTGACATTTGCCATCTCCCTGCTTCCCGGCACGATGCCTGGAACTCTGTATGGCTTACGCATCTGCTGTGGCGCTAGCACTTCATCAGGACTCACCCTCTTGAGTCTTTGCTGTCTATCTTCTCAGTCCCTTTTCCCCATCCTGAGCGATACGGTCAAGATCCCCTCACAAGAGAAAGGGAGGACAGACTCACAGTGTCATTTTTTTTCTGCCTTGTTGAGCGCTCCACACCAAATACTGTGGGTTGGCAACAAGCCGTCAAATGTACAACCTTTAATCTTGACGCTGCAGGTTTCTTTTTTGTTCGTTTGAAAGCTTTATTTTACTTTAAATGTAAGATGTTTTGAGGTAGACCAACATTTCTCATGCACTCCCATTTTAAGTGTGAATGTGTCCATGGACTGATGGCAGCGGCAGACGTGATTTGGTCATGGGTTTGGCCGGGGATCCCTCCCAGCTTGGCGTAGGCGGCCTATCCCAGAGGTCTTGTGGGGGAGTTGAGGGGTACTCCTCTGCCTGGCTGCAAGGTATGTCTGGAGCTGTGCATTCACTTTGATACTTCTGTGTCTGACCCAGTGCCTATCATGCGCTCTCCTGGCCAGGTCTCTTTTTCTATTCTTTCAGGGGATCCCCAAGCAACCCCAGTGCCCAGAATGCAATGGACTCGCCAGACATCTGGGATGAGTGACAGTTTCCGCTAGCAGCACCATTTAGAGATAAATTGCAAGTACTCGGGCCGAATGGGCAGGACCCGACCTGGAACAGGAGGAACGGATTGGCTGCTAAAATGCGATCAACAGCGGAGTAGGGGATCAAACGCCTACCCCAATAAACCCCAGACTTGCTCAAGGAGTGCAGTGGGGCAGCAGCAACATAGCAGCTGGAACCAGCAGGGAGCTGGCCAGCCTGGGGCGGGGGGAGATGGGGAGGGGATAGCTCAGAAAGAGATTTACCCAGGGAAGAGCAGATCGAGGCTTCTAGGTAAGAAGGGGGGGGAGGGCTATACAAAATCCAGCTGAATCAGTGGTCAAGGAGAGGGGTATGGGTGAGATCAGAAAGCAGTTGAAGGACGAGCAACAGAGAAGAGAGGATGGTGTGGCTTGGGAGCTGGCGGAAGACTTGGGGAGGCTTTGGAGTGTCGACAGAGAGAGAAGGTTTGTTTTTTTTGTTTTTATTAATTTGTAATGCGCACCAAACCCGTGGGTAACAGGGCGAAGCAGTACAGGATATGCAAAGTTTCAAGAGGTAAGGTGTTGGGGTGAGAGAGAGGTACCAATTGAGTATGAGTGAGAGAATGGTTAGAGGTACATTTGGAGAGAGTAGAGGGGGGATTGAGAGTAGGTGTGTGTTTGAGAGAGGGAGGGTGTGAGAGATAAAGAGATGGTTTGAGAGAGAGAGGGAAGTAGGAGAAGGAGGGCCAATTAAGGTATTGTTGGGAGGACTGAGATTTGGAGGGAAGCGGCAAAGGGTCAGGAAGGAGTTAAAGCATGGAGACAGGACAAGTATAAGAGAGAGAGAAAAACCAGATATGGGGTGTAGCAAGAGTGGAGGGATCAGGAAGAGTACTGGGGGGTGGAGACCTTAGGGGAAGAGACCGATCAGACCTGGAGAAAAGTGTGTGAGAGAGAGAAACAATCATATGGACATGTAGGGCACCTGGACAAAGACTGCCCAGTGAGGTTACATAGAAGGTCCCTGAGGGAGCCTGAGAGATGAGGCCTCGGTCTGTAGACCCTCCCTAGATCAGGGTAGACCATCCCTGAGGGAGTCCGAGAGATGAGGCCTCGGCCTGTAGGCCCTTCCCTAGATCAGGGTAGACCATCCCTGAGGGAGTCCGAGAGATAAGGCCTCGGCCTGTAGGCCCTCCCTAGATCAGGGTAGACCATCCCTGAGGGAGTCCGAGAGATAAGGCCTCGGCCTGTAGGCCCTTCCTAGATCAGGGTATACCATCCCTGAGGGAGTCTGAGAGATAAGGCCTCGGTCTGTAGGCCCTCCCTAGATCAGGGTAGACCATCCCTGAGGGAGTCCGAGAGATGAGGCCTCGGCCTGTAGGCCCTCCCTAGATCAGGGTAGACCATCCCTGAGGGAGTCCGAGAGATAAGGCTTCGGCCTGTAGGCCCTCCCTAGATCAGGGTAGACCATCCCTGAGGGAGTCCGAGAGATAAGGCCTCGGCTTGTGGGCCCTCCCTAGATCAGGGTAGACCATCCCTGAGGGAGTCCGAGAGATAAGGCCTCGGCTTTTAGGCCCTCCCTAGATCAGGGTAGACCATCCCTGAGGGAGTCTGAGAGATAAGGCCTCGGTCTGAAGGCCCTCCCTAGATCAGGGTAGACCATCCCTGAGGGAGTCCGAGAGATAAGGCCTCGGCTTTTAGGCCCTCCCTAGATCAGGGTAGACCATCCCTGAGGGAGTCCGAGAGATAAGGCTTCGGCCTGTAGGCCCTCCCTAGATCAGGGTAGACCATCCCTGAGGGAGTCCGAGAGATAAGGCCTCGGCTTGTAGGCCCTCCCTAGATCAGGGTAGACCATCCCTGAGGGAGTCCGAGAGATAAGGCCTCGGCTTTTAGGCCCTCCCTAGATCAGGGTAGACCATCCCTGAGGGAGTCTGAGAGATAAGGCCTCGGTCTGAAGGCCCTCCCTAGATCAGGGTAGACCATCCCTGAGGGAGTCCGAGAGATAAGGCCTCGGCTTTTAGGCCCTCCCTAGATCAGGGTAGACCATCCCTGAGGGAGTCTGAGAGATAAGGCCTCGGTCTGTAGGCCTTCCCTAGAGATAAGGCCTCGGCCTGTAGGCCCTCCCTAGATCAGGGTAGACCATCCCTGAGGGAGTCTGAGAGATAAGGCCTCGGCCTGTAGGCCTTCCCTAGAGATAAGGCCTCGGCCTGTAGGCCCTCCCTAGATCAGGGTATGCCATCCCTGAGGGAGTCCGAGAGATAAGGCCTCAGCCTGTAGGCCCTTCCTAGATCAGGGTATACCATCCCTGAGGGAGTCTGAGAGATAAGGCCTCAGCCTGTAGGCCTTCCCTAGAGATAAGGCCTCAGCCTGTAGGCCCTCCCTAGATCAGGGTATACCATCCCTGAGGGAGTCTGAGAGATAAGGCCTCGGCCTGTAGGCCTTTCCTAGAGATAAGGCCTTGGCCTGTAGGCCCTCCCTAGATCAGGGTATACCATCCCTGAGTGAGTCTGAGCGATAAGGCCTCAGCCTGTAGGCCTTCCCTAAAGAAAAGGTCTCGGCCGTTAGGCCCTCCCTAGATCAGGATATACCATCCCTGAGTGAGCCTGCGACATAAGGCCTCGGCCTGTAGGCCCTCCCTAAATCAGGGTAGACCATCCCTGAGGGAGTCTGAGAGATAAGGCTTCAGCCTGTTGGCCTTCCCTAGAGATAAGGTCTCGGCCTGTAGGCCCTCCCTAGATCAGGGTAGATCAGACAGGAGGGGTACCATGGTTCTAGTGAAATCACACAGAATTATGAGCTGTGGGGATGGGAGACTGGTTTAATTGAGGGGGGAGCTCCCTCAAAGGCTGATGGAAATTTACAAGGATACCACCTAAACTTCAAACGTCCTATTTTTGTACATTTCTATAATAAAAATTGAAAATGTTATCGGAATTGTCTCGTAGAATTGGTGACATCTCAACTAGTGTACTTGACTCTAATACAGAGTTAAAGTGATTTTCCTTAAGCAGCCGTGTTGTGAAGAGGCACTTTGACGGCCTCAGGCACCTCCTCCCCCCACACACTTAAAATTCTCCAACTTGTATGAGATTGAAATGCTGTTTCGGTCTGTCCTGACACTGGAGTTCGGGTCTTCTGCTAACCTCGGGTGGGTTTTGTGGAAGTTTGCCTCCCTTGTGGCTGTTACAGTGCAGCCGAGGGACCGGCTATTTGGGCCGAATAGCTTCCAAAGGCTCTTTATAAAGACAGGTCTGTTGTTCAGACGGATGCCTCCCTCAACCTTGGCACTTTTCTAGATGTTTATACTGTGTAGGAGATCCTCCTGTCCCATTGCCTTCTTTATTCTGTCCTCTGAGAGGGGGCAAGACTTCTGCAAAATCTGGATGCCCGAGGACATTCTTGTGATTGGCTCTTTGGTGACGCCGATGCAGGCAAGGAGCAAGGTGGCATCGCCGGAGGTAACTAGGCCTGGGACCTTGCATCACCGGTGGCTGTGGCAAATGATTGCTGCAGAAGGGTGTGGCCCCCTGCCCATCGGCATGGAGGAAAGGGACCAGGTACACAAGTCGCCACAGTGAGAATTGTGTGTGTCCCGGTTAATCTTCATTCTGGACAATCTCGAAAGAAATGGGTATATATAGTCTGCATTTTCAAATTCAACTTTTTTCATGTAAACATTACGCTCTGCATAATGAGAATTCAACATGTTGGCATGGAACGGGGAAATGCATTGGATGAATTGATGGGGCTGGGCTCCTCTCAATAATTGAGAGGGAGAATACCCTTCGCCTTAGGTTTGCAAGGAAATATGTGTAACTGCACACTCCATGTCTGGAGGTGTGGAAACCTCCGGCGAAGCTGCACCTATGTGGCAGCACACCACCCACGAGGCTTTGACATGCCGAACTCAAATGATTGTCCCGGACTGTGTCCAGTAGTGTTGCACCTGCAAAAACTAGTCCCAGTCTGTGATTATGCATTACTCTGGGACCACCACTGCACCCGCTGCCATCAGCATTGCAGGTGTCTGCCATGCGCATGCATGCACCGCAGAGATCTCCTGGGAGTCACCACATGCATGCAGTGAGGGCCATGCAAACACAGGATTCACCGCGAGCTCACAGGATGACTGATCAGCCGAGATGGATCAGAAGGATCTGGGAAGAGTGATCTAGCCCCATGCAAACACAGGATTCACCGCGAGCTCACAGGATGACTGATCAGCTGAGATGGATCAGAAGGATCTGGCAAGAGTGATCTAGCCCCATGCAAACACAGGATTCACCGCAAGCTCACAGGATGACTGATCAGCGGAGATGGATCAGAAGGATCTGGGAAGAGTGATCTAGCCCCTTGCAAACACAGGATTCACCGCGAGCTCACAGGATGACTGATCAGCTGAGATGGATCAGAAGGATCTGGGAAGAGTGATCTAGCCCCATGCAAACACAGGATTCACCGCAAGCTCACAGGATGACTGATCAGCGGAGATGGATCAGAAGGATCTGGCAAGAGTGATCTAGCCCCTTGCAAACACAGGATTCACCGCGAGCTCACAGGATGACTGATCAGCGGAGATGGATCAGAAGGATCTGGGAAGAGTGATCTAGCCTCATGCAAACACAGGATTCACCGCGAGCTCACAGGATGACTGATCAGCTGAGATGGATCAGAAGGATCTGGGAAGAGTGATCTAGCCCCTTGCAAACACAGGATTCACTGCGAGCTCACAGGATGACTGATCAGCGGAGATGGATCAGAAGGATCTGGCAAGAGTGATCGAGCCCCTTGCAAACACAGGATTCACCGCGAGCTCACAGGATGACTGATCAGCTGAGATGGATCAGAAGGATCTGGGAAGAGTGATCTAGCCCCTTGCAAACACAGGATTATCTGCAAGTTCACAGGATGACTGATCAGCGGAGATGGATCAGAAGGATCTGGCAAGAGTGATCTAGCCCCATGCAAACAGAGGATTCACCGCAAGCTCACAGGATGACTGATCAGCCGAGATGGATCAGAAGGATCTGGGAAGAGTGATCTAGCCCCTTGCAAACACAGGATTCACCGCGAGCTCACAGGATGACTGATCAGCTGAGACGGATCAGAAGGATCTGGGAAGAGTGATCTAGCCTCATGCAAACACAGGATTCACCGCGAGCTCACAGGATGACTGGTCAGCCGAGATGGATCAGAAGGATCTGGGAAGAGTGATCTAGCCCCTTGCAAACACAGGATTCACCACAAGCTCACAGGATGACTGATCAGCGGAGATGGATCCGAAGGATCTGGGAAGAGTGATCTAGCCCCTTGCAAACACAGGATTAACCACAAGTTCACAGGATGACTGATCAGCCGAGATGGATCAGAAGGATCTGGGAAGAGTGATCTAGCCCCATGAAAACACAGGATTCACCGCAAGCTCACAGGATGACTGATCAGCTAAGATGGATCAGAAGGATCTGGGAAGAGTGATCTAGCCCCTTGCAAACACAGGATTATCTGCAAGTTGACTGATCAGCGGAGATGGATCAGAAGGATCTGGCAAGAGTGATCTAGCCCCATGCAAACACAGGATTCACCGCAAGCTCACAGGATGACTGATCAGCCGAGATGGATCAGAAGGATCTGGGAAGAGTGATCTAGCCCCTTGCAAACACAGGATTCAACCCGAGCTCACAGGATGACTGGTCAGCCGAGATGGATCAGAAGGATCTGGGAAGAGTGATCTAGCCCCATGCAAACACAGGATTCACCGCGATCTCACAGGATGACTGGTCAGCCGAGATGGATCAGAAGGATCTGGGAAGAGTGATCTAGCCTCTTGCAAACACAGGATTCACCGCGATCTCACAGGATGACTGATCAGCTGAGACGGATCAGAAGGATCTGGGAAGAGTGATCTAGCCCCATGCAAACACAGGATTATCCGCAAGTTCACAGGATGACTGATCAGCGGAGACGGATCAGAAGGATCTGGGAAGAGTGATCTAGCCCCTTGCAAACACAGGATTCACCGCGATCTCACAGGATGACTGATCAGCTGAGACGGATCAGAAGGATCTGGGAAGAGTGACCTAGCCCCATGCAAACACAGGATTATCCGCAAGTTCACAGGATGACTGATCAGCGGAGACGGATCAGAAGGATCTGGGAAGAGTGATCTAGCCCCATGCAAACACAGGATTCACCGTGAGCTCACAGGATGACTGATCAGCTGAGATGGATCAGAAGGTTCTGGGAAGAGTGATCTAGCCCCTTGCAAACACAGGATTAACCACAAGTTCACAGGATGACTGATCAGCCGAGATGGATCAGAAGGATCTGGGAAGAGTGATCTAGCCCCATGAAAACATAGGATTCACCGCAAGCTCACAGGATGACTGATCAGCGGAGATGGATCAGAAGGATCTGGGAAGAGTGATCTAGCCCCTTGATAGCGGAGCATGGTGTGCTTGATCTTAGAACGGCACCGCAAAAGGGCGATAACCTGCAACGCGTTCGCTTTGTTTGCATTTATAGAAAATGTACCAAGCGCACTATGACCGAATCAGTAGTCTCCTGAAAACATGCATGTGCTTCTATTAAAGACAGCAATTTTCTGGGAACGTCCGGCGGCATCTGTAGAGGGAAGCAGGTTTCCATGAATGTGCTGAGGCACCATGAAAGCAGGAGTAAGGGCTTCTGTCTGCTGATTAATTCTCCTCTGTTCCCTCGGGGAATATCACTTGTGTGTAAATTGGCTACTGTAGGAACCAAGGCAAAATGAGGCTGGATGTAGGGATGAGTTGGGGTCAGCAGAATGATCAGTGGTGGTAACCTCTGGAGCTGCACGCGAGAAGACACGACCCTATTCCTAATATCCGTCATCGTCTTAATGACTGTTTCTCTCCTACTGTTGCTTTGCCTGAAGTGGGCTTTTCTTCAGTTTAGTTGTACACTGCACTCTGCTGTTTTCATTCTTTTTGGCCTAGGGTTTTGTTCTAGGGGTTCTCCACACTTGGCTCAGCTTTGCGGGCTCCCTATGCCGCCTCGATTTCAGTTCTTACCGCCTCATGCTCTCACACTAGGCTATATCTGCAACCTGGATCCCTTGCATCAGCCAACCAGGCTTCTTAGTTCTTCTCACTTTCTCCTCTATCCTCCCTCCATTCGCCTCTTCTTGTTTTTGTTGTGTTCAATGTCTTCCTCCTAAACTCTGGGACGATTGTACTACTGGGGATGTATTCTCACCCTGCATCTGAAAGAGCATCTCTTAAGCACTGCATCTTCTTATTGACAACAGAGGTCTGCCTCTGGAGTCCCTTGTTCCACGCCATGTTTCCTTGTTCCACGCCATGTTTCCTTGTTCCACGCCAGGTTTCCTTGTTCCACGCCAGGTTTCCTTGTTCCACGCCAGGTTTCCTTGTTCCACGCCAGGTTTCCTTGTTCTACGCCATGTTTCCTTGTTCTACGCCAGGCTTCCTTGTTCTACGCCAGGCTTCCTTGTTCTACGCCAGGCTTCCTTGTTCTACGCCATGTTTCCTTGTTCTATGCCAGGCTTCCTTGTTCTACACCAGGTTTCCTTGTTCTACACCTTGTTCTACGCCAGGTTTCCTTGTCCTACGCCAGGTTTCCTTGTCCTACGCCAGGTTTCCTTGTTCTGTGCCGGTTTCCTTGTTCTGTGCCAGGTTCCTTGTCCTACGCCAGGTTTCCTTGTCCTACGCCAGGTTTCCTTGCTCTACGCCAGGTTTCTTTGCTCTACGCCAGGTTTCTTTGCTCTACGCCAGGTTTCCTTGTTCCACGTCATGTTTCCTTGTTCTACGCCAGGTTTCCTTGTTCCACGTCATGTTTCCTTGTCCTACGCCAGGTTTCATTGTTCTACGCCAGGTTTCCTTGTTCCACGTCATGTTTCCTTGTTCTACGCCAGATTTCCTTCGCCAGATTTCCTTGTTCTACGTCAGGTTTCCTTGTCTTATGCCAGGTTTCCTTGTCCTACGTCAGGTTTCCTTGTCCTACACCAGGTTTCCTTGTCCTACGTCAGGTTTCCTTGTCCTACGCCAGGTTTCCTTGTCCTACATGTTCTACGCCAGGTTTCCTTGTTCTACACCAGGTTTCCTTGTTCCATGCCAGGTTTCCTTGTTCCACGCCATGTTTCCTTGTTCCACGCCATGTTTCCTTGTTCCACGCCAGGTTTCCTTGTTCTACGGCTCCTTGTTATACGCCAGGTTTCCTTGTTCTATGCCAGGTTTCCTTGTTCCATGCCAGGTTTCCTTGTTCCACGCCATGTTTCCTTGTTCTGTGCCAGGTTTCGGTTTCCTTATTCCATGCCATGTTTCCTTGTTCTGTGCCAGGCTTCCTTGTTCTATGCCAGGTTTCCTTGTTCTACGCCAGTTTTCCTTTTTCTACGCCAGGTTTCCTTGTTCTACGTCAGGTTTCGGTTTCCTTGTCCTATGCCAGGTTTCCTTGTTCTACGCCAGGTTTCCTTGTTCTACACCAGGTTTCCTTGTTCTACGTCATGTTTCCTTGTTCTATGCCAGGTTTCCTTATTCCACGCCATGTTTCCGTATTCCACGCCATGTTTCCTTGTTCTGTGCCAGGCTTCCTTGTTCTACGCCAGGTTTCCTTGTTCTACGCCAGGTTTCCTTGTTCTACGCCAGGTTTCCTTGTTCTACGTCAGGTTTCGGTTTCCTTGTCCTATGCCAGGTTTCCTTGTTCTACACCATGTTTCCTTGTTCCACGCCATGTTTCCTTGTTCCGTGCCATGTTTCCTTGTTCCACGCCAGGTTTCCTTGTTCCACGCCAGGTTTCCTTGTTCCACGCCAGGTTTCCTTGTTCCACGCCATGTTTCCTTGTTCCACGCCAGGTTTCCTTGTTCTACGGCTCCTTGTTCTACGCCAGGTTTTCTTGTTCCACATCAGGTTTCCTTGTTCTACGCCAGGTTTCCTTGTTCCACGCCAGGTTTCCTTGTTCCACGCCAGGTTTCCTTGTTCCACGCCATGTTTCCTTGTTCTATGCCAGGCTTCCTTGTTCTACGTCAGGTTTCGGTTTCCTTATTCCATGCCATGTTTCCTTGTTCTGTGCCAGGTTTCCTTGTTCTGTGCCAGGTTTCCTTGTTCTGTGCCAGGTTTCCTTGTTCTACGCCAGGTTTCCTTGTTCTATGCCAGGTTTCCTTGTTCTACGTCAGGTTTCGGTTTCCTTGTCCTATGCCAGGTTTCCTTATTCTACACCATGTTTCCTTGTTCCATGCCATGTTTCCTTGTTCCACGCCAGGTTTCCTTGTTCTACGGCTCCTTGTTCTATGCCAGGTTTCCTTGTTCTACGCCAGGTTTCCTTGTTCTACGCCAGGTTTCCTTGTTCCACACCATGTTTCCTTGTTCTGTGCCAGGCTTCCTTGTTCTACGTCAGGTTTCGGTTTCCTTATTCCACGCCATGTTTCCTTGTTCTGTGCCAGGCTTCCTTGTTCTACGCCAGGTTTCCTTGTTCTACGCCAGGTTTCCTTGTTCTACGTCAGGTTTCGGTTTCCTTGTCCTATGCCAGGTTTCCTTGTCCTATGCCAGGTTTCCTTGTTTCTCGTCATGTTTCCTTGTTCTACGCCAGGTTTCCTTATTCCACGCCGTTTTTCCTTGTTCTGTGCCAGGCTTCCTTATTCTACGCCAGGTTTCCTTGTTCTACGCCAGGTTTCCTTGTTCTACGCCATTTACTTAGTGTTGTTTCACTTTATCTACTGCTGGTGTGTTCATACTGTTACACTGCAGAGGACTGTCCGCACCAATCACTTTCCTATATAATGACAACGTGTTCCACGTGACCCTTTCGTTGTTTGAAGTAAGACTTAACTTGTATCGGATACAAGCTGTCGGAGTCCCTTTTGGGAGCTGTAGAATTTTCCTCCAATATACGTGTTCACACAAGGCCCCTGCCAGATGAGAGCATCGCAGCATTGCTTCTGCATCACTTCGGCTTTGTAGAAGGCAATGGCAGGTTTCAGTGGAGACTTGCCAAGCGCTCTGTTTATCAATGCTCCTTGGACGGCTAGTCTTTTGCACTTCATTTTGATTTTGGGAATTGATTAAGACTCCCAGCTATTGGGACTGATTGACACATTTTACTTTGTTCTTGCCCCTGCATCCAATGGAAACTTTTTCTTATGCTTTTCTTTGGATCCTTTAAGATTTTTTAAGATCAGGATCTCTATTTTGGCGACATTTATCACTAGGCCATTGTTGTCAGTGTAGGATTTCATGGCTGATAGTTTACGCTGCAGGCCAATTGGAGTTAAATACAATAAAACATTGTTATCTGCATATAGCATATAGCTCGGGTGGTTTCCATTTAATTTCGGCGCAAAAGCCTTCACTACTTCCAAGGAGTTACCTACAAAGGCTATAAACAGATTAAACAGTGTTCAGCCTAAGGGGCAACCTTGTTTCACGCCTCGTGATGTTTTCATCGGGGCTGATAGTGAGCCTTTTTGGTCTAGGCGGATTTTAATTAAGGTGTTAGATTATAACTCTTTGATTGCCATAAGTAGACTTATAGGACATTTCCACTTCGCCAGCGTCTTCCATAACAGTTCTCTGTCAACGCCATCAAAGGTGTGAGCCAAATCTACGAAAGCGAGGTAGATTTTCGTTCCCTTCTTGATTGCTTCCATTCTCCAGCATGGGTTGGCATGGATTCACATGCTCATGAATATTCCCCGTCGTCAGGCCGGGAATCCTCGGTAAAGAAAAAATCAGTTTCAGTTTCGTTTCTGAACTGTCTTTCTACTAGTAACCAATCACTGGTCTCTGGGTCATACTGCCCCCAGCCAATGACTGCCCTCTACCTAAGCCCCTCCTCTGGGAGCCATCTTCAGATTTGTACCGCACGTTCAAGTGTTGGGAGTCCTCATGCTCTAGCTCTCAATGTTTTACTGCATTTTGCGAATTTTCAAAGAGATTTAATCTCATTTTTCGGTCATTCGAGCCTCAAGCTCCACCGTTTCTACTTCCGATCAACGGGAACCCGTTTCGGATTTTTTCTACGCCCCTCAAGGGCGGAATTTTCGTTGAGTTTCACTTCTCGGAGGCTTCCGGAAGATCTTTGAGGCCTACCCCACGTGGACATGGCCCAGAAAAAAGGAAACACGACGCCCGGACCCAAGCTCTTCAGGAACTGCCCTGGATGTGGACTGCAGAATGTCTTCAAGGAGGATGAACATTCTCGATGTCTCTCCTGCCTTCATGAAGACAAACCGCACGTGGAGAAGGACTGGGCGTTTTGCAAGAACATGTCCGAGCGGACGATGAGGGATCGTCGTGCCCGCCTCACCAACTGGCTGGAGGGGAAGAGCCAAGCAGCGGGTGGAAAAAGATGTCACAGCGGTCTTCTAATTCCTTTGAGGGCGCTCCGGCGACAGGGGCCCAACAAAAGGCTAAGCACTGCAAGCTCCTTGGCTGGCAGGCAAGGCGCAATTTCACCAACGCCATCACGCCATCAACCACGAGCCAACGCTCTGGCTCGGGGAAGAGGAAAGCAGAGAACCCGGGTAAGCTTCCGGAGAAGACCCGGTCGGTCCCGACGACAGCCGTGGGGGAGCGAGGCGGTGACCCTCCCCCCAAGGTGAAGGCCTCAAGTGCCTCCAAGGTCGTGAAGGCCTTGATTCACCCGGCTAAGGCCTCTATCGAGGGAGTCGTGGCGGCCCTGGCGAAGCCTGTGGAGGCTACCCCAGTGGAGGCGACCTCGGGGCCTAGAGTTTCCCTGCCACCGCGGAGGGAATCCTCTTACCAGCCCATCAATAAGACCCCTGTGAAAACCCCAGAGGGAAAAGAGGGGGGCGGTGGCCATCACGGACACGGATACAGCCTCTGAAGAGGAACTGGCTGGAGTCGTGAAAGCCCTGAACAAGAGGTTCGAGGGGGTCCGGTCCCACAGGAAGGATCCGTAAGAGGTGGGCGAGGAAAGCGACAGCGGTGGCGAAGAGGAACACGTGGAGGTGGAGGATTCCACTCCCCAACCGTCGTGCCCATCGCAACCGGTCCCTGGGCCACAAGACAACTCGGGGTGATCTTGATGGCGATCCAGCCCTTGTGTACGGCGATAAGGACAAGGTTGCCCTTACCACCAACGGATGACCCAGCAGAGCCTGGACCGTCGGAAAGCCCTCCAAACAAGCGGAGGAGAATTCATCCACCCCCTCCTTTCCAGCCTTCTCGGCCTGCCAGCCTTCTTCCCCGTCTCCTGAGCCGAGGGATGATACGGGACCAGAGACAGCCACGACGGGGATGGATGACGACGGTGGTGATGACGGGATGGACCTTCCGTCACCACCTGCTCGGGCCTCCCCGCCCGACGAAATTGGCTCCTTCCACGCCATGATCGCCAGGGCATCCAAGCTCTTCCAGCTCTGCCCCGTGGAAGAGAAGAACGAACGTTTCCTCTATCAACGACGGGAGGCCAAAAGGAAGACTGCCCTCTCGGTCCCGTTACTCAACGACATCTGGGACGAGTGGCTGTTGCTCCTGAAGAACCCATTCACGGCCCCTGCCAAGAGAGACCGGTACGAGAAGAAGTACCGAGTTCCGGATTCTGCCCCCATGTGCCTTAGGGCACAGCCTACCCCGGATTCGGTTGTCTCGGCGGCAGCCAAGAAGAAAGCGGCGGGACGGAGGTGTCAACTTCGACATCTCAGCCGGACTGCGGAGGGAAGAAACTGGATGCCATGGGACGGGTGATCTCATCGGTGGTGACTACCATTAAAGCAGCCAATGCCCTCGCGATTGTGGCCCGCTACGACAGGGAGCTATGGTTTAAGATCGCTCCCCTACTGGATTTCCTCCCGGACGACAAGAGGGCGGAGGCCCTAGAGATCCTACAGGATGGAGAGGTGGCGTCGGACCACACCATAACGGTGGCCACGGACATTGCCGACACCGGCTTCTGCCAGATGGGTAACGGCCTTTGCTTTCGCCGGCGCGGTTGGCTCAAGGCAACCAATTTCCGTCAAGACGTGCAGACCAGTGTCCTGGACATGTCCTTCGATGTGAACAACCCGTTTGGTAAGGCAGTGGACGAGTCGCTGCGAGCCATCAAGGCCGACATGGAGACGGCTCGTGCCTTAGGCATTCTTCAGCAACGACGGCCGCCCTTTCGGGTTTCTGGAGGCAAGCAGGGTGCCTCCAAGGGATTTGGCAGCAGCTCCTCGACATACCGTCAGGCGGCTCGCTCCTCGTAGCAGGAGGCCTACAGGGGACGCGGCAAGCAAGGAGGATTTCTTCGTCGGTGCCAAGGAGGCCAGGGCGGCAAGGCCGCCGCCAAGCAGGATTTAACCGGCCGTAGTGTCGGGCCACCACCTGAGCACCCCAGTGGGAGGCCGGCTGGCGAACTTCGTCAGTGTGTGGGAGTCCATCTTCACCGACTGTTGGGTGCTGGATGCTCTGGCCCGCGGGCACACTCTGGAATTTCTAAGAAAGTGTCCCCGTATTCC
The DNA here is from genome assembly GCF_040938575.1 of Ambystoma mexicanum. Classification (NCBI taxonomy): domain Eukaryota; kingdom Metazoa; phylum Chordata; class Amphibia; order Caudata; family Ambystomatidae; genus Ambystoma; species Ambystoma mexicanum. The sequence goes on along the minus strand of NC_090940.1, from coordinate 647,589,336 downwards.
ACCTGTGGCCAGAAAGGAAAATCACGTCCCATAACTACTACTGGAGGTACGAGCGATGTTAAAGAAGGGAGACATCAAACTCGTCCCAAAGAGGCTCCGGGGCTCCGGAGTATACTCGCGGTACTTCCTCGTAAGGAAAAAGACCGGCAGTTGGCGACCAATCCTGGACCTTCGTCTAAACAAGTACATCAGGTCCCAGAAGTTCCGGATGGTTACACTCCAGCACGTGCTGGGACAACTGGAAGAAGGCGACTTCCTAACGTCGCTGGACTTGGAGGACGCCTACTTTCACATCCCTATCTTGAAAAAACATCAAAAGTATCTGCGATTCGTAGTCCAAGGACGGCACTACCAGTTCAAGGCCCTTCCCTTCGGACTGAAGTCGGCGCCCAGGGTGTTCACCAAGTGCCTAGTACCAGTGGCGGCGCGGCTGCGCCTACAGGGGATCCACGTCTACCCATACCTGGACGACTGGCTCATCCGGGCAGAGTCAAGGGACCTCCCCGTCGAACACACAAGGAAGACCGTCCGACTGCTCACTGATCTAGGATTTTCGATCAACTTCACAAAATCCCACCTGGTACCGTTGCAAGTCACCCTGTTCCTGGGAGCCAAGCTTGACACAGTGGCGAGACTAGCATCTCCTTCGGAGGAGAGGACGAGGGCCATCCTAGGCAAGGTGCCACGGGTGTCGACCATGGACGTGGCCAAGGTGAGATCCGTCAAGTCCCTGCTCGGCATGATGTCCTCCTGCATTTACCTTGTGCGCCTTTGCAGACTATGGATGCGACCACTGCAGGAGCTCCTCGACGCCCGTTGGATGCAAGCGACGGGTAACTTTGAAGATAGGATCTCACTCAACGAGACCTTTAGACAAGCGATCCGGTGGTGGGGCACCCGCGCGCATCTGATGCCGGGTATGGACTTCCAGACCCCGGCCCATCAGGAGACAGTGACGACGGACACCTCCCTGGAGGAATGGGGGGCTCATTCCGGAGATTTCCACGCAAGAGGCCTGTGGCTGCCGGAGGAGAAGTCACTACACATCAACGTCCTGGAGCTCCGAGCTGTGTTCTGGGCCCTCAGGTCGTTCCTTCCGTCCCTCAAGGGCAAGGTGGTGAGGATCTGCACTGACAACACCACGATGATGTTTTACATCCGGAAGCAGGGAGGCACCAGATCCCCAGCCCTATCCAAGGAGGCCCAGGATATGTGGCATTGGGCCGTAGCCCAAGGGATGTTTCTGGTACCCTTCCACCTCGCAGGAATAAAAAACACCATCGCCAACGCACTCAGCAGGGAGCTGCACTCGTGCCACGAGTGGGAACTGCGGCAGGATCAAGTGGACCTCCTCTTCCGACGATGGGGCAATCCCCAGATCGACCTGTTTGCGACAGCGGCGAACACCAAGTGCCAGAGGTTCACCAGCTGGTTTCCCCAGCCGGGGAGTATGGGCGATGCCTTCTCGTTCCACTGGGATGGCCTGTTCCTGTATGCGTTCCCTCCGTTGCTGTTGCTGCTGCGACTCATCAATCAACTCAAACGGTCCCGGTGCAGGATGATCCTCGTCGCACCGGCGTGGCCGAGGCAGATCTGGTTCCCGGACCTTCTGGACATGCCAGCGTCCCCCCCAGTCAAACAGCCGTCGGACGCGGATCTCCTCATCAGAGAAGGAGGCACCATCCTCCACCACGATCCGGCGTCGCTGAACTTGAAGGCCTGGCTCCTGCAGCACTAGAGTTTGGAGGGTACGTTATCCCGGCGGACTGCAAGGAGGTGCTTGCAAAGGCCAGGGCGCCCTCGACCCCCAAGTTTAAGTGTTATGGACACAAATGAAGAGGTTCTCTGTCTGGTGCCATGCACAGAAGATTAACCCTCTGCGGATTACGGCCCCTCAGGTGCTGCCGTACCTACTGTCGCTGGCCAAGGTGGGGCTGGCGCACGCCTCCATCAAGATCCACCTAGCGGCGATTTCCCGCTACTCCAGGACCCCGGGGCGATCATCTCTCTGGTCACATCGCCTGGTGAAGGAGTTTATGAAGGGACTGTTCCAGTCATTCCCGCGGGTGAAGGCTCCAGCCCCGGTGTGGGAGCTCAACGAGGTGCTGTCCAGGCTCATGGGGCCGCCATTCGAGCCACTGCATTTGGCACCGTTGAAGTTCCTGCCGTGGAAAACAGCATTTCTTGTGGCCATCACCTCCACACGACGAGTGGGAGAGATCCAGGCCCTCTCCTGTAAACCTCCATACTTGACTTTTCACAATACGAGGGTGGTGCTGAGGGCGCACCCCTCCTTCATTCCCAAGGTGCCGTCGGACTTCCATCTCAACGAGCCCTTGGTGTTACCTGTTTTCTTCCCGTCACCGGCTGAGAGGACTTTGCACTCGCTAGATGTAGCTAGAGCGCTGAAGTTCTACGTGGACCGCACAAAGTGTTTTCAGATGACATCACAGCTGTTTGTGAACTTTGGACCTGTGAACCAAGGGAAGAGCCTCTCGAAGGCTTCCATTTCCAGATGGCTCTTCGGCTGCATTATGCACTGTCACAGGTTGGCAAACCAACCGTTGCCCGGCCGTCCGAGAGCCCATTCAACCAGAGCGATCGCTGCTACCACGGCGTTCCAGTCTGGTGTGCCCCTGCTCGACATCTGCAGGGCTGCTACGTGGAGGTCGACGCACACCTTCACGAGATTCTACTGCGTCGACCGGGATTCCACGGAGGAGTCCAGAGTCGGCCAGGCAGTGCTGCGCAACCTGTTCGCTTAAGGTAAGCCTGGTGAGGAGGTAAGAGATTCTTAATGTTGAGTTGTTGTATTGCTTAATGTTGAGCCTTGCCACCTCCTGTGGTTGTGCATGTGTGTACTGCTATGTATTCTTGTATTCATGAGCATGTGAATCCATGCCAGACCCCATGCTGGAGAAGGAACAAGCTACTTACCTGTAACTGTTGTTCTCCAGGATGGGTCTGGCATGGATTCACATATGCGAACCCTCCCGCCTACCCCTCTGCGGCTCTTCTCTTGGTCCTACTGACACTTTACGTGCTGCCAAATCTGAAGATGGCTGCTGGAGGAGGGGCTTAGGTAGAGGGCACTCATTAGCTGGGGGCAGTATGACCCAGAGACCAGTGATTGGTTACTAGTAGAAAGACAGTTCAGAAACGAAACTGAAACTGATTTTTTCTTTACCGAGGATTCCCAGTCTGACGATGGGGAATATTCATGAGCATGTGAATCCATGCCAGACCCATGCTGGAGAACAACAGTTACAGGTAAGTAACTTGTTCCTTTTGTGCAATTTGAGCATTTGTAGATATAGCCCACATCCTACGCCCTTAACAAAGCCTGTTTGGCAAGCATCCAAAGTACCAGATAGTTTGATCCAATCTGTTAGATGTCTTAGCAGTTGGGTGGCGAAGATCTTACCTACCACATCCAAGAGTGCTATCAGCCGATAGTTTTTGGGGTCAGATCTTGCACCCTTTTTGAATATTGGTACTATAATAGCCCCCTTCCATGACTTTGGGTTCTTGCACTCTTTCAATATGCTCTTAAACAGATTTCACAAAAGTCTCCCCATCCATCAGAATTTTGCAACATGATTTGGTTTTTTTAGGCTGGGAGCCCGTGACGCGCTGATTCGCCTGATGTTTTCCAAAGTGTCGTCTCTGGTGATGTTACTGTCCCAGGCATTTTGACGATGGCAATGCAGTGCTTTTGACAACCCTTGCTTTTTAAATTGATAGATTGTGTAGAGGTCGATCCATTCTACTTCCGTGACCGTATTACATTGACTGGATTGTTGGGGAGCCTCTGTATTATTGATTGCCCAAAACTCTCTTGAGTTCTTCTGATCCTCTTGTGGGCTACCCCCTTTGTCCGCCTCTTCCTCTCTGTCTGATTCACGTGTGGATAGATTCATCTTCTGGTCCATCAGTTTGGCTTCTTCCATCTCCACCTCTGCCTGACTGCTACTCTTTTTGCCCTGTTGATTCTGTTTATTAGCTTCTTGTGTAGTCGGCGTGCCTTTGTCGGACAACGCAGAGTTTTTTTTAAGAGAAGAGGTTTGGATTGTGACGCTTAGGGATTTTGTCTTCCTCAAAAATTTACAAGAGTTTTTGGCGTTCAGATTTATGCATCTGGGAATATTTTTAGTTTTCTTTTTATGTTTAGCAGGTAGAAGATTGTGTCCAGTGATCTTTGCAATTTCGGCTCTTTTTGTTTTGTCAAAGATAGAGTAGCTTTTGTGGCTTTTGGTGGAGTTTTTCAATCCAGCTATATTGGGCACTTCTGGATCTCTACTGGTTCCCTCGGCATTAGCTGAAGTTGATGGAATAGCGAGGGGCATATCTGTAGTCGAGCTATTGCTGTCTTTTTGTTTTCTGAATTTTTATTCATTTCAGGCATCTGAGCAAGGACTTCAGGTACTGCACACAGGCTGGGATCTTTGCTTATCATTGTTAGGGAATTGATCTCACCACTATTGCGCTTGAAGCAGTCGCAGGTTTGTGATGATGTAACTCAACTTGAGACTCCACCAGACCACTGTGGCTAGCTTTCTTTGGTTCTTTTCTTTCTCCAATGTTTTCAAGACTCCTAGAGTCTCGGTCTCCTCGGCTGATGTGTTCCCTCTATAGAATCATTAAGGCTTCTCTCGCGACCTCCGCAAGTAGCCTTTTGTCTTCTGTGTTGTTTTTTAGAGGCTCTCTGAGCATGTTGTTTGACTTTTAATTGGTCTTGTTATCATGGATGGCTTGCAGTTTCATTTCACTGAGCTCTATTTTCGATATTGACCATCTTGGAGTTCATTGGTCTTCATAATTGTCATTGAACTTCTTATACGCTTTTGTGAAGGGAGCGATGGTCATTGCTGACATAATGTTTGGCCTTAACTCGTTAACCACCTTCTCTACCATCTTGTATATGTCCTGTGTGTTTCTACTAGCAACCATTATGTCTTGATTTATGACAGGTACTGTTCTTCTTACCTTTGGGAAACAAACAAGGAGTCCGAAGATGTTTCCTCCGACATAGAATTTGATTTATTTGGTTGTATTTGCCTCGGGTTTTTGATTCGACGATCATTGAGTGGGCTATTATTTTGCTGGCCTTCCATGTTAAGGGTGGTCTTTTTTTGTGAGCGATGCACTAGTGATGAGGGGCTAGAGCCACACGTCTTCGCTTCTGGGGGTGCTTTTGATTGTTTTGTTCATTTGACTCCTTTTGCATTTCCCCGGCTTTTTATGCTGCTCGTTGGTCTCCGGCAACCATCTTTCTGACATTCTAACACATTCACTACTTGTGTTACTGTGAGTACGATTTACATTGAGTGTGAGATCTTTGAGGAGTTGATCTGCAACTGCGAGCGAGTTGCTGCAACTTTGTGTGTTTAGGACTTCATGCTCACAGATAGCAGCTCTTTGTTCGCTGCCGGACTCCACACACAGGCCAAGCTCTGGCACTTGCTCTGGCACTTGCTCTGGCACTTGCTCTGGCACTTGCTCTGGCACTTGCTCTGGCACTTTCTGTAGCACTTTCTGTAGCACTTGCTCATTTGCCAGACGAAAGACGTCATCTTGAGTTGTCTAGCATGTCATCCGTGGCTTTTTCATTTGGTTGATAAATGGCGGTGTGGCGTGCGTCCACGCGGTTGTCTGGTCTTGTGAAGGTAGCAGGCTCTGAAGGTGGTTGGATAATGTTTGGTTGTCCGCCCTGGCCTATCTTGCCAATTTTAGAGTCATCTTTCTGCATCCGCTGCTTGTTGTTCTAGGGGCCCGGAAAGCCCGCTTCGTCCAGAGCTGCTGCACTTTCTGGACCTTTTTGGTTTGTCGAGCTGTTTTGCGCGGAGACTAGAGCTTCCCCACCTACCGTATGGCAATTTAAGCACTTTTCGTCGCTGGAGCTTTCCACTTCTCCAGCCACTCTATTCATGTCCCGTGGATCTCCATTCCAATACACGCAGTGATGGCACTACACCCTTTTGTGTATCCATGCTAAAGCAGTTTGGGTTCAAGCCGTTATCTGAAGGGTGAGGTGGCTCGTGTGTGGAGGGGCAGGACTGGGCTTCAGGCAGTACTCGGTTGTTTCGTACATTTCTGCCACCCCCTCCCCAAATACATTCCTCACACCTCCCAGATTTTTGGAGGAAGCAACATTCACTATCTATTAGTACGTTGGGCAAAATTCGGATGGTGAGAGAGGGCGCACCAGATGTAGGGAGCACAGATCGCAGCTTCGTAAACATGTTACCATGTTTCATGGTGCTTCTGTCAGCCGCACCCCCTTCTTCTAACAAAGCCCTCCAGTAATATTCACTGTTCTCCCTCTGCTCCTGCTGCAGTGGGTGTCTTGATACGGAATAGAGCGTTGCATCTGAGCCCGAGTTTGTGGGGGAGGCATTATCTGGACAAGAGGCTTGCTGGTTGTTGCAAGCGGGAGGCATCCATCAATGTGAAGGGTTAAGGATGTTCCGGGATCGTCCACGTCCCACCGCGTCCGGCTGTGAGTGTTTAAGCATTAAGCTCCTCCTCACTGCAAACAGGGCTCTCTGTCAGGTGAACGAACACAAGAACACTCCAAACGCACTCCACCAGTTAGTCATTGTACCTCAGAATGCTGTAGGGCCAGCCATGATCTGTACTTCTCCAGAGCCCAACATGCCCTCTGCTGAGAGCCATTCTGACTGCTTGCCATGTTCTGTACTTGTGCAAGGCCCACCACACACACACCACACCACACCACACTACACCCTCCATTGTCCAGCAGTGTACCTCAGCCTGCTGCGGGGTCAGCCATGAACTTTTCAGTCAGCCAGTGTTCCCCAGGCTTCAGAGGGGTGCAACGCCATGCCCGCTGTTGTCACCAATTGTCCTATGGCCGCCACGTCCTGTGCATTTGCCATTGTCCCCCAAGTTCCTGCAAGTTCGCTTCACCCTGGAGGTCTGGACAGGCCCAGGATCTGTGTTGCTAGGTCTTGGGTGTCCAAGCGCTGCTGTGTGCTGGGGTTTTAGCCATTGCTGATCTGGTTGCGATAGTGATCAACATGCCATAAACTGCCAGTCATTGGGCCTCAGGCCGCTGCAGACCGGGTGGAGGCCAACTAAGTGATGGATGGTGCCATGTTCCTGATCGGTAAGCCAATGAGTCTCGTTGTTGCTGCAGGGCCCCCATGCCTTGGGATGCTGCCAGGCTCCCCAGGCTGGTAAAAGCTATGCTGTGTCCTTTGCTGCCAGCCATTGGGCCTCAGGCCGCTGCAAACCACGTGGAGGCCTTCTGGGTGATGGATGGTGCCATGTTCCTGACCGGTCAGCCAATGAGTCTCGTTGTTGCTGCAGGGCCCCCATGCCTTGGGATGCTGCCTGGCTCCCCAGGCTGCAGGGTGAGGCATCTGGGGATAGGTAGGGCCTATGGAATACTATGCAGTCAGCTATTGTGCCACGGGCTGTTGCACAGCCCAGAATGCCCTCTGTTGTCAGCACCCATTGCTTCCGGGACTGCTACTGGCCCCCCATGCCATGTTGCAGGGCCCATCGTGCACCTTGTGGTCGTGTCATTGTGCCCCGGGCTGCTGCAGAGCTCGCCAAGCTGCACGGAGGGGGGGGGGGGGAGGCCGGGCCCAGAATAAGCTGGTTTGTGACAGTGGCTGCCTCATAAGGCCGCAGACAGTCTGCTGACTCAGGCCTGACCTCCCCACCACGGGGGCCCCCACTGGCTGCAGTCTGGGCCGCCTCATTGGCATGCAGGGCACAGCCAGCCTTCCGCAGCTGTATGCTGGCAGCCGAGGACGAACACAAAGCCCCCCCTCCCCTGCACTTCCATCAATAGCAGACACCCCAAAAGCGCCTTGCGCCTTTGTCTGCATGTCCAGAAAGACATTAGCAGCGGTTTGGCGCCCCTCTGCCCCCCCCTCCCCGGCCACTACCGAGGTGCGGCAGGGCAGAATCCACGGCGTGTTCTGGGCCTAATTTCACGATCTTTTTCGCAAGACACAAGTATTGCTTTTAGACACAGTTTAAGCCAAGTCTTGCTTTTCCCATAAACGTGTCACGTGCAAAGGTACAGTGTCAAAAGTGCCTCGGTCGGTGGGACTGGGGGCGGGGGGGTGGATGCTGCACATTGTTTGGGGTTCCAGGTGCTTCGCGCGAGTTCTGTAGTTTCTAGTCTGGTCCATGGGTGGGCCTGGGAGGGGGGGGGGGGGTGGATGCTGCACATTGTTTGGGGTTCTAGGTGCTTTGCGTGAGTTCTGTAGTTTCTAGTCTGGTCCATCGGTGGGACTGGGGGGGATGCTGCACATTGTTTGGGGTTCTAGGTGCTTCGCGCGAGTTCTGTAGTTTCTAGTCTGGTCCATCGGTGGGACTGGGGGGAATGCTGCACATTGTTTGGGGTTCCAGGTGCTTCGCGCGAGTTCTGTAGTTTCTAGTCTGGTCCATGGGTGGGTGGATACTGCACATTGTTTGGGGTTCTAGGTGCTTCGCGCGAGTTCTGTAGTTTCTAGTCTAGTCCATGGGTGGGACTGAGGGTGGATGCTGCACATTGTTTGGGGTTCTAGGTGCTTCGCGCGAGTTCTGTAGTTTCTAGTCTGGTCCATGGGTGGCACTGGGGGTAGATGCTGCACATTGTTTGGGGTTGTAGGTGCTTCGTGCGAGTTCTGTAGTTTCTAGTCTGGTCCATGGGTGGGACTGGGGGTGGATACTGCACATTGTTTGGGGTTCCAGGTGCTTCGCGTGAGTTCTGTAGTTTCTAGTCTGGTCCATCGATGGGACTGGGGGGGGGATGATGCACATTGTTTGGGGTTCTAGGTGCTTTGCATGAGTTCTGTATATTCTAGTGTGGTCCCTGGGTGGGACTGGGGGGGGATGCTGCACATTGTTTGGGGTTCTAGGTGCTTCGCGCGAGTTCTGTAGTTTTTAGTGTGGTCCATGGGTGGGACTGGGGGTGGATGCTGCACATTGTTTGGGGTTCTAGGTGCTTCGCGTGAGTTCTGTAGTTTCTAGTCTGGTCCATAGGTGGGACTGCGGGATACTGCACATTGTTTGGGGTTCTAGGTGCTTTGCATGAGTTCTGTAGTTTCTAGTCTGGTCCATGGGTGGGACTGGGGGGGGATGCTGCACATTGTTTGGGGTTCTAGGTGCTTCGCGTGAGTTCTGTAGTTTCTAGTCTGGTCCATGGGTGGGACTGGGGGGGGTGGATGCTGCACATTGTTTGGGGTTCTAGGTGCTTCGCGTTAGCTCTGTAGTTTCTAGTCTGGTCCATGGGTGAGACTGGGGGTGGATACTGCACATTGTTTGGGGTTCTAGGTGCTTCGCGCGAGTTCTGTAGTTTCTAGTCTAGTCCATGGGTGGGACTGAGGGTGGATGCTTCACGTGTGCCATTACCGGAGTGGATGTAATTATGTATGGTTGGAGTTTGTTTTGGATGTTGCATGAGTCGCAAAGCAGAAGAACAGCGCCATGTTTCCACCGGCGGTGCCATCATAGGCGGGATGCCAGAGTGTGTTGATATGCCGATCGGTGCACCCACACGCCATGAATTCCCACACAAGGAAATATGTAGGTAATTTACACTGATACATACACGCCCACTGAGTAAAGGGGCATCATACGACCATGGGGTGCCCATGTACTCCCAGCATCTTCGTGGTGGGTTCCCAGCAGCCAACATTAGACAAAGCATTACGTTTCAAGATGTTACATCATGCTAGGTTTCTCAGGTGATCCGGGTCTTGCAGGGTTGCCGAGTCAATGGTCACTGTTAGTTTAGTCTCTTCTTCCAGTCGGTCTGGCGACTTGAATCCTCTTTTCCAGCAGTTCCTAATGAGTGTCTCTGTCACTTCCTAAGAAGCCACTTGGAAGTTAAATTCTCAACACGTAACGTTTTCCCCACAGTCCTTTCTCAAGCTTACCTGGCACTTCAATTTACTGCCTTCAGTTGTATGGCACTTAGGCCAACATTACGAGTAAGTCGGTCTGGGAGAAATGAAGATAAAACGGCCGTTACAACCGTCTCCGGCATTGTTCCTGGACCGGCTTACTCCGAGTCTGCGGTAGTTTAGGCCTCTACAGGCAGACTTTTCACTGAAGCACCGGCACCGTTAGCAACGGTGCTTCAGCGATCCCACGGGAACTTACCATTCCGCCACAACCCGTAATATCCCGGAATCGCCAGGATATCGGTTGGCGGAAACGGTAAGGCGAGTTTGCCGCTTTACCAGCAAACTCGTAATGAGGGCCTTCGTCTCTGTGATGGAGCACTCTGGAGGTGTGGAATTCAGTTCCCAGAATGCCATCTTTTTCTCGTATAACTCTCCTTACAGCCACACAGCCTCTTGCTCGGGGACATTAAGATGCAGATAACACTGCCCCCATCTATCCTAGACTTCAGGAACTACCAGAAGACACTGCTCTTCAATGAGCACTTGTCCTCCTCTGGAGCTCCTCCCCTTCCTTGCTCTCTTACCCATGCCAGCACCTCTGCTACCCCTGCACCATTAATGGTGCATACCCAGTGTCCATCGCTCCATTGCCTCCCGGCTGGGTTTATACAATTCCCATGATTTTCTCCACATTGTTGATTCTCCAGATAGCCCCTTCCTCAGAGGGATATTGGAATTGAGGTCTCCGATCCCACAATGCAGTGTTTCTGCCCTATGGGTGATAGATATTCGGAGGCTCATCGTCACCGGTCCTTGGAATCTGGACTCAATCCCTTTCACTCTCGTTTGCTAGTCGTCTTGTCTCATCCTAGAGGTTTGGTCTCAGACCCAGTCTCTCGGGCCAAACAGCGCACACGTAACTGTTTGGCTTAACAGTTCCATATGCATCCTCGTTGTTATCACTTTCCCACCTGTGCTGCTACTCTCCCTCAGTGTAGGCTCTACGTCCATAAATCGTTACTAGGCATGTCGCTCACTGCGGCCTCTGCAGCTGTACTCCATCCCACGGTTCACCATCTCTTCCATGCTCTTGATGCAGATGCCCCTTTGTGCCCTCGTCACTGTTTCTGCCTCAGACATGATCCACCATCAAACCCCTCCTTGAAAAAACCTACGCTCAACCCTCTCATTTCCCAGAACTACCGGCCCATTTCCAACATCCGTTTTGTGGCCAAACTCATGGATCACAGAACATACATGCAACTCTACCACTTCACTGACGCCAACAACCTTCTTGACCAATATGGCTTCATACCCCTTGGAGAAACGAAGTCCTGCATAGTGTCTGCCCGTTTGGGACCACCTAGAAAGCACAGTGTACGCGGAAGGATGCACTGTACTCATTCTTCTTGACTTCTTTGCCGCCTTTGAAATTATTGACCACACCGTTCTCCTAGACAGGCTACACTCTTTAGGAAATAAGGACACTGCCCTCACATGGATCTCCTCCTTCATCTCTAATCAATCGTAAATCATGCTCTTCCACCCCTGCATCCCGCCCAGTGCCGAAAGGGACCCATAGGGAGCATCCCTATCCCCCCTCCTCTTCAATATCTATTTCAGCCCGTCACCCGCCCTCATCCGCTCCCACAATCTCACCTGCTACAGTTACGCAGATGATACCCAGATCATCCTCAAAATCCCCAAATCGCCAGACACCACCCGCCAGATCTGTCAACATGCCTCTCGGACAAGGACCACTGGATGACGAACAACCACCTCATCCTCAACCCTGGGAAAACAGAAATCCTAGTCTGCAGATAAACCGTTCGCCTTCCCCAACCTATTCCCTGGGCTCACGCTCTAGGCCTTCCCCCAGATACGTCCACTTCGGTGAAAAACCTTGGATGCCCGCGAGACTCAAATCTATCCCTCTCCCAACACATCAACTGCGTATTCAGAACCTGCTAGCTACGCATCCTCAGGCAAATCTTCCTATACCTCACCTAGCTAAACCGAATCTCTGCCATCCTCACCATCAACCTCTCCTGCTTAGGCTATGCAAACTGCCATTACCTAGGCGCACTGGTGTTCCAACTTAGGAAACTCCAAAGAATCCAAAATGCTGAGGCCCGCCTGCTCATTGACCTTCCTCCCAGAGAACACATCAGCCCCGCACTGAGGGTCCTACACTGGCTCCCTGTTGGTCGACAAGCTGCCTTTCAAGCCATGTGTATTACTCACCATCCTATCCACAACACCAGCCCCAAATTCCTCCAAGATAAACTCACACCCTACCGACCCTCCAGGACACTCAGACCCAGCGCAGCTTTTCTCCTAGTTATCCCCCAATATAACTGCACCAGACTGGGTGGATCCATCTTCTCTGTCCAGGCTCCCACCATCTGGAACTCTCTGTCCCTCCACCATCCCAGTATTGACAATCGCCTTGCATTCAGAAAGGCCCTCAAAACCTGGCTTGTTCCTTCCTCCTCTTGGAATCCCTCTTCCACACTATGCTTGGTTTGCTCCTCGCACACAAGTGCTGGCTCAGACTCCACAAAACACCCAACAATTTCAAACCACTACGGATGCAAGCAGCTGCACACTGTGATAAACTCGTCCCTTCAACTCCCACATACGATCATACAGCCCCCCCCCCAACCCAGTCCACTAACTCTACAAATGGCGCAAATGGTTACCAAACAAAACCTGTAAATCTGACTGTACCTTGGACGTGGCCACTAAGTGTCTGGGCAGTATGCTCGATTAGACGGACCACTAGAGGTAGCAACTGTAGTGCCCCCTTGTTTGAATTGGCGACAGGTCTGGTCACGCACTCAGTTGGATGGCCCTACCTAATTATCAAGGGACTTAACCAAGCACTCAGAACGCTCACCCCATAGGTTTCACTAAAGGTAGAGAGGAAATGCGCCAGTTCAACTTGGGCTATAGAGCACAGTACGCACCGGTTCGGTCAAGATCGACAGAATAAAAAGCTGTATGCTCATTTGGTGCACATACGGCATGGTAAAAAAGACTGAACCACATAATACCCAACAAGGGGAGCGGGGGCTGCAAGGGGTTCCCTGGCTCACCTAATTCAGTGTTAAGGGCTGCAGGGGTGCCCCCTGCATACATACAATGCAAAGTGCTGCAAAACAACCAAAATCCCAAAAGCGTGAGTTACAAAATGCGAACAAGTGGGCTTCACAATTTTGTAACACAAGCTTTTGGGATTTGGTTTTTCAACATAAATACGTACGCACTTGAATGGCTTTTGGGGGCAGGAATAGAGATGCGCTAAGACGCACTTAGACGGTTCTTTCCTTTGGGGACGAGAAACAATACCATTGGTCTTAGGCCATAGGTGGCAATGTCTATTCAATTTACTGGCCTATTACATTCAAAGAATGCCAGCAGCCAGGTCCTTACCAATGGTAGTATGCTAACCCCACCAGAAGATCCATTCGAACGACCAGCCTTTCACCTTGAGAGACCTAAGAAAACAACATTAAAGATAAAATCCATCCAAGTCTAAGGTATTGTTATGTACAAAGGGAGGCTTTCACATAACCAGTAGTTTAAAGGTAAAGAACCTTTTATTTGTAAGTTGATGACATAAGACGACCCCCAGCAGGAGGAGTACAATCTTCCCACTAAGGCCCTGCTTCTTCACTGGCTCTCCTTGGAACCCTGCTACATAAGATGCAGTTCTATGTTCTATAGTATCTAAGTGACAATAGACATAGTGAAGGAAATATTATACACTCATGGTTTAACAGGTAAACATTGGAAACACTGCACATCCTAACACCTCTCCTCCTTAAACATAACAAGTAACTGTGTGGGTGAGGACCCACTAAAATTGAAACCTGTAAAACACATATTGAACAACTGAAATTGAAACCTGTAAAATAAATATTATACACTCGTGGTTTAACAGGTAAAACATTGGATGCGCTGCAAGTCCTGGCACAAATCAAGAGCATAGATATATGACATCTAGTGGTTGATTAGGTAGAGTCACAAGAAAGTCCCTGTCTCCAACTAACTGAAGACAAATTAACATTGAAACGGAAAAGCCACCCTTTCCTTATTCCAAATAGCTCCTCCTTTGACCAACACTGACGAACCCAAGTCTTTCACAACTTGCTTGGGTTCAGAAAACAACGAGGCTCCTTTACGAACTTTGGTGGGGAGCTTGACTTTAATCCAATCACCCTCTTTGACCTTGAGTTCCCTACAACAATTCTTCTGATCATACCTCTCCTTGGATCTAACTCCAGCTTCAAAAATTCTCCTTTTTACACTCTCTAGATCCACATCCACCATTTTTGATTTGCCCATCCAACCTGGACATAAATGAGTATTTGGTTTTCTTCCTCTCAAGATCTCAAATGGACTCATGCCTGTGACACTATGGGTAGTTAGCCTATACTGGAACGTGCGTTCCATCACTGTTCTCACCCAATCTCCTCCAGTAGCCACCGCTATCCTAATAGCCTCCATCAGAGTCCTATTAAATCGTTCCACACACCCATTACTCTGGGGATGATATAACGAAGTATTCACCTGCTCAATCCCATGATTCTCTAAGAATTCTTTAAACTCTCTGGAAACAAGTTGGGTCCCATTGTCAGACAAACACTTTCTTGGAAACCCTTCTCTCCAAAACAGTTGTTCCAAAAATCTGATTATACTACTACTGGATATGTCCTTGAGTACACATACCTCCGGCCATTTTGATAATAAATCTATGACTACTAATAGGTAGCTATCTCTGCCACCACCAATATTAAATGGACCGAGGAGATCCAACGCAATTTCGTCCCAAGGGACACGCGGGGACTCCCTCACTACCATGGGAACTTTTTGCACTTTCAAGCCTTTGTTTCCCTCAATACATTCCACACAGTCTTTGACTTGTTCCTCTATGTCCTTGTCGATACCAGGCCACCAAAATTCAGACCTCACAAGTCCCTTCGTCCTGGCCAGACCTAAATGCCCAACATGGGCCAACTCCAAGACAGACTTCCTCATACCGACTGGCACAACCATCTGGTGACCCTTGTATAAATAACCATCCTGAATCCATAGCTCCTCCCTCACTTTGGCAAAACCATTCATCTCGCCCCTGTGGCTCTTAATTTTACCTTCTGCAACCAGAGCAAGTACTCCTTGATATACAACATCCTCCGTGCAAGACACATACCACTCACTTTTCTTTAATGTTTCATGCACCTGGAATATTTCTGCACTCTCCTCTGAACTTGTAAAGTCACTATCGTCAGAAATTTCCCTCTGGACAGATCTAGACAAGGCGTCTGCAACCACATTAACCTCCCCCTTTACGTGGAGCATGGTATACTGTAACCCTTGCAATGCCGTGACCCATTTCATAATGCGTCTTGACACTCCCTCCAAACCACCTTTTGTAAAAATTCCAACCAAGGGTTTATGGTCAGTGCAAATGGTGAAACTCCTCCCCCACAAGAATCTTTTAAATTTCTCGACACCCCAAACGCATGCTAGAGCCTCCTTCTCAATAACTGAATATCTAGATTCTGGGCCCTTCAAAGACCTGGACGCAAAAGCCACAGTCTGTAAACCTGTCTGATCCTCCTGCATCAGAACAGCCCCAACACCATAATCACTGGCATCAACAAAAAGCAATGTGGGTTTACTTTCCTCAAATATTTTCAAAATGGGAGCATTGACAATAGCCTCTTTTATCATCAAAAATTCTTTCTTGCACCGGTCACACCATTTAAAAACGACTCCCTTGCGAGTGAGAAATCTCATAATCCTCGACATTTCTGCTAACCCCTTGACAAATTTGCCGTAAAACTCCACCAGTCCCAAAAATGATAGTATGTCCCCTTTAGACTTAGGCTCCTCCATTCTTTTTATGGCCTCAATAGCCTCCTCCTTGGGTCTAACCCCTTCCCCAGTGATCTCATGACCCAGGTACACCACTTTGTTGGCTTTAAAAGTACATTTTTCCAAGGCAACGGTGAGGCCTGCCTCCTTCAAAATATCCAAAACTCTTTTCAAACGAACATCATGCTCCTTCTCATCGCTCCCACATACAAGAACATCATCCTGATAACACATCACCCCTTTTTCACCCCCAAGTAATCTATGCATAATACTCTGAAACACACTTGCGGCTGAGACCAAACCAAATGGCATGCGAACACACCTGAACAATCCAATCGGGGTGATGAAGGCGGTGAGATCCCTGGAATTAGGGTGCAATTCAACCTGATGGTAGGCCGATTTAGGCACTGCTCCCCATTTATGGACTCTAGAATGCAGCTATGGCTATGTCAAATCCGGTCTAGCTGCTCGCATAGCCGTTCGCCCTGAAATCACCTGAACACTGCTGCCATTAGTATACAGCAACAGCCTACATCTAATTCAGTCTAGCTGGGCACACATCGAGTCTCATGCACAAGCACTCTATCTTAACCGCCGACAGCACCCGCCCACGTACTTCACCTCTGGGTTGCTTACTGCGGCCTAGCCAGCCCTCCCAAGTCCTAACCCTGCAGAATGCACACATGCATCTCATAGTAAACTGTTACAATGTTCCCATACCTGGAATTCGGTCTTGAGGGCGTTCTAACCACAAAGCGCATTGAGGCCATGCAAATGTGTAAATGGCGCTAGATAAATGAGGACTACAATACAATACAATTCCGTGTCGCTCGCTCCGGCCTCTCCAGTTGTACTCCATCCGGCGGTTCACCATCTCACTGATGCTGAGGGTGGAGTTTCCCCTTCGTCCAATCGGTGCTGTTTCTGCCTCAGACATGATCCACCATTCCCTGTCGCTCGATCCCTGAAGCGAATGCCACACTGCAGCTTCACCTCGGCTCCCTAAAACATAGTGCGTTCGGGCATATTCAGGTCTCCATCTCCTCCAGACCACTCCCTTGTTTCACATGTCCTATTATTTTTCTGAACCACCTAAAATGCCACAGTCGCATGATGACGGTTATGAATAACAGATTTTGGTGTCGCTGATTGTTAATCGGCTAAGAGGGCAGTTCACCACAAACTCCTGTTGACAAGTGCTAACATCACATGCCAGCTGTTGGCATTACAGGCGTAGCTATTTGCAAAATATGGCCAAACAATGCCATTGTATTCTCGAATAATAGTCATAGTTCTGATATTACTAAATCTGCCTAGGTACTCCCCATAGCTACTTTTATATGTTGGATGCCGCCGTGATACGGACAGGCCCTCTCACCATATGCCATGTCAGGATATCATATGCCCAATTACACACACCATATGCCACAGGCTGCCTGGATACTGGCTGGCATTTTGTTGCTGCACTATTCTTGTGAGCAAGACCCAAATGGTATGCAAAAACCTGCTCCCCCCTCCAGTATGGAACTTCTGAGTAGGCATCATTGCATAGAAGAGGTCATTTGGCCTTGTTCATTCTCAGAAGAGGGGGTCTTTGGTAAATGAAATGCCCACATAGTCAAGCCACATGCTAATTTTTGACATTGTACAGATAGCCATATGCAACACAAGCACGTATTGGCAACATATTACCAGGTATACGGGATGTATAAAGGGCAAACCTAGCTGAAAAGCTCCAGAGCGCCGTACAAAGAGGATACACCAAGGGGTTTACGAATAGGATGCAGGGGTAGCAGAGGAGCTGTAATGGGTAGGGGCAACAGGGCAGGGGTGGGGGCTCTGGGTGGGCAAGCATGGTTGAGTGGAGCGACTGGAGAGATGTTCTTTGAAGGCTGGGGTCTTTTGGTCCTTCCTGAAGTGTAGGATGGAGGGGGTGCTCTTGCCTGGGTTGCAAACTTGTTCCAGTTTAAAAGGTGCATAATAGGAAACGTCCTGCTTCCTGTTTTTACCATTTTGCAGTTCTTTGTGTCCAGCCTGGCGATGCTGTGACTTCTGGTGGTATACGCTGGCCTCCGGAGATGGACAGAGTGGTCTGGCATTATTTTTTCGGCAAAGTACATTGAAGGCAAATGCACTTAAGTTTTGCTTACTGTAATCAGGGCGAGACATTATTTTGAAAGGCAACTCGCAAAACGTTTTTAGCCTTTGCAAGAAGGAACCAATGTTGAGCTTCTCTCCGGGGCCTTCCTTAGTTGATATAAACATGATGCATTATATAATTATGCTAACTGCAATCTCTATAATCTCGATCGATCAGACTGCTTTTAAGATGCATAGTGAGAGTTGAAGAGGTTATTTCAGCTAACAAGCCACACATGCCAAAAGGCCACCCAGCAGCTGTGGTGTAAAATATAGCCACTGAATGCCAGAAATAAAGAGGCCAGAGCGATTTGTGGAGTCCCATTGAAGTTGAAAGCCAGCACAGAAATGGTGATGTCAGACTAGAGGCCTATTGAACTAAAAACAGGCCTAAATCTTAAATCAAGGAAAGTGTGCTTGGAAGTTCAAAAGTGTGAAGATAGGTGCAGTGCATTTCAGCAAGGAAAAGAAAGACGTGGCTGAAAATGCTGTTTTACTAAATCCATGGAAAGCTACACTTTTTACTTAAAGAGACAGATAGCAGTGTGTACAATATCTTCAATGTAATACCATATTGTGCTCCAGTAACGTCAAGTGAACGCAAGCTTATTGCAGTTATAAGAAACAAAAGAACTTCCTCGTTCCTCATCCCAATGAGGGTATGCAAAGAGAAGTCCCCCCTTGGTTTCAAGGTGAACATGGTTTTCTCATATAACTGCCCTGTGTATGGACAATCCAGAAGTGATACTCATGACTTTGGCAACTGTGAGATTAAAGGAATACATCACACATGGATTTAAGACCCGGAAGCTTTATAAAATTCTTCATGTAAAATACATTGTGTGTGAGTTAAAAGCCATTTCTTGCAGAATTGTACATGCAGCTGGGCATTTCTACTGAAATGAAACTTTAACCTCAAAACCTTTCTTCTGCTTGGCCCAGAGAGCAGAGGCGTTGCTAGGTAGGAGGGGGGGGGCGAGGAGGCTAAAGCCCCGGGTCTTTTGGTTGTAAACCCGGATAGAAGCTCAGGGACTACAACCAAAAGGCTATAGCTAGCCCCGAATCCCACCAGTCCCGACAGCTTAGCCCCTGATCTTTTCCAGACCTAGCAACACCCCTGTCGGCTTCAAAATACAAAGGAATATACTGCCATTGATGGAAACCACAGTGGAAATAGATAAAGCCCTGCCTGTTTTTTCAGCAGAAGTGACCTTGAGGTCACACATCTCATAAAATGTGCATTAAGCTACAGCTAGGACCATTGGGCGGCCAAAGAGGGATAGGTCAAGATAAGCATGAGCCAGCATCTGGCTGGTCACATGTTTAAGGGTACATGAAACTTAGAGGGGAAAAGGGTGTGGGGGCTAGAGTGAGCAAGGCCTGTGAAGCTGAGGTTTAATTAATAGAAAAATACACGTTATTGCATAAAAAGGGCAGCCTATATGTCACAACGCTCATTCCAGACTTTTATTAAAGTTGACAGTAATCCCCCTTGAACCATGCCAAAACGATTTTTGTGTGATAAACATAACAGAAGTTAAGGAAAAATTGATTTGTGCCTTCCCATGATTCCGAGAGATTTGAAAGTTGGTGTGAGGGTGAAGGAAAGAATTAACATGAGAACAGTGAAGTGTCACATTTTTCTCTGATGCGGCTCCTGAGTAAACAAAGAAAAACTGTATCTCTGCACAAGAAGGGCGTGCCGACTTCAGATTAGCATCATCTGATTTACCTTAAAATGTCATTAAAAATATAGCCATATCTGTAAACATTTGAAAAATTAGGGTACTTGCCATATTGATAGATTTTCAGAGTTTAAACATGCCAAACACACATTTCAATTTAGTATGACAAAGCTTTCTCTCCCACCCAGCTTTCCTAACTCGCACCCCTCAACTCCTTGTCCTATTAGCACACAGGTGGGAGGTGGGTGGAGAGAACCAACCAATCCCACAGGAATCATGACAAGTTTGTGATGTCATTTGCCCTATAAGTAGACCAGTTTACCTCACAACTGGGCCTTTTCACTTTATTCTGGGAGGTAACCTTGCGAGAAACACCCAAGCAGAGAGGCCCCAAATCTTTCATTGGAGACAGGGACAAGGAGACATAGAAGCTGACTGGGACCCCTTGGAGGAGCCAGAGGGGACTATCATTGACTGACACCCTTTCTGTCCCAGAGGTATCCTGCTGTTCCCTGATGCCCACTTCAAGGCCTCTCCTGTAAGTAAAACTATCCCAATTGGGATGTGTAGGCCCTGAATATAGTTATTTCCCATAGCAATATACCCTGTTTGTCTGTGTAGATCCTTAGCATATTTAATTAAAGTAAATCAATTAATTCCCATATAGAAATCATGGGACGTGTTTTGTTAGCATTCAAAACTAACAATCTCCTCCCAGTGTGTTTCGAGCCGGTATAGACCTAAAGATTTGATTGACTATTTGGAGGAAAAAACTCTGACTTTGGTACAGAAAGAGAGGGTCCTGAATTCAAAAGAATGAATCCCAAAACCCTGTTTCCAAGTGAGTGTGCAGGGTGCAAGACGGAGTTCCATATTGATTCCCTTTCATTTTAAATCATAAGTGTGAAGCCTTGTATTTCCTTTGCATGTTTGTTTGTTTGTTTGTTTATTTATTTGTATGGCGCACCTTACCCAGGGGCAACAGGGCGCAGGCAAAAGATAATTCGAAGCTTACAATGTTGCAGAAATATACAATTTGAAGTAGTAATAAAAATAATCAGAATTACAAGGGTAAGAAATATACAAATCTTCATGCATACAAAGTCAATATCTATGCAGGGGTAGATATACAGATATGTACAGGGCTGTTAGAGGCGGGTAATCCTGAAATAAAAATATTCAGGATTACAGGAATAAGAGGTATACAAATCTTTAAACATAAAAAGACAATATCTATACAGGAGGTAAGTGTACAGATGTGTGCAGGGCTGTTAGAGGCGAGGGCAGAATCACGAACAAAAGTGTCACTATCTATACATAGGTGTAGTAAGTGCAGCTAAATACAAGGGTTGTTGGAGTTAAGGTGACTGATGAGGTGTCTTCTAAAGTGCAAGTATGGTTGGTCAGCTCTTAGGTTGTGTGGCAGAGAATTCCAGAGCGTGGCAGCTTTCACCGGGAAGCTGTTCCCGCCAATGGTGGAGAGTTTGAATCTGGGAATTATCAGACAGTTGGAATTGGTAGTTCTTGTTTGTCGGGTGGAGGACTTTCTCTTTACCTTGTCCATCAGATAACTGGGGGCGGCATTGTTGAGGGCTTTATGGGTTAGGGAGGCCAACTTTAGTTTGATTTTGTTGTCTGTGGAGAGCCATTTCTGTTGGCGTCTGGTGGTAGAGATATGATCTCTCTTATTAATGCCGAGGGCAGCTCTCAAGGCATTGTTTTGTAAGATTTGAAGCCTGTGGATAATGGCTTTGTTGGCACCGCTATAGAGGGCATTACAATAATCAAGCCTAGATAGTATGAGTGCTCTTGCCAGGATCAGGCAGCTGTCATTGGATAGGAATGGTCTGCCTGCCCTTATTAATTTGCACGTGTACGCAGTGGTAGATGGCTGGGGGTCACGTAACTGGGGGTCG
Organism: Ambystoma mexicanum; assembly: GCF_040938575.1. Taxonomy (NCBI): domain Eukaryota; kingdom Metazoa; phylum Chordata; class Amphibia; order Caudata; family Ambystomatidae; genus Ambystoma; species Ambystoma mexicanum. The sequence continues at coordinate 647,567,844 of NC_090940.1, read as the reverse complement.
TGTGTGTTGGGAAAAACGAAATTGACCCTTTGTTCCCATTGTGCTCTGACCGAAACCACAAAGCCTTGCCTGTTCTTTTCAGGTGTGGCAAAACAAATTTCCCCGTTGCTTTTCTTTCCCTCATATTGCATCAGAAGTAATCGGTGCAAAACGATTTCTTGAATACCTTTTCCAAAGAGTGCATTTTTATCAGAACCCAAAATGATGTTCCCATTGTGTTCCCACTCCCTGCCACTGGCCTTCAATTCAGAGGAGTCAAGTTTAATCGATGTTTGGAGGGTGGGGGTTGCTGGGAGAAAAAGTATTATAACTAAATCCGAATTCACTGTGTGCCTTGAATTGTTCTTTTTCTGTATTGGTGAGGGATTTGAAACGAAAGCTGTGGGAAATTGTAACTGCATATCTCAGTTTTATCTCTGTGTTGGTGCAATTACGGAAGTCATTTTTGTTCTTGTCTTGCCACAGCATTGGTGGCTGATGTTAGTCTGTTCGTCAAATTTAGTTTAAATAAAGTAATAAATATATATTCTTACTATCCACCGGCCTGGTTCCTAGCCCATTGCTGGTACAGAGGTTGTCTGTTGGGGTGGTGCGACACGGGTGGAGGCCTCACTAAAGTTGAATCTGTATAAGCCCTTTGGGTCGTGCCACCTTTCTTAGGGGGGAGGGGAGAAGGAACTCCCTGAGTTGAGTGTGACTGCGTCATAAACCGCAACACAGCCATCCATGGAAGTTCACCTGCAGTTGGGAGCCACCGAGCAATGCTTTGTGGTTATACTATAAGCTAGAATGTATTTTTCTTTGCTCTAGAAAATAGTCTTGGTCCTATAGGTAGCGCTATTTTATATATGGCTGTATCACCCCATTAGGGATCGTCAGTGTGGTATTCGGAAATTCTATTAATTGTAGCATTTGGGCATGTTAAGTAAACAACATCAGGGTTATAGTGGGTTTAAGAATACATGGAAAAAACCTTCTACCTGGAATGTGAGAATGGTATAGGCCAGCTAACATGCCACAGCACAGCCCAGTAGCCAACCCTTCATCTCCAGTTCACAGCCACTGAGCAATGCCTTGTGGGTATGCAATTTAGCTCATTTGCATGCTGTCTGGTCCAGCTATTTTATACAGAGCTTCTTCAACCCAAGACAGGCCGCTGCCAAGGATGTAGACAGCCACATGTGTCTTTCACCCCTGAAACAGCTTGCTGGGAGTGTGAAAGTTCCTTTTTAGCTCGGCCTCAGCAAGGAAATGAGTAAGCCACTAAACAGCCAAGGAAGTGTTTTTTGCCCGCTGAGGATGGAGCAATTCTTAGAATGCGGTTGCTCAAGTCCTGCTCACGGGTTGTTTACGTTTTTCATTTCCCTTCAGGGGGTGGACCTGCGGCACCCTGAAGCCACCCACTTGGCGCTATATAAACATGTATAGAACTCAATCTTCCTTGGTTTCTCTATGAAGACATGGCATGACATGACCTCCTTGGACTGAAAGGCAGGAACACATGTGCTGACCTCGCACAGCTGCTCTGCAGTCAGACAACAGTTGCACAAGACGTAACATGTCCTTTGAAGTTATTTTGGGCAGAGTTTTAGTGCAATGGAAGCACCCCCCCCCTTACTAGATTTCTCTAGCAACTTCTTGGTGATTGAGGCTCGGGTATGCATCGATTCTACTCGATCCATGTAGTGACAGAAGCAGCACACGTGTCTTAGGCGTGTGTGGTGACAAGCTTGTAACACGGAGAACGTGCACTGAACCCGCAGCTGCGCGCCGACTGCACCTTCAGACAGCATGTTGCAATATAGGAGCAGAGGGTGCTATTAGTCAGTCCCACTGCACCGCTTCCTCCAGCCACACACCTGATGTCTCCATCGGGAAACACTTTGAAATTGAGCCCTAAAATACAAAATTACCGGTTGAACCCGGTAGACTGTAGTAGCGAAACTAAGAAAGTTCAGCAGATGGGCAAACATCTCCTGCTGCAACAGGCTCCAGTAGAAACCACGTGCATCTCCTGCTGCAACAGGCTCCAGTAGAAACCAAGTGCATCTCCTGCTGCAACAGGCTCCAGTAGAAACCAAGTGCATCTCCTGCTGCAACAGGCTCCAGTAGAAACCAAGTGCATCTCCTGCTGCAACAGGCTCCAGTAGAAACCATGTGCATCTCCTGCTGCAACAGGCTCCAGTAGAAACCAACCATGTGCATCTCCTGCCGCAACAGGCTCCAGTAGAAACCATGTGCATCTCCTGCTGCAACAGGCTCCAGTAGAAACCAACCATGTGCATCTCCTGCTGCAACAGGCTCCAGTAGAAACCAACCATGTGCATCTCCTGCTGCAACAGGCTCCAGTAGAAACCATGTGCATCTCCTGCTGCAACAGGCACCAGTAGAAACCATGTGCATCTCCTGCTGCAACAGGCTCCAGTAGAAACCAACCATGTGCATCTCCTGCTGCAACAGGCTCCAGTAGAAACCATGTGCATCTCCTGCCGCAACAGGCTCCAGTAGAAACCATGTGCATCTCCTGCTGCAACAGGATCCAGTAGAAACCAACCATGTGCATCTCCTGCTGCAACAGGCTCCAGTAGAAACCATGTGCATCTCCTGTCGCAACAGGCTCCAGTAGAAACCATGTGCATCTCCTGCTGCAACAGGCTCCAGTAGAAACCATGTGCCTCTCCTGCCGCAACAGGCTCCAGTAGAAACCATGTGCATCTCCTGCCGCAACAGGCTCCAGTAGAAACCATGTGCATCTCCTGCCGCAACAGGCTCCAGTAGAAACCATGTGCATCTCCTGCTGCAACAGGCTCCAGTAGAAACCAACCATGTGCATCTCCTGCTGCAACAGGCTCCAGTAGAAACCATGTGCATCTCCTGCTGCAACAGGCACCAGTAGAAACCATGTGCATCTCCTGCTGCAACAGGCTCCAGTAGAAACCAACCATGTGCATCTCCTGCTGCAACAGGCTCCAGTAGAAACCATGTGCATCTCCTGCCGCAACAGGCTCCAGTAGAAACCATGTGCATCTCCTGCTGCAACAGGCTCCAGTAGAAACCAACCATGTGCATCTCCTGCTGCAACAGGCTCCAGTAGAAACCATGTGCATCTCCTGCCGCAACAGGCTCCAGTAGAAACCATGTGCATCTCCTGCTGCAACAGGCTCCAGTAGAAACCATGTGCATCTCCTGCCGCAACAGGCTCCAGTAGAAACCATGTGCATCTCCTGCCGCAACAGGCTCCAGTAGAAACCATGTGCATCTCCTGCCGCAACAGGCTCCAGTATAAACCATGTGCATCTCCTGCTGCAACAGGCTCCAGTAGAAACCAACCATGTGCATCTCCTGCTGCAACAGGCTCCAGTAGAAACCATGTGCATCTCCTGCCGCAACAGGCTCCAGTAGAAACCATGTGCATCTCCTGCTGCAACAGGCTCCAGTAGAAACCATGTGCATCTCCTGCTGCAACAGGCTCCAGTAGAAACCATGTGCATCTCCTGCCGCAACAAGCTCCAGTAGAAACCATGTGCATCTCCTGCTGCAACAGGCTCCAGTAGAAACCAAGTGCATCTCCTGCTGCCTGCAGTAGAAACCAAGTGTAGATGTCGGTGGAACGTCCACCGGGGCTCATAACACCAGTTCAAGATGTTTTATATATAGGGAAACGGAACTATGTCCGATTTAATTAGCGCCAGGAGTTTTTGTGTGTGCAAAGTACACACAACAACCAAGCTGTAGCCATTAGAAGCACCCCCTGCTACGCAGTGATTGGGCGTAGGGGGTTAACGCATGGCAGCGGGCGATGAGTTAACTCTTTGAGAACGGAGGGGTGCTTGACCCAAATCCAGCCTAGTAGGACAAGCTCATTTTGCCATCAAGTTTCTCTAATTTAACCCCGTAAGTGCCGGGCTACTATGCACGTCTATGCAAGAAGGACGCCCATAACATTTTGGAAATAATAATCAGTCGTTGTGCAACCACCCGCGAGGGTGAAGAAGTACAGCCCCCCCCCCCTACCCCCCTGCACCCCTCCACCCCTCCACGCAGCAACAAGCTGGCAGCAGTGGGGAGGAGAGACGGATCTCTTTGTGTCCTGCCGGGGCTGCGCGCCTCGTTATTCTGCGCTTAGCCAGCGCGCTTCCTAGGGAGTGGCAGCTGTTTCTGACGCCCGGCACTCCATCAGGGCTAGACAGCGCCAGATTCAGGGGGGGGGGGGCATTGTGGGAGAGGAAAAAGGCAGGCATTCTTGACACATTCTCAGTGGGATTAACTTTACACTGGCTGGGAGCGAGCCGGGGCTTTTTTTGTGTGTGTGGGGAACTTTCTAAGACAAAAGGGCGCATTAATTCAGCGCGGGCTGCGGTGGCGTGCTCTGTACAAAAGGTGTGTGCTGTGAAAAGAAAGGCGGGTGCACATGATGCGCCGGACGTGTGATGACCCCGAAAGCGGATGGAACGGTACATGCATGGGAACCGCTTTCCAACCATGCCGCCCCGGCATTCACATGGCGGCACCGAGCAGCAGACACACGGCGGACAGGCCCACGGCGATGTGTGCACCCCGACCCCCAAGCGTGTAGCGCTCAGCTGCTAGTGCCATGCAATTGGGCTATTTCCGGTTATTGACAATAATTGTGATATTTCATTGCAATTATTGCACATGTGTATGGCGCATATGTTATGTTACTTTGCATTAATATAGCGCCTTATGTACCATTGGTATGGTCTCAAGGCGCTGGTAGGTTGAACGCCCTCGGGAACCGTAGTTCAAGTCAGTAGAGAGAATAGAGAGAGTCAAAAAGGTGCACGTGAGCACCGGATATGTGTGCAGCTGGTGCGGCATTCGTGTGATAGCTGCTTCTTAGCGGTAGGTGTGGTGGTTGGAGTCTGTGTTCGCTCTGGCAGGTTGTTATCCAGACCGAGTGTGGCTGCGTCAGGCCTGAGGAGAACGCTTAGGCTGGAGGGTGTGTAACCAGCAGTGTTTACTTAGAGTGATGGGGAGTATGAGGCAAGTGATGGTATGAGGACAGCTATACCCAATGGTGTCAGTATCGCTGTGTCCTAGTTCAGTGGTGATGTAGGGAAGAGAGTTAGTGTGGAGATGTGATGTGGTGGTTTACTTTAGGTGGTTGAGATCGAGCCCACTCCCAATAGTTCAATGTACTCCATCCGTTCCATGTACTGCGACTGTTCCATCCACAAGTTTCACCCGTTCCATCCACAAGTTTCACCCCGTTCCATCCACAAGTTTCACCCGTTCCATCCACAAGTTTCACCCGTTCCATCCACAAGTTTCACCCTGTTCCATCCACAAGTTTCACCCTGTTCAATCCACAAGTTTCACCCGTTTCATCCACAAGTTTCACCAGTTCCATCCGCAAGTTTCACCCTGTTCCATCCACAAGTTTCACCCGTTCCATCCACAAGTTTCACCCGTTACATCCACAAGTTTCACTCTGTTCCATCCACAAGTTTCACCCGTTCCATCCACAAGTTTCACCCGTTCCATCCACAAGTTTCACCCGTTCCATCCACAAGTGTTTCCCGGCGCCACAAGACAAGGTTTGGGGCTAAGGGGGTTGGGGGGGAATAGCAAAGAAGAACAGAAATCGGTTATATTGGCCTTGTGACAATCCTACCGTGCAAGTGCTTGACAAGGTGGTAAATGCCAGGGGAGGGGGTAGAGGGAGAAGTGCCGGAGTGGGGTGCCCCAGCGAGGGGGGGTGGGCAAGTGCTGGGGGGCCAAAGTGGCAAGTGCCAGGGGGAATGGAGGGGGAGTGTGGTGGACAGAGAGAACCAAGTTGGGTTAGTTGGGAAGGGAGCCCCAGGGCAAGTGCTGGCAAGGGATGCTGGGAGGGGGGGGGCTGGTAGGGGGTGGTCTGGCCCCTGTGTGACTCTGAAGGGACTCTGAAGGGACCAGGCCTGGGTCGCAGCGGCAGAGGAAACGTTAGCACGGGAGGGGGAGAGGGAAGGAAGAGGAGAAAGGGAAAGTCTTGAGAAGTTTCCGATACTTAAGAAGATCCGTCCCAAGTCTGAGGGGGGCAGGGAGGCGTTCCAGGGGGAGGGACCAGCCGAGGAAGGGGCTGTACCTCCCACTCTCTGCTGAAGGACTCTGGCAGGGGGCTGTTTGTTTTACTGTATGTCTTTCATTCTTCCTAGTGCCCTGGTTAGTCCATGCGCGGCAGAGCCTTGTGTAAGCCTGAGTACACTGCTGCTACACCTACTTTTTGGCTCGGAAAACCTGAATCGATTTGAGAGTGAAGGCACGGATGATGCGATGGGGGTCATTTCATTAAACGTCCTAATCGCGTGCAGGCAACTGTCAGCGTTGACCATTATACGCTGTTCACTCTCTTGCATAAGTAGTAATTAGCAGTATCAAATCTACTCTTTCATTTTACACTGTGTGTTGTAAAAAATGTTAACGCCACCAGCAAATTACACTTTGTAGACTGCATTTACAGCGGACTCCTATGAAATCTGCTTTTATCGGGTGTTAAAACAGGTGGATTGCATTGAAATCTATTTCTTTTACGTCTGCATGAAAATGTCCCGAAGTCATAAAACCAGGAGGCGTTTGAGGGAGAAGGGTTGCCTAATGGCAATGCCATGCTTTGAGAACCCCCAGAAGTGTAAAAGTGACACATAAGTAAGGGAACGGAGCCAAACTACGAGTCCCACAGTCCAAAGCGGCATAGGGTGGAATGCAAGACTGGCGAGCCAGGCCAGCTTGGCAGCAGCTCACCTTAAAGATCAGGGAGGAGAAAAGGAGACGCCTTTTTTCATTATTTAGGTAGCCATATTTGCCTTTCGGATAAAGCAAAGCCATTTATAAGACGCTTGTCGATGCTAACTGCACACAACAGAATATCCGAACAGTTCTATCAAAAACGGGTAAAAATGAACATTTACACACGGCCCTCAATGTGTTTTCCTTTTGTGCACTTGTATTTGTAGCTCTGGGTTTAACTCGAGTTGGTGTAGTGGAGAGTGAAAGGTAACTAACCCTAGTCTTAGAGGTAAAGGACAATCCCGTGCTGTTCTGATCCCAAAAAGCAGAGGTAAAGCACAATCCCGTGCTGTTCTGCCCTGTTCAGAGCCTAAAAAGCAGAGATAAAGCACAATCTCGCGCTGTTCTGCCCTGTTCAGAGCCCAAAAAGCAGAGGTAAAGCACAATCCCGTGCTGTTCTGCCCTGTTCAGAGCCCAAAAAGCAGAGGTAAAGCACAATCCCGTGCTGTTCTGCCCTGTTCAGAGCCCAAAAAGCAGAGGTAAAGCACAATCCCGTGCTGTTCTGCCCTGTTCAGAGCCCAAAAAGCAGAGGTAAAGCACAATCCCGTGCTGTTCTGCCCTGTTCAGAGCCCAAAAAGCAGAGGTAAAGCACAATCCCACGCTGTTCTGCCCTGTTCAGAGCCCAAAAAGCAGAGGTAAAGCACAATCCTGTGCTGTTCTGCCATGTTCAGAGCCCAAAAAGCAGAGGTAAAGCACAATCCCGCGCTGTTCTGCCCTGTTCAGAGCCTAAAAAGCAGAGGTAAAGCACAATCCCGCGCTGTTCTGCCCTGTTCAGAGCCTAACAAGCAGAGGTAAAGCACAATCCCACGCTGTTCTGCCTTGTTCATAACCCGCCGTGCGGCCTTTCAAACCCACAAAAGGCTTTTTCATGGACATTTCCTCGGGAGTCTGTATTTGTACCTATTGGACATCGTTTTTCCCCCTTTACCTTTTATGTTTGTTTTTCTTCTTTTGGGTTTTTATGACAAAAGATTATGCTGTTTTGATGAAGCAGTTTTAACACATTTGCAAATTACCCACAGTTGTCGGAAAGCACTTGCGCTGCAGAATTTAAATGAAAGATTTCTCCATATGTCACTGTGAAAAATGACAATGGCAGGAATAAAGCATTGGACATCTGCTGCCAATCGCAAAGTTTTTTTTAAATGTATTTCAGGCAGATGTTGCAGAACTTGAATTTAAATATGTAAGGCAGGGCAATTTAGATATTTACCAGCTGAGATGGAGTGTTGCTAACATGCTCGCCCACAGATAATGCCACTTTCCATCTTAAGTTTTTCATTGTGCAATTTATTTACAGAATGCAAAATTTGCCTCCAGTTTGTTAAATATGAAGACAGAGGAATTGTTCATGCATTGAAAATGTGGTTTGATAACGACATTAAGGGCCCGGTTCAAAGGGACTTTGCTCTGCCGACACAAACCCCGATTCATGGAACTGTGCAAAGTGTATTTTTGCAGTGCAAAGTCAACGAAAAGTTAATTTCAGACTGCAAAAATACACTTTGCACAGTTCCATGAATCGGGGTTTGTGTCGACAGAGCAAAGTCACTTTGAACCGTGCAAAAAATAAATCCATGAATTGGGCCCTATGTGTTACTGAAGCTTGCACTTGTTCTGGGCATTTATCCTTTCCATGGGACTTTGGAGCCAAATAAGGTCAAGACACACGTTCCTGGTCATTCCATTCAGAATCACTCGCAAGGCTGCAGTGGTCCATGCGGGCTGCCTTTCAGCTTTGAAGGGTTAAAGGAAACTTTAAATGGCCAACAGCAAATTCAACAACCTGCCTGCAATAAGAGTGCTTTAAACGAGATGGCTGCTGCACCCTGCGTCGGAGTTCTTCCTGGTAGACGACTGCTGTTGTGGGCTGTTTTTTGGCAGGCAGACGTTGCTTCGCAGTGAAATAACCACCTCTACCTTTCCCCCTTTCCCCTTCCCCCTTTCCCTTGGTAACTTCACTCAGGGCCCGTTTTTTTATGTGAGTAGGAGAACGAGCATCACAGTAGCATTTGCAACGCATGTACAAGTGACAGGTTGCAGCTGGGGCTGAGAATCCACGTTCAGATTAACATGTTTGTTAAACTGAACATTCGATTCTAAACATATGCTTTTAAAACTTATCGGGACATTTCAGGTCTTAGTGGTAGCCTGTTCTTTCCAAATCTGAATGGACAACTTCGTTTTTGATTTCCTGAACATCACTTCCTTAATATCTGTGGCGATTAATGGGCTCCTGTCGCCACACGTGCTGTTAATTGAAGGAACATGCATGTTTATGGTGAGCACATGTCTGCTTGGGCATGCCTGTTGACATTTTGGGTGCTGTTCTCTGTTTCAGGAGAGTACATAAAAACGTGGCGGCCCAGGTATTTTCTGCTGAAGTCTGATGGCACGTTCATTGGCTACAAAGAGCGCCCGCAGGATGTGGACCAAATGGAGAGCCCCTTGAACAACTTCTCGGTTGCACGTAAGCGACTGCCAATATTCCTTTTTCTGCAGCACGCGCGCGCGACATTAGAATGTTCTAGTAAGAGAGTGAGTGTGTTTCCAGTCAGAACAAGCGTGGGTGCATCCTTTCAAGCTCGGATTGGTCACTGAGTCTGGTACTTTAGCCGTGGCAGCCTCCTAACCACTGAGTAGCATGGTATCCTGCTTGCGGCATTTGATTACCGTGCAATTGTTCTGTGCCTTGGGGGGATGCTGGGGAGAACCCTCGTTTGAACAGTCGACCCCACAAAATCTATCCCTGGGTCTCTGATTATTGGAGCTGGGAAATGGAATTTATTATATGAAATATTCAGTGCAATTCCTTTGAAGTGCCAGGTTTTCTCTGCACCACCCCACCGTTCACTTCCTGTCTGTGCATAAGGTAAGACGCTCCAGGGAACACTAAAAGACCACGCACCTGAACCTGCCTGGCATTCTGCCTCCACCCAATAACTAAAAGGAAAGATCAGAACCCCTCTCTGGGAGAGGTGCAAGAAGTAGAAGCCCCCAAATCACTATAGGGCAGCTACGCCGCTTCAGTGGGCTACAAAGGAGCAGCGAGAGTGCCCCTTAGTCCTCAGCGCAACTTAAAATCCCTCACACCATGAAACCTCATATTGGTATTTGTGCTGAGCCCCTGTGTGAGACTCAAAAGAAGAAAACACCCACTTGTCAATCTATCCAGAGAACTCTGAATGGCCTGACTTGAGCATCAATCTATGGCATCGAAATCCCAGCAACCTGTCAAGAGAAGTCTAGCTTACAAAGAGACTAGTCCTCTAGAGTTGGCTCCTTGTTGTTGCATCATCATCAGGGTCAGTAACGTTCTTTTCACTTCGCAGTCCATGTGGCCGGAACAGCACAGATCAGTCTTGTGGCTTGTCTCGTAGGCCCTTCTCTTAGTACAGGTAATGGTGGCTTCCTGCCTCCTTACCGCTGGAGAAAGGATCTCTGCGACAACTACTAAGGCCTTCAGCATTGGCAGCCCCTCATAGCCATGGAACCTTGGGTGACGATTGGTTGCTGTAAATGGACCTTTACCGCAAGCCAGTCCTTTTGCTTCTCTGTGGTTGGCTGCCCTTGCCAGCTTCTTCCCGACTGATCCAGAATGGCTGCAAAAATAAGCAGTAGGTACGCGGGGTCCCCCGCACTGACTGGGGAAGAGAAGATAACATCTGTAGGGGGGAGAGGGGATATGGTTTCTTAACAACCACAACCCCTCCAACTTGAGCTGGACTTTCTTCAATCATTTAGGGAGCAAGTACAAGCAAAACAGAACCTTGGGGACATCGACTCAGCCATTTACCTGAAAGGCGCCCTCATCAATGCACGATCTATCACAGCCCATGCCCTAGATATAGCAGACCTTATCAAAGTCCATGACCTAGACCTACTGGCTATCACAGAAACCTGGCTCCAACCGGCCTCAGGTCCCGCCCTTTCACCAGCCATCCCTGAGGCATACACAATATATCGGAAAGGACAGAGCTATTTCCAAGGCAGGTGGAGTAGCTCTTATAGCTAAAGACACCTTCAACATCAGAATAGCAGGAGAACCATCCATCACTTCGGCCAAAGTGATTACCTTAAAAATCAAACTCACCCACTCCTGTACCTGTACGCTACACATTGTATACAGACCCCCAGGTGCACCATCTACCTTTGAAGATGACATCACCGCTCTCTTAGCTTACAACATGAAACCACAATCCAAAGCCATCATCCTAGGCGACTTTAACTTTGGCCTGAACAATTCTTCTGATACTCACGCAGGCTTCCTCGCCGATTCCATGAAAACCCAAGGCTTCTCCCATCACATCAGCACACCCACACACGAAAAAGGCAGAACCTTAGATTGGTTTGCCGACATCAACTGCGTCACGAACATCATGTCTAATACTCCATCACCTTGATCCGATCACAACACCATAATCTTCTCCACTACCATAACCACCAAATGTATTAAAGCACCCCCACCACCACCTATGCCACCATCCAGAAACTCTAAAAATATCAGTCGCGATAATATGCTCCCCCTATTAGCACCCCTAACAAACTCCACCTACTCGGAAGACGACCCATCCCCCCCTAGTCAAACTATATAATAAAACTATGCTAACAGCCCTGGACACAGTCGCGCCTCTGAAACCTAAGAAAATGAAGCCCAAAGCTCATACCAACACCTGGTTCACCGCAGAACTACAAACGCTGCGTGCAACTAAAAGACCTGCCGAATGGAACGGGCGGAAATCGCCAACACCCACAAACAAAGCCATCTTCCAGACCCGAGCCAACAATTATAAAGAAGCAATTGCCAAAGCTAAAAGTAATCTTTACAACTCTAGAATCCAGAACGCCCAATCTCGCCCCAGGGAACTATTCGCCATCCTCCGTGAGCTCAAATCACCTGCCCCGGCCCTTGACCACTCCATCAAAGATCAGCTATGGTGTGCTTATGTACAAAAAGCACTTGCATACAAAATGACCCTACTGCAAAGTAACATTGAAATAAAAAAATCCAAACTCGACCTTGCCTCGGACCGCCAACCCACTCCCGCAACTCCACAGTCACTTATATCCAACAAATTCACGTGTAGACCAGTGACCACAGCAGAAACTATTAACATCATTAAAGGACTAAAACCATCCAGATGTAAAGGCGATACTTGCCCTCCCAAACTGATAAAAGAATGCGCAGACAAATTAGCGCCTCTCATCACCGCCGTTATCAATAGCTCATTCACCTCCAGTTCCTTACCGGACGACATAAAAGAAGCCTGGCAACTACCTATGCTAAAAAAAAAAACCCACCTTGGACCCATTTTTCGACCCTTCACTACCGTACCTTTCTTTTTAAAAATCCTCAATCGTGCAGCTTATCTGCAGATCCAACAATTCCTGGAAGCTAACAAACTACTAGGACTAAGACAGTCGGGTTTTAGACCTGGCCATGGTACAGAGACAGCCCTACTGGATCTGAAAATAGAGATGGACCAATTCAAAGACAGAGGAGACCTTTGCATCCTCCTTCTTCTAGACCTCTCCGTTGCCTTTGACCTGGTCAACCACAAAATCTTATGTCACCACCTTGAAACCTCAGTCCATTTCTCACCAGAAGCCATCAAATGGATCGAATCCTTTCTTTCAACCCCATAACAAGAGTCTTTTCAACCACAGCAGCAGCCTCCCCTACACCCCTGTAACATGCAGCGTTCCACCCGGCTCATGTGTATCTCCAACACTGTACAACTCCTACACAAAGCTCCTATTTGACAAATGAGATAACTTGGGTATCACATATACTAATTACGGGGATGATATGCAAATACTAATCCCAATATCAGGTTGTCATGACACCGACACCCACAACCTCAGCAAAATATACCTCGCCATCCAGGCCTGGATGGCCCAGAATGAATCATGCCTTAACGATGAGAAAACGGAGCCCATCCTAATGGGAAATAAATCTAAACTAGATAGTTTGCCAAAACAACACGAATCCTTTAATATTGATGGCAACACGATCCATGTCGCCAAAGAAATAAAAACACTGTGGGGTCTACGTACACTCATCCCTATCCTTCACCAGACAGGTCAGTGCCATTGTCTCGTACGCAGCCTAGACGTCCAAACTTATTAGATCTAGTAGACCCTTTCTCTCCACTGACAATGGCATTACACTAGCAAGAGCCTTGATCCTCTCAAGGATTGATTATTGCAACTCACTATTCACGGGCACCAGTACGAGAAATACCAAAAATCTTCAAATAGTACAAAATAACGCTATTAGAGCAGCATTGAACATACCTAAAAATGAGCACATCTCCTCCACCAGAAGACTCATGCACTGGCTCGTTGTCGATGACCGGATCAAATTCAAAATCCTCACCCCTGCCCGCAAATGCTTGTCTGACAGTGCACCGACCTATCTCAGAAACCAAATTATCAGAACCCAATCCAATAGGCCCACCCGCTCCTCTTACTCCAACCCGCATCATCATACCAAGATTTAAGAGCGTAAAAGCATTTGGGTCCAGCTTCCCGGTAGTTGCTGCTAATCTATGGAACGCCCTACCACCACAACTAAGAAACAACCCATCCTTGTGGTCATTCCGAAAAAGTCTCAAAACTAGACTATTCAGCCTAGATTCACAACAATGATACACCAGCTATAGGTGATCCAGCCTCCTGTACATACTCTTCAAGCGCTTATACTAGAATTGAATTGTTATTATCCCTCAGCCTGTATACCTGTTCTGTGAATGTAACTGTAGTATGCAATTTGTATCAAATAACATGTATGCTGTACCAACACCTCACTGTAACCATCTTCTTAAGCTTTAGCGCCTTGATGCCTCTGGGCTAAGTGTACTCTGTACATGTCAAATAAATAAATAAACCTTGTAATGAGTTTTGTGTCTGAATAGAGGTTGCTGGGCCCTGGCCCAGCTTCTCCACCACGCTGCCCAACCTAGCTCTTATGTGGCGACCTATGCCAATGCCGTGGCGTCGGGCACGCTAGTTCCTTGATTACTCCTTGACAAGACTGTCTATACCCTGTGCAGTAGTTCGAAGCGAGCCATGTTACTGCTCCGGTTAGTAGGCTGAAGGGTGAATTGCCATTTTAAGCTGTTGAACAGACCTTGAGAAAGCCAAGGTTTTCTGCTGCTTTTTTGAGGCGTGCCCAAGAAAGAAGTAGCAATGTTTGACAACCATTAGCGTGTTGCAAGGATGTTGACAATATCTCTCAGGGTTTTCCATTAGATTGCATTACATTCAGTTCGCAGCTTTTTTAGCAAAATCCCAACCATGCGAAATATCTGTTTTACAGAAGTTCTTTGAGCAGTGACATTCTGCCTCGGCGATGGGCTTTCCCAGCCCCAGATCTGCGTGTTTTGATGTGTGTTAATGATTGAGCAGGGTAATTAGCGAGCATATTGTTTGCCACACAACAATACATGGATGGTGACATTCCTGAATTATTGTAGTTATTAGCTGAAAAATCTCTATTATTAATCTTGCTGGATGCTGAAAAGATTGCCTGATCAGCAGGCTTACAAAAATGAATGGATGCTCCAAATTTTGAATAAATGTGCAAAACGAAGCTCAGTTTTGTTTAAGAGAGAGCTTTGATTTTTTTAAAACAAATCTATAGCGCATAAGTAAATTGTATTTCATGCGAAATTAAGAAAGGACTAATGCTATTTCATGGAAAAAAGTCTTCCTATTGTTAAAGAATAGGGGTACAATTGTGAATGGAAATCTGGCACTTAAAACGCCCAGGCCGTGTTTACCGGTTGTTGCTCTACTTGTGATCATTTGCTGGGTAAGACAACTAATGTTGTTTTTTTTTTGCTGTTTCATGGGCCTGTCAGGTGGCAACAGTGAAGACAGACACAAGTGATCACAGTTCAAGGGTGTTTATTGAACTTTATAATGGGTGAGATAAACGCCTAATCTAAACCTAAATCTAAGATGGGAGCAAGCATCGACCATCAAATAATAATAAGGCAGTCCTAGTGGCGCCCTGTCAAATAAAAAGGCCTCTACTAAGAACAACTTATTGCCAATCCTTAGGCCTAATACAAAAAAAGTGTGGGATAAGGTTCACAAGATAGAAAGAAGTGTTCACAAATGATAAGTCAGGATGTGGTAGCCGGGCCTCTCCCGTCCCCACTTTTGAGCACGGCATAAGGCGGGACTCCGAAGCACAGCACACGCGCAAGCTTTCCCAGCACAAGATAACAGTTCCGTTCTGGGGTATCAGGACCTCTGGTGGTTAAGTCTCTTTTCTACAAAAAGTCTCTTGCCTCCGAGGATCTGATGTTTTCAAAATAATAAACACAAGTTCCTTTCCATAGGCCATTGGGTGATGACTTTTCTCAGATCCACAAACAATTCCTAGCCATATCGTGACATTCGGTGGTTGATTCTCTTGCTTCTGAGAGCCTGATTAGGTCAAAATAACAAACAAAAGTTCCTTTCGGATTGCACTTGTGGTGATGGTACTTCACCCCTGGGTCCACCTCTTCTGGGCTCAGGCCCCTCTCGAATATCAGCCTCCCTCCGCCGTGTTCATTATGGCTTGTATTCAAAAGATTTCTCTGTTGCATTCATGTATCTTAATGTCTTTTTAAACAGTCCACTATTGACATTCCTCCGCCAGGTTCACTCTTGCCAAGTTTTGCCAATCTCACAGTTCTCTTTTGCCAATCATACAGTTCTTTCTCTTTTCTCACATCTACAGGATTCACTCCCCTTAGTTTTTCCAATTGGTTTGCCGGTCAAAGACTTTCGACTGTACAGAGGATTTTGCTAGACCCCTGTATGACGACTTTGATCTTTTTCTTGTGGCTTTCCCATGCGCTTCTGGTATCGTTAGTTTCATCAAACGTTGGATCAACCAGTGTCTCTCCAATGAGCACCCACATGGTGCCGGATCCTTCTGCAGCTGGTTTTCCCGTAATGTTAACAGTTCTTTGAACTTTCCTCAATTTGCCTTCCTGCGACTTTCATTCAACACAGTTTGGTTTCTTATCGGTTCTCCCCTCTACTCACCGGCTGTGATGAACCGCTTGGCCTTTCTTGTATCTTGAGTCAAGGATGGTACCACGGTAGCAGGTGTCTCTCTCTGTCCTGCTTATCAGCGTAGGCATGCTCCGTGTACCATGGACATCTGCTGCAACACATGCTGGCTATTGTTCGCGGTGTTACTGTTCCTTCCATGGAGGCTTCGCAGGTTTGGGCTGGAAAGGGCCGTGAACTGCCTTGTTTGGATAGCCGCCACGTCGTGCAGTCTGCCTTGCTCGCTGTGTGCTCTTGTGCTCCACCTTTTATCCCTGTGGGGAAAGGAAACGTCAGGTGTGTGTGGTCCTGGTCAATTGCCTGACCCTTGTATTGTGACATGTCAGGTAAACGGTTTCAGTGTTAGTCCTTTGTCTTTCGTGGTTTGTGAAAGTGTTTGTCGGAAAAGGGGGAGGGGTAGAGTTTCTGAGTATCCCACGTAATATGATGGGGGGAAAAGGTGTTGTGAGGAAATATACTCTTCGTCCTAGGGGTTTTGATCAATTCAAAAATGTGAAAAGAATAGGAGTCCCGGGGAGGCAGGGGTTTAGTTAAATCAGACTGGGAATTCAAGAAATAATAATCGGAAGGACAGGGAGAAAAAGGACTTAGGGTATCTGGCTATTCTACAGAAAAACAGGGATCCTGGGAGCACTGGGGTTTGGGTTTCTAAAGGGCTTACCATAGGTGGAGGGTTTGTTGGATTTGGACAAGGGAGATTCATTGGTACGAAGGGGGGTAGATCTGGAACAGCCTACAAAAGCTTCAGGGATTTCATCCTCCTCACCTTCTTCCCTGGTATAACACTGCGTCTCCCCTGGGGCATTCCCCTGATCAAAATCCTGGGTGCCCCAACCCAAGTGATCCTCCCTCGTCTACCCCTAGGGGTGGGGTCTGAAAGGGTCAGTTCTTCCCTGGCCACCTGAGTAAGGGATTCACGGTTTCTCACAGGCCCCCCCAAGGAATATTGTCTCAGGACCAAGCTGTTTGTTTTGCTTTCTGCATAACCACTTCCTGAAGCGACCACCTTGGATTAAAAGTACATTTTCAGCTGTTCTTTGTTGTACTTTGGAATGTTGGTGTACCATTCTCCGACATATACTTCAAACATGTGAAGCCTCTGCCAGCCCTGTCTATTATACCCAGGTTTACGTATAGCCAAGTAGGATAGTTCTGGAGAAGAGCATTATTCTTCAAGAGCGAAGGATGGTGGAAGAGAGAGAACCTTGGGCTCAAGTGTTGCAGAATAACTGTCAAGATTTCCAGGAAGTAACTTGCCCCATCCTTCCCCATTCCACCATCCTGACACTGTCGTTTCTTTGAGAAAATAATTACTTCTCAGGAGTTCTCATGAGGGATACGTTATTTTACAAGGTGGGCTCCCATCCCCCTCAACATGCACACTCTTCTCCATACGTGCACATGAACCCCTTCCCTTAATCTTTTGTTTTAATTTTGGAGGGCGGTGCTACTGTGATGGTGGCAGTCACTGCTGCCATGCTTGTCTTCTATGCTGATTGGCTTAGGTGCAGGTGGAGGGAACTGACTAATGCCATCCAAGACACTGGGATTAGGTAGGGGAGAGCATGGGCCCTGTAGTTCTCACCTCTATAGTCTAGCCTGCCATAGAGGGCACCAGGCAGCATCTTCTATTCTGATTGGCTTAGGTCCAGGTGGAGGAAACTGACTAATGCCATCCTAGACACTGGGGTTAGGAAGAGGAAAACAATAGCCTTGCAGTTCTCGCTTCTGAAATCTAGCCTGCCATGGAGGGCATCAGGAAGCATCTTCTATAATAATAATAATAATAATAAATACCCAATCCGGAAGGAGGGATCGGATGTTATTTCTATTCGCAGCCCAGGTTGCCAATCCGGTAACCCAGGGTGCTGACAGAAATGTTTTTGTATGAAGGAACAGGATGCCTTGCAGCGCCCCTTCGGTCATATAAAATACTTAGTCAAGATGGCCGACACAGAGCTGAAAGAGGGGTGTCTAGCAGAGCCCCTCTTCTATTTCCATGGCAGGCAGCAGGAGCAGCAATAGGGTGCTGCCGCCAGAGAGAAACAAAAGGTAAGTGTGGGTGGAGGAAGATGGTGTGGTGGGGAAGCAGCCATCAGGTTGTTCGGAACG
The DNA here is from genome assembly GCF_040938575.1 of Ambystoma mexicanum. Lineage (NCBI taxonomy): Eukaryota > Metazoa > Chordata > Amphibia > Caudata > Ambystomatidae > Ambystoma > Ambystoma mexicanum. The sequence goes on along the minus strand of NC_090940.1, from coordinate 647,549,871 downwards.
TGGTCTTGGATCGGTAGATTCAACCCGCAGTCCGAGCAACCTGATTGGTTGCCCCCCCACTCCCCGGGTCCTAATATTCTCATTGACTTAGGTCAAGGTGGAGGAAACAGAGCAATGCCATCCTAGACATTGCGGTTAGGAAGGGGAGAGCATCTGTTTTCGGGGGCAAGGATCAGTGTTTGTGAAAACCAGTGAGAAAAATATACATTGTGCCGTAGTAGGACAGCTTTGCTTCCGAGTTAGAAGAGTTGACGAAAAAAATGAGAATTAATTTCAATATTTAAATAAGGTATGTAGTGTTTTAGCACATTCTATTAGCAAAGAACAAAGTAACACTTCATGTCCAGACTGAGGTGAAAAGAAGCGGCCTCGCAAAAGATGTACCCAGTGTAGGATGAATAAGAACACGCAGGCAACATATGGAGGCAAAAAATATGGTAAATTGCACTCACATGCCAAATAGTTAACCAAATGACAATCCCCACAGAAGGAAAGTGTGCATAAGAAGAACACAACACTGCAATGCAATACAAGCGGACTGTGATTTGTAAGGGCGTCGAAGAAGGATCCTGACACAAGGGTGGCATTTTGGTTAGTAAAGAAAAGTTATCAAGAAAAGAAAACCCTCACTATCCTTATCTTCTAACAGGGGATTCCCTCCACAACTAATGCTAAAGGACCTCTCAGAATGTCAGTCAAAATGAAATTCCACTTCCTGTATCACAACCTACTTCTATCCCTTACACTTCAACTAAAGAATAAGTGAACAGAAAAGTACCTTCTCCAGGAGAATCATTCCCCTCTCTTGGTATTTGGGTGGCACTTCCCAGAAATGTTTTTTGGCAAAAAGGGTACCATGGGGAATGACTCTTACCCTTGCTTGTGGTTCCAACAATCCTTTGCAGTAGTCAACTTTCGGAACCAGAAGAATGCTCCCTTTTCCTGGTATTGGTTCACACCCTCCAATACAGTTCACACCAGAGCCAGAGGGAATGACTCCCTTCCCCCGGCATCTACTGTTAAAAATGACTTTCATTTTCTTCAACTTTCAGCACCAGAAGAATGACTCCCTTCTCCTGCTATTGGCAAAGTCCCAAGCCTTCTCGGGCCGCAGCGGACTTTTCCCTGCCACTGCGACAAGGATGCTTCCCTCTGATACTTAATATGCTCATGTCAGTGTCCCAGACCCTTCGCTGGTGGTCAGTGGGCTTATTGCCATCACTGCGACAAGGAAGTTCTCCTTTGTTGCTCTTTGCACTTGTGTTGGGTTCCCAGACCCGTATCTGGTGGTCAGTGGCCTTATTGCCGACACTGTGACAAGGATGTTCACCTCGGATGCTCAATATGCTTGTGTTGGGGTTTCAGATCCATCTCTGGTGGCCAGTGGTCTAATTGCCACCACTGTGACAAGGATGTTCACCTCGGATGCTCAATATGCTTGTGTTGGGGTTTCAGATCCTTCTCTGGTGGCCAGTGATTTTATTGCTACCACTGTGGCAAGGATGTTCACCTTGGATGCTCAATATGCTTGTGTTGGGGTTCCAGATCCTTCTCTGGTGGCCAGTGGCCTTATTGCCGCCACTATGACAAGGATGTTCTCTTCGGATGCTCAATATGCTTGTGTTGGGGTTCCAGATCCTTCTCTGGTGGCCAGTGGTCTTATTTGCAACCACTGTGACAAGGATGTTCTCCTTGGATGCTCAATATGCTTGTGTTGGGGTTCCAGCTCCTCTCTGGTGGCCAGTGGTCTTATTGCAACCACTGTGACAAGGATGTTCTCCTTGGATGCTCAATATGCTTGTGTTGGGGTTCCAGATCCTTCTCTGGTGGCCAGTGGTCTTATTGCAACCACTGTGACAAGGATGTTCTCCTTGGATGCTCAATATGCTTGTGTTGGGGTTCCAGATCCTTCTCTGGTGGCCAGTGGTCTTATTGCAACCACTGTGACAAGGATGTTCTCCTTGGATGCTCAATATGCTTGTGTTGGGGTTCCAGCTCCTCTCTGGTGGCCAGTGGTTTTATTGCTGCCACTGCGACTAGGCAGTTCTGCTCAGTTGCTCGTTGTACCCTTCCCAAAGGGCCAGTGGAGAGCCTCTCAAGCCTGCCTCTCTTCCACCTTGTGTCCCCTCCGGGTCTCTCGTACCTCTGTTACCTTCTTTGGGACTTCAGTATGCCACTGGGGCACCCTGGGACTGGGGCTTCTCTCCTCTGCTTTTGCTGCACCGCAGCGGCACCACGCTCTACTGGTCTGCTTGGCTCCATCTTCCTGCTTCATGTTTGGGTCTGCACCAGCTGGAACCACGCAGAGCTCCCTGAGCACTTTGCTGGCGTTCTCCACTCTTCTGCATTCCTGGTCAGCCCACAGGACTTGAAACGCCCACTGTGGATGGTTACCACACCTGCTGCCTCTCAAAGCTCGGCTTGACCAAATCTCCAGTCCTTCTCTTCATATACGTTGTTGGGAGTCCTGCCCTGACGGATTGTCAAAATCCTTTGTTCTTGATGGATTGATCTTCACCCAAACCCCACAAGGTCCTCTGCATTGTGCCACCCATAGGGGGACTATTGCATAGCGGCCGTACCTCCCTAGCCTCCAGGAAAAGGGCTCCCCTCCTATTCCAACCTTAAAACCTTCAGGGCGAGCTCACCGCACAAGATCTGTTTCAATGTATTAAAGTTGGCTTGATCTTCCTTTTGCCAGCAAGATTTTTGTAGCTCAGCATTTTTCAATTTTGTCAGTGAGGCAAGATGTTATGGCAGAGTAATTGGGAATGAACCACCAGTAATAACCCCGGTAAACCCCAAAAAGGCTCTCGGGTCTCCCTGTTTCTTTGGGGGTGGTGTTTCCTGCACAGCCCTGACATTTTCCAATTCGGGTTGGACTAATCCATTTCCCACAAAAACGCCCAGATAGTTAACCGTCGTCTGTGCTAGGTGACACTTTTTGGGATTGGCAGTAAAGGCTGGCTTGCATAAGAGTGCAGGTGATTTCATATAAGTGAAACAGGTGCTTTCCCAGGTTTTGCTGTCGATCACAATGTCATCCAGATACGCGCCGCAGAAGTGGGAAAAGGGTTGCAGTATGGGGTCCATCAGCCGCTGAAAGTTTGCATGCTCCATGAAGTCTGAAGGGAAGGACTTTGAAGGGAAATAGGCCCCTGGGGTGGAGAAAGTCGTCTTCTCCTTATCAGAGTGGTTCAAAGGCACCTACCAATAGCCCTTCGTTAGATCAACATGGAGATATAGACAGCCGATCGCAGTCTGCCGATAAGTTCATCAATTTGAGGCATCGGATAGTTAGTTGTCAAACTGGGATACAGCATTCAACTTTCGGAAGTCTATACAAAACATCCAAGACTGATCAGTTTTGGCCACAGGACTATTGGCGATGACCACGGACTCTGTGATGGTTCAATTATATCTGCGGCTAGCATTTTCTCCACCTCCTTCCTTACATACGGAATTGGACAAGGCCTCAAGTTAATCGCCCTACCTGGGGCTGTGCAATTGTAATGTTTAATCCCTTTCACTCGCCCTGGTTCGCTATTTAAGACATCCGGGAATTGATCTATTAGATCTTGGATGGCCTTTTGTTGTGGCTCAGGCACGTCGGAGGGGACCAAACTATGTGGGATTTCTCCTCAGCTAATATAGTGGTCATTAGGATAGAAGAGGACTCGACTAGGCCTTCCTTCCACTCCTTTAAAAGGTTAATATAATATATTTGGGTTCTGACCATCGTGAAAGCCTTTTGTGCTCTGAGTTGGGCAACAGGACTAACACTTTTTATCTGATGGAAAAGCACTGTGGCACTGCCTTCTTGTCACAGTGGGACTTTTGGCTTTCTTGGGCCTGTCCCAGATGTTTTCTGACCAGGTCCTGCATGATAGCCATGTGTTCTTTAAGCTGTTGGACTGCTTGAGACATGGGTAACACTGCCTCTTCCCGGGTCTCCCGGAGCATGTCCAATATGTCTCGGGGGTTGCGTCCATAAAGGAGCTCAAAAGGGGAAAACTCTAGAGAGGTCTGAGGGATTTGCGATTGGCAAAAGGGGCCCAAGGGATCATTGTGTACCAGTTGCGTCCATCTGCTTTGCACTCGTTTTTTTAGAAAGTTCTTTAAAGGTTTTATTAAAACGTTCTACTAAGTCGTTTGGCTGAGGGTGGTAAATAAACTTGCGTAGGGTTTTGATCTGGCCTTCAATCTAAAACTTCAGGTCTTGCATGATTTTTGAGTTTGAAATGAGGCAGTGGTTCTGGTTACTCAAGAAGTACCCACTGCTGAAGTGGGACTTGCTTTTCTACTTGACAAAGGATACCAGAATGATAATAAGGAGCTAGGATGGGCAGTTATTGTGGTTTTGAGAGGTTCAGAAATGATTAACAGAATATTTGGAGCTGAAGTAAAAAAATGACCTTATCTGTACAGAAGAGGAAGGAGCTGCAGGACATTCACAGAGAGTTGTAAGCTCGGGACCTAGGCATCAGTGGGTTACCCATCATGTTTCTAGGTCATTCATGGGGAAAGTCATATCTGTTTTTGAAACGGAATGCTGTCTGCTTTTACGGAGACAACAAAGAAAGGATATGCTGACTAACAACGGAGAAGATGTTTTTTTAATTGCAGACTGTCTGGGTATTTGCAAGTTGCAATGTATCCTTGTGGCATTCTGGCTCCAAAGAAACCTCTATTTAAAACGCATGTAGGAAGAGGAGGATATGAATCGGTACAAAGAATTGGATAATTCAGTGGATCTTTTCTTAGGTTTTTCCGCTTCTCTCCCTTGTTCCCTCCCCTTTTCAACTCGAGTATTCTGGGCTGCGGTAAGTTTATCATCATGTTTCTTAATTTATCTGGACTCCATGAGTTTTCATTTTCTGGTTTCCTCCCTCTGCAGGCCTTTTGAGTCTGAGTGATGGGTCCAAGTTTAGTAAGGAGTTAACAGTCTAAGTGTTCATAAAGATATGCAGCACAAATTCAAAAGCCATTTAATTTTATGAATATTTTCTGTTTGCCAATGGGGTTTCAAAGGAAAAGTGAGTCGCTCTTCATTTTTGACAAAACGGTTTCAGTTTAGAAAGAATGAGGAAATACGAATTCTGGGAAAGACTCAAAAAAATGGACACCGTAGCCTAGGTTTTTGGACATAGAAAATCATATGTTTCAACTCATCTTGCAGAACCGTTGTGATGGGGCTTTTTACAGGATTGAGAATAATAGGCAACGTCCCATCCCTGCCGAACGGCAGTGTATCAGCCAGTTTTACTTTACCTAAAAATAGGCAATTACCACCGAAAAAACTTAACAGCTTGTACTAATACTAACAGAAAAAAGGGAACAGCTGACATAGGAGCTTGAATTCACAAAGCTTCATGGAAATGATTGGAGTGGTAACAGCAGAGCAATACTTTACAAAGAAGCTCTAATATTATTAATGCCTGATCTGAAAGATGGACTTTAAGGTTAAAACATCAAATAATCTTTTAATTTGCATGAATTACCAGGTGCCAAGAAGTATAGAATAAATACCAATAATTATTTTATGGTTAGAATATATTTGTTCTCGCCTAAACAATACCCCTTTTGGGAATGGTAATTACATTTTTACTCCCAAAAAATCATTTTATTCCTAACTTCAAAAAATAGAGAGTAAAATGTTCCATGTTCAGAATCTTATCTGGAACCCAGGGACACGTTTAACAAAAGTAGAATATGCACATGTGTAAGGAAAATTTTCAACCAAAAATTCTATTTATAAGGACTTACAAGATTAGGTGAAAGACAAGTAGCCGTTGACACGTGTTTATTTCCGAGCGCAAGCAAGTTCATTCTGTTGTAGTTTTGTTGCTCAGAAGGTAATACAAATAAAGTTTCTGACAAAAGAATGAGAAAATGCCTGAGACTATTTAAAAATGTTGAAAGCTGAAATTTTAGACGTAGGGAGGCCAGAAAAAAGAGTAGAAAATATTTTAGTCCAGAGGAGCCCTTCATGTGCAATGATGGGCTTAAATAGACCTAAAACCAGAAGATAATTAACAGGCTTGAGCTTTACTGGGCAAGAATTAGTGGCCTCCGACAGAAGTAGAGGAGCAAATGAGGAAACCTAGTTTAAAAACAACTATGATTAAACGCTATTTCCAAAAAAGCAAAGGACCCCACCATAAGGCAGTCTTGGACAGACGTGAAGGATCATGGGAGTTGTAGTCCAAAACATCCGGGGAGCCGTAGGTTGCAGATCCCTGCGATACACCCTGTCCTTTGTCTTCTCTAACTGCCTTTCTATCTCCAATCCTACTCTTCTCACTAAGATTGGAAGGAAGAAGCTCAGGGAGGAAACCCTGGTCTCCAATCCAGGCCTTCCGATCGCCGACACCTGTGTCAGTGCTCCCTCCAGGCAGACTCTCACCAACATCCTCTGTCGTTCCTTGTCCTGACATATGGACCCTTCATATGGTCACACTTCTCTCTCCTTCCTCCTCTTCTCCCATTAATGGTGGCAACCGGCGGGTGGTCCTCTTGGCCCACTTACAGTCCTCCAGAGTCGTCATTATTGTCTGTGAGGCAGGCAGGGTATCACAAGTAAGGACACAGACACAAAAGGTACAAGTTTCAACACCTTTATTAAGTTTGACTGGGGTTGGAGACTTCCTAGCTGGCTCTATTTCTATGTTGGGAGTAGTCGCGACCATCAAAGTAAAATAAAATAGTCCAAGTCAGTCAGTAAAACAAAGAAAATAGTCCAAATCAGAAACCTATACTGGCCCTCATTTTTCACAATAACTAAGTGTGGGAAAATGAAATGTAGGAATGACACAATGGCAATAGAAGTGGCTCACCACTCCCTTATCCAAGTTCCGTTCACTGGGGTTCTTACAAAGGTCCTGCAAGGTGGGTAGGATCCACAGTTCCAAGATTTCTCAGAAATCTGTTTCGGCTTCCCTCACCTAATTCTATGGCGGTTGAATATGCATCACAGTTCTCTTCAATGGATTCTTTCGGGCTTCCCTCACCCGGTTTCACAATTTACTTTCACAGGCTGCCCTTGCCTGTCTTCAAACACTTAAACATGGCTGAAACATTTTCCAGCTAAACAGCTCCATTTCACTGAGTTTGGGGAGAACTCCCTTCCCCAACCTTAGTACTTTTCTTTCACAATGTTCACCTGTCAGAGACCTTCGCAACTGCATAGTATTATCACCCACATGTGTGACCACTCTGACAGCAGGGTCCTTATCATTAACACCTTGACAAAAACATTTGCAACTGCACAGAATTCTCACCCCTATGCGTGACCACTCTGACAATAGGCTTACTTTCTCAATGTGAGTGCCTCTTGCACTTGGCTTTGCAGAACGGGCCCTCAGCCACTCTGTTCCTTATTTCACAAAAGCATATAGTTCATTAGGACGCGCTCACAGCCACTCTGTTACTCATTTTACAAACAGTTCACTTTCACATTAGCCTTTGTGAATCTCTGCACACTCTCTTTCGCTCGTGCCCTTTAAACAAATTTTGCTTTCATTATTCACTCTTCTGTTATCTTTCAAGAAGTGTTTAACAACGCGCCTTCTTACACGGACCCGCACCGGTACTTTGTTTTTCATCGGCTCCCTCGCCGGCTAAATAAAAATGTCTTTCATCCTTCATTGTGTAGCCTTGAGTGCGACACTGTAGCTTTCACAATCGCGCGTATCACAAACCGGGCTCTTCCTTTCTTTGAACTCAACGGCTGAGATTGTTTTCACGCATCCTTCATTTTTCAGCTCGTCGAGGTTAGGGTCTTGCTCACCTGCCCCTCAGACACTCCCGGGCTGCCCCGTGGCCCCACAGAGGAAACAAGCAGTTTGCTGGTGCATGGAGGAAAGGGACTCTCCCGGCTCCCTTGCCATGCTTTCTCCTGCCTCAAGTCGCAGCCTGTTAGCGTCTGTGTGTCCCGTTCTCCTTGGCCTGGTTCTCGGCAGCTCTCTTTCAGCTGCTCCTCCGTCTCGCCATCCAGCTTGCCTTCCTTTCTTGGCCCCTGTCTCACTCTCCGAGTCTTTCTGTGCTCCACCTTTTATAGTTTGGAAAATGGTCCATGAGTTTCAGGTGTGTGTGATTGTGACTGAGTGCCTGGCCCTGCCTGGCCTTATTAGTGGGACAAGGCCAGTACATGTTACTAGTGGTATTCTTCCTAGTCTCAGTTTTCCTCTTCTTTGTCTCAGTAGTTGGGCTGGTTAGAAAAAGCGAGGAGTTATGGGAGTTGGAAGTATCCCATAAAAATAGAGAGAATATAGGTTAAATAACTGTCAGGAAATGGGGGATACCATGTCTCACCTTCCAGTGTCTCCTCCCCACCCCATTATTTCCCTCTCCATTCTACCCTCTGGTCCGACTCATCTGCCGGCCACACCTTGGATGCGCTCATCTCTTCAGACATCTCCTTCTCTACTCCTCTCACTACTCCTCTCTCCTGGACTGACCACTTTCTTCTTCTCACTTGAAGCTTCCTGTTCCCTTGACAAAGGCCCACCCAGCACTGCCACCTTCCTTCGCGATCATTCGACCTATGAAGTGAGTGTCAGTGGCCGCCTTTGCCTCCTCCTCCTTCTTCCACCCCCTTCCCTGGTGGCTGACTCCCATCCTGACACAGCCCTTTCCAACCTTCACCTTTCCACCTCTAACACTCTGGACACACACCTCCATACACACGCACCTTAAATCTGCATGGATTCAATGCCACAGCCCTTCAATGGCTTAACTGCTGCCACACTAACAGATACCAGCTCATCCAAATGGGCACCTGCAGATTCATACTATGCCCATTCACCTGTGCAGTCCCATAAGGCTCCATCCTCTTCCCCCATCTTCAACCTCTACATGGAGCCACTGATGGCACTTCTTGCGAAATTCAACATCAAAATCCACCAGTATGCCGGTGTTCATTTGGAACAATGGATCTGAGGGTCAAATGCCAAAACGACATTCACTAATTGAAACACTGTCTCGCCATCTTCAACCGTGAATGTGGCTTCCTGAAACATGTTTGCCCTCAGTAGAGGGGCTCCGTGGCGTGCTGGAGGAAGGAGTCGGACAAAGGGGTGGCATGACATGAACACTTTAAACAATAAGAAAAGAAGCCCCAACTCTCCCTATTCTAAAGGGTATTCCCTGCCTAACTAAGGAAAACTCTTGTGCTCATAATCAGGGTGGTTGTCCAAACGTAAAAGTCCTGTCCTATGTCCAAAACGACCTAACTCTAGCCCTACAACTATATACAAAAACAACATAAAGAGCACCAGGAGAATGACTCCTTTCTCCTGGTTCACTGGTATCCACCTTGGGGATTGTGTTTAAAGGTCTTAACTGAGAGTTACTGTCCACAAAGATACAGAATACCAGCAGGATGACGCCCTCCTCCTGGTCCAATAGCTAAGTGTCTTTGACGATATCTTTTGCGACCAATGCCCAAGTATCTGAATCAACACAACCGTTTTGGGAAGCCAGAAGAATGACCCCCTTCTCCTGGTTCACTTGACTCTTGATGACAATATTTCTTAACAGTTCTGATTACGCTTTGTATTTCTTTCCAGGCTTTCTCCAGAGTTGATTTAAGTGCTCCTGCTTCACTATGTTTACTATAACCACAGTATTGTTGTGAGGCAGACTACTTTTGAGTCCTTGGTTATTTTTGCCAAAATCACCAGGACGAGGGAGATCACTCCCGAGGCTTTGGTAGGCTTTACACCAGTTACTGAGATGAGCGAGGTCACTACTGATGCTTGGATCAACTTTGCAAAAGTAACTGGGAGGAAGGAGATTACTCCCAATGCATTGTTAGCTGTACCCCAATTATTGAGATGAGGGAGATCACGCCTGAAGCACTTCTCACTGACAATGTCACTATTACCACTTCTCCACCAACCACTGTGACGAGGGAGATCCCTCCTGATGCTTGATCAGCTTCACACCAATTACTGAGACGATCCTCTTGATGTTTTCGCTATCCTCCCCCAAGCACCTACCGGGGCTATGGTGTTACCTCTTTCTTCCTGGGACCAAATCACTGGTTCTTTCTGAGTCGTTGGGGCTACTCTTCTGCATTAATTGGTCTTCGCCCCTCTTTTCCTCGCTTCTCTCTACCCCGCTTCGGTTTTACAGGGCCTCTGGTTCAGCGGTATCAGCGTTAAGGGACCAACCGGTCCACATTGATGAAGTCACGCCACTGTTCACCGGATTAGCACTTCAGCAATGATCAGGCCTCCTAGCTGACGAGACTTCCTCTGACTTTCCAGCCACGTTCTCTCGACCGAGGACTGGTTTCTTCGTCTTGCGTCTTAGTTACTGGGTTTGAGGTTTCCGGGCAGGTTTGTCTTCATGCTGGCTTCCCTCTGGATTCCCTGGTTCCCTTTCAGGCAGTCCTTTCTCTGTTTTTATGGTTGGTAGGTGGGTGCTCCCCAGCACAATGTCAAAGTCCCTTGTCTGTATCGATGATGCACTCTTCAATCTTCATCTGGGCCATCTCTTCTCATGACTTTGGAAGTCACATGAAGTAGTTTGTATAACTCCTGTAATCTTCTTCACAATATTTCCATAAGACACTGAATTTGGATTTATAGGAAGAAAAGGAGGAGTGTCACAATAACATACAGTGGCACCATCTGAGGCTTTTCATGCAGGTCTGAGGGATTTCTGGGACTCAAAGGTAAGAGGGTTAGGGAGTTCCACCATGGAACGGGAGTCACCATCCACATGAGGGAAGTCCACCTTCTTTTTACCACCACTAGGGGGAAGATCGGGTAGCGGCCTCACCTCCCTAGCCTTACTGGCCAGGGATCCTCCATGGCGAGAAGTGGCGTGATCCCACGATTCGCCACAGGCTCCCACACTCTTGTAAATACCTAAAACTCAGCTCTGCCAAAACAGAGTTCGTCTTCAAGGTGCCACCAAACACAGACCGCATCCTTGGTTTTCCTCAAAATTCATTTCAAAATGTAATGTGAGTCAATCCATAGAATTACATGTTTTCTTCCAGGGCATAAAAATGAAAGGGGAGAGAGCACTTGCGCGGGGCAGTAATGCCCTCTTTAGACAAAGCAATGCCCTCTTTAGACAAAACATAGCCACTGAGCAAAACTATGTTCATACAACACTGTTGTGTGGCCACACAGGCGTAGTCATACTTTATAAGTGGGACAGACTGTACTTAAGCATTTACTGTGAACTGTTCCTTTAGCTCACCCACCGCCCTCCTCTGGTACTGCTCGCTAGTCTGGCCAAAGCATGTCAGTCTAAACAGAATCAGAAGCCTCAGAAAGCAAACATTACACCCTAAGTATTTCTTTATTTCGAAGGGATTGTGTCCTCCGATGTATTCTACATCTATGACAGTAATCACCATAGCTGTGCTGCTTCGGAAAAAAATGTCAGTGTCGGAGTCCTACTTCGATGACGTCGATACGCTGTCCCTCGAGGGCCTCCGTCGAGAGCCGACATCACCGGATGTTATAAGTAGGACGCACGACGCCCGTAGTCTCAGTTTCGTTTTTTCCGCGACGTGTTCGCTTCGGAATCTCAGCGCACCTCAGTTCTTCTCCTGTTGAATCGGTTCTTCGTTATTGGTTTATTGTGAGAATCATGTCTTCGTCTTCTTCTACCCCGAGGTCGGGCTTCAAGAAGTACCACGACTGCGGTTCCAAGATGTCGCTTACGGACCCGCACAACGTCTGCGTGTGGTGCCTCGACGAGGACCACGCCACCGATGACTGCGATGAATGCCAGCCTTTGACGTCGAAGGTCTTGTGGGAGCGGAAGAAGAAGCTATCTGTAGGTAGGGTTTCCAAACCCCATAAGTCGAAATCCGCTTGGCTTTCAACCGACGATTCGAGGGGCGACTCTCCACGTCGGCGTAAGTCCATGGGGTCTTGGTCCCGGAGTGATTCCCGCCATTCCTCTGCCTCTTATAGGCACTCTCTGAAGCGCTGTCACCGGTCGCCATCCCCGTCCTCGTCCCAGGACTCCGCCAGACGGCGGTTAGCTTGTCCCAACAAGCATTAATCTCCGGCGGAATGGAACGCATTTCGCAAGGAGATGATGGCGATTTTTTTCGAATCGCAGGGCTCTGTTCCGTCCGTGCCTTCGAGAGAAGCCGGCAAGGAACGCGCTATGGCCTTCACTCGCACGCCTTCAGGCTCGGGAGGTCGGCGCGATCATCGGGAGCCGTCGAGGTCCCGATCGGACAAGGTAGATCGCTCTAGCCATGCCCGCTCCAGGTCCCGGTCCTCATCACCCTCGAGACCGTTGGAGCCTGTGAGGCCTTCTAAGAAAGCATCGACACCATTGGCGCCATGTCCATCGAGGGGCTCTCTTGAGCCTCCGAGGATGCCAACGGCGCCGAGGCCGTCGAAGGACATGCTCGGGTCTCTGGCCTCGAAGCCGTTGTCGCCTCGCTCGACGTAGACGCTGAGTCCGTCGACGCCTTTTGAGGAGGGTTTATCGGAGGTGCCCCGGAGACTGGTGGAAACCCAGAGGAAGGCCCTGAGTAAATCAGTGAGGCCTGTGTTTGAGCCTTTTTCTGTACCTTCCTCCAGGGTTTTATTCCAGCCTTTGGATTACATCTCAGAGGGGGATGAAGGGTTAGATGTAGAGGGATTTGTTCCTCCTGAGGTTCCTGATGACCTGTTATCAGGTCCTATCCAGATGGAAGACCTGCGTCAATCCTTACATGACGCCAGTGGTCTGGACACCTCTCCGGAGGTTGAGTTTGGCAGGCCTGAGCTTGGTACACACGCTGAGTCGTTGTACAGGAGTCTCATGTCGAGGGTGATGGAGTACTTGGGGTGGTCTGCTCCACCTGTGGATTTTCTGCAGGATGACCTGACAGATATTTTGGACGAAGGTCCACCTACTGACCCGGTGCTGCCATTTCATATGGCCTTACAAAGAAGGGTGGCGGCGGCTTGGACTGCTCCGGAGAGTCTCCCGGCAGTGAATAAGTCGCTACGAAAAAACACCGTCCAGCCAGTGGCGACACCGGCTACTTGTCTTTGCACCCCACTCCGGAGAGTTTGGGGGTGCAGGCGGCTACGGCCCCAGCAAAGCAGGCTGCTTACCCTACCATCCCTCTGGATAGGGACGACAAGCGCTTTGACGGTTGGGCAAAGAAAGTGTTTTCATCTGGGGGTATGGCTTTGAAGGCAGCCAACTCCGTTTGTGCCTTGGCAAGATTCACTCACACTCTGTGGAATTGTGTTTCTTTGGCGGCTGAACATATTCCCGAAGGGGAGGAATGGGATGGTTTTCTTGCCCTCGTTCAGGATGGCAAGGATGCTATGTGTGAATCCGTTCAGTTGGTTCTGGACGTGGCAGACTGTGTCAGCCGGTCCATGGTGGCGAGCACCGTGATGCGTAGGTTTGCGTGGTTGCGGAAGTCGGGGTTTGCTCCTGATGTACAGTCCCGGCTTCTCAACATGCCCTTTGACAGTGACCATCTTTTTGGCAGCAAGGCTGACGAGAGCCTTGAGAGGTTGCAGACCTCCAAAGCTGCAGCGAATTCGTTGAGCACTGCAGTACGTCAACCTCTGCCTTTTCATCCTAGGGGACAGCAATGGAGGGGAGGTTCCTTTTGATACTACTCTTCCTTTGGTTGATCGAGGGGAGCTGCCAGTCAAAGGGGCCAACGTAGGAGTAGCAGAGGTGGAAAACAAGGTACTCGAGGTGCCAAAGCCGCTCGGGCAGTTGCCTCTTTGCCCTCAGGCACTGCCACAGCCGCTTCAGCTCAGTCATGAGGCCATGTCCCATGGTTCGCCGGTTGGGGGAAGGCTGGCGCAGCATCTTGTAGAATGCCGTGCCATTACTTCAGATGTGTGGGTTGTGGAGATCTTAGCCCACGGCTACTGTCTTCCTTTCCGGCAGAGGCCTCACGACAATCCACCGGGGAAGCTCTCTTTGAAGAGTCCGGATCCGCTCCTTGCGCAGGAAATCAAATCCCTGCTGGAGAAAGGCGCCATAAAACTGGTGCCTGTAGCGGAGAGGAACAAGGGATGGTATTCCCCTTATTTTTTTATCCCGAAAAAAGACAGGGGATTGAGGTGACCCATCATGGAGTTGCGTGGTTTGAACAAGCTCCTCAGGAAGGACAAGTTCAAGATGGTTACTCTCTCTCAAGTCCTCCAGGCCCTTCAACTTCAGGACTGGTTGGTGTCTCTCGACCTCAAGGATGCTTACTTTCATATACTGATTCATCCCAAGCACAAGAAGTACCTGAGGTTCGCGGTTGGCGACTTGCATTTTCAGTTTTGTGTCCTGCCGTTCGGATTGACCTCTGCCGCAAGGGTCTTCACCAAGCTCATGGTGGTGGTGGCAGCGTATCTCAGGAAAAGGGGGATTCACGTCTACCCCCTATCTGGACGATTGGTTGATCAGAACATGCTCTCCCGAGCAAGTCCTGGATCATCTGTCAGTCACCTGCCACTCCCTTCACAAGCTGGGCTTCTCCCTCAACTTAAAGAAGTCCCACTTGACACCTACCCAGCGGCTACAGTACATCGGAGCAGTGCTCGACACATCCCTGGGGCTATGTTCGCCTCCCCAGGTGAGGGCTCATCACGTTCTGCAGATGGTGCACAAGTTTCAACGTGCCCAGAGTCTCCCGGCGTTCAAGTTCTTGAGGTTGCTCGGCCTCATGGCGTCCTACATTCTGCTGGTGCCAGAGGCCATGTTGCGGATGAGATCTCTGCAAAGGGCTCTCAAGATGCAGTGGTCACAGTCCTCCGGCAGGATGTCGGATCCCGTTCAGGTGCCGCCCTCGGTCGCCCAGGATCTTCTGTGGTGGGCCATCAAAGGCAATCTGATGAAGGGGGCTCTATTTTGGCTACCCTGGCCGGAGGTAATGATTGTGACGGACGCATCCCTCACGAGATGGGGAGCTCATGCCAAAGAGTTGACAGTCAGCGGTCGTTGGTCTCCGTCGGAGTCCAGACTCCATATCAATCTGTTGGAGCTGAGGGCCGTCAGGCTAGCCCTGAAGGCTTTTCTGCCGACTGTGCGAGGGAAGAATGTCCTGATTCTGACAGACAACAAAGTGGCCATGCACTACCTCAACAAAAAGGCGGGGCAGGGTCTCTTCCACTGTGCAGAGAGGCGATGCAGCTCTGGTTCTGGGCCATCCAGCAGGAAATTTCGATCTCAGCAGTTCATCTGGCCGGAGACGGAAATGAGGTGGCGGATGCTCTGAGCAGACAGAGCACGATCTCTCACGAGTGGGAGCTGGCTCAGGAAGTTATCTTTGGGATCTGCACCCTTTGGGGGACCCCACAAGTGGATCTCTTTGTCACCAGTGTCAACCAGAAGTGCGAAAGATTCTGCCCGCGGGAATTTCCTCCAAGAGGAGTCTTAGGGAATGCCTTCGGAGTGGAGTGGTCCTTCCCACTGCTGTACGCGTTGCCTCCAGTCCCCGTCATTCCGCAAGTGTTGCAGAGGTTACGGAGGTTCGGTTCCTGAATGATCCTCATTGCTCCGGCATGGGCCAGGAGAGTGTGGTGCCCAGACCTTCTCGACATGTCCATCTGCCCTCCACGCCATCTTCCCTATCGAGGCGATCTGCTCTCACGGGAGGGGGGTCGGGTTCTCCATGCAGAGGTCAAGTCTCTCAACCTTCATGCTTGGTTTCTGAAAGGTTGAGGTATATGGATTGGGACCACCCTGAAGACTTGGAAGTGTTGCTTTCAGCCAGAAGGCCCGCAACAAAGTCCCTGTACCGTTGCCATTGGAGAAAGTTCTGTGACTGGTGCAGAGTTAAGAATGTGGATCCTTTTACATGTGCCATTCCTGTGGTTCTGTCTTTTTTGCTTTGGTTAGCCCACAAGGGCCTGCAAGTGCGTACCATTAAGGGTTACCTGGCGACGCTGTCCCTATTTAAGTGCTCGTCTGAGGAGTGTTCTTATTTTAAGATTCCTTTGATTTCACAGTTTCTAAAAGGGCTCACTATGTTCCCACCGTCACCTTTCCAGGTCCTCGGTTGGGATTTGAACTTAGTTTTAAAGTTCCTGATGGGAGCTCCGTTTGAGCCCTTACATTCTTGTCCATTGAGACTGTTGTCATTTAAGACTGTATTTTTAGTTGCGGTTACTTCCGCTCGCAGAGTGAGTGAGTTGCAGGCATTATCCGCCAAGCCATCTTGCACGGTGTTCCATAAGGACAGGGTTGTCCTTAGGGTTCGTCCTTCTTTTCTTCCGAAGGTTGTGTCTGAATTTCATTTGAGCCAGAAGGTAATTCTTCCGGCATTCTATCCTCCTCCGCATCCTGGTAAGGAAGAGGAGAGGCTCCATAGGTTGGATCCTAGGAGAGCTTTAAGTTTCTGCATCTCACGCTTGTCCCGGGTCAGAGTGGATGATCAGCTCTTTGTAGGATACGCTGGAAGGCGTTTGGGTCAAGCTGTTACTAAGCAGACCTTGTCCAGATAGATCATCTTGACAATCTCTGAATGTTATCGTTTGGCGGGTAATGAGCCTCCGGTAATTTTAGGGGCCCATTCTACTAGGGGTGTGGCTGCCTCGACTGCTCTGCAAAGGGGTGTTCCCATTCGTAAAACTTGTGAAGCAGTCACATGGGCCTCTTTCCATACTTTTGTAAAACACTACTCCCTGGATTCTATCCATGGACAAGATTTGGCCTTTGGCAAGGCGGTCCTCTATTCTGCATTTGATTGGGCATTCTAAACTTCTAAATTCTTTTCCCACCTCCATACCGAAGTGAACACGTTTGAGGAAAAACCGGAACTGAGGCTACGGGCGTCGTGCATCCTACTTATAATATCCGGTGACGTTGGCTCTCGACGGAGGCCCTCGAGGGACAGCGTATCGACGTAGGACTCCGACGCTGAACATTTTTTCCGAAGCAGCACAGCTGTGGTGATTACTGTCATAGATGTGGAATACGTCGGAGGAACATCCCATTGAAAGAAAGTTACCAGGTAAGAAAGTAACTTGTTCTTCTGTGGCTTTCCTCTAATTAGAGCACATGCACCCACTGTTCTGCCCCAAATGGGAGCGGATATACCCCAAAGTCTTACATTACTCAACTCGTGCTGTTCACTTCATGTCAGAAAAAGGAAGAATCCGAGGGTGTCGATGAGTGAAGGATCATGAGTGGCCGTATGCGTGGGATTGTGAGTGGCCGTATGCGTGGGATTGTGAGTGGCCGTATGCGTGGGATTGTGAGTGGCCATATGCCTGGGATCGTGAGTGGCCGTATGCCTGGGATCGTGATTGGCCGTATGCGTGGGATTGCGAGTTGCCGTATGCGTGGGATTGTGAGTGGCCGTATGCGTAGAGTAGGGTTAGTATGAAAGAACGCCCCTATCAACGCCCTTTTATTTTGGAAGTAACCAACTTGCACTACTCCTGAGCAGTCACTTGTTGGCGGTCTATATAAAGAATGTGACTCTAAACAGATACAAGCCAAGAAAGACTAATATTGGCTATGTAACGCCTGCCATATCTACATTCAATTAAAGAGATTAGTCAACAGCATCTGCAAAAAGATTCTTAATAATTAACTGCCCAGGAAGGAATCCACCTTAAACCCCAACTCCAATGTTTCTTCCCCTACACATTGAGTCCTTCTCTTTCTTTCCCTATTTTATAACTTCTCATCACTTTGTTTCATCTCACCTATTGTTACTAAAATGTATAATCTGTAAAGGCCTTTTTTAGTGTGAAAGCCAGCTGGCCAGAATATTTTTAATATTGGTCTAGTGCAATGAAGCAGATATAGGATATGTTTTAAGCACATCTTTTCTCCTGTGTGTCGCCATCATCGCAAAAGAGCAGAAAGAGCTGCCAGGGTGACATCAGGTGGACACATGGCGTCTGATGCTTTTCACTCATTAACATAAGCATCTCTGAATCGGGATTGAGTTGTTTCTGGGTCTGCAGATCCTGTATAAACAATACATTGATGTATTTAATTAGCAAATGCAATAAAACAATTTGTGATGCAAACATTCTGCAGATTTTTGTCAGCTGATCGTTGGAGTCCAAAAATGTCATGTAGTGGAGTATCAGGAGTTGGTTTAGCCTCGCACAGCAGTATTTCGAGAAACAATTTGTACCAATATTTTGTATTGGTTCGTCAATTGATATTGATATTTTATTTGTATCGCGCTCGTACACAAGTGTTTCAGAGAGCGACGAGGCAGCGCGCAGTAATCCAGTTCTATATCAGTCCAATATCCAGCACCTTGAGGGGGATACTGTAGAAAGAATAAAGGCACACTATTGTAGACTCGTGTGTTCTTAGCGTGACTTTTCTTTCTTCGAATGCCCTAGAGTGCCAGCTGATGAAGACAGAGCGCCCCAAACCCAACACATTCATCATTCGATGTCTCCAGTGGACAACAGTAATTGAACGAACGTTTCATGTCGATTCTCCAGAGGAAAGGTAGGTTTCGTTCCTAGTTAATACTTTTAACTGGTATGGCTCTAGTTGCACATTCAGTCTTCTGTTTAATTTCCATTGTTATGGCTCCACTTATGTTCTATTAATAAATAGAAATGTTACCAGACAAGCAGTGTCTTTGACTCAAGTAAGCCTCTAACCCTAGTGAATTTTAAACCATTGGGCTTTCTCTGTGTGGCGGGCTTTTCAAACCGATAAGCCTGTGCGCAGGAAGAGCGAAACAAGTCAACCCGAGATCCCAGTAGAGGCGATCCAGGTTTTTCTGCTGGCTATTTGCAGACCCAGTTGGAATTGCGGTGGCTGTATTTGGTGCAACTTGCAAACAGCAAATGTCAGGAGAAGAAGATGTACAAAGAGCCCTCTGTCTCATGTAAATCTGTAGAAACGAGAATGACCCTATTTCTAAAAAAAGCAATTCTTGATGTGGGTGAGAAAGGACTGTGATTCAGGTTACAGAGAACAGATTCAAATTCTGGTATTCTTTTTGAATTGGCATATTTGCAGTAAACAACTCGTACACATGTTTTCAATTCTTCGATTGATCTTAGCTTATAGGTTGTTGGTGGTAGGGTTTATTTGCAAAATGATATTCAGTTTTCAGAGGGCATCACTGTTTTTTTATGGGCAAATGATCAGGTGTGTTTGCTAAATCAGTTGAAAATCATAACATTTGTGGTACATTTCCATTTTGTTTTTTTCCCTTTCCTATACTTAATCATAGCAACAAGGTGCATACAATGTTCATGTGCTTGGATGCCGTCACAATTAACCATCAATAAAAAAACATAATTGACACATTTCACAACATATAAGTCAGTTGTACTTGATGTTGCCGCATCATGATTAATGTCATTGTTTTTTTGATTATGACATCCTAGGGAAGAATGGACACAAGTCATCCAGACTGTAGCCGACAGCCTCAAGAAACAGGAAGAGGAAATGATGGAGTGCAGGTCTGGCTCCCCAAGTGATAACTCGGGAGCCGAAGAAATGGAAGTCGCGCTCACCAAACCAAAACACAAAGTGGTATGCCTCACCAAAACACTGTGATATTCCTAACCATCGTCATCTGTCGATACCTTTTCTGTATTTAAAGACTGATAGTGGGATCAAGGCTGGGGACAAATCGGGCTCCGTTTAGCATATCTGAAAGGTGCTATGCTGTATGCAGATGGTATATATATAAGATGGTGTGGGAGTAGTCAAGGCAGAATGACCATGGTTCCTTTTCAAAGTATCAATGAGCTTAAATAGTTCAATATTTCCCCAATAAAAAGCACTTTTCTGGATAAAACTCGTAAGCGCCTACACATTTCAAGCTTTTGCCGTTCGACTGGATCCTTGCAATTATTCGGACTGTTTGCCGCGAGATAGGCCCATCTTTTCACAGTTTCCTTTGTGGTTTTCATTATCAGGGGGCCCACCTCTGTGCTGCCAGACACCTAAGACTGTGCAGGCTAAGCTAATAAACTCTCTCCACCTGGATCAGGCAGCTCAATCCCAGAATCCTATGTCAAAGCAGGTCCTACTGCCATCAGGACCTCCCAGGCCCTGAATTTAGACTCTTCAGTATGTGACGTGGTTCCAGTAGGTTACTATAATGATGGGTAACATTAGGGGGGGGGCAGTATGGCCTATCATTGAACGAGTCTATGAACCCCACTAACTTGTCATATTCTTTGGCTGGTTAGTGTCTGCTGGATCCTAAGTGATACTTCCTGTAGCCCCGGCTAGAAGTATAGTCAACCTGCGGCGCTCCATTGATAAGCTAGCACAAGCCTGGCCAAGATCATTTCCTCTTCGATAGCACATATGCTTATCACTGAAGAAGTGACTGGCTCGTCCCACATCGGCTTTGAAAGATAAATTTATATCATAACTATCCAATTGTCCTGGGTATCTGTCAAGTGCAGATTGCAAAATCCTTTGCAAAGCAACATATATATATAGATATAGAGATGAAAATGTTGCCTAAATTCCAGATGTTCTTAGCCAGTCATATTTTTGTACGTCTTTAAATTCAAAACCTGCTACATTGTCCACAAGGCTTTCTGGGGCCTGGGTCCAAAATACCTTCAGTTATCCCTCCGCAAATACCTCCCTGCTCGAGCACTCCGCTCCTCTACCTCCAACTCCCTCAGGGTCAGTCGTTTTTCAAAGAAACAAGCTGTGGGTAGATCTCTCTTCGCCTGGGGCCTCCCTCTGGAACAGCCTCCCTGCCACTCTAAAACTTGAGGAGAACCATCTCCGGTTCCAGAAGCACCTCAATACCTTCCTCTTTGCTTCTGCCTTGGCCTCCCCTCTCCCCTGCTGATCTGGTCTCCCTTGGCACCGTGCACCTGGCCACCCCTTGCACAGGGGTCTGTATCTGTACCCATACAGTCATCCCCCTCTTTCTTCCTGCACTTATCTGACCTACCTGCCTTAAACTCAGCACTTGTCACTTTCTGGCTGCACTACCACTTTTGTTGCTTTTATTATTGAATTAATTTATTATTATTTATTCTGTTCTCCTTTTGCTCCGCACATTCCACCTCTCGCCCCATCCTTGCACTTTTCCTCTCCCCCTCCCCCATGCACTTGCGCGTTCTCAATGTCACTGGGCCTAGTAAGATCGCTGTTTTGTTCTCTCCCCTGTTCCCCTCCCTTGTCTTGTCGCGCTCCGAAACACTTGTGTATGAGCGCGATAGAAATAAAATATCAATTTAAGTTAATTTAAATTGCGGCGCAGTTAGTATTCAGACAGAAGTACATTTTGGGGAATGTTGTAGGTGCTTTTTAAGGTCCCCTCTACTTTTGGCCTTTTTGCTTTTGTGGGTCACTGACCTATTTTAGTGGTCATATGGACTTCTGCTGAAGTCCCTCTGCCACTGCAACCCTTTTTGACTCACTTTAAGCATATGGTCCCATGGTTGCCCATAATGCTCCCGGGACAGGGATGCCTTTTAAGCATATGGTCCCATGGTTGCCCATAATGCTCCCGGGACAGGGATGCCTTTTAAGCATATGGTCCCATGGTTGCCCATAATGCTCCCGGGACAGGGATGCCTTTTAAGCATCTAATTACGGCCCAATGGTGAGTAAATCACCCTACATTGGTTTTACTGTGTAGGCTGGCGGCAGCTACTATTTAGTTGTGACTTCACCAGTAGTACAAGTGGATCTAACACATGAGTAGCCAAATGTACCTTTTTGGTAGGTATTAAGGTGCTAAATAACCTTTTCCACCCTACTCACTTCCATTTTGTTTTAGAGACTTCCCTTTCTTCAGAAAACCATCAGGCTGGCCTAAGATTTGCCTGGTGCACATGTGGGCTGTTTGTGAGCCCAGCCATGCACCCTCTATAGTGGTTTGAACTTGTATATACCAGTTCTTGGCCATGGGCGGGCCATATCCCATCCTGTGGGGATGGTTCTTGAATGAGTGAAAGTTTTAGGAGCCACCCAAATCGGCTGGCTTTTCTTTTGGAACTCTAAGAGCCCTGTGTCCGGTACTGATCTCCGGATGGGATTGATGGATGCTGGGCCTTCTCCATCCTCCAGCCAGCCCCCCCTCGTGTGGTGGGCCAGGCGTTCCTTTTTGGAACCATCTCCAGGTCATTTTATTGCCAACTTGCAGAATTATTGCAGAGGTCATTCTGCCTTGGTGTAGCCTGCTGCCGTCACCTGGAAGAGACCTTCACATACCTCATCTACTCTTTGGGACTGTCCTGGCTCACCCCACAGTATTCTTTGTCGCCTGCTTCTGGGACATCTTTGGTCCAAGGTTCAAGTCTCTGTCTGTTCGGAGCCTGTAAACCGCATTTAGAAAAGAAGTGTTGCACTCCTGTTTCTTTTGTTGCTTTCATGGAACCATCTTTTCAGGAACGAACACCATGGGTACTCGCCTCAGGGAAATTGGGGTTGGGTATTCACAGTGCCTACCCTCATGGGTCCCAGGGTTGAGTCTTTCCACCAGTGGGTCTCCATCGCATCTCTCTATTGGCTTGTATTGGGGCTCCTATGCTGCATGTTCATTTGGGGCAGCTGGTCCTCGAACCCCTTTCTGGAGCTCTCTGGGATCTCATCTATTGTCTCTTTGGGTTGTTTGTCACCGGATCTGCACCTGTGGGGTAAAGCTGAGCTCTACCTGCATTTTCCCCATGCACACGGAATTCCAGTTGATCCTGTCCTCCCTATTTTTCCTGGATCCAGTTGAGGTTCAGGGACATTTAGGCTAAGGACTACACTTTTAGGTTGCACCTGTGATTTTATAAGCATTTCTAACACCCTTTTTTCTACTTATGCAAATGTAAATGCTTGATTTCAATGCAACGCTTTCTATTGACACTATTTCCCCAGACGTTTAAATGATTTGGTGCTGTCGGACTAAAAATATCTCACCTTTTAGTGGCCAATGGCAGTGCTTTAGAAAAATGTTTCCTCCCTCCAGGTTGCGCATTGACTCTAAGGTGCACTTTTGTGTATAGGTATACACATGAACAACCACTTTACTTACTTACTTACCTACTTACTTACTTACTTACTTACTTACCTACTTACTTACTTACCTACTTACTTACCTACTTACTTACTTACTTACCTACTTACTTACCTACTTACTTACTTACTTACCTACTTACTTACTTACCTACTTACTTACTTACCTACTTACTTACCTACTTACTTACTTACCTACTTACTTACTTACCTACTTACTTACCTACTTACTTACTTACCTACTTACTTACTTACCTACTTACTTACCTACTTACTTACTTACCTACTTACTTACTTACCTACTTACTTACTTACCTACTTACTTACTTACTTACTTACTTACTTACCTACTTACTTACCTACTTACTTACTTACCTACTTACTTATTTATTTATTTATTTATTACACGCCCAGAAACAATTTCAACATAGATGCAATGATAAAGAATATTTACAACAGGCGCTTGTACAACAATGAGCAGCTTTATTTACACGTTCTGAGAATGCAACTTCATTGGTATTGGTTAAATAACCACGTTTTTTGCAGTTTTTTTTAAAGCAAGAGAAGGTTTCCTCTTTTTTGATGCTGAGCGGGAGGGAGTTTCAGTGTTTAGGGGCTAGATATTGGAAGCTACTCTCCCATAATAAAAGTAATGGTGTATTTTCTTTAGTATACTATGATGGTGTATTTTGCGTGGATAATTCTATGGACCTTTGTGGCAGCCTACTTCCCCTCCCTTGAGTTTAGCCTGACTGCTCTGCCACTCTACCTACGCTAAGAGGGGGTTGGCTTCCCTTTTGGGTTGGGTGTACTTGCCCCACCTTAATGTTGTACTACCCTGAACAGAGAGTTGCATAAAAATCGGCCTTATAAAAGGGGAAATGGTCTGGAAGAGGAATCGTGTGGCACTGTACATTGAGAATATTTCTGCTCTGCCTGTTCCTCGAGCCTTCTCCGTGGGTATGGAGAAGAAACCACCTCCAAATAGTCAACAGTGACCTTTCTCCGTGAGGTGAACCCTGTCTTCTTTTCTTCTACATCAACGTTTAAATTTGCTTCAATTCCGGTGAAGGCAAGATGGGCTGTTGTGCACGTTCACATGTAACCAGGTTATCTTTTTAGGGTTTTTCATACTTATCCTGGCAGACATTTACAATAATCTAATAGGAACCTACTGCACGGCCAGCTGATCAGGTACAATCTAGCCTCTGGGCTTGGCTGCGCTTTACAAATAAATAAATACAAGTACAAATAAATATGGAGGGAGAACTTCACCCGCTGGAATGCCCGCCCAACTAACCTTGGCCGAGATCAACTTGCTCAAACTAAAAAGGCGTATCACGATGCCCCTCGTATCAGTGATGCACAGGTTGATTTCACACCGGTCCCTGAATCCCATTCAGGGGGACATGCTGAGAAATCCAGAAAGTCAGGGGTGAAAATCACTGAGCAAATGCTTCTTAACCATTGGAAATTCCTGTGGAAGTATGAGTTCCATAGTTTGTGTGGCGCGTCCATGCCATTATACACACCTACTTTTCTTAGCCATGGTTTATGTGCTTGGAGGCATGATCCCCTGGCGAACAGCCTTCATTCCCCAGAAAGCTGAAGCTGTGCACCCTGGTTCCTTATGGTGTGGGCTAACCTTTTACTTTGTTTTGTAGACTTGGGTGGAAAGCCATTTGACAAGGCTTTCGATGTGACACACACGTAATGCATCTGTCATCCAATACATGTTACTTTTGTGTAGACGATACATTGGAATCTCATTTTCTTTTTGCAGACTATGAATGAGTTTGAATATCTTAAACTCTTAGGGAAAGGCACCTTCGGAAAGGTGATTTTAGTGAAAGAAAAAGCCACTGGGCGCTATTATGCCATGAAAATTCTGAAGAAGGAAGTCATTGTTGCCAAGGTGGGTTCAAGCTTGTACCCCTTTTCACTTTTTAAATAACACTGTTGCTTCGCATTGCTGATTTACCATCTTATCTCTGAAACTTATCTTTGCCTGTTTTAGGATGAAGTAGCCCACACACTCACGGAAAACCGCGTTTTGCAGAATTCTAGGCACCCTTTCCTAACTGTAAGTTTCCAATCCTATTTTCTTCTATTTTGGTGCTTGGTTACGTCATCCATTGAGTGGGTGTATAGCAGTATTGACTATAGAAAGTGCTAATGTTGCCACCAAGCGTGTTGTGATGTGGAATGACGGGTTCATGTGTGCTAAGCGCCGTCTGAGACTGCCTGTCAGCAACGTCCCTTTATTCTCCCCGCGTTGTCTTAAATACATACGCCTGGATTTAGAGCGCTACATAAAAGAATTGAGGGGGGGAAATGAGAAGCTTATATGCAGAGCCACTTTATGTGAAGTCCCACCACCTTAAAGGTTGGCTTCCACTGTGTAGATGGGAGCTATCCATCTCCTGACCTCTGAATGATTTCCTTTGTATGTGTCTATACTGTGAGCTCAGCAAGAAATTCTGCTTTGAGTAACTGCAGCCAGAACCCTGAATGGTCTTTTTAGAAGGACAGTCCTTGTTACTCGGTCCCTACGCTTATAAAGATGGGTAACGAGGGTGTAAGTGCGGACACGTCGCAGAAATTGTAATATTTCTCACTGAAATACATATAAGTGCTATTGTGCTGTTTGACCAACACACTGAATTAAACGTAAACCTACAGACCCTGTTCAAACTAGCTAGTGACCACATTTAAACTTGTTTGATAGTAATTAATGGCGGCAGCCAACTATTTGGGAGCAGATGGGTGCCGCTTACCCAAGGGTTCCACACTCCTGCAGGCCAACTAATTATTCCAAGGTCGTAAATTGAGTAGTAGCACATGTGGGTAATGATGACAGTAATTAGTAACACCGGTTAGCAAGCGCTAAGAAACGTGAATGGGTGCTATGTGGTACTATATAAAACACCAAATATTGTTTTATTATGTGCCCCCAAATTGTTCCACATTTGTAACATCTAAGGTGAACTAAACATTGGAAATTCATTTCTTGAGAACATGTCGCCAAGTTTTGAAAATCAAATTAGGTGTTGTTCATATAATGCATATTTTTATGACCAAGTCTGCATTTATAAAGTGGTTTAACTCCTACTTTCGGCCTGGTTCACATCCTTAATTATCTAAGGATGGCCAAGGTTTGGAGCAGTTCTGAGTGAACACTGTGGGGGGTCGGAAGGAGGAGTCGGACATGTTAAGGACATTCTTTAGGGTACTTTTATTTAAACTATAAGAAAAAGAGCTACCTTTCCCTATCACTAAAGGGATTACCCTACCTAGCTAAATAACTAAGATGCTTGCCTGTCGTCGGGAATGTCCAAATCGCTACAAACCTAACTCTATATGACCCAACCACTAATATGAACAGCTCTGAAGTAGACCATAAGAATGTCTCTGTTCTCCCCATCTTTTCTTGTCTCCTTGTATTCTTTTTATAGAAATGTCTTACTTTCAAACATACATTTGCACCGGGCCCCGACGGTTTAACAAATATGGACTTAAAGCAACATCCCAAAGAATGGTCCTTACTAATATCCAAAATTTTCAACGAATGCCAGGTAAAGAAACAGATCCCCAGAACATGGACGGAAGCACTGATAGTGCCAATCTTCAAAAAGGGAAGCAGAGACAATCCAGCGAATTATAGACCAATAGCCCTGTTAGACATCATGGGCAAGATCTTCGCAACTCTTCTCCGCTCGCGCTTCCACGGGTGGGCAAGAACTGCACCATGCCTCGACGAACTTCAAACAGGCTTTGTGAAAAACGCGAGTACAATTATAAACATTATGATACTGAATATCATAAAGGAAAACGTGAAGAACGGTGCACCGAAAGTATTCATAGCATTCGTTGATCTGACGCAGGCTTTCGACAGAGTTGGGCGACGGAAGCTCTGGTCAAAATTATCAAACTGGAATTGTCCGGAAGAAATTTTAGGACCGATGATCGCTCTACATACGAACACAAAGCTGAGAGTTCGCCTCAATAAACAAGGCCTGATGTCAGCGCAATTTCCATCGGAACGAGGCGTGAAGCAGGGATGCCCGCTTGCCCCAGCCCTCTTCATAGCATTTTTGGGTGATTACCAACACACCCAAACGGCGCTAAGAGTCTTTCCGCCAAAAGTAGGAAACATGGCAATATCTAGACTACTCTACGCGGACGATCTAATCCTTATGGATCAGACACAAATTGGGCTCCAGCGTCAACTTAACAATCTGGCCAAATATGTTGAGGAGAACGATTTGGAAATAAACATCGCCAAATCTAAGATTCTGATCATGGGGAAAACCCGCCAATCTACACGCAGCAACGACCGCTGGTTTCTGAACAACAAGAAAATTGAAACAGTCCCTAGTATAAAATACTTAGGAATAATGTTCGATGCAACGCGGTCAGAAAAAGCCGCACGTCTGGCCTTGTGGCTGAAAATAAAATCATTAACCACTCAGACCAAACTTGTTGATCGGAAATATGGAAAATTTTCTCTTCTGCCAGCGATACAATTCTATAAACAGAAGGTGGTCCCATCAATGACCTATGCAATGGATTCAGCACTAAACATCCAAGACTCGATATGGCCGAAATTGGAAGGCTTTTTGTGGAAAGCAGTACTGGGCCTTCCAAAATCAACATCTATCTCAGCTATCAGGCGGGATTTGGGCCTCCTATCGATGAAAGCGTCGGTCAAGCAAAGCCAAATGAGACTTCTGTGTAAAATAATTTCTCCAGACGCTTTACCTTTATTTAAAGCAATTCAGAAGGAACTTACCCAAGGCCACTGCATCGCCCTGAAGAAATGGGAACGAGAATTACAGGAAAATCTAGCTGATTTGGCTTGCTCATCAGAAGACCTAATCCACAATCCTGCCAAGCTAAAGAGAAAAATTGCCCAGGAGGACTGGATACAAACATGCGAGGCAGCTACGGCAAATAAATTACTCACCCACTTGCCGCCAACTACAAACAAGCTGAATAGACCGCTGAACTATTGCATAAAATTCCCTGACAAAAGGCTACAGAAGAACTTCATGAAATTGAGGCTAAATCTCATGCTAACTCAGGAAATTAAAGCGATCCGGTCAAAATCGACCATAAAAACATGCAGACTATGCTCAGAGCCCAAAGTGGAGGAAACTGTAAAACACTTACTTTTAAATTGTGCGAATACAGCATATTTACGTGAAGCTTTTATGCTACCACTAATGCATGACGCGCCACTCCGAGAAGAAGAAACATGGTGGTGTAGACTGGTTGCAGGCGAAAAAACTAAATGGGCAACCGCGGCGATAAAGATTTTGGAGGCAGCTCTTAAGCGAGCGTCAGAGAGTGGTTCCGCATCTGGTTCCACTTAACAAAACCTCCACGATGCAGTCGGACATTTCATCTCTTCTTCCCTTCATGTTGCACTGTCTTCTTCCTCTTCTTTTTCTTCTTTCATTCTGATCTTACCTGTTCTGCAACTTAACAGTTCTAACGATCTATTCATATCTGAGATATGAGATATGATCTCTTGTAAAAATCAAACTTTTCTGTTGATTATAGACAAGTAAATAAAAAAAAAAAAAAAAAAAAAAAAACATACATTTCTTAAGAAAATCTTATTGGATAATCTCTTGATATCTCCTTTGAGCTCTTGTTCCAAAACATTCCTGGACCTTGAACTCTCTTTAGTGATACGGTTATGACCGCTTTCCTGGAGACACTGTCTCCCATTCTGGTCTTTGATCGTATATCCCTCACAATCTTTAAAATCAACCTCTTCTTGGTTTGATATGATTTTATCCAATGTTAGTCTCTCCCTCTCCTGGCTTCTCTGTATTGGATTATTACTTCTCTTATACTGTTCACTTGACAGTATTATCTCACAACACGTATTACATGTGTTGGTGGCGTGTTCGCTGCACTTTTCCACCCTGTACTCACAGGCCTTCCCTTCTTTCCAGGGCATTAGTTTCCAGTCTCTCTTTACTTTCCATACAGGGTTATTCGTCAGGTTCTTTATTGGCCCCTCACAACTCCAGTTAGGCTGGTTTACGGATTGTTTCCCGTCCCATTCTCCACTCATATACTGCTGTCCAGGGGCCTCCAGTCCCCCCTGGTACCTTTTGTGTATGCAGGGGAATCTTGCAGGACTCCGCACTCGCTTGGGTAATCGACTTTGTTGTCCGACTTCTTGATCTTTTGTTTCGTCGGTGTTCTGTTCTCGTCTTTCCCTGCAGGCTGCTGCTGTCTATGGATGCTGGTGGTACGGAGCTGCTAGCGCTCCAAGTTAGGATAATAATAATTCAGCATTTATATAGCGCTACAAACCCTCAGTTATCTGAGCGATGCTTATTGTTACCCACAGTGTGTGGTGCTCATTTATCGACCAAAAGAAGGATGAAAGGCGGAGTTTGGCCCTGCCGGGATTCGAACCTGCGTCAGCAGGCTCTGCACAGAAGGCAAAGCGAGCGCTCTCCTCGCTGTGCTATCGGACTGGCATTGTCTCAACATCGCTGGCCGGGCGTCTTGCCCACTACAATACGGCCGTGGTCATGCCACCACATTGCATGGGACTCCTCTTCTCTTGCTGCAGACGGCTCCCCATTGCTGGAGTCGCTGACCCTCCGGCGTCTCAAGTTAGCGCTCTTCGACTTTCCGAAAGTCGCAGGTTCTGTGGATTGCTTCTGCTCTGCCTCTCGAAGGTGCGCTTACGGCAGGGGGATTCCCCTGCACACCATACATTCTCCCTTTTCGTAATCCACTCGTCCCAGTTCAATACACGTCACTTCTAAAGAGACATCTTCTTTTCCTTTTAATGACTGGTTCACTTCAGCATTGCCTTCAACCAAATGTAAGGAGGACACATTATTCTT
Organism: Ambystoma mexicanum; assembly: GCF_040938575.1. Lineage (NCBI taxonomy): Eukaryota > Metazoa > Chordata > Amphibia > Caudata > Ambystomatidae > Ambystoma > Ambystoma mexicanum. The sequence continues at coordinate 647,520,079 of NC_090940.1, read as the reverse complement.
CACAGCAGGCAGTCCCAGGTAATCTGACATGGTGGTTAGTCTAAGGAGTTCCTCATGGGAACAAGCCCTTGTCCCCATGGAGAGTCACTCCCAGTGAGGTCCCACTTGCCCAGACACCCTAGCGATGGTCTTGTGGCACAGACTCCCCTCCCTCGCCTCTAAGGGGGTGGCACTTCCCGGGAGAGAAGGGACGAAGCCCCTCGATTCATCACAGCACCCACTGTGAGAAGAGATGCTTTTCCTGCCATTGAAGGGACCCCTCCTTCAGACTACTTAATTGTTAAAGGTAAGTTGAAGGGGCCATATGTTTCACTCCGCTTTAGTTTTCAAGAAGTGAAAGGGAAGTGACAGCTATACGTTTTACCAGACGTTTGTGCTGTCAATCATGGTCCCTCAAATCAAAGTCGGAACGGAATAGGAAGGAAGGCCATGAGATTGGTCTCACCTCTGATGATTTCAAGATATGAGGGGGCGAGGGGGAGTCATTTGAGAATCTCGAGAGCCAGAACAGCCAGGCTCCCTGTTCGACTGCATTAAACCGGTTTAGCTGCATTTGAACAGTGTTCACGGTACTCAAACCAGGGGGAACCACCGGTACTGCTTTTGGCACTCGATCGAACTTAGAACCACCGCTGCTTTGCATTCGAACAGGTTCGCCATAGCATTGTGCCTAGCTGAGTTCGTCACCTGTTCGGCTCAAAAAAACCAGCCCACGGTTGCAGAAATACTCAAACTGCTGCCTTTTCGAACCCTGTATCGGATAACTAAGGTCACCCATCGAACTGACGGCTACCCACGTCACGAACCAACTCGACCTTCGAAAAGACCCTGGTGAGCCATCCCAACTGCATGACTTGAAAGCTGCACTTGACCACGCGGGGCTCCTGCTTCAAACTGACTGGACCCCCACTCGCCTCTCGACCCAGAACCACTTGTAGCACCCCGACCTAGTTCGATCCGCACCGCAGTACAGCTCGAAGCTTGATTCAATGCTGTCGAACGACCGAACATTGGATTAAGGCACTTTGCATTGACACTGTCCCCCTGGTGCACCATTTATGGCCCTAGAGACTGGCTAAGTCCCTTTTGCACCTTTGCCCAGTACAAATATAAGCCTCTTAATTTCGTAGCTGCATTTCTTGCCTGTTTTTCCTCACGGCTAAAAAGCCAGAGTGCTGCACCGTTCCATTTTTTCATTTCTGTTTCTCCTTTACAGAAGTGAGTTTCTATTGAGACTTGTACATTGGTGTGTTTTATTTGATACTTGACTGGACTCTCCTTTTATTTTGGACTGTTGTATTTTGCTGTTTGGGTTGCTAGTCTATCACATTCCCACCCCTTCTGGGAGTATAGCCTTCTCTCAGCCCACATTGCCATAAAAGTCAAGGAGGTATGATAATGATGTGTTATTTGTATAGCGCCTTAATACAAAGCACATATTTACATACAATATCACACAACCAAAATTGGTACTCATTTTTCGACCTCGGAAGAATGAAAGGCTGAGTTGGCCTTGCCGGGATTCGAACCTGCAGATCACGCTCAGATCGCAGCAGCATGCTCTCAACACGCTGAGCTATCTTACCTGTACCCGTGTACTTTATGATTGAGATGAATGTTGGTTTGTAGAAGTGTGGGACCCGAGTAGGCGGTTCAGCCACTACTCATTCCTATACTCCTTTCGTCACAGAATAGAAGCATATTCAGATACAAGGTAGCGGCCCCATTAAATAAATATATTTTGTATACGTTTTATCAGCCACAGGCGCCTATTATTTTTTTAAGGGAAGTTGTGCGTCCTTCTATAGAGAGCCATCAGAACAATATATACACCATTTTACAATTAGGAGGCTTCTGACCCTCTTCATTATAAAGGGGATCTAACTGTTTGATAATATAAGAGTCAATGAGTCAAGGAAACCTATGTTTCACCCACCTTCCTGGAAACACTCTCCTGCAGTGAGACGCCGCAAAACGAAAGCATTTTTGGCTGTAAGAATGGTAACCGTTTGAGTGTCTGTCCTTTGAGCGACTATGTAATTATATGACTTGTTTGAACTTGTCTGTCTTTTGTGCTCATATATAAACATTTGTGTGTGCATATGCTGCCATATTGTCCTAGCCTGTACTCAGCTGTGACGTCTGTGTACACAAGATTTAGTGGGCGTGGCCTTTGTCTGATTGCCTTTTTCCTTGTGTTGCAGGCTTTGCGGTACTCCTTCCAGACGCATGACCGCTTATGCTTCGTCATGGAGTATGCAAATGGCGGAGAGGTACAGAAGCCCTGAAATATGTGTGTTATGCTGAATCGAGGTCTTGCAGAAGAAACGCAATGGATTCATTTACAGAGTTGCCGACAGAACCATTGTCATTTCTTGATCACTTTTATCCATGTCTAGCAAATTAGCGAGCAGTACTTGGCACGGCCCCCAACCTTTAGGCCCTTAACTTATAACAGAAAAAGCAGAACTGCAAGTTCAAAGTGATTTTGGCCAAAAAGCAGGGACTGAATAAATTATATTAAACCATGCATACATATTCCATCCCAGGAATTAGCCGATACTTTCTAAAAGAGAATTTACTTGCGAGCCGCTGATGTTTTAAGAAACTGATCAACACAGGTCACATTTTAACATAATTACTGGGAGGTGGGGCCCCTCCGTCTCCTCTTCGTAGCTTGGAAAAGCCTGCTTGCGTAACACAAACAACTATCTGGAGATACTTTTGACAACAGGTGCATTCAACCTGTGTCAGCCATTTGTGATTCCCATAGATATACATCTTAATCACATTTTACATAGTGAGTTTTATTTTAACTGTAAAATTAGGCAATGTTTCTACCCAGCCTTCCTGTGTGCTTTTTGGAATTTTTGGAATTCACAATACTAAAGTCAGGTGTTCATCATGAAATGCTAGTGAGAAGATCCCCAGCCAATCATTTTGGTATTACTGTACCAGTGGTACAGTAAAATGTGGTACAGTACCACATTTTAGGCACATGGGTCTGCTGCCTATTTTTGAAATAAAAACGACATGTAGAATCCTCTAGAACAGGGGTCGTCAATCTGGGTCTCCAGAAGGTTTGCCATACGACTCCCATGATCCCTCACCATTAACTACACTGGCTCGTACTGTTGGGATTTGTAGTCCAACACATCTGGAGAGCCAAACTTTGTAGACCTCTTCTCTGAAAGTGTTTAAAAGCATGTTCTGTTGAAACCTTTGTTGTTATACTTGATGGAAAGGGCCCATGCTTGAATGTCATATTGAATTTAGATTTGCTGGACACTATCTATTCTCGCAGTTGCTTGTTCCCCAGAAGTAGCACCCGCTCACTGAGTAATGTCCGATACTAGGAGTCTGAAACCTTTGACTTGCCAGATGTTTTGGACACAAATTCCATGATTCGTCGCCAGTGACTTTCGTAAGGGTGCTGGAGAGATAGAGAGGCAGACACAGGGATGACATTTTTCACAAATATTTATTGAGATGTTAAAGTACAACCAATCTGGCCCTATCACTATGAAGGGTTTCCCTGCTTCAACCAAAACTATGTCAAACAAATAGTCAACGTTCTGTGTCCAAACCTGCCTCTAGCCCTTACACTCTACAACTGAGGATATCTAAATAACATAAAGGGTCTCCCAGCCGGAGAATGACTCCCTTCTCCTGGTGGATGCCGAGGGTTCTTCTTGAAAACTGTCCAAAAGTTCTCAAGCCTGGGGGAATGAATCTTTCCTTCCCCTGACCTCAATATGCTGTTCCACAAAAGGTAAATAGATCCTGATCCAGGAGAATTACTCCTTTTTCCTGGATTGGGTATGGAGTTCCACGCACTTTCACGGGATCAGGGGGAGTAGCTCTTTTCCTCTGATGCCCTCCGGTTACACAGTCATTCAACAGAGTTTGCCATTCTTTCCAAGTGTAGGCAAACCTCCTCTCCTCCTTATTGGTATACTCTTTGGGTTCCAGGCTCTTTTTACACTTCCATCGTCTGGGTCCCAGACCCTTCTGTTGCATTCAGCGGACATCGCCTACCCACTGAATTGAGGAAGATTTTCTCCTTAACTCAGTTCTTTGTTGTTGGGGTTCTTGACCATTCTCTGGTGGTCAGCGGTGTTGGGCTTGTCACTGATGCGAGAGTGCTTTCCTCTGATGCACACTTTGGTCGCTTCCCTTAACATTGGAGTCCACAACCCTTCTCTTGTGAGTAGTGGACTTATGCCTGCCACCAGGATGAGGATGGTCTCCTTTGCTGCTTATCTGGACTTGGTTGGGGTCCTCGATCCTTCGTTGGTGGTCAGTGGACTTATTGGTACAGCCACTGGGACGAGGAATAATTCCTCAGATTCAGTATCCTTGATGATAGGGGTCCTCGGTCCTTTCCTGGTGGTCAGTGGGCTTATTGGTACGGCCACTGGGACGAGGAAGAGGAGCTGTGCTACATGTTGGGCCCTTCAGAGTCCCCTGGGCACTGTGGTTACCAAGGGGTTGAGGGGGATTTAGCCTTCGCCTGCGCCACCACGTCCCCTCTGGGTCTCCCACAACCCCCGTTACCTTGATTTGGCTGCAGATGCGTCACCAGAACTTACAGGGACAGTGGTTCTCCAGCTTGTTTCTGCAGGCTCTTCCAGCTGCCTTATGCTGTCGGGTGGCGATTTCACCAACAGGTTTCCCCCGCTCGCCTTCCCTCTAGCTGGTTGCACAGGCCCGGTCCTACCCGGAATGTCACGCGGCCGACTGCCAGCGTCCTCTGTACTCTCCTTCCTCGGGTCTGCCAAACGAGTTTGAAACTCCCGCCTCGGACAAGCTCCGCACTCCCAGCCTATCCAGTCTGGGCTCGACACATTGACACACTTAGTCCATTGTCAATTTTTATACAATGCAGCAAGATCTCATTCGACCCATTGTATACGCCCTTTTTCTCTCTCTTGTTCCCAACCCTCATGCCTCTGCGGGGCACCTCGTACCAGTACTGCTATAATTAGTGATCTTCATGGTTCCCATGTTCTTCTTCGTCATGGTCTTTGTGGTCACACTGAGGTCTTCTGTATTATAATAGTACATGGGACTGCTGTGTAAAAAAAAGGTCGGCAGAGAAAAGCAGAGCTAGAGTGTTGGTGTAAAGGTGTTTACTGGGCCATGTCCAAGGTGGTCGTCCCTGTCTCCGGGAGGGGAGTTCCTCCCCATGAGATCCTCACGCATTGAACCACCCTTAGGCGCAATATTGTGCTGTGGCCGCACCTCCCTAGCCTCACTGGAAAGCTCTCCCTCTTGGGTAGAATTGATGACACCTAGTGACTTGTAACCCTATGCTGACTAGGGCTTAAGGAGTTTTAGTTAAAACCATCTGCAGAGCCAGGCATTGCAGACCCCTTTTCTATAACCAGGAAGTACTTTTGCTCCTGCTAATCAACGCTCCATTTCAATTCCTGCAACGTGATTGTTAGTTTTTTTTAAGGTAGCGATGCATCTTCGATCATCCCACGTGCTACTATGTAAAGACCCAGGAAGACACAACTTTTTTCTGTTTCATTATGCATTTGTGTTCTTTTACAGAAACATTTACATTCTATTATGTGCAATCATTTGGGAATCGGATACACTGGTATGCAGTTGTCCAGTACACTATTATATAATTGTTACACACACATATAGAATATTTTATTCACCCATTGAAATCAAGTTTCTATTTGCATTTGATGTTCCATGTAGTGTAAACATACCATCTATTCTATTGAGAAATAATGTTTCTAAGTTACCAATGGGATATAGCATCTACGTTACGAAGTATAGCTTGCGGCATGCATATACGTTGACGATATGTGATTGTTAAGAAATTGTGATCATTGTGTACACACGTAGTCGGTTAAAAATAAAATGCATTTTTGTGTTGCAGCTGTTCTTCCACCTGTCAAAAGAGCGGGTATTTTCAGAAGAGCGAGCGCAATTCTATGGAGCCGAGATTGTGTCGGCGCTGGACTACCTGCACTCTGAAAAGAATGTGGTCTATCGGGATCTTAAGGTAAGCGTAGGGGTGAGCTGTGCCGCTAAACACAAATATGTGGTCAGGTGGTTCTGATTTCCAAACTAGGTGAGGGGTGCAATGCTTCGAGGCGTAGTGGGCGGGGCATGTGTGGGAGACTTTGTTCGGAACCAAAAAGGCACAGCTTATGAAAGGGATTTTTATTGTATTTGTGTTATGCATATTGAACAGTTGGATGAGCGCAAGCAAAACGACGCGGAGCAACACAGGTTCGATCCAGAAACCTCCGGGTATTAAGCGCGTTATAAATAACCTATCATATCATATAACAAATAATATAGTCTAATAAAAATAGAACATGGAGCAGTCCCCAAGAAGGGTGCCTTGGAAGGGGATTTGGGAGTGTTACGTAGGGAAGAAGTGATTCGGGTAATGGAGGATTGCATGACATATTTGTGAAGGTGTATTTGGAACTGCCTAGATTTACTTTCTAAATTAAGGACAATATAAACATATGGTCATATCAAAATAAACATCACAGTAAACATTTCTAATAGCCAACGATGGTGGGGCGGGGGTCAAGATGGTGGGGGGCTCTTACAGGGAGAGGATATGAAGTTTAAAGGTAGATTTGATAGAAAAGATATTGGTTGTACTTTGATATCTGGTGGAGGGGATTCAATTGGTAATAAGCCAGAATAGAAAAAGTTGGGAGTGAGAGGCCGAACAGGTGGGAGACGGGGAAGAGCAAGGATGGGTAGGGCACTGGAGCTCAGGGTGCAAGGTACTGGATTGCAAGTCATGAATACATCTAAAGATCAGTAGGAGAGGGATTTAAAGAGTGTCCCAAGATACATGGAGAGCTAAGGCATGGAGGTACGGCTACAAAGTGGCCAAAGAACAAGCAAACCCTTTTAGGGCCCTAGCCACATTTAGTAGCCATACGCGGTGAACACAAATGTGCACGAGAAAAATAAAGCAAAATTGTAAAAATGCAACTGATGCCACCAGCTTGTCTTTAGGCACATATAAAAGTAGCCGGAAATCCCATGTGTTAAACGCTATAATGATACAGAAGTATCCCCATTGCAATGCACTGCAAGGTTCTGTGTGCAATCCTAAAATACAAGAATTACAAAGGGAAAAACAGGTTCCCAGTACTGACGGCCTGAAGGACTGATCAGTTTCACCAAAACAATGAGCAAAAGGCCAGGGTAGTGAAGCTGAAGGCTTTTGTTCCCCTCAAAAAGTCAGGCCAGGATCACAGACAGACCAAAAGGAATGGGGTCCCATAGAAACCTATGGAAGGAAAGTTGCCCTTTTTGTGACTCCATAATTTATTTTTGGAATGATACTTTCCTATAACCTTTTGGACATCTGCATCACACATGGCACATCACATCACATCATTGCAGCACACAGCACTTTCTGTGCAGTGTTGCTGGGGTGCCCCTTGCATTTTCTCTTGGGTTCCGGGTTCCTGGTGTGAACTACTGTTCCCAAGGGTAGAAGGATACGTTTCATCCTTTCTACAGTCCCCATTGTGAGATCAGCATCAGCGGGAGCCTTATGTGGAGTCCCGAGGAGATACACACTGTCCCCTTTCTCATTGTTGCTGTTATTTGTCTTTTATAGTTACTTACTTACCTTGCAGAACACATGTTCTCAAGGTGTAAAGAACTCATGGTGGCAACAGTAAAGACAGACACAAGTGATCACAGTTCAAGGGTGTTTATTGAACTTTATAATGGGTGCGATAAATGCCTAATCTATACCAAAATCTAAGATGGGAGCAAGCTACGACCATCAAATAATAATAAGGCAATCCCAGTGGCGTCTTGCCAAATAAAAAGGGCCTACATTAAAAAATAACCTATTACCAGTCCTTATTGCTAGATTACAAAAAAAGTGTGGGATAATGTTCACCAGAAAATATAGAAGTGTTTACAAAATAAGTCAGGATGGTATGGCTGGGTCTCCCTTGCCCACGTTTTAAGCACGGGACAAGTCGGGACTTCTGAGCACAGCACACTCCTCGGCATTGTTAGTACGAGGTTCACAGTTCTGGTTCAACAATATCAAAACCTTTGGCGGCCGTAGAAGGCTTGCTGATTCAAAGTAACAAACAAAAAAAAAAGGTTCCCTCAGTACTCTTGTACCCTGAGCGATTGCTCTTCGCCCCTTGGATCTCCCTCTGCCGAGCTCGGATCCCTCTTGCAACTTGGGCCTCCCTCCGTCGGGTTCATTACGGCCTTTCTTTAACACAGTTCATGTATTTCTTCTATACATCAGGAAGCAGGGGTTTTCCTTCTCGTAGCTTTGTTTCGGCATCTTTGTTAGGTTCACACTTGCCTTATTCCACAGTTCACGATCGTATTGGAATGCAGGGTTCCCTCTCCCTAGCTTACATCTGGCAACGGGTCAGAGACTTTTGATTGTATAAGGGATTTGATGTAGCCCTCATAGGACCACTCTGGCGCCTCACGCCTCCCTTTCCTAGGGCCTTCTGGTTCTTGCAGTTTCTTAAACAGGTCCCGGTCAGAGTCTTTCGAATGAGCGTCCACGTGGCTGTCATGATGCCTACCCCCGGGCATCCGGATCGAGTCCATCAGCCCCGGGAGCAGGCACCCAATTACTCATTAAAACCCGTTTGGATTCAGTCCTGGCGCCTTAGGCGCCAGGCTCATCATAGAAATCAGTCCTGGCGCCATAGGCGCCAGGCTCATAGATTTTACTTACCTTATGCAGACCATGCTGCAAATGAGTCCAAGCCAACGTGAGGCCTGGATGGGACTATTTTATTACAGGGACTATTTTTTACTCGGGTGTGGTTCTGGGGAACTTCTTACCTGGGACTACTTTGCAGGCTATTTAAACCACGGCCGACCAGCAGCTCATGCTTCGTGTTATTCTGCATCCAGCAGCGGAACGCTCACCGTGTCTGCAAGTCAGCATCCAGTCTTCTGCCACGCCCACCTCGAATCCGGAGCTCCTAGACAAAAGGAAAAGAAAGGAGAAGAGGTTAGATGACGGACATTATTTGATTCCTTACCTGATTCCGGACCCAGCACATCTCAGAGCCTGGAAAGGACATTATTTCAGCACTCGTCGCTTCGCCAGCAACAGCGACGCGTTATACTCACCAGTCCACCACATCTTTCAACTTGGCGCTGCCTCCATCATTTGCTTCGTCGAAACCCAGCACCTGGGGGGAAAACAAAAGGAATAACAAGGTGAGCCGAGAAAACCAACAAAGACAATCTCTTTGCCACCATAGGCTTAGCTGCTTTACCACCGGAGGTATTATCCTTTAATTCGCCGCATCTTTCCATGCCGCACCTATAAAGGGAGAGAAAACGGCAAGTTAAACTCATGCAACTTTTACCGGACAGTGTTTGGTAATACAGACTCTTACCTGAACGCCATCAGCTGCCTCCAGGCAATATTCTTTTGGACCCAGCTGCAACCTAACGAGAGAATGGAACAAGAGTGAACATCGGACATATTGAACTCTTTGAACTTTATAGACACTGGAGTCAATATTCCTACGGAACTCCTCCAGTACCTTCAAACCAGTGAAGTAACTGGTATATATGCGCCCCTGCTTGCCATGCAGGATGGAGAGCTCATCATTTAAAAACATAAGGTGAGGTTACCAAGAGGGGATATCGGACGTGATTAGTGGGGAGAACGAGAACAGTTGAGGGGGGCCATCACTAAAGTCCACGGGTGGCTAAATCCCTTTCTCCACTTGCAGGAGAATACTTCTAAGAGTCCAGCAGACAAGATTAGGCGGGCCAATCCAGACTGTCATCTCTTCAATACGCATCACGTTGGTGGAGACCGCAGCTGTCCGGGTCCGATCGACGCCTCTGTGGGAACCAGGTGAGCGTAACAGTGGCGCCGAACCTCTCTGCACCTGGACTTCAATTGGGATTTCTTTAAAGTTCAAAAAAATACACAAGTTACTTTGTCTTTTAGATTCCTTGCATTCAAAATGTTGCCACTTGCAACGTTGGGCTCAACACAGTTTGGTTTGCTCTCAGCTTCCTCCAACTCACCGGCTGTGTTGAAACCATTGGTTTCTCTGTTCTCTGGAGTCAAGGATAGCACCATGGTAGCCAGCTTGCCTCTCCGTCTGCGTTATCAAAGCGGGAGGCCCCCATGTACCATTGACATCTGCTGCTCCGCACTCCAGCTACAGCTCCCGGTCCTATGCTTTCCCTTTCGGAGGCTTCGCGGGTCTGAGTTGAAAAGGGCAAGGGCAATTCCCCCTTTGTCGTCCTTCCATGTCTCACTGCCTTTCTTCTCCTTTTGAACTGCCGGTTTGGTGTAGCTGTATTCTTGTGCGTTCGGCCTTGCTCAAAGTGTGCTTTCTTGCTTCGCCTTTTATTCCCTGTGGGGGAAGGTAAAGGGTCGTCGGGTGTGCGTGGTTATTGTCAATTGCCTGACTCTGCCTGACCTACATGTTGGGACATGTCAGGTAAACGGCTCTGGTGTTAGTCTGTTGTCTGTTATCATGTAAGGAAGTGTTTGTGTGGGAAGAGGGGGGGGTAGAGCTTGTAAATATCCTACAGGGTAGAATGGGAAAAAGGTGTTACAGGGAAAGGGATACCGCATTTCAATCCTCGGTGTCCCACTTCCACTCCCTGAAGACACCTCGCACAGGTGATCCTCCCCCACTGGTACACCCCCAGGAACTGGATCCTATAGAGATGGCCATGTCCTGGCCACCTGGACGACAGATCTCCGGGGACTAGCGTGTGAGACACTATCAGGTTTCTCACAAAGGGTAGAAAGAGATAATGTCATCCTCTCTACATTGTATATTACAAGTCCAGCACACCCCAACTTATGGGGAATGCTGGGGTGTTACCCTCTATCCCCTTTTCTCACTGCTCCTGTAACATTTCTGTTACAGTGACAAGCTTACTATTACGTCTGGTGTCAGTGGACGTGTTCTACTGACTTTTGTGTGGTTTTTACTTGCAGGCTGTCGAACCAACCACAGTAATGCACAGAAGGGCCTCTATTCACCTAGAATGGTGGCTTCTTTCTTTATTTGCCATTTTTAGTGTGCTTGTCCTTTCTTGGTCCATCTTCTGCTGTCCTGGGATGGTGAGGTCCTGGTTTGATTTTTGTTTTTGGCAGGAACCCTTTGTGTAGCCCGTCGAGCCTCCATAGTGTCTGTGAAGACAGGTAATGTGGGACAAGTTTGAAACTGTATAGCCCTTTGACTTATGGCATGCCTGCCTGGAACCAGTCGTAATTGGGAGCTGGCTGTCCTGAAAGTAGCATGTGTGCTTATTAACTGGGTTCTTGGATAAATGGCCTGGATTTGGAAGCTGAAGACAAGTGGACCACTGGATCTGAATCGATGAGGAAGAGGAGCCGACGGCTGTTGCTGATTCCAGTGACCGGATATGTCTGCTGTGTATGTCCTGAAGAGGATGACTCCGACCCTTGGACTGGTGGGACCATTTAGTCTTAAGAAGACTTGCATTTCGAGCCATCCCATGACAAGCTGTGACCTTCCTGGGCTGCAAACCGCCAATAACCTGGGACCTTGAGGCTGAGTTCTGTGCAACGTCTTCCCATCAACTAATCGTGCTGAAACGTAGGTGGACTCCTGGTGGACCTCCAGAAGCAAGATTCCACTCCTTGAAGTCCCATCACCAGAGCACGGGACCGAGATAGTGAGGTGATTCAATCAGGCGACCGTTACACATCTGGTACCTTGAAAAGGGTGCCAAATCCACAGAGCTGTGAGAAGCACTGCAGAATCCTTTGTTGGGAGTCTTTTGTGTCGACTGCTGCTGCAACTTCCCATCCAGTGTCCTTTCTTTCATCACCACGACCAAGAATCCAGAGAGAGGGTTCTTTGCTGCTGCATCGTCAAGGCGACCTTCTGCAAACTCTTCTTCACTGCTGAGGTACTGTGTGGCTGAGGGTAATACTGGGGTAATACTTACCAAAAGTCTTGTGTTGCTCCTGTGTGGCTAGGGTGGTGATTCGTCTAGTTGGGAGTTCGCCTATACCGTTTGCCCAAGCTTAACGCTGGACCATATCTAGAGAGCCTTCTACTAATTCTAAAGTCTGTACTTACTTGTTGGATGAGAAATCCTCTGGCACTCTGACTGTCCTACATCTGTACCGAATAGGGAAGGACTTTTAAAGTATAAGGTCTAGAATATAGAACAAGTGTTGCAAAGTACTTACTTGCTATGTGTTAGTGCTGTAGCTGATTATCTCTGAAATAGAACAAGGTACAAGGCGTTCTTACCTGTGAATTGCTTACTGCCACCCTGAAAGTATATAAAGTTATTTATTTACCTTTGAATTGTGTTCCCCTATTCTAGAAAGTAAGAGTTGGTATTAATGTATTATTCCTGAAACTGAATAAGTGTAAGAGTGTATTACCAATAGGGTTTTACTAACCTTGGATAGCACACTGCCATTCCAAATGTGTAACAATAGGTTTTGCTTACCTTGCGCTGCTTACTGCCTTTCTGAAAAGTCTTATCGAACGCTTGCTTCCCTTAGTATTGTATTCCACTATTCTGAAAAGTAACATTGGTAAAACTCCATGTTCCTGAAATTGAATATGTGTAAGAGTTAATTACCAATAGGGGCTTACTCACCTTGGATAGCACACTGCCGTTCTAAATGTGTAATACTGAGTTCTTACTTACCATTGAAGTGCATACAGCCATTCTGAAAAGTGATTCCGATGTTATTGTTTACCTTTGAATTGTCCCACTACTCTAAAACATAGTATGGGTGTAACTGTATCATTCCTGAAAGAAGAATAGGTTACCTATGTTGCAAGATACCTACTTGTTACATTGTTGGTATAACTTTATTATTCCTGAAACTGAATAAGCAACATAGTGGACTGCCAATAGGACCTGTTTACCTTGAATTACATACTGGCATTTTAAAAGTCTACTAACGTGCTTTTACTGCCCTTAAATAGCATACTGCAATTCTAAATGCGTAACACTAGATTTTACTCACCTTAAACTGCATACTGCTGTACTAAATAAGGTTTACACTTTGGTTTATTTACCCTAAGTATTGTGTTGGTTTTTATAATTGTGTTTATGACGTATAATAGTACTTACCTTTCTAAAGAATTCTCTTTACCTATGTATATACAAAATAAACCATTCGTTTTATAATACATCAGTGTTTCTTTGGGCCACATGTATGCTACAAGCTCTTTGTACCTTTCTACAGCCCCCTCTCCCTTCGAAGATAAGCCTGGCTGCTCTATCCTTGCTACCAAAATATCAGGTGGTACAGCCTTATACTGAGAGTTGGTGTTTTTGTATTGCCCAAAGTATGGTTGTATCAAGTCTCTTTGGGTGGACTTTAGAAAAACTGTCCTAACAATATGCACAAGCCCTTCTTATCTCTGCCCCGTCCCTGAAGTCTTCAAGGTTCCACCACCTGCAGGTACTCAGCACACAATAAATGTACTCCACATAGTATATTTATGAACAATACACTCTTTATGATAATGTTATGTGAAAAGTAATATCCATAATCAGGTAAGTACTTCAAAAATAGAACACAACTATTATCAAAACAATGAGGGGTCCAGAAAAGACCCAACTCAATTTTAAAACATGTAGGACAAAGAAGCTACAGGTTGGTGCAATATTCGCTAATTTAGAAGGTCTGCATAGAAAATAGCAGCTAAGCATTATACAGAGTTTTAGAAGTATAGAAAGGTTTATTCACGGCAGCCAACGGGAGAAGGTACTAAAGTGTCACTTGCAGATCACAGAAGCAAGGGAGATGACATCCATCCAGATAGCACGGTTTGGGGACTCCGCAAGACGAGATGCAGGCAGGTTCAATGACCAATGGCTGGAATGACGCACCCAATGAAGAAAGTAATCAGGAGCCTAGTCGCCTTGAAGAAAGGTTGCACACACAGAACAGCAAACCATTTAATGTGGCTGAACCAGAACAACAGAATCCATGATGTTGGAGGATATAGGCAACCCATGGGTCGAAGACGTATCAGCAGGAAGTAAGTGCCAATGTGGCCCTTGAAGGCAGGCCATTCAAGGCACAGATGGAGACAAAGGGCTTGTCACAGGTTGCAGGATGTCCCACAACAGAGCAAAATGTTTGGAGGAGCGGTATCCGGCCACTCTGGTTCCAGTCAGGCAGCAGGTTCTCCCACCTCTGGTCCAGTGAATAGCGCAGAGGCATGGTGGCTTTGGGAGAGCGCCGGGGCATGAATGTTTCAGCAATGGATGCCGGATAGATGAAGAGGAAGAGCTTGATCCCATAATCCACAGCAGGGAGAGGCAGGGTTGCTCAGTCAGGCGATCAGGCAGTCCAGCAGCACCAAGATCTTCAGGGACATCCTATATCTTCAGCTTCTTCAAGGTATGTCTCAGCAAACACATCTGTGGAATGCCACGTGTCACCTTAGTGATAAACACACATAGGCAACATGCTAGCCTTTGCCATCTATCCACACCATGCTCCTTTCAAATATATGCTGCCATCCAAACAAGATTTTGCAGCCATGCTCCATTTTCTCAGACACACCCACAGATGCAAAATGAGGTGTAAAGCAGTGTAAACCAGATACCAATTACACAACGCAAACTTAATATATGCATTATGGGCCTGGTGGCAAACATCATACACTTCAAAATATCAGGCCTTGCAAATTCTTAAGAATCCCACTAGGCCTGCAGGGAGAGTTCCTTAGTGTACATATTTGACCTTTGAGAAATGCACTTTCCCACGGTGACTGGTGACAAAATATTCACCAGCGCTTTTTGTGAAATGGTGCATATCGCCATAAGGACACTTGATATTTGGTGCAATGCTGTCAAGCATGAACAGTGAAACTTGTATTTGCCATTTACTACACACAAAGTGTGTTTGCAGTAAATGAAAAATAAGTTTCTAACATCCTCATACTTGCCAGCAAGGTTGAGTAACATGCAAATAAAAACTACTTGCCAATGCTAGTGAGCAAGTAGATTTTGCGAGCCCTGAATATTCAAGTCTACTTTGGGAATCGATGCATTATGCATTGTGGTCAGGGTGATAACAGTGTACAGCTTTTTAGCGCTCCACAGATTTTCCCAGATTTGTAGTCCATTTAGCCTAAAGAGGTACGACGTCAAATACCCAGGTTATTTACATGTTCTCTCTGCAACAAAAGGTTTTCAGTAGAGAAGCGTTTGTGTTTTTCTAGTGCTTATTTACATTTCCTGTTAACATGAAAGATTCTTTTTCTTTTTTCATTTCAGTTGGAAAATCTTATGCTGGATAAGGATGGGCACATAAAGATAACTGACTTTGGTCTTTGTAAAGAAGGGATAAAGGACGGAGCGACAATGAAAACATTCTGCGGAACGCCAGAATACCTTGCTCCTGAGGTACGTTGGTTGCATTCATGATTTTCTCTGCTTCTGTATGGCTGTCAAAACCTATGAATAGCACAGGTGCCCCAGCTGTCCATATTCCATCGATCTAGTATCTCACAGGCTTTTTTTAATACACACCTTTTCAAGGGAGGGCCGAGGTCAGTAGATTCCTTTATGTACCCAGGCCCAGGTTGGTAGCAATTCATATGTTTGACCATGCATAAACGTCCACAGTGTCCTACGTGAAATTCGATGCTGACCACTGTCCAGCTGCCAGCGGACAGGTGCCCACTTCACCCAAGTCACACCTATTTATACCCTTGCTGGCAGACACTGCCTATAGAGCAAGGACTACATTACATTACATACATGCATGCGCTCTTCTTAATGCCTGAGCAGCGCTCACACTGACACACTCCCCCAGTGTTCTGCCCCCAACAAGTCCTTCCACTGCTCCAATCTATTCTCATGCTGAAGTCTCTAGAATAATCCCCTCTATAACAATCTCCTTGGACAGCCGTCTCCTTCTGCCGCTGCTTTGAAGCCACATGCATGGGAGTGATCAAACTGGCTCGAACTCAAGAGGCACCATTCTCAAGTCCAGGTTCTAAGTGACCGCTGATCCTCCTCCTTGTTGGCTCCCATGCCTTCCACCAAGATTACAAACCTGGGCTTCTGCCTCGTTGACAGCCCCCCTCGCTCTCTAGCCTCTCAAGTTAATTGCACTGTCCGTTCCTGCTTCTTCTTCCACAAATCCTAAAGAAAGATTTCCCTTAACCATCTTCCCATGAGTCAGGAATTCCACCATCCGCACGGTGGGTGTTCACTCACTTGGGCTTTTGAAATGTTACATGAAATTGAATGATGATAGATCAATCTCTGGAAAATGTGTGCGGCTAATCCGCACACATTTTCCTATGCTCACTGCACAATGTACACATAGATCTGTGTACTTTGGGTGGACACAGCCTACAGGCGCAGTCCTCCCTGTCGTATTTAGTTGGGATTGGACAGTTGGAGTACACAATACATCTCAGAAGGGGGAGGGCAAACCCTCCCTTCTGCCACGGCCAGCCTAATTAACGATCAAAGGCTTCATGGATTTGCCCTGTCCGTTTGTTTACCCTCTGCAGTTGGTAGTGGCAATTAACATAATTAACACACTAATGGAGTATACTTCAAACAGTCCCACATGCGGCCTGGCTGCAGAGGCCAAACAAACGAGAGGGGAAACCCCAACACCCATTTCATATGCACTGTGTCAACCTGAAGCCAGCTACCACCTCTCAGTATCAAGGGCAGTGGCCTGTCATGTCTGGGACTATGTATTTACAGTAGTCATTCCTGCAGTGGGACCCCATTCAGAAGGTACTAGTATGTGGTTTGGCGGCTACTGAAGGTCTGGTCTCGCCCTAGCTTCAAGGGAGACGTGCCGCTTTAATCAGGAACCACAGAAAAGAAGATGGGTGGGATTTAGCATTAGATGTTTTCACCCCTTTACCTTTTTGTTTGAAAGCACTCTGGTTATGAGCTCATGCATGCAGGAGATGTTTGGTGGGGACCCACAATTGGTACATTAGGGTAGGCTTAGCCTACACCAAACACTGGGGCCCATTTGACTTTAAAAGAGGGCTGAAACCCTCTTTTGGCAGATCATTTGAAGGCTTTGCAAGGAGTAACAGAAAGAACTCATTTGGACCCTGGCTGAAGGTACAGTCTGCCTTAGAGCTTCTGTCAGTGAAGGAAGGCCAGGATATGATATGATATGATACGATATATGATATTTTGTTTATATCGCGCTCATACACAAGTGTTTCAGAGCGCAACCATGCAAAGGGAGGAGAACAAGGTAGAACACCAAAAAAAACGATTTTACTAGGCCCAGTGACATTAAGAACGCTCAAGTGCATGTTGAAGGGGGAGAGGTTGAAAGTGCGGAACAGAGGAGAGAGAGGAATAAATAATTAGTGAAATAAATACGTTGAGTGAAAAAGGTAGTGCAGCCAGCAAGTGGCAAGTGCATGATAGTCAAATAGGGTATATCTGATAAGTGCAGAAGAAAGAGTAGGGGACTGTATAGGTACAGATACAGATTCCAGTGCCAGGGGTGGCCCAGAGGCAGTGCAGAAGGGAGACAGGGTGAGCAGGTACCTGGGCAAGAGGGACAGAGGGTGGCCAAGTGCACAGTGCCACTTGAGAGAAGCAGGTCAGCATGGGAGAGAAGGGGCAAAGGCAGAAGCGAAGAGGAACGTCTTGTGGTGCTTCCGGAAGCGGAGATGTTCCAAAGGGAGGCCCCAGCCGAAGACCGAGATCTGCCCCCAGCTTGTTTCTTTGAGACACAACCCACCCTGATGGAGTTAGAAGTGGAAGAGCAAAGGGCTTGAGAGGGTACTTCCAAGAGGGAAGCAAGATCCCGCCCCTAAACTCCCGGGGAACAGAGGTCGATACTGAATCCAGAGGACCCTCCAGCAGCTCCAGAATGGGTACTCAGCCAGCACACAGTAGGCCCTGCTAGGCTCTGCAAGCAACCTTCCTAGGTGCGAAGTGCCAGAGTGTCTCTGAACCAAACCAAGGACAAGGCCGTTGTCTGCAACATTCTCCCCAGCTTTGGGCCATCCACCTTAAAGGACGACATAAGCCCAGAGAAGCTAGGAGGAGTGCACTGACCAGCATTAACCAGCGTCCACCTTAAAGGACATTTTCAAGGCAGTCTCCCACCAAGCTGCAGCCGACGGCATCACTGACTGTTACGCTGCTCTCAATCACACCGTCCGAGACGCCTCGACCAGTGCTTCAGACCCGCTAACCAGCACTGAGACAATGATTCCTGACCTCGAGCCGCCGTGTAGGCCAGGCTGCAGCTGTCCGTCCAGCCTCGCTCACCAAACTGCCTGCTGCCTGCTGCCTGCATTGGTCTTCCGTTTTGAACTCTGTCGCAGGAGCTGCAAAGCACCCAGAAACCGAGAACCAAGAACTTATCCAAGCATAAGGTACATTGTGGTTCTGTCCCCCTGGTCCTTCTCCGCAGGCCCCTAGTGACATTTTACGACCCATTGCTCCCCTTGTGTTGAAACTAAGTATCCTTGAACTATTGTGATTAATTACTTTACCGACTACTCTCTTGTCAGTATCCAGAGTGAATCCCCTTTCCTTCTCGTCTGTCCTCTGCATTCCTTTACAGGGTGAGTTGTATTTTGTAGTGTTGCTAGAACTGTCTGTTGTGATAATAATAGAGTAGATATATGTATACAACCTTGACTGGACAGCTCACCCATCCACCCAAGCCGCAGCCCCAAAACTCTGCCACCCAGCCTAACACCCATCCACCCAAGCCGCAGCCCCAAAACTCTGCCACCCAGCCTAACACCCATCCACCCAAGCTGCAGACCCAAGACTCTGCCACCCAGCCTAACACCCATCCACCCAAGCTGCAGCCCCAAAGCTCTGCCACCTAGCCTAACACCCATCCAGCCAAGCAGCAGCCCCAAAACTCTGCCACCTAGCCTAACACCCATCCACCCAAGCCGCAGCCCCAAAACTCTGCCACCCAGCCTAACACCCATCCACCCAAGCCGCAGACCCAAAACTCTGCCACCCAGCCTAACACCCATCCACCCAAGCCGCAGCCCCAAAACTCTGCCACCTAGCCTAACACCCATCCACCCAAGCCGCAGCCCCAAAACTCTGCCACCCAGCCTAACACCCATCCACCCAAGCCTCAGCCCCAAAACTCTGCCACCCAGCCTAACACCCATCCACCCAAGCTGCAGACCCAAGACTCTGCCACCCAGCCTAACACCCATCCACCCAAGCTGCAGCCCCAAAACTCTGCCACCTAGCCTAACACCCATCCACCCAAGCCGCAGCCCCAAAACTCTGCCACCCAGCCTAACACCCATCCACCCAAGCCGCAGACCCAAAACTCTGCCACCCAGCCTAACACCCATCCACCCAAGCCGCAGCCCCAAAACTCTGCCACCTAGCCTAACACCCATCCACCCAAGCCGCAGCCCCAAAACTCTGCCACCCAGCCTAACACCCATCCACCCAAGCCGCAGCCCCAAAACTCTGCCACCTAGCCTAACACCCATCCACCCAAGCCGCAGCCCCAAAACTCTGCCACCCAGCCTAACACCCATCCACCCAAGCCGCAGCCCCAAAACTCTGCCACCTAGCCTAACACCCATCCACCCAAGCCGCAGCCCCAAAACTCTGCCACCCAGCCTAACACCCATCCACCCAAGCTGCAGACCCAAAACTCTGCCACCTAGCCTAACACCCATCCAGCCAAGCAGCAGCCCCAAAACTCTGCCACCTAGCCTAACACCCATCCAGCCAAGCAGCAGCCCCAAAACTCTGCCACCTAGCCTAACACCCATCCACCCAAGCGTGCAGCCCCTAAACTCTGCCACCTAGCCTAACACCCATCCACACAAGCCACAGCCCCTAAACTCTGCCACCCAGCCTAACACCCATCCACCCAAGCCACAGCCCCTAAACTCTGCCACCCAGCCTAACACCCATCCACCCAAGCCACAGCCCCTAAACTCTGCCACCTAGCCTAACACCCATCTACCCAAGCCAGAGCCCCTAAACTCTGCCACCCAGCCTAACACCCATCCACCCAAGCCACAGCCCCTAAACTCTGCCACCCAGCCTAACACCCATCCACGCAAGCCACAGCCCCTAAACTCTGCCACCTAGCCTAACACCCATCCACCCAAGCGTGCAGCCCCTAAACTCTGCCACCTAGCCTAACACCCATCCACACAAGCCACAGCCCCTAAACTCTGCCACCCAGCCTAACACCCATCCACCCAAGCCACAGCCCCTAAACTCTGCCACCTAGCCTAACACCCATCTACCCAAGCCACAGCCCCTAAACTCTGCCACCCAGCCTAACACCCATCCACCCAAGCCGCAGCCCCAAAACTCTGCCACCCAGCCTAACACCCATCCACCCAAGCCGCAGCCCCAAAACTCTGCCACCTAGCCTAACACCCATCCACCCAAGCCGCAGCCCCAAAACTCTGCCACCCAGCCTAACACCCATCCACCCAAGCCGCAGCCCCAAAACTCTGCCACCTAGCCTAACACCCATCCACCCAAGCCGCAGCCCCAAAACTCTGCCACCCAGCCTAACACCCATCCACCCAAGCTGCAGACCCAAAACTCTGCCACCTAGCCTAACACCCATCCAGCCAAGCAGCAGCCCCAAAACTCTGCCACCTAGCCTAACACCCATCCAGCCAAGCAGCAGCCCCAAAACTCTGCCACCTAGCCTAACACCCATCCACCCAAGCGTGCAGCCCCTAAACTCTGCCACCTAGCCTAACACCCATCCACACAAGCCACAGCCCCTAAACTCTGCCACCCAGCCTAACACCCATCCACCCAAGCCACAGCCCCTAAACTCTGCCACCCAGCCTAACACCCATCCACCCAAGCCACAGCCCCTAAACTCTGCCACCTAGCCTAACACCCATCTACCCAAGCCAGAGCCCCTAAACTCTGCCACCCAGCCTAACACCCATCCACCCAAGCCACAGCCCCTAAACTCTGCCACCCAGCCTAACACCCATCCACGCAAGCCACAGCCCCTAAACTCTGCCACCTAGCCTAACACCCATCCACCCAAGCGTGCAGCCCCTAAACTCTGCCACCTAGCCTAACACCCATCCACACAAGCCACAGCCCCTAAACTCTGCCACCCAGCCTAACACCCATCCACCCAAGCCACAGCCCCTAAACTCTGCCACCTAGCCTAACACCCATCTACCCAAGCCACAGCCCCTAAACTCTGCCACCTAGCCTAACACCCATCTACCCAAGCCAGAGCCCCTAAACTCTGCCACCTAGCCTAACACCCATCCACCCAAGCCACAGCCCCTAAACTCTGCCACCCAGCCTAACACCCATCCACGCAAGCCACAGCCCCTAAACTCTGCCACCTAGCCTAACACCCATCCACGCAAGCCACATCCCCTAAACTCTGCCACCCAGCCTAACACCCATCCACACAAGCCACAGCCCCTAAACTCTGCCACCCAGCCTAACACCCATCCACCCAAGCCACAGCCCCTAAACTCTGCCACCTAGCCTAACACCCATCTACCCAAGCCACAGCCCCTAAACTCTGCCACCTAGCCTAACACCCATCTACCCAAGCCACAGCCCCTAAACTCTGCCACCTAGCCTAACACCCATCCACGCAAGCCACAGCCCCAAAACTCTGCCATCCAGCCTAACACCCATCCACCCAAGCGTGCAGCCCCTAAACTCTGCCACCTAGCCTAACACCCATCCACCCAAGCGTGCAGCCCCTAAACTCTGCCACCTAGCCTAACATCCATCCACCCAAGTGTGCAGCCCCTAAACTCTGCCACCCAGCCTAACACCCATCCACCCAAGCCACAGCCCCTAAACTCTGCCACCTAGCCTAACACCCATCCACGCAAGCCACAGCCCCTAAACTCTGCCACCTAGCCTAACATCCATCCACACAAGCCACAGCCCCTAAACTCTGCCACCCAGCCTAACACCCATCCACCCAAGCCACAGCCCCTAAACTCTGCCACCTAGCCTAACACCCATCTACCCAAGCCACAGCCCCTAAACTCTGCCACCTAGCCTAACACCCATCCACGCAAGCCACAGCCCCAAAACTCTGCCACCCAGCCTAACACCCATCCACCCAAGCGTGCAGCCCCTAAACTCTGCCACCTAGCCTAACACCCATCCACCCAAGCGTGCAGCCCCTAAACTCTGCCACCTAGCCTAACACCCATCCACCCAAGCGTGCAGCCCCTAAACTCTGCCACCCAGCCTAACACCCATCCACCCAAGCCACAGCCCCTAAACTCTGCCACCTAGCCTAACACCCATCCACCCAAGCCACAGCCCCTAAACTCTGCCACCTAGCCTAACACCCATCCACGCAAGCCACAGCCCCTAAACTCTGCCACCTAGCCTAACACCCATCCACCCAAGCCACAGCCCCTAAACTCTGCCACCTAGCCTAACACCCATCTACCCAAGCCAGAGCCCCTAAACTCTGCCACCTAGCCTAACACCCATCCACGGAAGCCACAGCCCCAAAACTCTGCCACCTAGCCTAACACCCATCTACCCAAGCCACAGCCCCTAAACTCTGCCACCTAGCCTAACACCCATCCACCACAGCCCCTAAACTCTGCCACCTAGCCTAACACCCATCCACGCAAGCCACAGCCCCAAAACTCTGCCACCTAGCCTAATAACCCATCCACCCAAGCGTGCAGCCCCTAAACTCTGCCACCTAGCCTAACACCCATCCACCCAAGCGTGCAGCCCCTAAACTCTGCCACCTAGCCTAACACCCATCCACCCAAGCCACAGCCCCTAAACTCTGCCACCCAGCCTAACACCCATCCACCCAAGCCACAGCCCCTAAACTCTGCCACCCAGCCTAACACCCATCCACCCAAGCGTGCAGCCCCTAAACTCTGCCACCCAGCCTAACACCCATCCACCCAAGCCACAGCCCCTAAACTCTGCCACCTAGCCTAACACCCATCCACCCAAGCCACAGCCCCTAAACTCTGCCACCTAGCCTAACACCCATCTACCCAAGCCAGAGCCCCTAAACTCTGCCACCTAGCCTAACACCCATCCACGGAAGCCACAGCCCCAAAACTCTGCCACCTAGCCTAACACCCATCTACCCAAGCCACAGCCCCTAAACTCTGCCACCTAGCCTAACACCCATCCACCCAAGCCACAGCCCCTAAACTCTGCCACCTAGCCTAACACCCATCCACGCAAGCCACAGCCCCAAAACTCTGCCACCTAGCCTAACACCCATCCACCCAAGCGTGCAGCCCCTAAACTCTGCCACCTAGCCTAACACCCATCCACCCAAGCGTGCAGCCCCTAAACTCTGCCACCTAGCCTAACACCCATCCACCCAAGCCACAGCCCCTAAACTCTGCCACCCAGCCTAACACCCATCCACCCAAGCCACAGCCCCTAAACTCTGCCACCCAGCCTAACACCCATCCACCCAAGCCACAGCCCCTAAACTCTGCCACCCAGCCTAACACCCATCCACCCAAGCGTGCAGCCCCTAAACTCTGCCACCTAGCCTAACACCCATCCACCCAAGCGTGCAGCCCCTAAACTCTGCCCCCTAGCCTAACACCCATCCACCCAAGCGTGCAGCCCCTAAACTCTGCCACCCAGCCTAACACCCATCCACCCAAGCCACAGCCCCTAAACTCTGCCACCTAGCCTAACACCCATCCACCCAAGCCACAGCCCCTAAACTCTGCCACCTAGCCTAACACCCATCCACGCAAGCCACAGCCCCTAAACTCTGCCACCTAGCCTAACACCCATCCACCCAAGCCACAGCCCCTAAACTCTGCCACCTAGCCTAACACCCATCTACCCAAGCCAGAGCCCCTAAACTCTGCCACCTAGCCTAACACCCATCCACGGAAGCCACAGCCCCAAAACTCTGCCACCTAGCCTAACACCCATCTACCCAAGCCACAGCCCCTAAACTCTGCCACCTAGCCTAACACCCATCCACCCAAGCCACAGCCCCTAAACTCTGCCACCCAGCCTAACACCCATCCACCCAAGCCACAGCCCCTAAACTCTGCCACCCAGCCTAACACCCATCCACCCAAGCCACAGCCCCTAAACTCTGCCACCTAGCCTAACACCCATCCACGCAAGCCACAGCCCCAAAACTCTGCCACCCAGCCTAACACCCATCCACCCAAGCCACAGCCCCTAAACTCTGCCACCTAGCCTAACACCCATCCACCCAAGCGTGCAGCCCCTAAACTCTGCCACCCAGCCTAACACCCATCCACCCAAGCCACAGCCCCTAAACTCTGCCACCCAGCCTAACACCCATCCACCCAAGCGTGCAGCCCCTAAACTCTGCCACCTAGCCTAACACCCATCCACCCAAGCGTGCAGCCCCTAAACTCTGCCACCTAGCCTAACACCCATCCACCCAAGCGTGCAGCCCCTAAACTCTGCCACCCAGCCTAACACCCATCCACCCAAGCCACAGCCCCTAAACTCTGCCACCTAGCCTAACACCCATCCACCCAAGCCACAGCCCCTAAACTCTGCCACCTAGCCTAACACCCATCCACGCAAGCCACAGCCCCTAAACTCTGCCACCTAGCCTAACACCCATCCACCCAAGCCACAGCCCCTAAACTCTGCCACCTAGCCTAACACCCATCTACCCAAGCCAGAGCCCCTAAACTCTGCCACCTAGCCTAACACCCATCCACGGAAGCCACAGCCCCAAAACTCTGCCACCTAGCCTAACACCCATCTACCCAAGCCACAGCCCCTAAACTCTGCCACCTAGCCTAACACCCATCCACCCAAGCCACAGCCCCTAAACTCTGCCTCCTAGCCTAACACCCATCCACGCAAGCCACAGCCCCAAAACTCTGCCACCTAGCCTAACACCCATCCACCCAAGCGTGCAGCCCTAAACTCTGCCACCTAGCCTAACACCCATCCACCCAAGCGTGCAGCCCCTAAACTCTGCCACCTAGCCTAACACCCATCCACCCAAGCCACAGCCCCTAAACTCTGCCACCCAGCCTAACACCCATCCACCCAAGCCACAGCCCCTAAACTCTGCCACCTAGCCTAACACCCATCCACGCAAGCCACAGCCCCAAAACTCTGCCACCCAGCCTAACACCCATCCACCCAAGCGTGCAGCCCCTAAACTCTGCCACCTAGCCTAACACCCATCCACCCAAGCGTGCAGCCCCTAAACTCTGCCACCCAGCCTAACACCCATCCACCCAAACCACAGCCCCTAAACTCTGCCACCTAGCCTAACACCCATCCACCCAAGCCACAGCCCCTAAACTCTGCCACCCAGCC
The DNA here is from genome assembly GCF_040938575.1 of Ambystoma mexicanum. Taxonomy (NCBI): domain Eukaryota; kingdom Metazoa; phylum Chordata; class Amphibia; order Caudata; family Ambystomatidae; genus Ambystoma; species Ambystoma mexicanum. Next base: position 647,494,780 of record NC_090940.1, on the reverse strand, counting down.
TAACACCCATCCATCCAAGCCACAGCCCCTAAACTCTGCCACCCAGCCTAACACCCGTGTTAAACAGGTTCCGACTGGCCTATACGGCAATTCCCGAACCAAAAACTTGTGTTACTGAATAAATAGTCTTTAAAAGGCACAATTTGCTTCACGTTTTATGAAAAACCTCCACAAAAGCAATGCTTGATGTTAAATGGGTGTCCTGGTTTTTCCAGCCCATGTAATCCCCGGGTATCTGGCGTGATGTGTTTGCTGGCTGCATGCGCAGTCACTCTGTTGATGGTGTGTTCGGGGACGGCGTGCACGCGGCTGTGTTGATGCAGTTGCCGCCCTGTTGCTCGCCCCCCCCCCCTCTCCCTCCCCCGGAATGTGCTATTTACATTGTCCTGCCCGTCGCTGGTGGTGTATACAGCTGTTGGAGCCTGCCCTGTGCGACCCACAAGGCAGCTGTTTTTAGCACTCCCCCCTCGGGTCCATGGGCTGCTTGGGGGGGCGAGGAGGGTGGGGGGGGGGGGGGGTAGCCTAGCGGCGCATTTCTAAGCAGCATCTGTCTGTGGGGCGTCTCTGGCTTCTGTCACAATATGGACACCTTGAGAAGGCATCAGAGGTGCAGGCCTCCCCCCCCCCCCCCACCCACTGGCTCATCCTGCTCGGCGCTGTGGAGCTCTGGAAAAACGCGGATACACGGCGAAGTTATACTGGTGTTCATTTGGGTGACCTTTCTTAAAGGCGCTTCCCACTGTGCAAGTGAAAGGGGATCAGCCATCTAAAGCCAGAAGACAATGCGGGTTTATCCCCTTGCCGTAAGTGCCTGACATTTTTTGGGCAACAGCCTTCTTGGCAGTCGCTTCTCCGTTTACAAGAATGCGATGGTTAATAATAAAATAATGGCTGTTTGCACACCGAGTTTCCTTCGCCTGTCTCATTATTAGATGCGATCGTTATCGCCTCAGTGATACACATATTATCCACCTGCCGAGGATAAAAAGCGGAGTCAAGGCCGCCGAGATTATGCCCTGTGACCTTTTGGTTTCGAAATTGGAGCTCAACTCCCTGTGCACTGCAGCATCGTATTGCGTTGTAATGTAGTGCCTTACGCCCGATTCGTCACGCTTCTAGGTGCTGCTATTGATAACCAAACTGATGATAATCAGTGTATAGGCCTCGAGAGGAAAGAGCCCCCCGGACCTGTGAAGCGCGCGTTGGCTACATGTCTGGGAGGGAGGGACGCCTGAGGGTTACCTGCTTGCTACCTCCTTCTAAGGGCAAACTCATTCTAGATTGCGCGGGCGCAGCAGCTTGGAGAGAGAACTTGTCCCTGTGACCCAAACACGAGTTTTCCCTGAATTTAGATAGAAGTTAAACGGGGGGAAGCCTTCTGCTTTTTTTAAAACTTGGCTTCCTTTCTACAGTCTCACTGTGATATTTTATGTAATATACACAACACATACCTCCAGGCACCAGTATAGGATTTGGAAAAGAGTTATGTTAGGGAAATTGAGCTGTTTTTAGTGTTGAATTGTTTTGTTTTTGGTCTTAGTTGCGTATTTATAACGCTCTTAAATACCCAGAGGTTTCTAAGCGCAGACCCGGGGATCGAACTTGTGTTGCTTCCATGTCGTCTTGCTTCCAAGGCGAGCACGTTGCCGCTTAGCTATCCTCCCGGGACAGATAATCCCTTTAGGGTCCTTCGAAGGATGTGGGCTGGGTGGGCCATGCTAGGATTCGCCCATGTGCCTGTGGTATACACACAGATGCCAGGGGCGTGTGCTTCACCTGCTGAGCTATCTTATCGTCTTGAAGATTCGAGGGCAGTCCATTCCACACGTTGGGCCCGGGAGGGTAACTCCCAATAGCGCCTTCTTGAAGTCGCGGGGGGAAGAGAGGAGTTTGATAGGCTCATGAGCCCAGTGCTGCTGCCGCCGCCGGCTAATCTTCACGCACGTTTAAAGCGCCTGCCTGCGCTGCACAAGCTCATCTCGCTTTCTTTTGGATCCTCTACCTGTGAACTAATACCCGGCTAGGCTATTGATTTATCATTTATGCCTGGAGTGATTCAACTCACTGACTGCTCCTTCTGGGCACTTTGGGAGGTGAGTTACAGTGAAACACATGGTGTGTAGGGGCGAGTTTGGCAATAGTCAACCTTCTGCATCTTCTGTAGCACTGCATGGTGCATGAACTGGGAAAGCCTTCATGAGGGTGACCATCTGGCTTGGGCATCAAGCCAGTGTATGGATGTGGTATCTTTAGATCGCCTCAATTGTGGTGACTGTGTACTGTTGCCCCAGTAGGCTCTCTCCCACTCACTAGGTCCCACCCACTTTGGTTACTGTTAACTGTGCCAATGAAGCCACCAGACACCGACAAAACTGTAAGTGCTGGCATGGGTGGGGGGTAGAGCAATTACTCTACTCCTGAAAGCTCATGCCACTCTAACTCACCTTTCAATGGCCTAGACTGCTACAGACCTACACCATGCATTATTAGAGAGATGTGACCACCAGCCTAAACCTATTATGGCTGGACAGCAAACACTGCCTGCAGTATAGTTTTAACTAGTACCATACCCCGAGAAAACCACAAAGCCTGTGTCAAATCTAGACAGAAATGTGATTGTTAGCATATGCCACACTTAGATGGAATTCTCAAGCTTAGCCCGCTTCATCTAGATAGAAATATGATTATTAGCATATGCCACACTTAGATGGAATTCTCAAGCTTAGCCCGCTTCATCTAGATAGAAATGTGATTGTTAGCATATGCCACACTTAGATGGAATTCTCAAGCTTAGCCCGCTTCATCTAGATAGAAATGTGATTGTTAGCATATGCCACACTTAGATGGAATTCTCAAGCTTAGCCCGCTTCATCTAGATAGAAATATGATTACTAACACATGCCACACTTAGATGGAATTCTCAAGCTTAGCCCGCTTCATCTAGATAGAAATATGATTACTAGCACATGCCACACTTAGATGGAATTCTCAAGCTTAGCCCGCTTCATCTAGATAGAAATATGATTATTAGCACATGCCACACTTAGATGGAATTCTCAAGCTTAGCCCGCTTCATCTAGATAGAAATATGATTATTAGCACATGCCACACTTAGATGGAATTCTCAAGCTTAGCCCGCTTCATCTAGATAGAAAGATGATTATTAGCACATGCCACACTTAGATGGAATTCTCAAGCTTAGCCCGCTTCATCTAGATAGAAATATGATTGTTAGCACATGCCACACTTAGATGGAATTCTCAAGCTTAGCCCGCTTCATCTAGATAGAAATGTGATTGTTAGCATATGCCACACTTAGATGGAATTCTCAAGCTTAGCCCGCTTCATCTAGATAGAAATGTGATTGTTAGCATATGCCACACTTAGATGGAATTCTCAAGCTTAGCCCGCTTCATCTAGATAGAAATGTGATTGTTAGCATATGCCACACTTAGATGGAATTCTCAAGCTTAGCCCGCTTCATCTAGATAGAAATGTGATTGTTAGCATATGCCACACTTAGATGGAATTCTCAAGCTTAGCCCGCTTCATCTAGATAGAAATATGATTACTAGCACATGCCACACTTAGATGGAATTCTCAAGCTTAGCCCGCTTCATCGATTGTTAGCATATGCCACACTTAGATGGAATTCTCAAGCTTAGCCCGCTTCATCTAGATAGAAATATGATTACTAGCATATGCCACACTTAGATGGAATTCTCAAGCTTAGCCCGCTTCATCTAGATAGAAATATGATTATTAGCACATGCCACACTTAGATGGAATTCTCAAGCTTAGCCCGCTTCATCTAGATAGAAATATGATTATTAGCACATGCCACACTTAGATGGAATTCTCAAGCTTAGCCCGCTTCATCTAGATAGAATATGATTATTAGCACATGCCACACTTAGATGGAATTCTCAAGCTTAGCCCGCTTCATCTAGATAGAAAGATGATTATTAGCACATGCCACACTTAGATGGAATTCTCAAGCTTAGCCCGCTTCATCTAGATAGAAATATGATTACTAGCACATGCCACACTTAGATGGAATTCTCAAGCTTAGCCCGCTTCATCTAGATAGAAATGTGATTGTTAGCACATGCCACACTTAGATGGAATTCTCAAGCTTAGCCCGCTTCATCTAGATAGAAATATGATTATTAGCACATGCCACACTTAGATGGAATTCTCAAGCTTAGCCCGCTTCCTCTAGATAGAAATATGATTACTAGCATATGCCACACTTAGATGGAATTCTCAAGCTTAGCCCGCTTCATCTAGATAGAAATATGATTATTAGCATATGCCACACTTAGATGGAATTCTCAAGTTTAGTCTGTGCCAAATCTAGACAGAAATGTGATTGTTAGCATATGCCACACTTAGATGAAATTCTCAAGCTTAGCCCGCTTCATCTAGATAGAAATATGATTATTAGCACATGCCACACTTAGATGGAATTCTCAAGTTTAGTCTGTGCCAAATCTAGACAGAAATGTGATTATTAGCATATGCCACACTTAGATGAAATTCTCAAGCTTAGCCCGCTTCATCTAGATAGAAAGATGATTATTAGCACATGCCACACTTAGATGGAATTCTCAAGCTTAGCCCGCTTCATCTAGATAGAAATATGATTACTAGCACATGCCACACTTAGATGGAATTCTCAAGCTTAGCCCGCTTCATCTAGATAGAAATATGATTATTAGCATATGCCACACTTAGATGGAATTCTCAAGCTTAGCCCGCTTCATCTAGATAGAAATATGATTATTAGCACATGCCACACTTAGATGGAATTCTCAAGCTTAGCCCGCTTCATCTAGATAGAAATGTGATTATTAGCATATGCCACACTTAGATGGAATTCTCAAGCATAGCCCGCTTCATCTAGATAGAAATATGATTATTAGCATATGCCACACTTAGATGGAATTCTCAAGCTTAGCCCGCTTCATCTAGATAGAAATATGATTATTAGCACATGCCACACTTAGATCGAATTCTCAAGCTTAGCCCGCTTCATCTAGATAGAAATGTGATTGTTAGCATATGCCACACTTAGATGGAATTCTCAAGTTTAGTCTGTGCCAAATCTAGACAGAAATGTGATTGTTAGCATATGCCACACTTAGCTGGAATTCTCAAGTTTAGTCTGTGCCAAATCTAGACAGAAATGTGATTATTAGCATATGCCACACTTAGATGGAATTCTCAAGCTTAGCCCGCTTCCTCTAGATAGAAATATGATTACTAGCATATGCCACACTTAGATAGAATTCTCAAGCTTAGCCCGCTTCATCTAGATAGAAATATGATTATTAGCATATGCCACACTTAGATGGAATTCTCAAGTTTAGTCTGTGCCAAATCTAGACAGAAATGTGATTGTTAGCATATGCCACACTTAGACGGAATTCTCAAGCTTAGCCCGCTTCATCGATTGTTAGCATATGCCACACTTAGATGGAATTCTCAAGTTTAGCCCGCTTCATCTAAATAGAAATATGATTATTAGCATATGCCACACTTAGATGGAATTCTCAAGCTTAGCCCGCTTCATCTAGATAGAAATATGATTATTAGCATATGCCACACTTAGATGGAATTCTCAAGCTTAGCCCGCTTCATCTAGATAGAAATATGATTACTAGCACATGCCACACTTAGATGGAATTCTCAAGCTTAGCCCGCTTCATCTAGATAGAAATATGATTGTTAGCACATGCCACACTTAGATGGAATTCTCAAGCTTAGCCCGCTTCATCTAGATAGAAATATGATTATTAGCACATGCCACACTTAGATGGAATTCTCAAGCTTAGCCCGCTTCATCTAGATAGAAATATGATTATTAGCATATGCCACACTTAGATGGAATTCTCAAGCTTAGCCCGCTTCATCTAGATAGAAATGTGATTGTTAGCATATGCCACACTTAGATGGAATTCTCAAGCTTAGCACGCTTCATCTAGATAGAAATGTGATTGTTAGCATATGCCACACTTAGATGGAATTCTCAAGCTTAGCCCGCTTCATCTAGATAGAAATATGATTATTAGCATATGCCACACTTAGATGGAATTCTCAAGCTTAGCCCGCTTCATCTAGATAGAAATATGATTATTAGCATATGCCACACTTAGATGGAATTCTCAAGCTTAGCCCGCTTCATCTAGATAGAAATATGATTATTAGCATATGCCACACTTAGATGAAATTCTCAAGTTTAGTCTGTGCCAAATCTAGACAGAAATGTGATTGTTAGCACATGCCACACTTAGATGGAATTCTCAAGCTTAGCCTGCTTCATCTAGATAGAAATATGATTATTAGCATATGCCACACTTAGATGGAATTCTCAAGCTTAGCCCGCTTCATCTAGATAGAAATATGATTATTAGCATATGCCACACTTAGATGGAATTCTCAAGCTTAGCCAGCTTCATCTAGATAGAAATGTGATTGTTAGCATATGCCACACTTAGATGGAATTCACAAGCTTAGCCCGCTTCATCTAGATAGAAATGTGATTGTTAGCATATGCCACACTTAGATGGAATTCTCAAGCTTAGCACGCTTCATCTAGATAGAAATGTGATTGTTAGCATATGCCACACTTAGATGGAATTCTCAAGCTTAGCCCGCTTCATCTAGATAGAAATGTGATTATTAGCATATGCCACACTTAGATGGAATTCTCAAGCTTAGCCCGCTTCATCTAGATAGAAATATGATTATTAGCATATGCCACACTTAGATGGAATTCTCAAGCTTAGCCCGCTTCATCTAGATAGAAATATGATTATTAGCATATGCCACACTTAGATGGAATTCTCAAGTTTAGTCTGTGCCAAATCTAGACAGAAATGTGATTGTTAGCATATGCCACACTTAGATGGAATTCTCAAGCTTAGCCCGCTTCATCTAGATAGAAATATGATTATTAGCATATGCCACACTTAGATGGAATTCTCAAGCTTAGCCCGCTTCATCTAGATAGAAATATGATTATTAGCATATGCCACACTTAGATGGAATTCTCAAGCTCAGCCCGCTTCATCTAGATAGAAATATGATTAGCATATGCCACACTTAGATGGAATTCTCAAGTTTAGTCTGTGCCAAATCTAGACAGAAATGTGATTGTTAGCATATGCCACACCTAGATGGAATTCTCAAGCTTAGCCCGCTTCATCTAGATAGAAATATGATTATTAGCATATGCCACACTTAGATGGAATTCTCAAGCTTAGCCCGCTTCATCTAGATAGAAATATGATTATTAGCATATGCCACACTTAGATGGAATTCTCAAGCTTAGCCCGCTTCATCTAGATAGAAATATGATTATTAGCATATGCCACACTTAGATGGAATTCTCAAGCTTAGCCCGCTTCATCTAGATAGAAATATGATTACTAGCACATGCCACACTTAGATGGAATTCTCAAGCTTAGCCCGCTTCATCTAGATAGAAATATGATTGTTAGCACATGCCACACTTAGATGGAATTCTCAAGCTTAGCCCGCTTCATCTAGATAGAAATGTGATTGTTAGCATATGCCACACTTAGATGGAATTCTCAAGCTTAGCACGCTTCATCTAGATAGAAATGTGATTGTTAGCATATGCCACACTTAGATGGAATTCTCAAGCTTAGCCCGCTTCATCTAGATAGAAATATGATTATTAGCATATGCCACACTTAGATGGAATTCTCAAGCTTAGCCCGCTTCATCTAGATAGAAATATGATTATTAGCATATGCCACACTTAGATGGAATTCTCAAGCTTAGCCCGCTTCATCTAGATAGAAATATGATTGTTAGCATATGCCACACTTAGATGGAATTCTCAAGCTTAGCCCGCTTCATCTAGATAGAAATGTGATTGTTAGCATATGCCACACTTAGATGGAATTCTCAAGCTTAGCACGCTTCATCTAGATAGAAATGTGATTGTTAGCATATGCCACACTTAGATGGAATTCTCAAGCTTAGCCCGCTTCATCTAGATAGAAATATGATTATTAGCATATGCCACACTTAGATGGAATTCTCAAGCTTAGCCCGCTTCATCTAGATAGAAATATGATTGTTAGCATATGCCACACTTAGATGGAATTCTCAAGCTTAGCCCGCTTCATCTAGATAGAAATATGATTATTAGCATATGCCACACTTAGATGGAATTCTCAAGCTTAGCCCGCTTCATCTAGATAGAAATATGATTATTAGCATATGCCACACTTAGATGAAATTCTCAAGTTTAGTCTGTGCCAAATCTAGACAGAAATGTGATTGTTAGCACATGCCACACTTAGATGGAATTCTCAAGCTTAGCCTGCTTCATCTAGATAGAAATATGATTATTAGCATATGCCACACTTAGATGGAATTCTCAAGCTTAGCCCGCTTCATCTAGATAGAAATATGATTATTAGCATATGCCACACTTAGATGGAATTCTCAAGCTTAGCCAGCTTCATCTAGATAGAAATGTGATTGTTAGCATATGCCACACTTAGATGGAATTCACAAGCTTAGCCCGCTTCATCTAGATAGAAATGTGATTGTTAGCATATGCCACACTTAGATGGAATTCTCAAGCTTAGCACGCTTCATCTAGATAGAAATGTGATTGTTAGCATATGCCACACTTAGATGGAATTCTCAAGCTTAGCCCGCTTCATCTAGATAGAAATGTGATTATTAGCATATGCCACACTTAGATGGAATTCTCAAGCTTAGCCCGCTTCATCTAGATAGAAATATGATTAGCATATGCCACACTTAGATGGAATTCTCAAGCTTAGCCCGCTTCATCTAGATAGAAATATGATTATTAGCATATGCCACACTTAGATGGAATTCTCAAGTTTAGTCTGTGCCAAATCTAGACAGAAATGTGATTGTTAGCATATGCCACACTTAGATGGAATTCTCAAGCTTAGCCCGCTTCATCTAGATAGAAATATGATTATTAGCATATGCCACACTTAGATGGAATTCTCAAGCTTAGCCCGCTTCATCTAGATAGAAATATGATTATTAGCATATGCCACACTTAGATGGAATTCTCAAGCTCAGCCCGCTTCATCTAGATAGAAATATGATTAGCATATGCCACACTTAGATGGAATTCTCAAGTTTAGTCTGTGCCAAATCTAGACAGAAATGTGATTGTTAGCATATGCCACACTTAGATGGAATTCTCAAGCTTAGCCCGCTTCATCTAGATAGAAATATGATTATTAGCATATGCCACACTTAGATGGAATTCTCAAGCTTAGCCCGCTTCATCTAGATAGAAATATGATTAGCATATGCCACACTTAGATAGAATTCTCAAGTTTAGTCTGTGCCAAATCTAGACAGAAATGTGATTGTTAGCATATGCCACACTTAGATGGAATTCTCAAGCTTAGCCCACTTCATCTAGATAGAAATATGATTATTGGCACATGCCACACTTAGATGGAATTCTCAAGCTTAGCCCGCTTCTCTAGATAGAAATATGATTATTAGCACATGCCACACTTAGATGGAATTCTCAAGCTTAGCCCGCTTCATCTAGATAGAAATATGATTATTAGCATATGCCACACTTAGATGGAATTCTCAAGCTTAGCCCGCTTCATCTAGATAGAAATATGATTATTAGCACATGCCACACTTAGATGGAATTCTCAAGCTTAGCCCGCTTCATCTAGATAGAAATATGATTATTAGCACATGCCACACTTAGATGGAATTCTCAAGCTTAGCCCGCTTCCTCTAGATAGAAATATGATTACTAGCACATGCCACACTTAGATGGAATTCTCAAGCTTAGCCCGCTTCATCTAGATAGAAATATGATTATTTGATTATTAGCATATGCCACACTTAGATGGAATTTTAGAAATGTGATTGTTAGCATATGTGATTCTTAGCATGCACCACACTTAGAATTCTGAACTTTAGCTCGCATCGCATCTAGATAGAAATGTGACTGTTAGCATGTTCCACACTTAGAATTCTGAACCTAGCCTGCGTCGCATCTAGATAGAAATGTGACTGTTAGCATGTACCACACTTAGAATTCTGAACCTTAGCTTGCGTCGAATCTAGATAGAAATGTGACTGCTAGCATGTACCGCACCTAGATGGAATCCCACAATTGCAAGGACAGCAATGCTAACTAACCAACCAACTAACAATTCCATCCCTCTGCATACACCTCTCAAACTATAACCAAACACAACCACAAGCCTAAAACGCAGCCTTGAACAACAGCACACGAGGACTACGGACCATAAAACACCCCAAGCCCAGCCAACAGACCCACTGGCTGAGGCTGCCAACAGCACATCACTGCTCTCTTGCACTTTTCCAGCTTATTCCCACTAACCCACCCCTCTCCTCCCCTTTTCAGAGCCGCCAGAGCGCCAGGGGACCCCTTCGGTGGTGATAGTGCACGGTACAAATGTCCTTTAACATTAACATCTCCCACTCACTAGGTCCCCCCCACTCTAGTTACTGTTTACGGTGCCCCCAGTCCATCTCCCACTCACTAGGTCCCACCCACTGTGGTTACTGTTTACTGTGCCCCCCAGTCCATCTCCCACTCACTAGGTCCCACCCACTGTGGTTACTGTTTACTGTGCCCCCCCCCCTAGTCCATCTCCCACTCGTTTAATTCCCATCCACTGTGGTTACTGTTTACTGTGAACTGTTCCCCCCACCCCCTAGGCTCTCTTCCACTCACTGTGTCCCGCCCACTGTGGTTACTGTTTACTGTGAACTGTGCCCCCTTAGTCCATCTCCCACTCGCTTGATTCCCATCCACTGTGGTTACTGTATGTTACTGTTTACTGTGAACTGTTCCCCCCGCTAGGCACTCACCCACTCTCTAGGTTCCCATCCACTGTGGTTACTGTTTACTGTGAACTGTTCTCCCCACCACCCCTAGGCTCTCTCCCACTCGCTAGGTTCCCATCCACTGTTGTTACTGTGAACTGCCCTCCCCCCCCCCAGTCCATCTCCCACTCGCTTGATTCCCATCCACTGTGGTAACTGTTGGTACTGTTGCGTGTCACCTGTCTGCTCCTCCCTTGTAACTCCCCCTTCCCCTCTGCGCATCCTGCATTGTGTGGTGCATGGCTGTGTGTCCCACCTTCTCTCTTTCGCTCCCTCCTCCTCCTACTTTCCTCTTCGCTGCCTCTATGGTGCTTTCCATTTCTCTCATCTTCTCTAACTGCTACTCTATCTCCTATCCTATCCCTCATTAAAACCTGGAAGGAAGAAGTTCAAGGGGGACATTCTGGTCTCAAACCCAGGCCTCCCTATCGCTGATACTTACACCAGTGCTTCCTCCATGTAGACTCTCACCGACATTCTCTTTGTCGTTCCCTTACCAGACCTATGGACCCTTCATGTGGTCTCAGCTCTCTCTCCTATCTCTTCCGCTCTCATTAATGGTGGCACTCACTGGGAGGCCCTCTTAGCCTCCTTCCACTCATCCAAGACCAGCATTAATGTCTATTAGAATGACACCATCTTGGTCCAGGGCCCTCAGCCCAATCTCCTCCTTTTTTTGATAGGTGTCTCCTGTGCCTTATCAACTTCCTTCCTTATCCCGCAACTCCTACTAGCACCTCTCTGGCTCCTCGTCACCTCCTTCTTCTGCTGCCTCTCTGGCACCCTCCCCCGCCTCTCTGGCTACTATGCCACCTCCTGCTACCACCTCTGCCCACTCTTGGGACCCTCTACCACTTCCGCAGGGTGTACCTCAAGCCTGTACCCTGGAAGTGTTTCAAATGTGGCAACCTGCTCCACGTCGATACTGTCAACCCTCACTATGCTGTCAAACACTCCTCTGACGTCTGCCACCTCCTGGAAGAACTTGATCTTGATGTCCTCCCTCTCACCGAGACGTGGTTGTCGGCTAGCTATATCACAAGTTTTGACACTTGCTCCCTGGCATCTACAAGATCCTCTCTGAGCCAAGAACCAACCCACCTGGAGGTGGAGTAGCTCTGATATTTCCATACTGGGACCCTGCTTCTGTCATTCCTACGCAACTCTACTACTCCTTTGAATGCCTGGTCTGCAGACTCTATCGCTCCTGACCTCTCTCCGACTGTGGCCACCCAGGTTGCCCTCTTGCTCTGAGTGGGCTGACCTCTCCTCTTATCTCCTTGCCTCTACCTCACAACTTGTCCTCCTTGGAGACCTCCACATCCACCTGGATGGTTCTAATCCCCCCTCTGGGCTCTTCTGCAAACCTCTGCAACACTCACTCTCTCTCCATTCTACCCTCTGGTATGACACACTCTGCCGGACACACCTTGGATGTTCACATCCCCTCAGACATCACCCTCTGTGACACTCTCACCACTCCTCTCCCCATTCCACACTGCAAGGGCAGGAGCCTACACCTCCCCAGGAGCTGCAGGAGCAGTCTCCCGTCATCCGCCATTGACCGCATGCTGCATGAGCAGCTTTCAACACGACACTGCGTCACGATCCTCGCTACGCCGAGCGCTGCAGGAGCACCACAGCGCATGGTAAATCAGCCGCTTTTGCCATTATCCAGAGCGCTGTAATCACCTTCATGCCACTACTCTATCCACCGTCCACTGCACCCATCATATTGCAGTTCCCGATGTGGTTTTAAGAAGCCTTTTTCCACACCCAAAATGGCCGCCCGAACCGGATCCTAATTTTGTTTATTTGGTTGCCCAGGAACCGGGCAATCTCTCTCCTTATTGGAGCGAAGGGCTACCGGCAGGCGGAAGCCGGCCTCCCTGCGTCCAAGGCCCCCAGAGTCTAAGGCCAATCCTGTCTGGTGCCTGTCCGGTGCCGTACAAGCCGTCTGCGCTACCCCTACTTGCCTACACTCTAGGCCTAGAATCCTCATGGCGTCCACCCTTCTCTGCGTCGAGCTATCTCACTGGATTCTGCAAACAGCAGCTCCCTGACTACGCTGCCTCACCGGCATTGTGTGACCACCTACTACAATTGGCAAGCACCAACTCCTGGTAAGCCAATCTTGCACATTTGACTTTACTCGAACAATTCGGACACTGTCTGATGGAAAACTTGTATGCGCCTTTGCTTTCTCAACGTCCGTAAGCCATACGCTCCGTATTCAGCTCAGCATCATAGCACGTTTTTACATCTGCATAATTAACTCTAATACTGCAATATGCTGTATGTATGTACACTATGTGTATTCCCTCCACCTTGATACAACTGCTTAGCTCCACCCAAGCACAACCTAAATCACTGAGTCACAGCTCTAATGCCACACTGATGGGTTTATACCTACAGCTGCCTCACCCAGCCTATTACCAAACTCTTCTTGAGGTTGCTGCACTGCTGATTTATCCTATGCATCCGATAGAACTGTCAGGCCCTATGTTTAATTCCTGCTGATTTCAGTACATGTAACATGCTTTTCTGCCATTAGGTTCAGGTGTTACATACATGATTAGCCTAGGTAGCCATATACCAGGCCACACTGTATGACGCGATTAGCCTCTGTCGAATCCAGGTAGCCTTGATCTATGCACTTCTGCCATTGCTGGGGACTGTCGAATCTAGGCAGCGTTGATCTATGTACTTTTGCCATTGCTGGGGACTGTCGAATCTAGGCAGCCTTGATCTATGTACTTTTGCTATTGCTGGGGACTGTCGAATCTAGGCAGCCTTGATCTATGTACTTTTGCCATTGCTGGGGACTGTCGAATCTAGGTAGCCTTGATCTATGTACTTTTACCATTGCTGGGGACTGTCGAATCTAGGTAGCCTTGATCTATGTACTTTTGCCATTGCTGGGGACTGTTGAATCTAGGTAGCCTTGATCTATGCATTATTGAAACTGAGAAATACTGCCGCCCTCTATGACTTAGCCCATCATGTGTACTACTAAAATTGCCCTTATATACGCATTCTGTACCCTGTTAGGAGAGTCCTCTCCTAACCATGGCCATAACAATGACCTTGACTAACTCCATACCCTGCAACTTGCAAGATAGAAACTTACGACTTAGAGCAAGACTGCCTCGCCTCTATGACATCAAAAATAAAAGAACTAGACCAACAGGCCCTACACTTACCTCAATTACACCCGACTCTAACTCTCTTGCACCGATGGTAGGAAGGCATCATAAAACACATACCGACTCCCCTTACTCCACCAACTACAACCAAAAGAGGCCCAACACTCCCAACCCTAGACCCACCAAAAGAAAAACTACTACCCCCACCCTATCAGGAGCACTCATCAACGCGAGATCCCTTATAGCACACAACACTGAAATTGCCGATATACTTGCTATGGATAATTTAGACCTCTTCGCAATTACTGAGACGTGGCTCCATGACGCCGCAGGCCCCGCACTCATGACTGCCATACTTGACAATTATAATATACTAAGAGTTGATCGGCCTAACTCCAGGGGAGGGGGCATAGCCATCATCACCAAAACCAAGTTAGATGCAAGACTCACCCCCCACCCGGAAATCACATCCTGCGAACTTCTTTTGGCCAAAATACTGATTTCTAATAATAGCACACTAACTGTGCTACTGCTGTACAGACCACCAGGCCCTTTAGGCAATTTTGAGGAGGACTTATCTAGCCTCCTTACCAACCACATCAAAGAATCCACCCAACTCCTCCTACTAGGAGATTTCAATTTGGGATTCAATGATAACGAGGACAAACAAGCCCACTCCATTCAATCCATACTAGCTGATCACGGCCTCAGCCAGAAAGTCCTAGCCCCTACACACATAAAAGGACGGACTCTAGATTGGATAGCTAACCGAAATTGTGATATCACCATCTCTAACATTTTACCTCAAACCTGGACTGACCACCACCTCATCTGCTTCTCTTCAACCATTGAGCATCCTAAGCCACACAACCAGGAAATAGTACCATCTATGCCAACCAGAAGTAAAAAAAGAAATCACATCCGAAAAACTACTCCCACTCCTCCTGCCAGCTCTCATCACTAATGATATCAACCCTGACCCCAATGTATTAGTTGAGACATTCAACAGTGCTATGTCTATAGCACTGGATACCATTGCCCCGACTAAATTACGTAAAAGCAAACGAGAATCTCACCTAAATTCGTGGTTCTCTCCACACCTTAAGGAACTACGAATCCAAAAACGCAAACTCCAAGCCATCTGGAGGCACACACTTTCGGCAGAGAAAAAAACCCTTTTTGATAATCATGCCAAAAAATACAAGAAGGAAATTATCCAAACCAAAAAAGACTCATTTACCGAGAGGATCAGTAAGGCTAAAACCAACTCGAAAGAACTCTTCACTATCCTCCAGGAAATGGAAAATCCTATTGCTCCTATAGACAATGTCCCCAAGGAAAAACACTGGTGCACTGGCATCCAAAAGGCCGTAGCTAATAAAATTGTCACCCTCCAAAATAAAATTGCCAAGAAGAAAGCCGCCCTGACCCCGACAAAAACCCATACCTCCTACCAAACTGACGTACCTAGTTCAGCCACCCAAAATAGCCACGAACCCTTCAGATTCACCAAAATCTCCACTTTGGAAACTGAAAAGGTGATTTTATCACTAAAGCCCTCTAACTGCCAAGGTGACAGTTGCCCAGCACAAGTTATTAAGGACGCAGCAAGAGATTTAGCACCCTTCATCTCGAAACTAATTAACGCGTCTTTCAGAACAAGCGTGGTACCCGCTAACCTCAAAGAATCTTGGGTATTGCCCTTGCTTAAAAAACAGACCCTTGACCCAGCTATTCCTACCAACTATAGGCCCATCACCACGGTCCCATTTCTCCTTAAAATCATAGATAGAGTAGCCTACCTGCAGATCCAAAACTATCTGGAGATGCACCAACTACTAGGATCCCGCCAATCTGGATTCAGACCACTTCAAGGTACTGAAACGGCACTCATTGACCTTAAGACACAAATCGACGAGTTGAAGGATAAAGGTAAAACAGCTCTGCTCCTACTCCTTGACCTAACGGCGGCCTTTGACCCGGTGAACCATGCAGTGTTATGCAACCACTTAGCGTCTGCCGCCCACTTCTCAAGTGAAGCTATAGACTGGGTACAATCCTTCCTAGCCAACCTTACGATGAGTGTTCTCCCCTTTAGCATCAGCGGACCCAATTCAAATCACCTGTGGCGTCCCACAAGGTTCATGTGTCTCTCCCACTATGTACAATATTTTCACTAAGCCACTCTTCGACAAACTTGACAGACTGGGGGTAACTTACACCAATTATGCGGATGACACGCAGATCCTCATACCACTTTCTGGCAACTTTGTAGAAGACTCAGCTCTAGTTAACAAGATCTACCTCCTCATTCAGGCATGGATGGCCTCCCAGGGCCTTTGCCTGAATGACGACAAAACAGAGATACTGATCCTGGGTTCCGACTCCAACCTCAAAAAACTCAATCCTAACTACCGTGCCTTCAACATAGACGGCAACATAATTAAAGTAGCAACCGAGGTTAAAACATTAGGTTTCTACCTCGACTCCACTCTACCCCTTAAAAAACAAGCTAATGCCCTTGCCTCATCCACGGCGTACACCTGCAAATTAATCAGATCCTGTAGACCCTACCTTTCCACAACTAATTGTATCACACTAGCCAATGCCCTAGTAATGTCTAAATTAGACTACTGTAACGCCCCCTATGTGGGTGCCAGCAAAACAGTCATAAGAAAATTGCAAATACTCCAGAACAATGCGCTTAGAGCAGCCCTGGACATACTCCGTAGAGCCCACATTTCTAATATTAGGAAAGACTACCAGTGGTTAAATATTAGCCATAGAGTCCTCCTCAAGACGCTATCCCTCAACCTCAAAGGCCTGAATAACACTGCACCGCCTTACATTGCGGCTAGACTGACTAGAAAATCGAATACTTACCTTACTAGAGCTTCTAACCACCTACTACTTGAAACACCCATATTTAGACTATCCAAAGCGGGTGGAATAAGCTTCCCTGTTAAAGCTGCCCATGCCTGGAACGCACTGCCCGCTGCACTGAGAACTAATCTACCTTACACCAGATTCAGGTGCAATGTGAAAAGTTGGCTTTAGACTAATGACGACTCATACTCAGCGCTGAGGCGCTAAGGCGGGTGCTACTACTAGCCGACTGCCCTGTTACTCGATAACCGTCCTTCTTACACCCTGTATTCTTGTATCGCTGTTTATGTTCTGTATGTTTCCTATGCATGTAACTCAAGCTTAAATATTCTTGTATCTGCTGCGCCCGGCTACCCCTGGGTTTGGAGCGCATTATCAAATAATAAACTAAACTAAACCTTAGACTCTCTGTCCCACTGGCAAAGCCCACCCCAGCATTGCCACCTACCTTTTCGGTCATTCGCCCCATGAAGAGTGTGTCAGTGGATGCCTTTGCCTCTACTTTCTCTGCTCCTCCTACTCCTGTGGCTGACTCACACCCTCTCTAACATGCATATTTCTATCTCCAACACTCTGGACTTCCTTGCCCCTGTCATGAGAATCCCTCTGAAGCCTGACTCCAAGTGCAACTCTTTGTATGACTCCGACCTCATGCCCTGAAACGCAAGTCCAGTGTGGCTGAGAGGAAGTGGAGGGCCTCGGGCGCCTCCTCAGATAACCTGGCCTGTCGCCTGCTCCAAAGGCAATACAGACTCTGTCCTATCTAAGAAGAGAGCCCACATCCAAACCTGCGTCTCTGCGGCCTCTAGCCACACGGTCAAACTCTTTCAAATCTGCAAGGAGCTGGCAAATCCTTCTGCAGTCTCCACCCCTCCTGTCCCCGCCAGGCCCTCTGTATGGTTCTGGTTTCTCACCTCACCACTGAAACTCAGGACATCCTGTCCTCACTCTCCTCTTCCTCCGCCTTTCTCATCTTTCTCTCTGACAACACCTGACAAGGTTTCTAGGCAAGTCTGATCTATGAAACTGTCGTCAAAACAGTTGCTCCTCTGCTCCCCGAGGACCATCAAGGACCACATCGACAACCTCGCTCCAGCCTTGGCCGATTTCTGCAATCACTCTTTTGCCCCTGGATCTTCCTCTCTCTCCTCAAGCTCTCATTTGTGCACCCCCTCCTCAGAAAACCTTCTGCCGATCCCACATGCCCGGCAAACCACTGCCCGATCTCTATCACTCCTTTCCTGGGCAAACTCCTGGAAAAGCTGGCCACCTCCCAGTTTACTCTCCACACTGAATCTGTTGGTTGTCTCCAGGACCATCAGTCTGGCTTCAGAGCTGACAGTCATGGAAACTGCTCTCCTGAACACCTGTGAAGATCTGCTCTCTAATCTTGACTCCAGCCTTCCTTCTGTCCTCATCCTCCTCGACCTTTCTTCCGCTTTTAATATGGTAAACCACTCCATCCTTATCAAATGACTCTATGAGAACCTGTTCATCACGGATCAGGCTCTGAAGTGGCTGACCTCCTCCTTCCGGGACTGACCCTCCCAGGTCGAACTTGGGTCCTTTCTCTCCACCACCTCTCTCTCCACATGTGGTGTTCCCAAGGGCTCTATCCTCTCACCCTGGCTCCTCAATGTCTACTTGGCCCCCTTGATCTCTACCCATCTCTCATTCCGGCTCCACTCTGGCTCCTCCCCTCTCACTCATTCCTGACCGTCTATCCATGATCCAGGACTGGTGCACCTCCAATGACCTCTGCCTTAATGCCAGTAAGATGGAGATCCTTCTCATTGGGACCCCTGCTCCAGCTTTACCTCTCACTCTGGCTGCCCTCCTTGGGTCCTCTTCCTTCGCCTTCCTGTGAGGCAAAAAAACCTTGGTGTCATCTTCGACTCCACCCTATCCTTCTCTCCGCACATCCTTGCCAAGAAGGCCCAGTACCAGCTGCACCTCCTAAGAGGTATTCTTCCTTTTCTCACTTTCCCCCAGAAGCTCACTGTGTCTGGAGCCTTGGTTCTCTCTAGGCTGGACTAGAAGAACCTCTTTCTCAACCTTCCTTCTACTCTCCACCATCTGCAACTATTCCAAAACAGGACTGCAAGACTTATCCTTGACCTCAAGCCCAGGGACCGGATCTCTCCAGCCCTGAAATCTCTCCACTGGCTCCCGGTGGCTGAAAGCATGAAAATCAAGACCCTCTGCATAGCCGGGGCCCGCACTACATCCAACTATCTCTTCCAAAATACCTTCCTTCTCAAGCCCTTTACTCAGCTACCTCCAACTCTCTGAGGGTCAGAAGGTTCTCCAGGCAGAGAGTGGGGGGTAGATCTCTCTCCTCTGCAGGTACCTCCATCTGGAATGTCCTCCCTGCCTCTCTCAAACTTGAGACGGACCACCTGAGGTTCCGGAAGCAGCTCAAGCCCTTCCTTTTCTCCCCTGCTTTCTCTATCTCTCCCTCCCCTGCTGAACATTGGTCTGCTGCGCAAACGGGTTGCTTGCTTACCTTCAGAGCCTTACGGGGGTACCAGGCTCCTCCATGACCACTCTCTGCTGCACTGTCTCTGGACCTACCGCGCACTAAGGTGCTGTAACTGTAACCTGCTTCCATGCACTCACCCAGAGCCGCACTGCCCCAGCTGCACTTAAATT
Organism: Ambystoma mexicanum; assembly: GCF_040938575.1. Classification (NCBI taxonomy): domain Eukaryota; kingdom Metazoa; phylum Chordata; class Amphibia; order Caudata; family Ambystomatidae; genus Ambystoma; species Ambystoma mexicanum. The sequence continues at coordinate 647,475,179 of NC_090940.1, read as the reverse complement.
CTGCCTTGATTGCACTTCCTGCTCCCTGACATCTCCCCTTCTCGCTTCCCCCTGCACTTGGCGTTGTCGCACTTGCACGATCTGAATGACACAAGGCCTAGTAAGATCGTCTGTCTTGTCCTCCCTCTGTCTTCCCTCCCTTGTCTCGTCGCGCCTAGAAACACTTGTGTACGGGACGGGTGCGTTATAACTGACTTATCATATGACTCGGGCGTGCTGTGATGAGAGACCTGGTTAAAGCCCGTCTGTACGATACTTTTAGGTGCAAGTGTCATAAGGGATGTAGCTCAATGTTGTAAGACTTGTGGTTGAAACCTTTATGGCCCACGAGACATTCGGATCTACACATTGTCGGCTGTGATGTGGCTGACCCCAAGTGATGGCAAGGAGAGGCTTGGGGAATCATGTTAGCGTTGGTAACAACTACCAGCCTACTAGACCCGCTCTTTCACACTACGAATGGCTCTAGAACCTTCTAGAAGATTCACTTGCCTTTGAGGACTTTGAACAACTAAGTTTTGTGAGATTTGGGCCCCCCTTGGTATCGAGGTTTCGGAGCATCGGTATATTGAGTGCAACCCACAACAAATTCCTTGATCTGTGACCGTAAACAGTATTTTTAATGGAAGATGGATTGTTTGGGAAGGCGTGGGTAGCTTTTCTGAAGGTCTACAGTTTTGAGCAACACTACCTGTCAGCTGAGAATTATAAGAGTATAAATGTCTGACGTACACGCCAATAGAAGTGGTCGCTCATATCATTTAAGGGATCATGTGTGTGCAGTTCACATCAAACTAGCCATGCATTCTTATTAATGTATTGCAAATTCAAAATGGCCGTTCGTGTGTCTTGTCTCCTTGCTTGTTGTAGGGGTAAACGGGGACCCCTAATTCTAAATTGAAATGTCCAGCAATTGTCCCTAATATGCTCATTGGTGATGCATTGGTAAGTTTTCATTTTACACTTTCCTAACTTGAAGTTGCTGGTCATTTTAAATAATGTTAAACCCAATGCAAACTCTTTTTTATTAATGGGCAGTGTATCTTTGATGTGCGCTTTGCATTAAAGTGGGAACAAAACAGGGCTTTCTAATTGCCAGCCACCAAACTAGGGCTGCGGAGCCAAATCTCTCCTGCCTGAAAAGCCATCTGCGCGTCCAGCGCTTGCCAAGTCTGCTCGATGGATGGAAGGCTCGGAAACTGTGTCCACGGGCCGGGTGCTTCCCTGATGAAGGGCTGCAAGCTGTCGAGTCACGGTCCCCTCTACTTGCGCCAAGCAGCGAGGGCATTGCTGGGATACTTGTGTCATCGCTGTGGGGCCACCATCTACAGACCTCCTGTGGCAAGAACCCAGAACGGGTCACAGTTACGCAACAGCTAACCGTGTAGGGTGCACGATCGAACCCCCCAAGCACCGCAGCAGGGGTATCCCACCAATGCACCTAGCTGGTCCTGCTTTGGATCACAATGCTTGCATATTGGTCACACCTTACACGTTAGAATTTCCAATTGGCACAAGACCTGCGCCCGCTGAATCCTCTTTCTGACTGGCATGCATAGGAGCAGAGTAGCGTAAGCGCCCGGCTTAATATCCGAGGGCCACAGATGGAAATCCATGCAGTGCCGACTCAGCCTTGAATCAGCTAAGGCCAATCAAATGGGTACCAGTGAGATGGGTGCCAGCACTAACTTTAGTGCCAGTGCCTTGAGGCCATTCCATCAAACCCCTCGGGGTGAGGTTGGTCCCAAGGGAAGGCCTGGCCTCCGTTTAAGCTAACATTTGGCCCTCTTCGGACAAGCACATGTTAGTAAGGGCCATGTCCCATCTGTTTTCCCAACACTTGAATACCTGGATAAAGTATTAAGGAAAGCATGTGTAGAGTTTCTCTCTCCTTCCGTCCAAGGGAATTATATCTTTATTTTTTTTTCCAATACTGGATCTGGGTAATTTTAGATACAACAAACCACGGGAACAGCTTCCAGGCGTGCTTCCTTAAATATCTTAAAACTGGAAAAAGAGGTACCAAAAGGCAACCCCCTCCATCCTGAACCATTCCATCACTTGTTCAGCGGTGTCTCTATTGGGGGTACGACTCCCCCCATTTACTGACAGCAGAGTCACCTTTCTAAATTCATGAGACGGCATTAAATGGAAAGATATTCCCCCCCCACTTAACGTTTGGTTTCCTCCATTCCATTCCAATTACTCACTTTAGAGGACAATGGAAAACCACCACTTTCAAGAACAAGGAAAAACATTTCCAAGAAGTGATCGGTAAACCAGGAACCCTATTGCTGTCTGTTTCAGAAAGTGAGAGAAGTTAACCTATCTGTTTGTTCATAAGAAATGTTTAAGAGGTTCACCCTGACCCAGATACCGGGCTACTTGAACCAGAAGCTAATAGTTATTCATTTGGGTCCTTAAGGAAGTGCAGGTCTATAGACCCGTGAAATAGCAAACATTTCTAGTTGCAACCTCCCATTTCCTGGTTCAGGCTCAAGCCTTCTCTGTGAGCCATCAGACAGATATGCAGGCCGGAGGTGTGGGACATCTCCAGAGGTATGTGGTATGCTGACATGCACAAAGGTGTGCAGGCAGAGCGGTCCAACGAGGAGGCTATCTACGACCCGGCCCTGATTCTGAGAGTGAAGCAGAGCCTGAGACCACACAGAGGATTTCCAGGACACAAGGCAGCACCGAGCATGGCCCCCTCTATAGAGGTTTGCCGACATTATACAGAACACTTCTGCTAGGTTCTGCTCACTTGCATAATCTGGTGCACTGTGAAAGCTACACACGCCCTCTTGAACAAGGGCTGTTTTCCCGGCTTTGGGTCCTCGGGTAAATCCCGTGGGTACATCATGACCCAGCTTTCTTGCAGGCTTAAAGAGGGCAATGTTCTCGAAAGAGTGCTGGTCATGCCTCCTTTCCCAGCTAGTACTTGAGTTCCACGTGGCAGGTCATTCTGGCCCCTCTTTAGTGAGTAGAAGGTGGGACCCTCTGAACATATTTCTTTCGAGCCGGCCGATGAAGTTCTAATTCGCAAAGTAGTCCCTTTTTTAAAATGTATTTGTTTTATTTATTGGTTTCCGCCGCGACGAAGTCCGCAGGCCTCAGGGCGCAACAGGGGATACAAGACGAACAAGACAAAAACTCTTATGGAAGGTTATGCCTGCTCAAGAAGACACAACAGCACAGTGTATGCATTTAGAAGCCAAGGGAGACAATCTTCCTTTGTACTGCAAGGAGGCCATTCATGCTTAGTGGGCCAATATAGTGGCCCGTTTCCTCGACATCGCAGCTCAAGTAAACAAAAAATCCCATAACAACACTATTTTATTAACAACATATTGTGCTTTCAAAACGTGCTTGTTAGGTTAAGGGTTAAAACATGACTTTCTCTGTTCTCGTAGTGCCATGATTTAGCAGTTTTTGTGGCCCAGGTCTGCGTACGACAAGTCGGTGCACCGGGCACTCGCTATCTGCCATGCTCCCAAGTTTGGGTTCCGGCCTAGGCTGATATCTGAGAATGTGCCAAGTTCAGGGGGTCGGTTTTGGCCCAGCTCCTTCTGCAGAGCTGGAAGCGATATTCCAGCTGCGGCCTCTGGATGCGTTTTCAGAAATAATACCCAGGTCTCTGTCGTGCCAATATCGCGTGCTAGCAACTGCGTCATCAAGCCAGTCCGAGCCGGGTGTGTGTGGAATCGTCTATTTGTAATAAAACATCTGTAGTGTGGTTTGCGGCTAATTTGCTTTGGGAATTCCTACCATACAACATTTGATGATAAAAAGATATGAACTGATGATGTTTTCATCCCACTTATTTCTTGAAAAGTGCACATTGCTGAAAATGGTGATATCGCCACAATCGGCAAAATGCCGCCATTTTGCACACATCTGATCATTGATGCTAGAATTTGTTCTGGATTCGAAAATATTCCACTTAATCGTGCAAGTTTTGCAACATTTACATTTTAGGCCATACCATTTAACATTGTGACAGATAATTGGGTTGAATTCACAGAGTTAGGTAGAAAGCCCATCTTGTGTGATATTCTCCTCACCTGCAGAGTTCCCTGGCACTTTTTGCTGGACTATTGAGTTTTTCTGACTCTCATTTGTGAGTGGGAACCTTTTATCACTCACTCATTCTTATTTTTTGTACTCTAAGCACCCCTTTGTGGGTTTATTTTGATGGAGTCACTTTCCTCCATCTTTTTCCCTTGCATCTGTAATTTCCTGTTGTAAGACACAACACCTTATGTGCAGTGGTACAGGAAGCTCGTTGAACTTCCCTCTTTTGTTTTTATTTTATTTGTGTGTGTGATCTACTGTTCCTGAGGATCTGAGGGTACTTTGTATCCTACCTACACTTTTTTTGTGAAACCCCCACCTTGTGTGAAGTGCTGAAGGGATACATTGTCCCTGTTTCCATTCTCCTGTAACTTTTTGGTTACAGTAACAATTCCATCTGTGTGGCTGGTGGCCATCGCCGGTTCCCTTTGTGAAGCCTGCCCAACGGCGCCAGTGTGCCTGGGGGAGGTGGTTGCTCTGCTTGGATCCAGTTGCAAGTGGAAGGTTGGCTGTCCTGAAAGCCCAGCCCAAGTTTGAATGTAAGCATGCATAGTGAATGACTAGGTTCCTGCATAAAAGGCGAGGTTATTGATGCTGAAGCCATAGTCGACCAACTACATCCAGAGACCGCCAGAGCCATCTGAGTGATCGCTGCTGCGCCAACCCTCTTTTCCATGCGACAGGGAAGCTCCCATCTGGACGACTTCCTCCCTTAGACTGGTGGGACCAATCAGTCTGAAGCCGACCTGCATTTCAAGCTATCCCATGACGAGATATGACCTTCACGGGCTGCAAACCGCCAATACTCTGGGACTTGCAGCCTGTGTTCAGTGCATAGCATTTACAAAGAACAAATCCTTCTGAAACCTTGGTGAACTCCTTCCGGACCTCCAGAGACAAGAGTCCGCTTGTTGAAGTCCCCTCGTCCGAAGACTGGGCAGACAGAGCAACCTGAGTCGGGCTGTAACCGTTCTTCACTGGTGCATTGAAAAGGGCACCAAAACCACAGAACCGCAAAGATCTCTTTCTCTGAAGCCTCTCTTCTCGACTGCTGCTGAGAAGATGCATCCAGGGTCCCTTCTTCCGTCTTCCTGACCAAGAATCTGATGAGCACGTCTACCACGGCTGCTGTCTCGTGGGAGCTTTGTGTTGCAACTTCTTCTTCATGCTTGAAGTACTGTGAGACTCTTGCTAGAACTTACCCAGAGCTGCTTTGTTGCTCCTGTGTTGCTGGAGTAATGGATTGTGTGCTTGAGAGTTTGCCCACACACTTTGCCCCACCCCCCCTCCCCCCAGCCTGATGCCCGAGCGCCTACAGGGAGCCTTCTACGAAGTCTGTGAACTCTTTTTCCCCAAAAAAGAACTGTACTTACTTGTTAAAAATCTTCTTCTGGATTCAGCTTGTGCTTTACCCGTTTTATCCTCCAATCTGACTCGGAGCCACTCATTAATAGATGGAGAAGGACTTCTAAAGCCTAAGGCCTGTGTGAATTTAAATGCAAGTCCTACCTGCTCGGTGTTGATTTTCATTCATTCGTTCTTCCATGAACCCGTGATTCTAAAGTAGTATTTGCCAAGTGCTTTACTTGCCTTGAAGTGCTTCAGACTTTTCTCAGAGTGTGTAGCAGTTATTTCACTTGCGAGCATTATCATTTGACGGTTGTTGGCTGATGAATACCTTTTCTAACCTAAAGAAACTCTTTCACGTGCCTTCATTTGAACTTACGGTTCACCATTTGAATCGAGTTACCCTGCAAAAGTCCTACTGTATATATGTATACCGGTTTCTCTTACTTACGTCACTAGCAAAGTGAACTTAACCTTGCCTAGTTTGTTTAATAAATAATATTGTATTTGTAACTACAAGTGTGTAAATGTCTTCCTGACTGTTTATGTGCTGAAAGGTGGTTGTACTCTACTACAGCCCGTCTCTCTCTCTCTCCCAAGATAAGCCTGGCTGCTCAGCCATAGCTACCAACCCCTTTGGGTAGCTCAGGCCTACACTAAGAGTTGGAGACTTGTACACTAAAAGGAGAGTCTTCTATAGTCCTATCTTAGGTGGATTTTAGTAAAACTCCCTAACACGCACACGATTAGCATGTTGTCAGGCTTAACTCGCATGATATTTTGTCATGCAAGCAGCAACAAAAACATGCTGGATTTTAATGATTTTTTAAAACGAGCTTGGCAAAAATATGTTTACATAAAATGAAAGAGTTAAAAGGAAAATGAGCACTCGTTCGACCCCCTTTAACGCTTCACCCCATCGACTGATCTAATAGAAACTTCAAGTTTTAAAAGATGACTTTTTTTTTCATTGTGAATGGTGCGGCCTCCGTGTAACCAGTGTGTGCCGGGGCACAGTTGCCTGCCAGCGGTGCATCGTGACGCGTGTGCCTTTAAGCCCAGGGCACTGCGGCTGTGCATGGCAGCACTGTCCGAAGACACCCGTCCTGAAGGATGAGGCTGGCTCCTGGAATCCTGGCAGACGGACAGCTGTGCAGGGCATATACATATATGGGGCAGCTGCCGAGCCAGCTGTCGCGGGCTCTGAATCACGCGCCAGTGGCTTCTGCAAATAGATCGCTGCGCGGTCATCTAATACCCTGCAACCTTTGGAGTTTTGCGCCCCAGCACTTCCTGTTCATTTCCCCCAATACAGTGTCAAATAAACGCAGCGCCCAGGGAAATATTTACACATAAAGGCGCTATTAAATAGAGGAGAGTGTCCTTCGGCCAGTCTCTTCCCACCTGTCTGCCGGGTCTTTCTAGCAGTGCCAAGGGATCCATGCAAGTGGGACAGCGCTGAGCGGGGACCATGGTGGTTAACCCGCTTTAGTACAGTAAAGAGAATTTGGTGGCCATTAACACTCTTGTAATCGAATTAATGGCCCATCACGATTTGCAGTTCTATTCGCGGGAGGCAGGCCGTGAAGCCCGAACATGTGGCTGGCTGGAGCTGCCAGAAGTATTGAAAGCAAGTTATCCTCACAAACACAGCGGGAGCCAATGCAGAGGGCAGCAGGTGTAAAAATAGAACGGGAAGGTAACAGAGGGGGGCAGTGTCGGGGGCCGGCTTGGGAGGGAGGGCGACCTCTTGGCATCAACCTGACATCTGGCCCACAGGAACATGACATCCTTTCTTAATATGCTTAATTTTCAATAATTGTTCAATTTTAATATTATTTTGGATTCTTGTCACACTGTTGATGTCGCATGTCTTTCCCTTGGCACCGACAGTGACCAACGGGGTCCAAGCAACCAGGTCCAACGGTCCCAGTGAGGCTGATGCCTTGCGACTCACTGCCAGGGCAAGCAGAGCAGGACGACTCACTCTCTAGATGGCGAATTCCATAGATGAACCCATTGGTTCGTGTTGTGATACCTTTGATGATGTGGGAGGCGAAGAGGGGGGAGCCCTGCCAGAAAGGGGGACTAGGGGGGTCACTGGTGCTTTTGGGGGGGTGGAGGCATAAAGGAAGAGGCGAGAGTCATGCTTGGGTCTGTTCCTTATGTTTAGGTGAGTGTGATCCGTAGCAAAGTGTCTATTACCGTCAACTATACGGATCTGCGTAACTTCTGTCTGCATCATGGCTGTTTTGAACCCATTGGGGCATTCTGTCTGCATCATGGCTGTGTTGAACCCATTGGGGCGTTCTGTCTGCATCATGGCTGTGTTGAACCCATTGGGGCGTTCTGTCTGCATCATGGCTGTGATTAACCCATTGGGGGGTTCTGTCTGCATCATGGCTGTGTTGAACCCATTGGGGCGTTCTGTCTGCATCATGGCTGTGTTGAACCCATTGGGGCGTTCTGTCTTCATCATGGCTGTGTTGAACCCATTGGGGCGTTCTGTCTTGCATCATGGTTGTGTTGAACCCATTGGGGCGTTCTGTCTGCATCATGGCTATGTTGAACCCATTGGGGCGTTCTGTCTTGCATCATGGTTGTGTTGAACCCATTGGGGCGTTCTGGCTTGCATCATGGCAGTGTTGAACCCATTGGGGCGTTCTGTCTTGCATCATGGCTGTGTTCAGCCCATTGGGGCGTTCTATTTGCATCATGGCTGTGTTGAATCCATGGGGGCGTTCTGTTTGCATCATGGCTGTGTTGAACCCATTGGGGCATTCTGTCTGCATCATGGCTGTGTTGAACCCATTGGGGCGTTCTGTCTGCATCATGGCTGTGTTGAACCCATTGGGGCGTTCTGTCTGCATCATGGCTGTGATTAACCCATTGGGGGGTTCTGTCTGCATCATGGCTGTGTTGAACCCATTGGGGCGTTCTGTCTGCATCATGGCTGTGTTGAACCCATTGGGGCGTTCTGTCTTCATCATGGCTGTGTTGAACCCATTGGGGCGTTCTGTCTTGCATCATGGTTGTGTTGAACCCATTGGGGCGTTTTGTCTGCATCATGGCTATGTTGAACCCATTGGGGCGTTCTGTCTTGCATCATGGTTGTGTTGAACCCATTGGGGCGTTCTGGCTTGCATCATGGCAGTGTTGAACCCATTGGGGCGTTCTGTCTTGCATCATGGCTGTGTTCAGCCCATTGGGGCGTTCTATTTGCATCATGGCTGTGTTGAATCCATGGGGGCGTTCTGTCTGCATCATGGCTGTGTTGGATCCATGGAGGCGTTCTGTCTTGCATCATGGCTGTGTTGAACCCATTGGGGCGTTCTGTCTGCATCATGGCTGTGATGAACCCATTGGGGGGTTCTGTCTGCATCATGGCTGTGTTGAACCCATTGGGGCGTTCTGTCTGCATCATGGCTGTTTTGAACCCATTGGGGGGTTCTGTCTGCATCATGGCTATGTTGAACCCATTGGGGCGTTCTGTCTGTATCATGGCTGTTTTGAACCCATTGGGGCGTTCTGTCTGCATCATGGCTGTGTTGAACCCATTGGGGCGTTCTGTCTTGCATCATGGTTGTGTTGAACCCATTGGGGCGTTCTGTCTTGCATCATGGCTGTGTTGAATCCATGGGGGCGTTCTGTCTTGCATCATGGCTGTGTTGAACCCATTGGGGCGTTCTGTCTTGCATCATGGTTGTGTTGAACCCATTGGGGCGTTCTGTCTTGCATCATGGCAGTGTTGAACCCATTGGGGTGTTCTGTCTTGCATCATGGCTGTGTTCAGCCCATTGGGGCTTTCTGTTTGCATCATGGCTGTGTTGAATCCATTGGGGCGTTCTGTCTTGCATCATGGCTGTGTTGAACCCATTGGGGCGTTCTGTCTGCATCATGGCTGTGTTGAATCCATTGGGGCGTTCTGTCTGCATCATGGCTGTTTTGAACCCATTGGGGCGTTCTGTCTGCATCATGGCTGTGTTGAACCCATTGGGGCGTTCTGTCTTGCATCATGGTTGTGTTGAACCCATTGGGGCGTTCTGTCTTGCATCATGGCTGTGTTGGATCCATGGAGGCGTTCTGTCTGCATCATGGCTGTGTTGAACCCTTTGGGGCGTTCTGTCTGCATCATGGCTGTGTTCAGCCCATTGGGGCGTTCTGTCTGCATCATGGCTGTGTTGAACCCATTGGGGCGTTCTGTCTGCATCATGGCTGTGTTGAACCCATTGGGGCATTCTGTCTGCATCATGGCTGTGTTGAACCCATTGGGGCGTTCTGTCTGCATCATGGCTGTGTTGAACCCATTGGGGCGTTCTGTCTGCATCATGGCTGTGATTAACCCATTGGGGGGTTCTGTCTGCATCATGGCTGTGTTGAACCCATTGGGGCGTTCTGTCTGCATCATGGCTGTGTTGAACCCATTGGGGCGTTCTGTCTTCATCATGGCTGTGTTGAACCCATTGGGGCGTTCTGTCTTGCATCATGGTTGTGTTGAACCCATTGGGGCGTTCTGTCTGCATCATGGCTATGTTGAACCCATTGGGGCGTTCGGTCTTGCATCATGGTTGTGTTGAACCCATTGGGGCGTTCTGGCTTGCATCATGGCAGTGTTGAACCCATTGGGGCGTTCTGTCTTGCATCATGGCTGTGTTCAGCCCATTGGGGCGTTCTATTTGCATCATGGCTGTGTTGAATCCATGGGGGCGTTCTGTCTGCATCATGGCTGTGTTGGATCCATGGAGGCGTTCTCTCTTGCATCATGGCTGTGTTGAACCCATTGGGCCGTTCTGTCTGCATCATGGCTGTGTTGAACCCTTTGGGGCGTTCTGTCTGCATCATGGCTGTGAAGAACCCATTGGGGGGTTCTGTCTGCATCATGGCTGTGTTGAACCCATTGGGGCGTTCTGTCTGCATCATGGCTGTTTTGAACCCATTGGGGGGTTCTGTCTGCATCATGGCTGTGTTGAACCCATTGGGGCGTTCTGTCTTGCATCATGGTTGTGTTGAACCCATTGGGGCGTTCTGTCTTGCATCATGGCTGTGTTGAATCCATGGGGGCGTTCTGTCTTGCATCATGGCTGTGTTGAACCCATTGGGGCGTTCTGTCTGCATCATGGCTGTTTTGAACCCATTGGGGGGTTCTGTCTGCATCATGGCTATGTTGAACCCATTGGGGCGTTCTGTCTGTATCATGGCTGTTTTGAACCCATTGGGGCGTTCTGTCTGCATCATGGCTGTGTTGAACCCATTGGGGCGTTCTGTCTTGCATCATGGTTGTGTTGAATCCATGGGGGCGTTCTGTCTTGCATCATGGCTGTGTTGAATCCATGGGGGCGTTCTGTCTTGCATCATGGCTGTGTTGAACCCATTGGGGCGTTCTGTCTTGCATCATGGTTGTGTTGAACCCATTGGGGCGTTCTGTCTTGCATCATGGCTGTGTTGAATCCATGGGGGCGTTCTGTCTTGCATCATGGCTGTGTTGAACCCATTGGGGCGTTCTGTCTGCATCATGGCTGTGATGAACCCATTGGGGGGTACTGTCTGCATCATGGCTGTGTTGAACCCATTGGGGCGTTCTGTCTGCATCATGGCTGTTTTGAACCCATTGGGGGGTTCTGTCTGCATCATGGCTATGTTGAACCCATTGGGGCGTTCTGTCTGTATCATGGCTGTTTTGAACCCATTGGGGCGTTCTGTCTGCATCATGGCTGTGTTGAACCCATTGGGGCGTTCTGTCTTGCATCATGGTTGTGTTGAACCCATTGGGGCGTTCTGTCTTGCATCATGGCTGTGTTGAATCCATGGGGGCGTTCTGTCTTGCATCATGGTTGTGTTGAACCCATTGGGGCGTTCTGTCTGCATCATGGCTGTGATGAACCCATTGGGGGGTTCTGTCTGCATCATGGCTGTGTTGAACCCATTGGGGCGTTCTGTCTGCATCATGGCTGTTTTGAACCCATTGGGGGGTTCTGTCTGCATCATGGCTATGTTGAACCCATTGGGGCGTTCTGTCTGTATCATGGCTGTTTTGAACCCATTGGGGCGTTCTGTCTGCATCATGGCTGTGTTGAACCCATTGGGGCGTTCTGTCTGCATCATGGCTGTGTTGAACCCATTGGGGCGTTCTGTCTTGCATCATGGCTGTGTTGAACCCATGGGGGCGTTCTGTCTTGCATCATGGCTGTGTTGAACCCATGGGGGCGTTCTGTCTTGCATCATGGTTGTGTTGAACCCATGGGGGCGTTCTGTCTGCATCATGGCTGTGTTGAACCCATTGGGGCGTTCTGTCTTGCATCATGGCTGTGTTGAACCCATTGGGGCGTTCTGTCTGCATCATGGCTGTGTTGAACCCATTGGGGCGTTCTGTCTTGCATCATGGTTGTGTTGAACCCATTGGGGCGTTCTGTCTGCATCATGGCTGTGTTGAACCCATTGGGGCGTTCTGTCTTGCATCATGGCTGTGTTGAACCCATTGGGGCGTTCTGTCTGCATCATGGCTGTGTTGAACCCATTGGGGCGTTCTGTCTTGCATCATGGTTGTGTTGAACCCATTGGGGCGTTCTGTCTTGCATCATGGTTGTGTTGAACCCATTGGGGCGTTCTGTGTTGCATCATGGCTGTGTTGAACCCATTGGGGCGTTCTGTCTTGCATCATGGCTGTGTTCAGCCCATTGGGGCGTTCTGTTTGCATCAAGGGTGTGTTGAACCCATGGGGGCGTTCTGTCTGCATCATGGCTGTGTTGAACCCATTGGGGCGTTCTGTCTGCATCATGGCTGTGTTGAACCCATGGGGGCGTTCTGTCTGCATCATGGCTGTGTTGAACCCATTGGGGCGTTCTGTCTGCATCATGGCTGTGTTGAACCTATTGGGGAGTTCTGTCTTGCATCATGGCTGTGTTGAACCCTTTGGGGCGTTCTGTTTGCATCATGGCTGTGTTCAGCCCATTGGGGCGTTCTTTTCTGGACCGTGGTTGGCTTGTCTGCCAAACATGCAGGTTTAAATATGTGGAGTGCTTTGAGTGTGATACATGGGATCAGCTACCCCCTGTCTGCTATCACTCTGTGCACTGCTGTTTTGGACTAGCTGCAAGAATAACACGCCGGATTTCCAAAGCCAAGAAAAAAAGTTATATTGCTGAAGCCTGGCTGGAGTGAAATGTCTGACATGGGTTCGAGTGAGTAGGGGCTTTGGTTTTAACAGTAGTTTCAGGGTGCGAAGGAGGGCCTGGAGATTTTCTTAGTGTGTGTGTGAAAGGGTGTTGAAGGTTGAAAAGTGGTCCCAGAAATATTGTCTTGTAGGCTGATGTGTTGTGAGCATTTGGTGAAGAGGGCCTTGGTTATTCTCAGAGTCTGGAATTTTATTTCCCGTAGAAGCGCTTAACAAGCAATAAATAAATAAATAAATACATAGGAACATGTCCTTTATGGCGCCCAGTTGGAAGAAGCCCATTCATAAATGGCAATGATAACGCAAACTATCGACTATGTGCGTTTTCTCCCTTTCATCTTGAGGTACTTTTCTGTTTCATTGCTGTGTGACAGACCACTGGGCTTGTACTTCCTCGCCTTATCGAATTGTCCCACGAGGATAGCTCAGCAGCAACGTGCTCGCCTTGGCAGCAAGACGACACGCAGCAACACAGGTTCGATCCCCGGGTCCGCGCTTAGAAATCTCTGGGTATTTAAGCGCGCTATAAGTCGCAACTAAGACAAAAACAATTCCTCTAACAGCGCCTCGATGCCTGCGGGCTGTGAGAGTGCTTCAAAAATGCAAATGAATAAAATAAATGGTAAGGTAAGCGCCTTCGTGAAGGCTTACCCCCTACTTGAACGCTCCATGGACATGCTGCATGGTTACCTGAAAGGGGTCAGATGGGGCAAGAAAATGATTATGAAAGTTGCTGCTTTGCTTCTTGCCATGTTCACAGATGGCCACGTCGAGGAGATTGCGTATGGGGAGCTATTTTGCCATTCACTTTGTGCCACTTTCTAGACGAATTTGTGAGAAACATTTACTTTCTGGAATGATTGCGTTTGGTCGGGCCCAGTGGGGTCCTTCTGTTGGTACAGTGTGAAGGGACTTCCTCGGTTTCTTTGTCCCATTTATATGTTTTCTTCTGTTGTTGCATGTTCTTATCTGGACAGGACATGCTAGTCTGCATTCGTGCATAACCCTGGGCCGTTATGTTTCTGTTGCACAGTGACCAGGCATCCAATTCATTTACCTTTTTTTGGGGTGTAATAGTAATCCCAAAGAAGGCCGAGAAAGCCAGCTTGCTATTAATGAAATGTAGCCTCACTGTAGAATGGAGGGAGATCACTTGGCGCTTTAGTCGTTCCTCGTACACAACCAGATGTGCTTTCTGTCACATCGGCTCAGGCTCCCGTCCACCAGGATCTATCTATCTGTGAGCGGCATACAAGCCCAGCTGGCAACCGAGGATTTAGTTTAGGGGGATACGGTGTGTGGCAAAGGCCCTTGCCAGGTGCTGAGGACTGCCTAAGGGAGCGGGTGCCTCCCTGACCCAATGAGGAGGCTCCCAACGGCGAGAATGGAGCAGACCCCTTGGCCACGTTCTATTGGTCCCCGCTACTTGACAGGGGCATCCGCAGTAGGAGCACCAAAGCGCTTCCTTCCTCCCCTATAGCACTATCTGCTGCGCTTCACCCGGAGCCCTGCAGCTCCAGGCCTGAAGCCACAGCCTGCTCCTTTAAGGAAAGGCTTCTGAAAGTCCTAGTTACAATTGCATGTGCCCTTATACATCAAAAACCACTGGCAAGCACAGAAGTCACAGTTCACTGCAGTGAATGCCAGAATCTCCTAGGTGGCCCCTGTCCTTTGCAAAACAAGGTGTGCCTTGAAGCTTTGTTGTTCCCTAATGTGTGAAACTGGGATTCCAAACTTTCCATTGCACTGCGTAGCATCCCAAAGACAGAAATACCCTGATTCCTGGGCTGAGGAACTCTTGCTGAAGAGACATTCCTAGTAACAACGGGAGAAGAGTCCAAAACATCAGCGGAAGCTGCTCTCGGCACCGCTCTGGCTGGTCATTACGCAGTCCTCCGCTCCGCTCAGTCAGCCGCGGGGGAAGACTACAGGAAGTGAAAGGAAATTCAAAATGGTGGCTGGGCCTCATAATTGTTCCCAGGCCCCCTACGCCTCAATCTATCCCAGGTGTAAGCAGAATCAACGGCCAATCACAGCCCTAACTCGATCTCCCCCAGTTAGGAGAGTGTAAAAGCATGCAGCTCCATTTGTATGGGCTGCTGGGGCAGTGTGTGGCTGGCCACTGGAGAAATTGTGAGCACAATCCAAAGACTGGAGGAGGGGGATGTTGGTGCTACAAGGAGGTAGCAGTGATGGAAGATATGAAGAAGGGACTAACAGCTGGAGAAGGTGGGGGGGGAGGAAGGGATTAATAGCAAGCAGAAACAAGGAGGTAGTATTGGCCCAAGGCAGTCTGAGAAGGCATGAGGCGGGATGATAACCCTGGCAGGGGCAACAGAGCAGGACTAGAGGGGACCCTACAAGAAAGAATGTGCAGGGTTACCTCTCGTAAGGTGGAACGTCGCTGGCCCTGGAGAGGAGGGACAGGTAGCGGGTGACTCTTGGCTCCAAGTTAGCAGCTCAAGAAGCTTGAGTTACCTACAGCTGGCGAAGAAGTCCTAGCACTAGGTCTCGGGAGGATAGCTCAGCGGCAACATTCTCGCCTTGGAAGCAAGACGACACGGAGCAACACAGGTTCGATTCCCAGGTCCGCGTTTCATAAATAACCCATCATATATCATAGCACTACCTCAACGAGGAACACTAGGGAAATTAATGTGGATCTGAACTTAGTGTGGACACTTAGTGTTAGGAGCAGTGGGTCCATGACCCAGGAAGCTGCATCTAGCTAGTTACCAAGAAGCAGCCAACACTAGGAGGAGGAAGAGGACTGGGCTTCAGGACAAGAGGCCCTTCACTATCAGAGACTTTCCCGTCGGATACTTTGACTTTTGCGTTGACCATTTCTCCCTATAAAAATGATTAAAACTCAGGTCCGGAGTCCAGCCCTTTGCGCACCCCACCCAGACTCTTTGACAGGTTGCATATGGTGGCTATTCATTAACAATGGATGTAGCGGGTGCCTGGTGGGACAATAAGCTAGTGGAGGCCGAAGTGCAAATACCCAATACTCCCAAATGGAATCAGCCCTTTCAGAATTAATGATAATGATGTGTTAATTTATATAGCGCCTTAATCCTAAGCGCTTTACAGAGCTCATATTTACATACAATATCACCCAACCGAAACTGGTACTCGTTTATCGACCCCAG
Organism: Ambystoma mexicanum; assembly: GCF_040938575.1. Lineage (NCBI taxonomy): Eukaryota > Metazoa > Chordata > Amphibia > Caudata > Ambystomatidae > Ambystoma > Ambystoma mexicanum. The sequence continues at coordinate 647,459,435 of NC_090940.1, read as the reverse complement.
AAGGATGAAAGGCTGAGTTGGCCTAGCCGGGTTTCGAACATGTGACCTGCAGATCATTCTCAGATTGCAGCAGTGGGCGATCAACCCGCTGAGCTATCTTACCAGCATGAAGAAGCCTTTGCAGGACCAAGGTCATGACCTGATCACCATGAACAAACACAAATGCTTTGGTAGTCATCTCAAAGTCTTGTGTGTTCTGTTGGTGGACAAACCTTGTATAACCCCAATGTAACTTAGGGCCATTGTTGACATCACAAAAGATTTTGCCTCTCCCGTAATGGAGATTAGCCAGAAAGTCAAAGCTAGGGTTTTTCAAACTCCTTCTCCCCTAAATATATTCACTCAAATATGAGGGCGGACGATGGCAAGTAGGCTGTACCATTTTTGACTTGGATTCCTCCTGTTTCTAGAAAGACTGAGCCAAGGTTAGGGAGAAGGTTGGAAATGTACCATTCTGGCCTTGAATTCCTCCTGTTTCTAGAAAGACTGAGCCAAGGTTAGGGAGAATGTTGGAAATGTACCATTTTGGCCTTGGATTCCTCCTGTTTCTAGAAAGACTGACCCAAGGTTATCGATAATGTTGGAAATGTACCATTTTGGCCCTGGAGTCCTCCTGTTTCTAGAAAGACTGACCCAAGGTTATCGAGAATGTTGGAAATGTACCATGTTGGCCTTGGATTCCTCCCGTTTCTAGAAAGACTGTCCCAAAGTTAGGGAGAATGTTGGAAGTGTACCATTTTGGCCTTGGATTCCTCCTGTTTCTAGAGAGGCTGGCCCAAGGTTAGGGAGAATGTTGGAAATGTACTATTTTGGCCTTGGATTCCTCCTGTTTCTAGAAAGACTGACCCAAGGTTATCGAGAATGTTGGAAATGTACCATTTTGGCCCTGGAGTCCTCCTGTTTCTAGAAAGACTGACCCAAGGTTATCGATAATGTTGGAAATGTACCATTTTGCCCCTGGAATCCTCCTGTTTCCAGAAAGACTGACCCAAGGTTATTGAGAATGTTGGAAATGTACCATTTTGGCCCTGGAGTCCTCCTGTTTCTAGAAAGACTGACCCAAGGTTATCGAGAATGTTGGAAATGTACCATGTTGGCCTTGGATTCCTCCCGTTTCTAGAAAGACTGTCCCAAAGTTAGGGAGAATGTTGGAAGTGTACCATTTTGGCCTTGGATTCCTCCTGTTTCTAGAGAGGCTGGCCCAAGGTTAGGGAGAATGTTGGAAATGTACTATTTTGGCCTTGGATTCCTCCTGTTTCTAGAAAGACTGACCCAAGGTTATCGAGAATGTTGGAAATGTACCATTTTGGCCCTGGAGTCCTCCTGTTTCTAGAAAGACTGACCCAAGGTTATCGATAATGTTGGAAATGTACCATTTTGCCCCTGGAATCCTCCTGTTTCCAGAAAGACTGACCCAAGGTTATTGAGAATGTTGGAAATGTACCATGTTGGCCTTGGATTCCTCTTGTCTCTAGAAAGACTGACCCAAGGTTAGGGAGAATGTTGGAAATGGGCAATACGAAGTCAGAATCATCTAGTTGTTTTTTCCCCTCTATTCCGTTTCTATACGTTTAGTTGTTTGGCATGGGAACTGCACCAGTCATGCTCGGAGCAGCTCTTTCCTAGGTATATGGGAGATTGGTAGAACCCCACATGCTAGTAGCCCTTTATGCCACGCATGATCATCCTGGGGCCCCTGACCCTTCCAGGTCCCGGGTAGGCATAGCAACACTCAGCAGTCATTTGCTGAGGCCCCGTCATCAATCCAGTCCAATACTGTCCGAACAGTGCCCGTCACTCTTGGCTGATGTTCCCATCATGATCAGTCCTGAACTGAACTCCTTTTGGGTAATAGTAAAGATGTACATTAGTTCTCACTGCCGGGCCTGACATCTATTCTGCAAAACCGAGAGTGTTGATGGTTTAAACACCCGCTTCATTTAGGCGAGCCAGAAAAACATTATTCCAGTAGGGGGCATTTAACATGGTGGTAAGCACGGACACCCACCACCTCAAATGTCTCGGGCATAGTAATGGAGATTAAAATGCAGCTGTCCAGATCATCCAAACTAGTTCCTGCACTACACCAAAGACGAAAATGTCTTCACGACATCCAAAATAAGAGTCTTAGATGCTGGAATCTCAGCTTTAATGCGAGCCATCCTACTTGCAAAGTACTGTCAGCCTGTGCATACAACTGCTGGAGTTCCCTGTGTTAATATCCCTGCAAAAATATCGCCATACAAAAATATTGCCATATGTATGGCAATATTTCTGGTGGGGATAATATTGCCAGATACCCCTGCTGGTATTTCTATAGTCTAGACAATTCCTAGATCAGTGAGGGAATCCTAGAAGCAGTTCTGCTGTAGCATATGGTGTTCTTGGGATGAAGGGTTTACCAGTGGTGTATCTATCGGAGGGGTGTCAAACATGAGGCCCACAGGCCGGTCCAGACCCCGGAAGCCCCTTTGTCAGCCCCTCCATATGGCCAGTGCAGGAGAGCCCATACAAGGCTCCTCTGCTGTAGTGGCTTGAGGTTGCACACCATGAGAGAAAGACCATGTCACCAGTAACTGATTCTCTGCAGATCCTCCAGACTAAAAGCAAAGCATCCAGAAAGTGGGAGGATGCTCAAGCAACGCAGTGGCCACTAAAAATAAACCCAACCATATGAATAGGAAGAAACAGTCACCCTAACATTAAACAGCTACTTTCATGGTACAGTGGTACATACCAAATGCCCTATAAAGCACCAGAGTTGCCTGGAACGTAGAATTAAAAAAGCAACAACTGTAAAGCTGTTAAATAGCTGAAACAAAAATGAATCCGCAACTGCTACTAAACAACACGGTCACATTCCTTCGGCTCGTAACCCGGGGCTCTATCTTGACTATCACACTTCGGTCTCTTCACGTGCCCGTCGCTACCATCTGTACAACATTCAAAAAGCTCATCCTTTTTTACTTTCGATGCTACTAAACCTCTGATTTCTTATTATTTTTCATGACTTTTTTTACCTTTCCACTTCTCTTTTTGGTCTCACTGTTTCTCGTCTTGCTCCTCTTAAGTCTGTTTTTAATGCCTCTATTCGACTTCTCTATTTTCTCGCCCCTCATCACTCTGTTTCTTCCTCTCTTTCTGCTCGTGGTTGGCTTTCATTTCACTCTCGACTTAAACTTAATTTTCTTTGCCTAGTTTTTAAATCTCTCTGTGGACTAGCGCCTGCTTATCTCTCGTCCCTTGTTTGATTTTACTGTCCTGCTTGCTTGCTCCGTTCTCCGTCTCAATGTCTACTTTTAGTTCCTGGTCCATCGTGTGCTCAGTCACGGTTTCGTTCTTTTTCCTGTTCGCTCCTTGCTGCTGGAATGCTCTTGCACTTTTTCTCCGTTCTGTTACTTGATTCCGTACCGCTCTGAAGATCTATATTTCCCAATCTGATGTACAACTCTGATTGTGCTTTTGATGTCATTTGCAATTTCATGTTATTGTACTGATTAGGGTCTTATGTACAGCGCTTTGGTTTAAAGCGCTATATGAACTACAAATAAAATACAAATCCCAGTGTAGCGAAGCGTTGCTGGTGCAGCGTCATGTGTGCCCTAAACTTTAAAAAAGTGCTTTCCTTGTATTAAAAAATCAAACCGTAAACTCACACAATGAATTCAAAGTTGCAGTATGAGATGTAGGGCTTCAATATTGTAAGGTGGTGTCGCTTCCATTGATGTTTTCTCAATTGTGGTAGCCTGGCATCTGTGATGAAAAGGCATACCCATAGCGTTGTCTACTGTGCGTGCAGAGTTTCTATGGGGCACACAACTTTCCGGAGCATGGCCATCGTTTGCTGCATGGAACTCTCCCGTGATTTCTTGGTAATCTGAAGTATCGCACTATTTCATGTGTTCCTCTACAGAAATGGTTTATATACCTGTGCCTTTTGATGTAACATCTCCTGAAACGTCTACATGCACGAGTGTACACCTTCTCATGAAGGAAATGCACTGTGAGCGGTTTCCGGCTGGCTCGCTTCTGTTTCTCACTTGCACTAATCACTTGCACTAATCACTTGCACTAATCATTTTAAACATCCGCCTGGCCCCCGAGCCGCTTGAGTTTGACACCTGTGATCTGTGGCATGTTCTCGGTACTATTGCGTGTACAATGTCAGCCTTGTCTTCGCATTGGTGCTTGGTAGGAGAGTTGCATAACATGAACATATTTGTATAAACTGTGATAGACAGTTTTGCTGCATATCAAGGAGTTAATGGTGTCTACAGGCGTTAGCCTGGCAGGGATTATCGACAGCGACATTCAGAAGTGTTTGCACGTGAGGAGTAGGCACATTCTGAAGACATCATGGAACGGTATCTAAGAGTTTCCTGTTACTAAATAGGGCATGTTAAAATAATAGCACCCAGTTACACTTTTTTAAAGAAGGATATTAATATCGCATTGGTTTTCTGAGGAATACATAGTGCAAGTCCCTTCAGAGCTGTGTGGGCGTATCAGGGCATGCCGCCGGTGTATCTGGTGCCTTGGAACTGCTTTAGAATGAGCAAATGGATGTGTTTTAGATTATACATTGTAGATCATAAGGTTCCACTTATCAGGCCAGAACCTAAGTAGCTTCCAGGACAGGTGAGGGGTCATTCACTTTAATGAAATATCAAAAGATTGTTCTCCTCAAAGAGACAAACCCCAACAAGGAGGTCTTGCGCCAGACCAGCACAGGCTGTACCGACTCCTCCAGACTCACCCAGTCCCACATACCTCAAGGAGAACCAGAGTGAGAAACGCTCAGAATTCTGGTTTTCTAGTCCATTAATAAAAGTGTTTATTATTGAGTGGACTAAAGATAATGATTATTAATCGAGTAGAAATTAAGGATTGGGAGGAGGGTACATATTATGAACAGAGAAGGGCCTCTATCCCATTATAAGGTCCAAAGATGTAGGACTCTCAAACATGATTCCAGAAACACTCTGGGGAATGATGGGTCCATAGACATTTAAGAAACACTTTGACGTAGAAAGCCGTGCTTGGCTAGTCCTCGCTGTTCTACTTTATTTGGTATTTATGTAGCGCTCCGATTCGAAGGCGGAAGAGCGCATTTGAACAGGAAGAGAACATCTAAGCAATGAGTCCACAAAGAAAAAGGTTTTTGGCAAGAAAACATTTTTGACATTTTAAGTCCTTCAGTCAGGTAAGGAAGGGATATGTGCAGGTAGAGAGTCCCACATTGAGGTGGGGTGGATATGGGCAGATGGAGAAAGCGCAGGATGACAATGTCTGGACTGATGCAACAGGTAGAGAGTCCCACATTGAGGTGAGGTGGATATGGGCAGATGGAGAAAGCGGTGATGACAATGTCTGGACTGATGCAACAGGTAGAGAGTCCCACATTGAGGTGGGGTGGATATGGGCAGATAGAGAAAGCGCAGGATGACAATGTCTGGACTGATGCAACAGGTAGAGAGTCCCACATTGAGGTGGGGTGGATATGGGCAGATGGAGAAAGCGCAGGATGACAATGTCTGGACTGATGCAACAGGTAGAGAGTGCCACATTGAGGTGAGGTGGATATGGGCAGATGGAGAAAGCGCAGGATGACAATGTCTGGACTGATGCAACAGGTAGAGAGTCCCACATTGAGGTGAGGTGGATATGGGCAGATGGAGAAAGCGCAGGATGACAATGTCTGGACTGATGCAACAGGTAGAGAGTGCCACATTGAGGTGAGGTGGATATGGGCAGATGGAGAAAGCGGTGATGACAATGTCTGGACTGATGCAACAGGTAGAGAGTCCCACATTGAGATGAGGTGGATATGGGCAGATGGAGAAAGCGCAGGATGACAATGTCTGGACTGATGCAACAGGTAGAGAGTGCCACATTGAGGTGAGGTGGATATGGGCAGATGGAGAAAGCGCAGGATGACAATGTCTGGACTGATGCAACAGGTAGAGAGTCCTACATTGAGGTGGGGTGGATATGGGCAGATGGAGAAAGCGCAGGATGACAATGTCTGGACTGATGCAACAGGTAGAGAGTGCCACATTGAGGTGAGGTGGATATGGGCAGCTGGAGAAAGCGCAGGATGACAATGTCTGGACTGATGCAACAGGTAGAGAGTCCCACATTGAGGTGAGGTGGATATGGGCAGATGGAGAAAGCGCAGGATGACAATGTCTGGACTGATGCAACAGGTAGAGTCCCACATTGAGGTGAGGTGGATATGGGCAGATGGAGAAAGCGCAGGATGACAATGTCTGGACTGATGCAATATTATGGAGACATTTGAAGACCAGAGTGGCTCCCTTAAATGTCATTGGCGGCTCCAAGGACAGTCCATGTGCACAATGAAGAATCGACCTGACATGATTTCCTGGTGCAGTGTTAATTTGAAGTAACTGGAGTCGCTGAATCCTATCCTGAACAGCTCCTGGGTAAATGGGGTTGGCATAATCTACTTTGGGTCCAACTATCGCAAATGGCCATAGTGGTCAAGTGAACTTCTAATAGATACAAAGCCACCTGGAAAAGAGTTTGAGATACACGACCTGCTGAACATAGCCAAGCTATGCAGCGTTGTACGGTAGACCGGAATGCACAGGACGCAGCCAAGCTATGCAGCGTTGCACTGTAGACAGGAATGCACAGGACGCAGCCAGGCGCACTGTACACAGGAATGCACAGGACGCAGCCAAGCTATGCAGCGTTGCACTGTAGAGAGGAATGCACAGGACGCAGCCAAGCTATGCAGCGTTGCACGGTAGACAGGAAAGCACAGGACGCAGCCAAGCTATGCAGCGTTGCACGGTAGACAGGAAAGCACAGGACGCAGCCAAGCTATGCAGCGTTGCATGGTAGACAGGAAAGCACAGGACGCAGCCAAACAATGCAGCGTTGCACGGTAGACAGGAATGCACAGGACGCAGCCAAGCTATGCAGCGTTGCACTGTAGACAGGAAAGCACAGGACGCAGCCAAGCTATGCAGTGTTGCACTGTAGACAGGAAAGCACAGGACGCAGCCAAGCTATGCAGCGTTGCACTGTAGACAGGAAAGCACAGGAGGCAGCCAAGCTATGCAGTGTTGCACTGTAGACAGGAATGCACAGGACGCAGCCAAGCTATGCAGCGTTGCACTATAGACAGGAAAGCACCTGACGCAGCCAAGCTATGCAGTGTTGCACTATAGACAGGAAAGCACAGGACGCAGCCAAGCTATGCAGCGTTGCACTGTAGACAGGAATGCACAGGAGGCAGCCAAGCTATGCAGTGTTGCACTGTAGACAGGAAACCGCAGGACGCAGCCAAGCTATGCAGCGTTGCACTGTAGACAGGAAAGCACAGGACGCAGCCAAGCTATGCAGCGTTGCACTGTAGACAGGAATGCACAGGAGGCAGCCAAGCTATGCAGCGTTGCACTGTAGACAGGAATGCACAGGATGCAGCCAAGCTACACAGCGTTGCACTGTAGACAGGAAAGCACACAGGATGCAGCCAAGCTATGCAGTGTTGCACTGTAGACCGGCATTCACAGGACACAGCCAAGCTATGCAGCGTTGCACTGTAGACAGGAATGCACAGGACACATCCAAGCTATGCAGCGTTGCACTGTAGACAGGAATGCACAGGAGGCAGCCAAGCTATGCAGCGTTGCACTGTAGACAGGAAAGCACAGGACGCAGCCAAGCGCACTGTACACAGGAATGCACAGGACGCAGCCAAGCTATGCAGCGTTGTACTGTAGACAGGAATGCACAGGACGCAGGCAAGCTATGCAGCGTTGCACTGTAGATAGGAAAGCACCTGACACAGCCAAGCTATGCAGCGTTGCACTGTAGACAGGAATGCACCGGACGTAGCCAAGTTATGCAGCGTTGCACTGTAGACAGGAATGCACAGGACGCAGCCAAGCTATGCAGCGTTGCACTGTAGACAGGAAAGCACAGGACGCAGCCAAGCTATGCAGTGTTGCACTGTAGACAGGAATGCACAGGAGGCAGCCAAGCTATGCAGCGTTGCACTGTAGACAGGAATGCACAGGACGCAGCCAAGCTACGCAGCATTGCACTGTAGACAGGAATGCACAGGACACAGCCAAGCTATGCAGCGTTGCACTGTAGACAGGAATGCACAGGAGGCAGCCAAGCTATGCAGCATTGCACTGTAGACAGGAAAGCACAGGACGCAGCCAAGCGCACTGTACACAGGAATGCACAGGAGGTAGCCAAGCTATGCAGCGCTGCACTGTAGACAGGAAAGCACACAGGACGCAGCCAAGCTATGCAGTGTTGCACTCTAGACAGGAATTCACAGGACACAGCCAAGCTATGCAGCATTGCACTGTAGACAGGAAAGCACAGGACGCAGCCAAGCGCACTGTACACAGGAATGCACAGGACGCAGCCAAGCTATGCAGTGTAGCACTGTAGACAGGAGTGCACAGGATGCAGCCAAGCTTTGCAGCGTTGCACTGCAGACAGGAAAGCACAGGCCACACGTGGATGAACCCTCTTTTCTGATGTGAAGTCTCTCTGCTAAGGACATGTGACTTCGGCAGTGGGAACATGAAAGGCCCTGCCCTCTGGTTTCTACTAACAAACATGGGCAACCCATGTTGTCAGATAAACACACCTGCTGGTTGTGCTGATGTGGACTGATGTTTGAAGTCCCCCCCCACCAGATGCCGCAGGATTCCTCTTTCTGCTGACAGAAAGCAAAGGGTGGCTTTGCAAAGGCTGCTTGTAGACTTGCTGCTGCCCTGTCTACTGCTTTGGCCAATCCTACACCCAGAACCGCCCGTCTCAATGCTTGGGATCTACAGGGGGATATTGGAGGCAGACTGGTTTATCTTCTCGCCAGTGGGTTGCCTACGGTGCCTTCTTCCACTGATGAGCAGGAGTGGTTGAGGAGTTTGTCTCTGCCAGCTCCCTTATGCCCATTTCCCTTGCTACTTCCCTTGCTTCTTGCATTCCATCAGCTCCTACCTTCAGGGCATGTACACCCAGGCAATCCACAAGATGGAATCCTTCCTGTCAATCAAATCATAGCTCAATCACTAAAGTAGCCCGCCCCTTGCCAAGGCCTCTGCTGAAGTGCGAGTCATTTGCAGATTGTCTCCTCGTCTCCCGTTGAAGTGGGGGAAGTTCGGAGGTGTTGCTATGGCGACCCCCTGTCTCCGTTAGTGGATACTTTTAATGTAGTTCCACCGTTAACTTTTACATCCCGTTTTACTTGTACGTTTTGTTTATTACTCACCTTTTACAAAGAAGCCTCTCGGGCCCTTGTTTTACCAATTCTTTCTGCCACATGACCTCAGTTTAGTAAATTGCCAAGGTCCTCAGAGAAAGACTGGAACATCATAGAATGGGTTGCAGAGACCCACATGAAAAAGGGGTTTAGTGCAGAGATAATAATGAAGGGTTAATACCCTCCTGTAGCCTTATGACCTCAAGCATATTCATATGGTTGCACTCATTCAAAGCTTGGCTTTGTGACAAATAGAGCTGGAAGCATTCCAGTAATGTCCAAGCTTGCTACACACATATTGTCATCGAGAAATACTAATCTGTCACCTTTCAGAAGGAAAGACATAAGCCCATCAGGAAATAGCAACACATCTGCAACAAGTCGGATCCTGGGACATTCCTCTGGTTCACTGGAGCAGAACATATACTGACAGCAGGGCTCCAAATGCACACTCTCCAGAAGTCACTGGCTAGTGGTAAGTGACTCTTGGCAAGTAGGATCCTGGGACATTCCTCTGGTTCACTGGAGCACAACTTATACTGACAGCAGGGCTCCAAATGCACACTCTCCAGAAGTCATTGGCTAGTGGTAAGTGACACTTGAGTAGGATCCTGGGACATTCCTCTGGTTCACTGGAGTAAAACATATACTGACAGCAGGGCTCCAAATGCACACACTCCAGAAGTCATTGGCTAGCGGTAAGTGACTCTTGGCAAGTAGGATCCTGGGACATTCCTCTGGTTCACTGGAGCAAAACATATACTGACAGCAGGGCTCCAAATGCACACTCTACAGAAGTCATTGGCTAGTGGTAAGTGACTCTTGGCAAGTAGGATCCTGGGACATTCCTCTGGGTCACTGGAGCACAACTTATACTGACAGCAGGGCTCCAAATGCACACTCTCCAGAAGTCATTGGCTAGTGGTAAGTGACTCTTGAGTAGGATCCTGGGACATTCCTCTGGTTCACTGGAGTAAAACATATACTGACAGCAGGGCTCCAAAAGCACACTCTCCAGAAGTCACTGGCTAGTGGTAAGTGGCTCTTGGCAAGTAGGATCCTGGGACATTCCTCTGGTTCACTGGAGCACAACTTATACTGACCGCAGGGCTCCAAATGCACACTCTCCAGAAGTCATTGGCTAGTATGTCGGGGGGAAATTCTCCCGGGGCCGGCTGGGCCGTCCGCGGACCTCCGGGCAGGGAGGCCCCAACTCCTCCCGTATATCCCAAAGAGATAGAGTATGAGACACACGCAAGAAGCAAGGTGATTCTGCTGTTTATTAAACAAAACGGCACGGATGGCCAAGGATCGTACGCGTCCGTCCTGACACTCTCTCAGCAGCGTGGGGCTCGCAGGCCCTTTTTACCTTAGTGTGACGCGCTACTTGCGTCACCTTAGCAAAATTAGCAAAAAACCTATCGCCACTCTGGATTGGTTCCCCGAGTGGTAGGGCTAGTATAGCATACATATAGAAGACTTGGTTATTGGTTAAGGGTCAGTCAGGTGGTATACTTGGGTTGTCCCTTCAGTTTGATACATAAAAATTGTATCTGCCTGTGTCTTGAGACGGGGGGATCCAGACGCCTTCTTCCTCCTGGGCTTGGCACCCTATCAAGTTCGGCTTGATCACGTGAGGTGGGGACCGTGGTTGAGGCAGAATTCTGCACAATTAATATTACATTTCTCACTGTGTGCCTGGCTTATCTTGCAGGTGCGACCTTGGCGTCGGCTTGCGGAATGAGAGTTTGCAACGTTGTGCCCTTGACTGTCTGCTTTCGCTGGGCTCATTCTGCAGGGTCAGCAACCGAACCCTTGCTCATTCAATGTTCATAAAAGCTTTTACTTGCGGCCTACTTGGGCCTGGTGCATAGGTGGAACCATTTAATGCAGGGCGCTGCAGGTTATGGTATCATATTGCTCTATCCTCAGTATCGTGTCTTCGTTATATTTCTCATTATGGTACATGGTTTTAGAAGAAGCGTGAGCAAGCCTTTTTAGATGAGTTCTCTATGCGTCTTGCGTTTCTGCATTTGAAAAGCCTATGTTGAAAATAATAAAGATGCACGTCCGTGGGTGTGTCCGTCGCCTACGTCATAGCACTGAGTATGTTCTTCGTGTGGATTGATGTGGGAGTGTCCGGTGTGTATGTTGCACGAGTGTGCTGACCGTTAGCTAGGTCGTCATGGCATCTCTAACGATGTGTTGATTTGGTGCTAGATGGTTTAGTCGAGTTCATCCATGCCGCAGGTGTCGGCATGTGCAGGGCAGGCTGGTGGGCATGCGGGTGGGCATGCGAGTGGGCACATCCGTATGTTCTTGTACCAGGGTATTTGGTCGTCTGGGAGATGGGCAAACTCCTCTCGTGGCGGGTGTCTGGGCCGTGATCCTCTAGGCCATGGTTGAGAGGGGATTGGTGGGAGCCTTTTGTTCACTTTTCCCACTTCAAGTGGTAAGTGACTCTTGGCAAGTAGGATCCTGGGACATTCCTCTGGTTCACTGGAGCAAAACATAAACTGACAGCAGGGCTCCAAATGCACACTCTCCAGAAGTCATTGGCTAGTGGTAAGTGACTCTTGGCAAGTAGGATCCGGGGACATTCCTCTGGTTCACTGGAGCAAAACATATACTGACAGCTGGGCTCCAAATGCACACTCTCCAGAAGTCATTGGCTAGTGGTAAGTGACTCTTGGCAAGTAGGATCCTGGGACATTCCTCTGGTTCACTGGATCTAAACATATACTGACAGCAGGGCTCCAAATGCACACTCTCCAGAAGTCACTGGCTAGTGGTAAGTGACTCTTGGCAAGTAGGATCCTGGGACATTCCTCTGGGTCACTGGAGCAAAACATATACTGACAGCAGGGCTCCAAATGCACACTCTCCAGAAGTCATTGGCTAGTGGTAAGTGACACTTGGCAAGTAGGATCCTGGGACATTCCTCTGGGTCACTGGAGCAAAACATATACTGACAGCAGGGCTCCAAATGCACACTCTCCAGAAGTCACTGGCTAGTGGTAAGTGACTCTTGGCAAGTAGGATCCGGGGACATTCCTCTGGTTCACTGGATCAAAACATATACTGACAGCAGGGCTCCAAATGCACACTCTCCAGTAGTCATTGGCTAGTGGTAAGTGACTCTTGGCAAGTAGGATCCGGGGACATTCCTCTGGTTCACTGGAGCACAATTTATACTGACAGCAGGGCTCCAAATGCACACTCTCCAGAAGTCATTGGCTAGTCGTAAGTGACTCTTGGCAAGTAGGATCCTGGGACATTCCTCTGGGTCACTGGAACACAATTTATTCTGACAGCAGGGCTCCAAATGCACTCTCTCCAGAAGTCATTGGCTAGTGGTAAGTGACTCTTGGCAAGTAGGATCCTGGGACATTCCTCTGGGTCACTGGAGCAGAACATATACTGACAGCAGGGCTCCAAATGCACACTCTCCAGATGTCATTGGCTAGTGGTAAGTGACTCTTGGCAAATAGGATCCTGGGACATTCCTCTGGGTCACTGGAGCACAACTTATACTGACAGCAGGGCTCCAAATGCACACTCTCCAGAAGTCATTGGCTAGTGGTAAGTGACTCTTGAGTAGGATCCTGGGACATTCCTATGGTTCACTGGAGCAAAACATATACTGACAGCAGGGCTCCAAAAGCACACTCTCCAGAAGTCACTGGCTAGTGGTAAGTGGCTCTTGGCAAGTAGGATCCTGGGACATTCCTCTGGTTCACTGGAGCACAATTTATACTGACAGCAGGGCTCCAAATGCACACTCTCCAGAAGTCATTGGCTAGTCGTAAGTGACTCTTGGCAAGTAGGATCCTGGGACATTCCTCTGGGTCACTGGAACACAATTTATTCTGACAGCAGGGCTCCAAATGCACTCTCTCCAGAAGTCATTGGCTAGTGGTAAGTGACTCTTGGCAAGTAGGATCCTGGGACATTCCTCTGGGTCACTGGAGCAGAACATATACTGACAGCAGGGCTTCAAATGCACACTCTCCAGATGTCATTGGCTAGTGGTAAGTGACTCTTGGCAAGTAGGATCCTGGGACATTCCTCTGGTTCACTGGATCAAAACATATACTGACAGCAGGGCTCCAAATGCACACACTCCAGAAGTCACTGGCTAGTGGTAAGTGACTCTTGGCAAGTAGGATCCTGGGACATTCCTCTGGTCCACTGGAGCACAATTTATACTGACAGCAGGGCTCCAAATGCACACTCTCCAGAAGTCATTGGCTAGTGGTAAGTGACTCTTGGCAAGTAGGATCCTGGGACATTCCTCTGGTTCACTGGATCTAAACATATACTGACAGCAGGGCTCCAAATGCACACTCTCCAGAAGTCATTGGCTAGTGGTAAGTGACTCTTGGCAAGTAGGATCCTGGGACATTCCTCTGGTTCACTGGATCTAAACATATACTGACAGCAGGGCTCCAAATGCACACTATCCAGAAATCATTGGCTAGTGGTAAGTGACTCTTGGCAAGTAGGATCTGGGGACATTCCTCTGGTTCATTGTAGCAAAACATATACTGACAGCAGGGCTCCAAATGCACACTCTCCAGAAGTCATTGGCTAGTGGTAAGTGACTCTTGGCAAGTAGGATCCTGGGACATTCCTCTGGGTCACTGGAGCACAACTTATACTGACATCAGGGCTCCAAATGCACACTCTACAGAAGTCATTGGCTAGTGGTAAGTCACTCTTGGCAAGTAGGATCCTGGGACATTCCTCTGGGTCACTGGAGCAAAACATATACTGACCGCAGGGCTCCAAATGCACACTCTCCAGAAGTCACTGGCTAGTGGTAAGTGGGATCCTGGGACATTCCTCTGGTTCACTGGAGCACAACTTATACTGACAGCAGGGCTCCAAATGCACACTCTTCCAGTAGTCACTGGCTAGTGGTAAGTGACTCATGGCAAGTAGGATCCGGGGACATTCCTCTGATTCACTGGAGCAAAACATATACTGACAGCAGGGCTCCAAATGCACACTCTCCAGAAGTTACTGGCTAGTGGTAAGTGGCTCTTGGCAAGTAGGATCGTGGGACATTCTTCTGGTTCACTGGAGCACAATTTATACTGACAGCGGGGCTCCAAATGCACACTCTCCAGAAGTCATTGGCTAGTAGTAAGTGACTCTTGGCAAGTAGGATCCTGGGACATTCCTCTGGTTAACTGGATCAAAACATATACTGACAGCAGGGCTCCAAATGCACACTATCCAGTCGTCATTGGCTAGTGGTAAGTGACTCTTGGCAAGTAGGATCCTGGGACATTCCTCTGGTTCAATGGATCAAAACATATACTGACAGCAAGGCTCCAAATGCACACTCGCCAGTAGTCATTGGCTAGTGGTAAGTGACTCTTGGCAAGTAGGATCCTGGGACATTCCTCTGGTTCACTGGATCAAAACATATACTGACAGCAGGGCTCCAAATGCACACTCTCCAGTAGTCATTGGCTAGTGGTAAGTGACTCTTGGCAAGTAGGATCTGGGGACATTCCTCTGGTTCACTGGAGCAAAACATATACTGACAGCAGGGCTCCAAATGCACACTCTCCAGAAGTCATTGGCTAGTGGTAAGTGACTCTTGGCAAGTAGGATCCTGGGACATTCCTCTGGTTCACTGGAGCAAAACATATACTGAGAGCAGGGCTCCAAATGCACACTCTCCAGAAGTCATTGGCTAGTGGTAAGTGACTCTTGGCAAGTAGGATCCTGGGACATTCCTCTGGTTCACTGGATCTAAACATATACTGACAGCAGGGCTCCAAATGCACACTATCCAGAAATCATTGGCTAGTGGTAAGTGACTCTTGGCAAGTAGGATCTGGGGACATTTCTCTGGTTCACTGGAGCAAAACATATACTGACAGCAGGGCTCCAAATGCACACTCTCCAGAAGTCATTGGCTAGTGGTAAGTGACTCTTGGCAAGTAGGATCCGAGGACATTCCTCTGTTTCACTGGATCAAAACATATACTGACAGCAGGGCTCCAAATGCACACTCTACAGAAGTCATTGGCTAGTGGTAAGTCACTCTTGGCAAGTAGGATCCTGGGACATTCCTCTGGGTCACTGGAGCAAAACATATACTGATAGCAGGGCTCCAAATGCACACTCTCCAGAAGTCACTGGCTAGTGGTAAGTGACTCTTGGCAAGTAGGATCCGGGGACATTCCTCTGGTTCACTGGAGCAAAACATATACTGACAGCTGGGCTCCAAATGCACACTCTCCAGAAGTCATTGGCTAGTGGTAAGTGGCTCTTGGCAAGTAGGATCCTGGGACATTCCTCTGGGTCACTGGAGCAAAACATAAACTGACAGCAGGGCTCCAAATGCACACTATCCAGTCGTCATTGGCTAGTGGTAAGTGACTCTTGGCAAGTAGGATACTGGGACATTCCTCTGGTTCAATGGATCAAAACATATACTGACAGCAGGGCTCCAAATGCACACTCGCCAGTAGTCATTGGCTAGTGGTAAGTGACTCTTGGCAAGGAGGATCCTGGGACATTCCTCTGGTTCACTGGATCAAAACATATACTCACAGCAGGGCTCCAAATGCACACTCTCCAGTAGTCATTGGCTAGTGGTAAGTGACTCTTGGCAAGTAGGATCCTGGGACATTCCTCTGGTTCACTGGAGCACAATTTATACTGACAGCTGGGCTCCAAATGCACACTCTCCAGAAGTCATTGGCTAGTCGTAATTGACTCTTGGCAAGTAGGATCCGGGGACATTCCTCTGGTTCACTGGAGCACAATTTATTCTGACAGCAGGGCTCCAAATGCACTCTCTCCAGAAGTCATTGGCTAGTGGTAAGTGACTCTTGGCAAGTAGGATCCTGGGACATTCCATGGTTCACTGGATCAAAACATATACTGACAGCAGGGCTCCAAATGCACACTCTCCAGAAGTCATTGGCTAGTGGTAAGTGACTCTTGGCAAGTAGTATCCTGGGACATTCCTCTGGTTCACTGGAGCACAATTTATACTGACAGCAGGGCTCCAAATGCACACTCTCCAGAAGTCATTGGCTAGTGGTAAGTGACTCTTGGCAAGTAGGATCCTGGGACATTACTCTGGTTCACTGGAGCACAATTTATACTGGCAGCAGGGCTCCAAATGCACACTCTCCAGAAGTCATTGGCTAGTCGTAAGTGACTCTTGGCAAGTAGGATCCTGGAACATTCCTCTGGGTCACTGGAGCACAATTTATTCTGACAGCAGGGCTCCAAATGCACTCTCTCCAGAAGTCATTGGCTAGTGGTAAGTGACTCTTGGCAAGTAGGATCCTGGGACATTCCTCTGGGTCACTGGAGCAGAACATATACTGACAGCAGGGCTCCAAATGCACACACTCCAGAAGTCACTGGCTAGTGGTAAGTGACTCTTGGCAAGTAGGATCCTGGGACATTCCTCTGGTCCACTGGAGCACAAATTATACTGACAGCAGGGCTCCAAATGCACACTCTCCAGAAGTCATTGGCTAGTGGTAAGTGACTCTTGGCAAGTAGGATCCTGGGACATTCCTCTGGTTCACTGGATCTAAACATATACTGACAGCAGGGCTCCAAATGCACACTATCCAGAAGTCATTGGCTATTGGTAAGTGACTCTTGGCAAGTAGGATCCTGGGACATTCCTCTGGTTCACTGGATCTAAACATATACTGACAGCAGGGCTCCAAATGCACACTCTCCAGAAGTCATTGGCTAGTGGTAAGTGACTCTTGGCAAGTAGGATCCTGGGACATTCCTCTGGTTCACTGGATCCAAACATATACTGACAGCAGGGCTCCAAATGCACACTATCCAGAAGTCATTGGCTGGTGGTAAGTGATTCCTGGCAAGTAGGATCTGGGGACATTCCTCTGGTTCACTGGAGCAAAACATATACTGACAGCAGGACTCCAAATGCACACTCTCCAGAAGTCATTGGCTAGTGGTAAGTGACTCTTGGCAAGTAGGTTCCGGGGACATTACTCTGTTACACTGGAGCAAAACATATACTGACAGCAGGGCTCCAAATGCACACTCTACAGAAGTCATTGGCTAGTGGTAAGTCACTCTTGGCAAGTAGTATCCTGGGACATTCCTCTGGGTCACTGGAGCAGAACATATACTGACAGCAGGGCTCCAAATGCACACTCTCCAGTAGTCACTGGCTAGTGGTAAGTGACTCATGGCAAGTAGGATCCGGGGACTTTCCTCTGGTTCACTGGAGCAAAACATATACTGACAGCAGGGCTCCAAATGCACACTCTCCAGAAGTCACTGGCTAGTGGTAAGTGGCTCTTGGCAAGTAGGATCCTGGGACATTCCTCTGGTTCACTGGAGCACAATTTATACTGACAGCGGGGCTCCAAATGCACTCTCTCCAGAAGTCACTGGCTAGTGGTAAGTGACTCTTGGCAAGTAGGATCCTGGGACATTCCTCTGGTTCACTGGATCTAAACATATACTGACAGCAGGGCTCCAAATGCACACTCTCCAGAAGTCATTGGCTAGTGGTAAGTGACTCTTGGCAAGTAGGATCCTGGGACATTCCTCTGGTTCACTGAATCTAAACATATACTGACAGCAGGGCTCCAAATGCACACTATCCAGAAATCATTGGCTAGTGGTAAGTGACTCTTGGCAAGTAGGATCTGGGGACATTCCTCTGCTTCACTAGAGCAAAACATATACTGACAGCAGGGCTCCAAATGCACACTCTCCAGAAGTCATTGGCTAGTGGTAAGTGACTCTTGGCAAGTAGGATCCTGGGACATTCCTCTGGGTCACTGGAGCAGAACATATACTGACAGCAGGGCTCCAAATGCACACTCTCCAGAAGTCATTGGCTAGTGGTAAGTGACTCTTGGCAAGTAGGATCCTGGGACATTCCTCTGGTTCACTGGAGCACAATTTATACTGACAGCAGGGCTCCAAATGCACACTCTCCAGAAGTCATTGGCTAGTCTTAAGTGACTCTTGGCAAGTAGGATCCTGGGACATTCCTCTGGGTCACTGGAGCACAATTTATTCTGACAGCAGGGCTCCAAATGCACTCTCTCCAGAAGTCATTGGCTAGTGGTAAGTGACTCTTGGCAAGTAGGATCCTGGGACATTCCTCTGGGTCACTGGAGCAGAACATATACTGACAGCAGGGCTCCAAATGCACACTCTCCAGATGTCATTGGCTAGTGGTAAGTGACTCTTGGCAAGTAGGATCCTGGGACATTCCTCTGGGTCACTGAAGCACAATTTATTCTGACAGCAGGGCTCCAAATGCACTCTCTCCAGAAGTCATTGGCTAGTGGTAAGTGACTCTTGGCAAGTAGGATCCTGGGACATTCCTCTGGGTCACTGGAGCAGAACATATACTGACAGCAGGGCTCCAAATGCACACTCTCCAGAAGTAACTGGCTAGTGGTAAGTAGGAAATGGTGTGCTGTGTGTATGTGCACAATTGAGGTGGCAGGTGATTTCTCATGCCTGGGTAGTAGCTCGCAGCCTGAAAGTTTGCTCCGTGTTTCTAGAATATGCTATTAAAACTGTTCACCATTTCTCTGCCTCAGTTGCACGCGGCTACACTGTGCATGCATTGCAAACACAAGAGATTGCTAGTCCTCCTATAGTCATTCTTAAACAGGAGGAGATGGGCGCAGACTTCAGGCGACAAGTGTCGACAAAAAGATTACAATGTCTGTAGTGCCAGTCTCAAGCATCTCTCCTCTTATTGAGTAGAAGCGTCACATGTAACAGTTGATATGTATAGTGGTCCTGGAAGGATAGCTCAGTGGCAACGTGCTCGCCTTGGAAGCAAGACGACAGGGAGCAGCACAGGTTTGATCCCCATGTCTGCGCTTAGAAACCTCTGGGTATTTAAGCGCGTTATAAATACGCAACTAAGAAAAACTATTACACAACTAAAAAACAAACAATTCCTGTAACAGCGCCTCGATGCCCGCGGGCTGTGTGAGCGCTTAAAAAAAATAAAAAAATGTTTAAATGTTTAAAAAATGTTTGAAAATGTTTAAAAATATATATTAAAACCATTTCTGAAATGTTCTGCTTCACTTTCTCAGGTGCTGGAAGATAATGACTATGGCCGCGCGGTCGACTGGTGGGGATTGGGAGTGGTGATGTATGAGATGATGTGTGGCCGACTTCCCTTCTACAATCAGGACCACGAGAAGCTCTTTGAACTCATCCTCATGGAGGAGATCCGATTCCCACGAACGCTGTCGCCTGAAGCGAAGTCTCTTCTGTCAGGCTTGCTGAAGAAGGATCCCAAGCAAAGGTCAGCCATCATTCTGGCCTTTTAAGTTGCTTGTGCATGATATTGGCAAAAAAGTCAGAAGCCAAATATCAGGAAGCCTTCAAACTTTGTACTGGGACACATGGAAATATAGGTTTGATTTTAACCTTCATACGGTGCTTCCTTTACTACTCACTGACGAGCAAAGTAGGGGCTTGTACTGTTGGGAGGGATGCAGCTTGCAAGGGAGTGAAGATGCGCTCTAACAAGGGCCAAGAGACACATTTTAGCGAGAGCCAGGATAGGAACCAGTGCAAGAGTGGTCAAGATGATGAGGAACGTGGGGGCAGGCCCGCAACTCTAGCGCAGCAAGAATTCGACGGTAGGGGAGAAGGGTTCCATGTGTTAATATCCCCGCAAAAATATTGCGATACAAAAATTGGGATTTGGAGCAGAGATGCCAATAGAAGAGGAGGCTCACAGGAACCAAGTGAAGCGGATTGTAAAGGCTGTGCAGGATTGAGAATGGAGGCACTCGGAAGAGGTGTACAGGCTCTGAAGGATCTTGTATAGCCAAGGGGACCAAGAGCCCATTGGGAGCGCAGCTGTTTCATACTCCACTTTTTGGAAGGAGGTTGTGCATTGCCTTGTAAATATAAAGCAGCATTGTGAAGCTTGCAGAAACTAAACGACAAGTGAGAAGCTTGGTTTCCCTGATGTCACACTTTTCCTTCTCAGAGTAGTTATGCTAACTATTAATACTGTTTGGAGTAGATTCTAGAGGAAGCCACATAGATATTGGCTCTCTCACAAATATACACAGTGGGAACATTGGATGAAAACAGGGACTTTAGGGAAGGTTAAAATGAATACCTCTTTTCAGATGTTAACAAGAACATTCCTGCATAGAAGGGCTGAGGTGACGGAGAAGCAATTCTTTCAAAGAAACCATCATTTCGCTTTGTAAATGACGAAGAGTGTTTGCCTTTTTTGTACATAATAGTACTTGTGATAAAAGTAATCCTGCAAGTCAAGCACCTAATACCTCTGTACTCCTCCTATCCCCAGACCTGGTGTCAGTAGTGTGATTTCTGTGAGCCTATTCGCAGAAACAAGAAGACATTACAGAGCCCTTGCTGAACAGACTGGTGAAAACCAACAGCAATCCCAAGAAGTATTCCAACTACAAGAACAGATTGGCCTGGTCCACCAGGCTACACTATTGAATTTGTATTTTCTATTCAGGGTTTTATAGAGCTCAAACCTACCTGGGAAGCAGTGGAGCGCTATGCCTCTCGTTGAGTGTAATGTTTGAGTTGGGGGTATTACAATATGTGGCTCGATGTGATGCGGGAACATAATGAGCCTAGGTGGCACAGCAGGTTTTTGGTTCCTTCCTGAACTCCAAAAGTGTTGGCGTGGTCCAGATTCTCATGGGAGGATGATCCAGTCGACTGAGGTGTGCCGAGAGAAAGCCTGTTGTCTGTGTTTTCCTTGTGCACCCGTTTTGCCCTGAGTATAGTGGTGGCCTGGCTCCTGAAGGGGCATGACCAGCCTAGCAATAGAGTTTTGCGGCAAAGCAGGCTGGTGTGTGAGCAGCGGTTCCCTTAAAGTAATGCAGGCCATCTTTAAAAAAGATTCTGGCTAGGATGGGAGAAATGTGGTTTCCCATTATTATGTGTCCTGCCCCGGAATGTTGGGGCGGCCTTAGGTGGTCAAACAAGGGGGAGTCCTGGGAGTGTCTCTCTACCGGTCTATATCCCGGGTTAGGGTCTCAATCAGAATCTTTAGCTCACCATCCTTTCACAGAAGAGAGATTTCCACTATATATCAGTCTTAATCCTGCACAGGGGCAATCCAACACCGAAATGCTAGGCAATTCTCATCTGAACAAGAGTACCAACAGCAACCCCAGACACATGTTTCAGCCTTGTTGGGCATCATCAGTGAGGTGGAGCTGTGCCTCTCTAAGAAAAGTGAGCAAGGGGTCCACGTCTGGATTACCCTAGTAACTGTGGGTGAAAACCCAAAGCTACTTAACATGCACAAACAAGGGGGGTCCTGGGAGTCTCTCTCTACCAGCCTATATCCCTGGTTAGTCTCAACCAGAGTCTTAATCTCACCATCCTTTTACAGTAGAGAAATGTCCACTACATATCAGTCTTTGTCCTGCCCAAGGGCAGTCCAGCAGCGAAATGCCAGGCAATTATCCTCTGAACAAGAGTACCAACAGCAACCCCATATACGTGTTTCAACCTTGTTGGGCATCATCAGTGAGGTGGAGCTGTGCCTCTCTAAGAGCAGTGAGCAAGGGGTCCACGTCTGGATTACCCTGGTAACTTAGGGTGGTGCCAGGTGATCTTTGACCTTATTTAGTAAAGAGTCATACAAACCAAAACATCTAAATGGCTAAGGCTTGTGGCTCTGTTCTACCAGAATGACCAGGGATATGCTGCCAGAACAAGGAGGGTTCATGCTGAACTAAAATTAGATAAGCAGGTGAACTTCAAAAAACCTTTCTTGCACCAAATTCACAAAATGTTTGCTTTTGTAAAATTAATGTCACTTTTGTTCAGCAATTGCATTTTGTTTCATTTTACAGATATGTAGTTGGTTTTACAGATAGCATATGGGTAGTTTATTTGGTGGGTTTTGAAATGTTCCTTTGAATTTCTAAGGGAAGCTTTGCTGATGAGCCTTGCAGGGGTGGCGCAGTCTCACGCTCGTGCTGTCCTTGTTGTCCACAGGTTAGGTGGTGGCCCTGATGACGCTAAAGAGATCATGCAGCATAAGTTCCTGGAGGGGATTGTCTGGCAGGACGTGTACGAGAAGAAGGTAGAGTGCACGCATTGTGAGCGCATATGTGAAGCTGTGTACTGCGCTTTACCAATCACAATCCCAAAGTATTGTAGTAAAATGAGAAAAGGAACACGAACCTCCCTTGGCATAGGAATAAAGCAACAAAGGTGGCAAGAAGGCACAGTCCGTTTACTTTTTTTTTTTTTAATGTTTTTCGAGAACAGACATCACTTTTTGGTTGGACTACCTTCCACCTGGCTTATGCAAAATGTGCAAACTCTTTACAAGTAATTGGAGTGTCAAACGCTTCCTGATGCCGCTTCCCAAGGCTTTCACACTGGCCTCTCTTGGGTGGATCACTGTGCAAGGCACATCTTCATGCATGCATTTTCATCTCTACAGTTTGTTAAGAATAGGTTACTGGGCGATGATGGGGGTATTGCTGGAAATGTTGAATGGCAAACATGGGTTGCCCTTAATGTCAACTGATGGAGCAGTACAGAAATGTGCGTGTGTTAAATTCTTGTTATATTTTGAATCTTGTAACACTATCTGGGAAGTGGATAAATTAGGGCGTACATATTTTTTACAAAAAACTAGCTGTTAAAATAGGGACAATAATTGTAAGGTCTTGTTACTGTTTTTTTTTAGCATATATTATCTTTAATTTGATATATTTCGGAGGCTTCTGAAGCTGCTTAGATTCACTGCTTTGCATAGGCTGCCATCTAGTGGGTGATGCAGAATATTACATCTTGCTACACTTTACTCACACCCCTGTGCTTTTCTTTACTTTCACTCAGTTTCCGCTCAGATCTGCTTTTGCTTTACTTTCTGCTTCGCTCTTGCTGTCTGCTGCGCTTTCACACTTTCTGCTTCGCTCTTGCTGTCTGCTGCGCTTTCACACTTTCTGCTTCGCTCTTGCTGTCTGCTGCGCTTTCACACTTTCTGCTCCATTTTGCTTCCAGCTGCGCTTTCACACTTTCTGCTTCGCTCTTGCTGTCTGCTGCGCTTTCACACTTTCTGCTTCGCTCTTGCTGTCTGCTGCGCTTTCACACTTTCTGCTTCGCTCTTGCTGTCTGCTGCGCTTTCACACTTTCTGCTTCGCTCTTGCTGTCTGCTGCGCTTTCACACTTTCTGCTTCGCTCTTGCTGTCTGCTGCGCTTTCACACTTTCTGCTTCGCTCTTGCTGTCTGCTGCGCTTTCACACTTTCTGCTTCGCTCTTGCTGTCTGCTGCGCTTTCACACTTTCTGCTTCGCTCTTGCTGTCTGCTGCGCTTTCACACTTTCTGCTTCGCTCTTGCTGTCTGCTGCGCTTTCACACTTTCTGCTTCGCTCTTGCTTCCAGCTGCGCTTTCACACTTTCTGCTTCGCTCTTGCTTCCAGCTGTGCTTTCACACTTTCTGCTTCTCTCTTGCTGTCTGCTGCGCTTTCACACTTTCTGCTTCGCTCTTGCTGTCTGCTGCGCTTTCACACTTTCTGCTTCTCTCTTGCTGTCTGCTGCGCTTTCACACTTTTTGCTTCGCTCTTGCTGTCTGCTGCGCTTTCACACTTTCTGCTTCGCTCTTGCTTCCAGCTGTGCTTTCACACTTTCTGCTTCGCTCTTGCTTCCAGCTGTGCTTTCACACTTTCTGCTCCATTTTGCTTCCAGCTGCGCTTTCACACTTTCTGCTCCATTTTGCTTCCAGCTGTGCTTTCACACTTTCTGCTTCGCTCTTGCTTCCAGCTGTGCTTTCACACTTTCTGCTTCGCTCTTGCTTCCAGCTGTGCTTTCACACTTTCTGCTTCGCTCTTGCTGTCTGCTGCGCTTTCACACTTTCTGCTTCGCTCTTGCTGTCTGCTGCGCTTTCACACTTTCTGCTTCGCTCTTGCTTCCAGCTGTGCTTTCACACTTTCTGCTTCGCTCTTGCTTCCAGCTGTGCTTTCACACTTTCTGCTCCATTTTGCTTCCAGCTGCGCTTTCACACTTTCTGCTCCATTTTGCTTCCAGCTGTGCTTTCACACTTTCTGCTTCGCTCTTGCTTCCAGCTGTGCTTTCACACTTTCTGCTTCGCTCTTGCTTCCAGCTGTGCTTTCACACTTTCTGCTTCGCTCTTGCTGTCTGCTGCGCTTTCACACTTTCTGCTTTGCTCTTGCTGTCTGCTGCGCTTTCACACTTTCTGCTTCGCTCTTGCTTCCAGCTGTGCTTTCACACTTTCTGCTCCATTTTGCTTCCAGCTGCGCTTTCACACTTTCTGCTTCGCTCTTGCTTCCAGCTGTGCTTTCACACTTTCTGCTTCGCTCTTGCTTCCAGCTGTGCTTTCACACTTTCTGCTTCGCTCTTGCTGTCTGCTGCGCTTTCACACTTTCTGCTTTGCTCTTGCTGTCTGCTGCGCTTTCACACTTTCTGCTTCGCTCTTGCTTCCAGCTGTGCTTTCACACTTTCTGCTTCGCTCTTGCTTCCAGCTGTGCTTTCACACTTTCTGCTTCGCTCTTGCTGTCTGCTGCGCTTTCACACTTTCTGCTTCGCTCTTGCTGTCTGCTGCGCTTTCACACTTTCTGCTTCGCTCTTGCTGTCTGCTGCGCTTTCACACTTTCTGCTTCGCTCTTGCTGTCTGCTGCGCTTTCACACTTTCTGCTTCGCTCTTGCTGTCTGCTGCGCTTTCACACTTTCCGCTTCGCTCTTGCTGTCTGCTGCGCTTTCACACTTTCTGCTTCGCTCTTGCTGTCTGCTGCGCTTTCACACTTTCTGCTTCGCTCTTGCTGTCTGCTGCGCTTTCAGACTTTCTGCTTCGCTCTTGCTGTCTGCTGCGCTTTCAGACTTTCTGCTTCGCTCTTGCTGTCTGCTGCGCTTTCAGCTTTTACACGTTCGTGCAATTCCTGCTGCTCTGCAGGCATCCAAACGCACGCTCCCATGTTTCTCTCACATTCTCCACGAAACTCAACAGGCAGCGTCGCGTTGAGCGGCAGCTCCTCCAGGAAATGCGGAGTTGAGGACAGGGTCTCGCCACCTGCCCCTCGGGCATCTTGTGTCGGCACTGGCCCCAAGGGAACTAGCACTTCTCCGAACCTAGCCAGCAGAATGCAGGCTGTGTTTCTCCAGCTCCCTCGCCACCCTGCAGCCCTCAATCCACACTGGGCCAGCATCTGCGTACCCCGTCTGCAACTTCTGCTTCTCTCTGCTCCTGGGCTCCTCTGGTCCGAACTGCATCCCTAGCTCGATCAGACCTTTGTGCAAGACCACGCCTTTTATAGTGAATATACCAGTCAAGTGGAGTCAGGTGGGAGTGGTTACCATTGAAGGCCTGGCCCTGACTGACTCTATTAGTGGGACAACCCGAGTTCTTTCTAGGGTAGGTTGCCCTTATTTTCACCATGTTATTCCTATGGGTAATCTTTAATGATCTTAGTTGCCTCCTCCTCGTCTCAGTATTTGTTGGAAGTGGGGTGTTTGAGATGGGGTGAGATTGTAAATATTCCCGTGAGTTTAAGGGGTAGAGATTAGAAGTATAGTAAGATTTAGATTGAGCTCTGATTATGTTATCATGGTATGACAGGGGGTATAAGAAGATCTCCTAATTCGTTCTTCCCCTAAGGAGGAAGTTGTCCCTTTCTTTATGTCTGCCAATGGTCTAGGTGCACAGGGTTCTCGGTGGTATGCCCTATGATATGGAGAGCGTGAATAGATCTTATTCTTACTGCTCAGATCTTGTGTTACTTGCGTTTTCCTTCCTCTCCTTCTGGGGTAAACAATAAGTTAAGATTTGGGGATTTCGCTACCTGGTTTTGGGTTATGGGAAGGTATCCCAAGAAGGCATCTAGGACTTCTTCCTCCACCACTGTCTCCTTAGAATACTGCGTCTCTCCTAGGTTATTCTCCTGAGGTTAACCTCCCTCGGTTGTCCAACCCCAGAGTTGGGATCTAAAAGCGATGGGCCTCCCATGCCATCCTGATTAGAGGATTCCCGTGGTCTACATGGGAGAATACTCCAGGGTTTCTCACAGTCGCCAAAAGGTAAGTAGGGGGTTTGGGGGAGCGGGTTCACAGAGTGTCAGGTTGCTGCCTTTACAGCATTTTTGTATGAACTGTGTAAAGAGACTTTTTTTTCTGCCGCTGACTTTTCACTTTCGATTATTTCACGTACATCCTTTGCGTCTTCACTGTTGGTAACCTGGAGAATGCCTCTCTTATCCAGGAAAGGTGACTCTCGTCCCCTGGTCTATGTGTCCCAGGAGAATGCCTCTCCTCTCCAGGTATCTTGTTCATTAGTTTCCCACCACCAGGGAAAGTGACTCCCTTCCCCTTGTCTATGTGTTCCAGGATAATGCCTCTCCTCTCCAGGTATCTTGTTCATTAGTTTCCCACCACCACGGAAAGTGACTCTCTTCCCCTGCTCTGTGTTCCAGGAGAATGCCTCTCTGCTCCAGGTATCTTATTCATTAGTTTGCCACCACCAGGGAAAGTGACACTCTCCCCTGGTCTATGTGTTCCAGGAGAATGCCTCCCCTCTCCAGGTATCTTGTTCATTAGTTTCCCACCACCAGGGAAAGTGACTGTCTTCCCCTGGTCTATGTGTTCCAGGAGAATGCCTCTCCTCTCCAGGTATCTTGTTCATTAGTTTCCCACCACCAGGGAAAGTGACTCTCTTCCCCTGCTCTGTGTTCCAGGAGAATGCCTCTCTGCTCCAGGTATCTTGTTCATTAGTTTGCCACCACCAGGGAAAGTGACACTCTCCCCTGGTCTATGTGTTCCAGGAGAATGCCTCCCCTCTCCAGGTATCTTGTTCATTAGTTTCCCACCACCAGGGAAAGTGACTGTCTTCCCCTGGTCTATGTGTTCCAGGAGAATGCCTCTCCTCTCCAGGTATCTTGTTCATTAGTTTCCCACCACCAGGGAAAGTGACTCTCTTCCCCTGCTCTGTGTTCCAGGAGAATGCCTCTCCTCTCCAGGTATCTTGTTCATTAGTTTCCCACCACCATGGAAAGTGACTCTCTTCCCCTGGTCTATGTGTTCCAGGAGAATGCCCCTCTTCTCCAGGTATCTTGTTCATTAGTTTCCCACCACCATGGAAAGTGATTCTCTTCCCCTGGTCTGTGTGTTCCAGGAGAATGCCCCTCTTCTCCAGGTATCTTGTTCATTAGTTTCCCACCACCATGGAAAGTGACTCTCTTCCCCTGGTCTGTGTGTTCCAGGAGAATGCCCCTCTTCTCCAGGTATCTTGTTCATTTGTTTCCCACCACCATGGAAATTGACTCTCTTCCCCTGGTCTATGTGTTCCAGGAGAATGCCTCTCTTCTCCATGTATCTTGTTCATTAGTTTCCCACCACCAGGGAAAGTGACTCTTCCCCTGGCCTATGTGTTCCAGGAGAATGCCTCTCTTCTCCAGGTATCTTGTTCATTAGTTTCCAACCACCATGAAACGTGACTCTCTTCCCCTGCTCTATGTGTTCCAGGAGAATGCCTCTCTTCTCCAGGTATCTTGTTCATTAGTTTCCCACCACCAAGAAAAGTGACTCTCTTCCCCTGATCTATATGTTCCAGGAGAATGCCTCTCCTCTCCAGGTATCTTGTTCATTAGTTTCCCACCACCAGGGAAAGCGACTCTCTTCCCCTGGCATATGTGTTCCAGGAGAATGCCTCTCCTCTCCAGGTATCTTGTTGATTAGTTTCCCACCACCATGGAAAGCGACTCTCTTCCCCTGGTCTATGTGTTCCAGGAGAATGCCTCTCCTCTCCAGGTATCTTGTTAATTAGTTTCCCACCACCAGCGAAAGTGACTCTCTTCCCCTGGTCTATGTGTTCCAGGAGAATGCCTCTCCTCTCCAGGTATCTTGTTCATTAGTTTCCCACCACCAGGGAAAGTGACACTCTCCCCTGGTCTATGTGTTCCAGGAGAATGCCTCTCCTCTCCAGGTATCTTGTTCATTAGTTTCCCACCACCAGGGAAAGTGACACTCTCCCTGCTCTCTTCTCCAGGTATCTTGTTCATTACTTTCCCCACCACCATGGAAAGTGACTCTCTTCCCCTGGTCTATGTGTTCCAGGTGAATGCCCTTCTTCTCCAGGTATCTTGTTCATTAGTTTCCCACCACCTGTGAAAGTGACTCTCTTACCCTGGTCTATGTGTTCCAGGAGAATGCCTCTCCTCTCCAGGTATCTTGTTCATTAGTTTCCCACCACCAGGGAAAGTGACACTCTCCCCTGGTCTATGTGTTCCAGGAAAATGCCTCTCTTCTCCAGGTATCTTGTTCATTAGTTTCCCAACACCAGGGAAAGTGACTCTCGTCCCCTGGTCTATGTGTTCCAGGAGAATGCCTCTCCTCTCCAGGTATCTTGTTCATTAGTTTCCCACCACCAGGGAAAGTGACACTCTTCCCCTGGTCCATGTGTTCCAGGAGAATGCCTCTCCTCTCCAGGTATCTTGTTCATTAGTTTCCCACCACCAGGGAAAGTAACACTCTTCCCCTACTCTGTGTGTTCCAGGAGAATGCCCCTCTTCTCCAGGTATCTTGTTCATTAGTTTCCCACCACCAGGGAAAGTGACTCTCTTACCCTGGTCTATGTGTTCCAGGAGAATGCCTCTCCTCTCCAGGTATCTTGTTCATTAGTTTCCCACCACCAGGGAAAGTGACACTCTCCCCTGGTCTATGTGTTCCAGGAAAATGCCTCTCTTCTCCAGGTATCTTGTTCATTACTTCCCCCACCACCATGGAAAGTGACTCTCTTCCCCTGGTCTATGTGTTCCAGGAGAATGCCTCTCCTCTCCAGGTATCTTGTTCATTAGTTTCCCACCACCAGGGAAAGTGACTTTCTTCCCCTGGTCTATGTGTTCCAGGAGAATGCCTCTCCTCTCCAGGTATCTTGTTCATTAGTTTCCCACCACCAGGGAAAGTGACTCTCGTCCCCTGGTCTATGTGTTCCAGGAGAATGCCTCTCCTCTCCAGGTATCTTGTTCATTAGTTTCCCACCACCAGGGAAAGTGACACTCTTCCCCTGGTCCATGTGTTCCAGGAGAATGCCTCTCCTCTCCAGGTATCTTGTTCATTAGTTTCCCACCACCAGGGAAAGTGACACTCTCCCCTGGTCTATGTGTTCCAGGAGAATGCCTCTCCTCTCCAGGTATCTTGTTCATTAGTTCCCCACCACCATGGAAAGCGACTCTCTTCCCCTACTCTGTGTGTTCCAGGAGAATGCCTCTCCTCTCCAGGTATCTTGTTCATTAGTTCCCCACCACCATGGAAAGCGACTCTCTTCCCCTACTCTGTGTGTTCCAGGAGAATGCCTCTCCTCTCCAGGTATCTTGTTCATTAGTTTCCCACCACCAGGGAAAGTGACACTCTCCCCTGGTCTATGTGTTCCAGGAGAATGCCTCTCCTCTCCAGGTATCTTGTTCATTAGTTTCCCACCACCATGGAAAGCGACTCTCCTCCCCTGGTCTATGTGTTCCAGGAGAATGCCCCTCTTCTCCAGGTATCTTGTTCATTAGTTTCCCACTACCAGGGAAAGTGACTCTCTTCCCCTGGTCTATGTGTTCCAGGAGAATGCCTCTCTTCTCCGGGTATCTTGTTCATTAGTTTCCCACCACCAGGGAAAGTGACTCTCTTCCCCGGGTCTATGTGTTCCAGGAGAATGCGCCTCCTCTCCAGGTATCTTGTTCATTAGTTTCCCACCACCAGGGAAAGTGACTCTCTTCTCCTGGTCTGTGTGTTCCAGGAGAATGCCTCTCCTCTCCAGGTATCCTGTTCATTAGTTTCCCACCACCAGGGAAAGTGACTCTCTTCCCCTGGTCTGTGTGTTCCAGGAGAATGCCTCTCTTCTCCAGGTATCTTGTTCATTAGTTTCCCACCACCATGGAAAGTGACTCCCTTCCCCTGGTCTGTGCGTTCCAGGAGAATGCCTCTCTTCTCCAGGTATCTTGTTCATTAGTTTCCCACCACCATGGAAATTGACTCTCTTCCTCTGGTCTATGTGTTCCAGGAGAATGCCTCTCTTCTCCAGGTATCTTGTTCATTAGTTTCCAACCACCATGAAAAGTGACTCTCTTCCCCTGCTCTATGTGTTCCAGGAGAATGCCTCTCTTCTCCAGGAATCTTGTTCATTAGTTTCCCACCACCAAGAAAAGTGACTCTCTTCCCCTGGTCTGTGTGTTCCAGGAGAATGCCTCTCTTCTCCAGGAATCTTGTTCATTAGTTTCCCACCACCAAGAAAAGTAACTCTCTTCCCCTGCTCTATATGTTCCAGGAGAATGCCTCTCCTCTCCAGGTATCTTGTTCATTAGTTCCCACCACCAGGGAATGTGACACTCTCCCCTGGTCTATGTGTTCCAGGAAAATGCCTCTCCTCTCCAGGTATCTTGTTCGTTAGTTTCCCACCACCATGGAAAGTGACTCTCTTCCCCTGGTCTATGTGTTCCAGGAGAATGCCTCTCGTCTCCAGGTATCTTGTTCGTTAGTTTCCCACCACCATGGAAAGTGACTCTCTTCCCCTGGTCTGTGTTCCAGGAGAATGCCTCTCCTCTCCAGGTATCTTGTTCGTTAGTTTCCCACCACCAGGGAAAGTGACTCTCTTCCCCTGGTCTATGTGTTCCAGGAGAATGCTTCTCTTCTCCAGGTATCTTGTTCGTTAGTTTCCCACCACCAGGGAAAGTGACTTTCTTCCCCTGGTCTCTGTGTTCCAGGAGAATGCCTCTCTTCTCCAGGTATCTTGTTCGTTAGTTTCCCACCACCAGGGAAAGTGACTCTCTTCCCCTGGTCTGTGTGTTCCAGGAGAATGCCTCTCCTCTCCAGGTATCTTGTTCATTAGTTTCCCACCACCAGGGAAAGTGACTCTCTTCCCCTGGTCTATGTGTTCCAGGAGAATGCCTCTCCTCTCCAGGTATCTTGTTCATTAGTTTCCCACCACCAGGGAAAGTGACACTCTCCGCTGGTCTATGTGTTCCAGGAGAATGCCTCTCCTCTCCAGGTATCTTGTTCATTAGTTTCCCACCACCAGGAAAAGTGACTCTCTTCCCCGCTCTGTGTTCCAGGAGAATGCCTCTCCTCTCCAGGTATCTTGTTCATTAGTTTCCCACCACCAGGGAAAGTGACTCTCTTCCCCTGGTCTGTGTTCCTGGAGAATGCCTCTCTTCTGCTGGTACTCTATCAGCACAATGTCACAAAACACCAGCGTGAATGATTCCCATCCCCTGGCTTTCCCGTTTATGGTCTTACACAGTTCAACAATATCAAGGGGGAATGTCTCCCTTCCCATGATTTCAGTACTTCACAAAACGAAAAGGATTATTGATTCTCCAACTCTCTGGCTTCAGAAAATGCACTATTTCTTTATCCCAGGGGAATGACTCTCTTCCCCTGGAACACTGGTTTGATGCTCCATGTGAGTTTCAATCGTCAGGAGACTGATTCCCTTCTCCTGGCCTTCTTTGGCTTTTCTCTCAAAATTCACAACACCAGTGGGAATGTCTCCCTTTCCCTGGCATTTCTTGGCTTTTACAGTTCACAACACCAGGGGGAATGTCTTCCCTTCTGCATGTCTTTCTCAGGCTTAGTTTTACAATTCACAACACCATGAGGAATGACTCCCTTGACCCGGCCATTCTTGTATACACTGGCCAATGTAGGTCTCAGACCCGTATCGCAGTTCCTTTAGTGATTTGTTTTGACACACCTGGATCAGTACCTTGCCAGGTACTGCCACAAAGAAGATGTCTAGTGTTGGGAAGTGATGGTGATCGTCCCAGGCTCCCAAGAAGTTCAGGGTGAGGCAGAGGCCTTGAAGCGTGTTGTAGATGTTTGGGGAGGCCATAGGGGATAGGGGGTTTTGCTAGGAGCTGCATCATGGGCGAGTTAGTACATGTGTGGGTATACTGTGTATTGGGAGTCAAAGGCCATTTTAGAAATGGCAGCCATATTGAAATCGAGGCCTAATGCTGCTGTGCAGCCAGGGCAGTAGGCCCACGCTACAAACATGGAAATAAGCATGTTCATGCGGGAATAGGTTGTAACATGAGCAGCCGTGAGAAAGGCCAGAGACGCAGACATTCATAAACCTCCCATTGTCTCATACTGCCAGCATTCGTATGCCTGGAGGAATGTGCGCTGCAAGACCTTGAGGGGGCTGAGAGCTCACTGCAAAAAGTTATCCCATGAGAAGGAGGGTATGAGCCTCCCACCTTCCCAGTCTCAGCATTAAAATGTAGTGCTCAGATGCCCCTGCCCCAAGACCCCAGCATTTCAAGATATCAGCCAGTGCCCGACCACCGACCATAAAACTGTTCGATCACCAATCCATCAGAAAAGATCAGCAAGCAGGAACGGCTGCCCCCACCACTAAGTGGTGTGATTTGTCCTGCGAGATGCTGGGAGGGGAAAAGCAACACACCTAGAAAAGAGGGTGGGGTGCTTCAGGAGGGCGCCAACATGTCTGGGATCGAGCTGGGGTTGCACATCATTGTGACCTCGAAAGTATCCTCTACGCTCATGTCCGTAGTACCAGGTGCTCATTAGTGTAGAGATAGAGAATGCATTGTTTTTCTGTTTATAATTGACAATTAAATGTACCTCTGCACCCAATGACGTACCAGGAGGAGCCCACGCGGAAGAAAACGACCGAAGGGGCTGGGACCAATGGCCTGGCATCCCTTATGGAGCATGTAGCCTATGTATAGGGTCACACCAAACAGCAGTTCGGAATTGTTACCTATGTAACATACTTCACTGATCACGCTGTGCACCCTTTTAACGTGTTGCTTGTCCCGGTTTTGCCAGAGTGCTCTGTGGCAGCAGAGTTCTCTGCAGGCGGGTTTTTATCTTTTTGTGGAAATAAAACTTGTTCTCCTTGCAAGAGGTGTGCCGGCCTCCCCCCCCCCCCCCCCGAGTGGGTTGCATTTTGTCTGGTGTGAATGTTGAAGGGTTTCTCTACATTTTTGGTGACGCTGACGTGAACCCAGGTTTTCCGCAAAGACAGAGGCTTCCAGGCCGCATCTCTGGAGGGGCCGCTCCACCTGCAGTGACCAGTCCCAAGTGCACAATCCGTAGTTGTGTTCCGGAGCAGTTTTCACAGAATTCTTGTCTGCTCTTTGGAGCGGGGCACGGCTCCTAGGAAGGTAGATGCCGTTATTGGGACGCCGTGACAGAGGGGCTCGAGTGAACACGCAGATCTAAGCACAGAGGATAGCTCGGGGGCAACACGCACGCCTTGGAAGCAATACTTCGTCGTCCCATCCAAGGGAAGAGGGCAGGAGCCCTTCCCCATCGCTGGAACCCGAAACAGCTGGTAAGCTGCAACGAAGGCCTGCCTGGCCTTGTCCTACTTCCTGCCTGTCCCCCGCATGGCGGGCGCATCGCGGCGCCACAACGAGGCTAAGCCTCGCATATCCAGCTCCTTACATCCGCCGGCAGGCGGATGTGCCGGCGGCTCCTACGAAGGCCATACAAAGGCCTGTTGAGAGCCTGTCTGGCCCCCACTTCGTCGTCCCATCCAAGGGAAGAGGGCAGGAGCCCTTCCCCATCGCTGGAACCCGAAACAGCTGGTAAGCTGCAACGAAGGCCTGCCTGGCCTTGTCCTACTTCCTGCCTGTCCCCCGCATCGCGGGCGCATCGCGGCGCCACAACGAGGCTAAGCCTCGCATATCCAGCTCCTTACATCCGCCGGCAGGCGGATGTGCCGGCGGCTCCTACAAAGGCCATACAAAGGCCTGTTGAGAGCCTGTCTGGCCCCCACTTCGTCGTCCCATCCAAGGGAAGAGGGCAGGAGCCCTTCCCCATCGCTGGAACCCGAAACAGCTGGTAAGATGCAACGAAGGCCTGCCTGGCCTTGTCCTACTTCCTGCCTGTCCCCCGCATGGCGGGCGCATCGCGGCGCCACAACGAGGCTAAGCCTCGCATATCCAGCTCCTTACATCCGCCGGCAGGCGGATGTGCCGGCGGCTCCTACAAAGGCCATACAAAGGCCTGTTGAGAGCCTGTCTGGCCCCCACTTCGTCGTCCCATCCAAGGGAAGAGGGCAGGAGCCCTTCCCCATCGCTGGAACCCGAAACAGCTGGTAAGCTGCAACGAAGGCCTGCCTGGCCTTGTCCTGCTTCCTGCCTGTCCCCCGCATGGCGGGCGCATCGCGGCGCCACAACGAGTCTAAGCCTCGCATATCCAGCTCCTTACATCCGCCGGCAGGCGGATGTGCCGGCGGCTCCTACGAAGGCCATACAAAGGCCTGTTGAGAGCCTGTTCGGAGCCATAGGAGCCAGGGGCCAGGAACTCTGCCCTCACCGCTCCAGGTAAGCCAACGCTGCCACCTGCCACCTGTTTCTGTGCCTGTTTATGCCCGACTCTGCCCTCTGCCATACCCTATGCCCATCTTATTCCGGGTAACTTTTGGCCAACACTACTGCACTACTCACAGCTGCCCATTGTCTCCAGCACTATGTGTGTCTGTGACACCCCAGGAAATAGTAACCAAAGTGCATAACCCATGTGCACCACAGGACTGTTAGGTGTTACCCCTTTTGCATTTTGCCAAATTGTGCTATTTGAAGCTAGGTGTTACCCCACTGCATTTTTGCCAAATTGTGCTATTTGAAGTTAGGTGTTACCCCATTGCATTTTTGCCAAATTGTGCTATTTGAAGCTAGGTGTTACCCCATTGCATTTTCGCCAAATTGTGCTATCTGAAGTTAGGTGTTACCCCATTGCATTTTTGCCAAATTGTGCTATTTGGAGTTAGGTGTTACCCCATTGCATTTTTGCCAAATTGTGCTATTTGGAGTTAGGTGTTACCCCATTGCATTTTTGCCAAATTGTGCTATTTGGAGTTAGGTGTTACCCCATTGCATTTTCGCCAAATTGTGCTATTTGAAGTTAGGTGTTACCCCATTGCATTTTTGCCAAATTGTGCTATTTGGAGCTAGGTGTTACCCCACTGCATTTTTGCCAAATTGTGCTATTTTGAATCTAGGTGCTACCCCACCGCATATTTGCTGCCTACCACTATTCCTGCGCATATTCTGTTTACAAAGCCACCTTTTTCAGATAACACCCACATTGCTACTCCCACTCTGCTCACACAACGCCAGCGCAGTACTGCAGAAAATGCTAACTTTATTACTCATCTTCTGTGCAATGGCCACGCCCGCATCCCCAGACATTCCCATCCAGGATACTGACTCAGGAGCCCCCCCTCCCCAGCCAGGCACTAGTCTCACCTACACAACTAGGTACTATCCTGACCCTTCCTACCCAAGATATCATTGCAAGTCAGGTCCTACAACTTTTGCCTCCCACCCTTGCACTACCACCGAAAGAAACAACAAACTTCGCGCTAGACTCTCTAAACTTCATGAGCCGCCCCGAAGATTCCTGTCTGATTCCAAATGCGAAGCCAAAAGTACTACCAAAGGCACCACTATCCCCACAACCAAGTCCAAACCTATCATTCATACAAACATCTCGGCAAAAACGGATGTACATTCCTACAAAGGAGCTCTCCTCAATACCAGATCTTTGGTCGCACATGTCCTTGATATTGCAGACCTAATTATCAAAGACAAATTAGACTTTATTGCTCTAACTGAAACGTGGCTCCACAATGCAGCAGGCCCATCTCTAATGCTAGCCATCCCAGACGGCTACACTATATCTAGGCAGGACCGGGTAGGTAACCGGGGCGGTGGCATCGCCATCATATCAAAAGTAAGCTTAGCTCTCAGACTAGCCCCGACCCAAACTCTGCAATCGTGTGAATCCCTCACCGCCAAACTCCCCATAAACAATACCCAATCCCTCACTATCCACCTGATCTACAGACCACCAGGTCCACTTGGAACCTTCGAGGAAGATCTACACAACCTAATTTCTAACAATGCGAAAACCACTTCACAACTACTGCTACTAGGGGACCTTAACTTAGGGCTCAACGACCCAGCAGACATACATGCCTCTACCATAGCCAATACGATCTCATCACTCGGACTCTCACAAAAAGTCAACCTACCCACCCACCTGAAGGGTAGAACCCTAGACTGGGTTGCTGATGCTAATTGCTCAGCGGTCATCTCCGCCACCACACCACTACCTTGGACCGACCATTCGCTGGTCTCATTTAACCTATTGACCTCTAGATCACCTACCACAACTGTGTCACTGGCACCACCCTGCCTCACTAGAAACAAGAAAAATATCTCAATAGAAAAAATCATCCCAGCTATCCTTCCAACCCTAAACGCATTGCCAGACAATCTAGATCCCAACACACTAGTTCACGAATATAATAAAATCATGTTAACTACCATGGACAAAATTGCCCCACTCAAACTTCGCACCAGTAAGCCTAAAACCCATTTAAACAAATGGTACACACCCGAACTCAAAGTCCTCCGCTTAAAAAAGCGCAAATGTGAAGCTGATTGGAAATTATGCCCCTCCAGTGAAAAGAAAGCCATCCTGGACACGATTTCTCGTCATTACAAAGCTGAAATCTGCTTAGCTAAACAGAATTCCTATAACATCCGCATTGCCAACTCCAACTCAAGTATGAAGGAGCTCTTCTCCATACTGAAGGAACTTGAGTCACCCATAACCACACCCGACACCTGCACTAAGAACCAGACCTGGTGCACAGACATCCAACAAGCACTAGCAAATAAAATAAACACCCTACAAAATAAAATTCATCTAAAAAAAGATTCCCTAAACCTCACTAACCCTCCCACATCTCCGCCCAAAGCCTCACCAAGTACACACACTAACTCATTCACCTTCTCTAAAACTACCACCCTTGAGGTTGAGAAAATCATCCTCTCTCTTAAACCATCAAACTGTAAAGGCGATATCTGCCCTGCACACATAATAAAGGACGCAGCCAGAGACCTGTCACCCTTTATCTCTAAACTTATAAACGCCTCCTTCTCCTCAGGCAGTATCCCTTCCAACTTAAAACAATCTTGGGTGCTCCCCCTCCTCAAAAAACAGACGCTCGATCCCCTCATCCCCACCAACTACCGACCCATCACAACGGTACCCTTCCTACTGAAAATCTTGGACAAAGTTGCCTATGTCCAGATTCAAAAATACCTAGAACTACACAAGCTACTAGGCGCCAGACAATCAGGTTTCCGCCCATTACACGGCACGGAAACAGCCCTCATCGATCTGAAAACCCAAATTGATGATCTGAGGGACAAGGGTAAGACAGCACTCCTCCTCTTACTCGACCTCTCCGCGGCTTTCGACCTCGTCGACCACAAGGTCCTCTGCAGACACCTTGACTCAGCTGCCCATTTCTCCCCAGAAGCTATCAAATGGATTGAATCCTTTCTGAGTGAGAGAACTATGAGAGTCTTCTCCCCTTCAGCAGCAG
The DNA here is from genome assembly GCF_040938575.1 of Ambystoma mexicanum. Classification (NCBI taxonomy): domain Eukaryota; kingdom Metazoa; phylum Chordata; class Amphibia; order Caudata; family Ambystomatidae; genus Ambystoma; species Ambystoma mexicanum. Next base: position 647,421,781 of record NC_090940.1, on the reverse strand, counting down.
CAGACCCCTCTCCTATCACTTGTGGAGTCCCGCAGGGCTCATGCGTCTCCCCCACACTATATAACATCTTCACCAAACCCCTGTTCGACGATCTGGACCATCTGGGTGTCACCTACACTAATTATGCTGATGACACTCAGATTCTCCTCCCACTTTCAGGGGATCACAGTAAGGACAGTGAGTTGGTGAATAGGGTATATCTCATCATTCAGGCATGGATGGCATCTCATGGTCTATGCCTGAATGATGACAAGACAGAGCTCATCATCTTAGGTACCCCTGCTAATATCAACAAACTAGGCCTTGAATATGCCGAATTCAACATAGATGGTAATCTCATCAGAGTATCCAGGGAAGTAAAAACCCTTGGCTTTTATCTGGATGCCACTATGTCATTCACTAAACAGGTTAACTCACTAGCATCTACCACTGCGTACACTTGCAAATTAATAAGGGCAGGCAGACCATTCCTATCCAATGACAGCTGCCTGATCCTGGCAAGAGCACTCATACTATCTAGGCTTGATTATTGTAATGCCCTCTACAGCGGTGCCAACAAAGCCATTATCCACAGGCTCCAAATCTTACAAAACAATGCCTTGAGAGCTGCCCTCGGCATTAATAAGAGAGATCATATCTCAACCACTAGACGCCAACAGAAATGGCTCTCTACAGACAACAAAATCAAACTAAAGTTGGCCTCCCTAACCCATAAAGCCCTCAACAATGCCGCTCCCAGTTATCTGATGGACAAGGTAAAGAGAAAGTCCTCCATCCGACAAACAAGAACTATCAATTCCAACCGTCTGATAATTCCCAGATTCAAACTCTCCACCATTGGTGGGAACAGTTTCCCGGTGAAAGCTGCCACGCTCTGGAACTCTCTGCCTCACAACCTAAGAGCTGACCAACCATACTTGCACTTTAGAAGACACCTCATCAGTCACCTTAACTCCAACAACCCTTGTATTTAGCTGCACTTTCTACACCTATGTATAGTTAGTGATACTCTTGTTCGTGATTTTGCCTTTGCCTCTAACAGCCCTGCACACTTCCGTACATTTACCTCCTGTATAGATATTGACTTTTTATGTTTAAAGACTTGTATACCTCTTATTCCTGTAATCCTGAATATTCTTTTAGGTTTACCCGCCTCTAACAGCCCTGTACATATCTGTATATTTACCCCTGTATAGATATTGACTTTGTATGTATGAAGATTTGTATATTTTTTATTCCTGTAATTCTGATTATTTTTATTATTACTACTTCAAAGTGTATATTTCTGCAACATTGTAAGCTTCGAATTATCTTTTGCCTGCGCCCTGTTGCCCCTGGGTAAGGTGCGCCATACAAATAAATAAACAAACAAACAAACAAAACAAACAACCAAGAGCACCACAGGTTCGATCCCTGGGTCTGCGCTTAGAAACCTCTGAGTATTAAGCACGTTATAAATAACCAATTACAATTGCGAGTGACAACAACGCAGGGCAAGAGTAAATGGGGAGATGTGGTATGATTGAGTGAAAAGAGTGCGAAAGACCACGTGGCGGTTTTGTATTCTTATTATTGTAAAGATGCAAAAAAAGAAAAGTTCCCAATTGGGGAACTCCCGTCCCCTGCACACTGTCTAAGGCTAACTAAGCCAAAAAGTTATACATTCAGTTTTACGCATTTCAGAATTTCTAAGTACAAAAAGTAAATCAACCACGAGAGGTAAGTAATGTGTCCATAATTAAGCTAACAAACAAGTTTTGTTAGGCTTTTCCACAACATTTTTTATTGATCCAAACAAGGGGGCGTTTGCCCAACGCGTTTCGAGATGAATTCTCTTCTTCAGGGGCTGATAAAATGTATCCAGACTTTAAATCTATTTCAAAAACAATCAAACAGAAATTTCAATGTTCTTCTCAAATAATCTGTGCATTGAAAATACAATCAAATGAAATTATTAAGAACCTAAATCAAATAATAACAATTCAAAAAAACAATACAAAGAAGGCTTAAGGACAAGATCTTGATTTATAGGTTGTCAAGTCAAAATATTCAGGCAAGGGACACCTAGTATGATTGTAACCACTAAACCAATGGCTTTACACTGTGTACGTATGTTAAGCAATAGACTGTTAATGGCCGTTGAAACCATAATCCCGGTTTCTGCCAACAGTAATGGAGAGTCTGTCTTTGGGCTTTAAACAACCACGGTGTAGTTCCTCTACACCCTCAAGAGCCTACTAGTCCTGTAAAAGAACCTTTAGTTGGTATTCTTTGGCTAGTGCCTAAAGATAACTCATGTATAAAGGATATTTAGAAGACCTTGGCTGAGTGTTTTCAAAACAATAGTGAAATTGAGGAGGTGCAATAAATGCGTGAGTCATAAGAAAGGTATTAAGTTACCTCTAATATTATGCTGTCACGTAATAGTTCATCTGATCCAACAGAGTAAGAAATAATAAGGGTGCGCGCCCATCCATGCCTACGCAAAAGTCAAGTGGTTGGTCGCTTACAGCATATCAAAATGTTTCTCAGCACTCGGGAAGTACTTTCCGTTGGATCTATGTGAATACTGGGAAAAATACAGATTCAGTCCAGGTCAGTGGGGAGAGTAGTGTAGTACAACGTGCATGGGTGCACTCGGTATGTGTGCAGTAGGTGATGTGTAGCTGCATGCTAACGTTAGCTGTGGTGCGGTGGCTGTGTAAGGGCAGTAGAATGTGTGCAGTAGAACCAATGGAGATGGTATCTGCATTCTGGCAGCACTGGTGCTCGAGGGTGACGTTATGTGTGCAGCTAGATCGAATTGATGAGATATGGCTCCATTCTAATGGCTGATGAGTTGAATTTGGCGGTGTGTAAGTATGTGTGCAGTTAGGCTGAATAATTCGAGGGGTGTAGCTGCATTCTATTGGTTTGTTGGTGCAGAGACAAGAGTTAGTATAGTGGTGTTGTCTGTGTGTGTTCAGAGGGACCCTGTTTCTGTTTAGATTCCAGTCCCTGTCTAGGGCGTGGAATCCTCCTGGGTCACATTGTTTGGTGAAGATTGGTGGGTGGAGACGGAGAGGTCGGTCCCAAAATTCATGTTGCTATTGCATAGCTGCTAGCACTATCCTCGCCGACAATTTGTTAAATTGGTTCGCCGGTAGGAATTTCTATGTGGATATACCCAGATAGGTGGGATTAGCAACAAATAAGTGCTGGGGCGTTTCTTGCTATAGTTCTTCGTGAGGATTAGCAAGTGAGGCAATTCCTGGTTTGATAGCATAGTGCATATTTGCAGGTCAGTGATTAAGTTCATAAGGGCTGATTAGCGCATGGGTCTCTAGTTCTTCTAGATAGAATTACCGGTCGGTAGTTCTGTTATATACATTCAATGGTAGGAGTGGTTAGCAGCTTAACTGTTCAACGGCCCCTGATATCTAGTTCTGCTCTGGGATTCCAGTGGTGTACCGTTAGCAGGCAGCTGCCTTCTAGGGCAGATTGCGTGGTGCATAATTGTGTGGCCTTGATCAAGCTCAAGAGTGTTGGTGCTTGGGTTGCGAGTCTGGCACAATTGCCCATGATTAATGGCAATAGCTGGCTTTAGGGCTTAGCGGGTGCTGAGTTCCTGCAGATGATGAGATGAATGCATTCTGTCAGGTGCTGAGTCAGGGTCCCACTGCGGTTTGGAATTCACGTATGGACAGAGGCCCTATGCGGTGGGCTTGGAAATCATCAGGCCTGACGGTCTATGGTAGGGTCCGTATTCAGCGGGGCAGGGGAGTTGCTAGGTCTGGAAAAGACCCGGGGCACGCTGATGTCGGAACTGTTGGGACTGGGGGCTAGCTAGTCTTTTGGCTGTAGCTCCTGAGATTCTATCCGGGGCTACAACCAAAAGATCAGGGGCTATAGCCCCCTTGCTCCCCCCATAGCAACGCCCCTGCAGCGGGGTACCACGCCAGGTGTCGGCCTAGGTGATAAATCGGACGGTTAGGCGAATAGCCAGGCTTTGAGTGCCTTCCAGAAAGCCATGTAGTCTTTGAAGTGTCTAATGCGGGGAGGCAGTGAATTCCACAAGGTTGGCGCCAGGGTTGAGTAGGACGGCCCTCTGATACAGGTCGAATTTGAGGTGGGGCCACTAGGAGGAGGGCAGTGCTTGATCTAAGGGTGCAGGTTGGAAGGTAGGGTGTGATCTTGCCTTGTAGGAATTTGGGGCCTCCTTTGTGCACTGCTCGTGGGTAATACAAAGGAATTTGAAGGTGGCCCTACGACCAATTGGGAGCCAGTGTGGGGTGCGGAGGGCTGGTGAGATCTGGTGGCTGAGTTCTGTACTCTTTGGAGTTTAACCGATAGGCCGGTGCACCCAGGTTGAGGGAGTTTGGACATGACAATGTACATTATTGCTTCCAGTCTTTTCAAGTAGGTTAGGTAGGGAAACATAAGCTTCAGGCGCCTGAGGTGGAAATGGCAGGCTTTGGATGTATTTTTGATGCGCTGAAATAGAGTTAGGTTTGAGTCCATTGTGCAGCCAAGGTTTTTTTACAGTGGTGGTGGTCATGGGTGGTTGGGGGGAGGTGGGGGAGTCCGAGCAAAGGTGGCCAGGGAGTCGGAAGGGGAAACGGCAGATTTTCCCACACCCCATGATCTCCGTTTTACCTGGGTTCAGGAGAGGCGATTAGTCGTCATCCAGCGTCGATGTCTGAGACACATGCTGTTAGATCAGGGCTGGGGTCCGAGGGCGATCTGGCAATTGTCATGATGATTTGTGTGTCATCCGCATAGTTGTAGCAAGTCACGATGTGTGAGCGGATGATCTTGGAGATGGAGGTCAGGTAGGGGTTGAAGAGAAGGGGAGGGTGGCAGGGGCCTTGGGGTACTCCGGTGTTTACTGGGCATGCAGTGGAGAGGAAAGGGGGAGGAGGGTGATTTTCTGTCGGTCTGTTAGAGAGGAATGGAAGAGACCCACTGATTATTAGTCAGTCACTTCACAGATCCCTAAATCTCTATTAAATCCCTAAGAATGGCTGCTCGTTTGAGCTTCAGGAGTGGCACTGGTGGGGCCTCATCAGTATTTCTCCAGCTTAATTTGGAGTTGAAAACTGCATAGGAATCCTGGTTTGTCGGCAAACAATTCTGGGTACTTCCGCAGCAGCACATCTGCCCAATATATGGTTCTTCTGATGCATCTTGCATTAACTTGTTCTCCCCTCCAATGTCTAACCTCACTCTAAAGGCAGCCCGAGATGAGAAGACCCTTCCTCGACAATGTGACCCATCCTCAAGGCTGACCTGTCCTTGTAGCCTAACTGCAATAAAATGACCTCAATGTGAGGAGCAGAGTAATAGCCAGTGTCTACACCTGCAGGTTTGTTTTCCCTATGCTATGAACATTTCCAGTCTATTGTACATGGCTTCCATAATCAGAGGATAAAGGGAACTGGAATCTAATAGAATGTCGACTTTTACACCAGCTATGGTGTCCAGGTCCTTTGGGGCTGTGTAAGCTACCTTACCTACCAAATCTCCACCCATAATCGCACCTTCATCGCAGGGAGTTGGGGGGGTGCCTAACTTGTCTCTTTTGGAGCAGCAAACTGGCATTCCTTGCTGCAGTTGAATCAGGCTTTTCCAAAGAACGGACAGGGCCAGTGAAAGTGATCCTCTAGTCCACAGGGGAGTCATTGCCACTTTTTCAGTTTCCCAGCTGTGGAAATGACAGATGTCATTTCAGAGTGTTAGTGGTCTTTGATGCTGGAGTTGTAGGTGGTGCTGTCAACTTCCACGGGCCAGGGTGTGTTTCTTTACATTACTAGAAAAAAGATTGATCTAGGGGGAGGTTCCTCTAGAACTAGGCATTCAGAGTTTCACTCCGATTGGTTTGTCGTTAAGTCTGGACTATCACTGGTCTCATAACGTCATCCAGGATCAAAACTCATGGATATTGTGCACAGAACAGCTATGTACTGTTCAATATGTTCCAACTGAAGCATGTTCTCATCACATACTAGGATTATCTTTGCACCATAATGTTTCTCCATATGCATGATGGCATCAAACAACCCTAAGATGATCTTCTGGCCCCCACAACTAGTGGAGGGTGGTGTGAAACATGCAGTAAAGCTCAGAAAGCAGAGGGTGGAGTAATGTCTACTTTTTCCTAGAGCCAATAAAGTCCCAAACTCCTGCTGCTTTAAAATATGTTAGTAATGACTGTTTTCATTGTCTACAGAGCAGCAGGGCACACATGGGCTCTGAAAGAATTTGGGCTGGGGCAGTCTAGGTGCGCCATTGGGCCATGTGGTTGGTAATCTGTAGAGAATGTCGGAATGTGTTCAGATAAGACAAGACAGTGCAATCCTCCGTCTTGAGTGCTTCCCAGGAGGGGCCCCACTAAGGCAAATATTCTGTGTGCTTGTATTCATGGAAAATACTGATCTACAAGAACTGGATGCACTGTGTGAAGAGACATTCGAAGACTGATCATTCAATAGCTGTCTTTTAATACGAGGAAAGCTGCGAGACTCAATGTGTTGCTAAGCATCCAAGAAGTAGAACCCCCGCAACCCCCCAATACCCATTCAACTTTTATATTTACTTAACCCCCCCAAACCCCGATCTGCAACATATAGCACACGCCAAGAGATTCGGGAAAGAAAGTCTGCCACCAGGTTGGTGAAATTAAGTATGTAAAGGCAGTGCAAAGTACGCAAGGGCAATGCCAGAAGGCGCAAAACGACATTCCGGGATATTCCTTTGAAAGAAACAAAGAACAGCACTTCAAGCAAGAATTAAAGAGACACTAAAGGGTTGTTTTTGATGATAGACATAATTAATTTTGTCATCAACGGTAAGTCATACCTCAGACAAAGAAGTTACAGAAACAGTCTATATACAGTCCCAATACTGAAAAATATATATTGTACTTGCAGCAGTGAGGTGAATGTTGCTAAAATAAGTCCCCCTATTTACTATTTACATTAAATTCTGATTTTTTGCCAAACCACAGTGTGATTTTACTTGACGTGATATGGTAATCACATGCTTAAGAGGGCACCTTGTATCGATCAGTCCTGGCAAACTTTCACAGGAAGCAAAGAGCCTCAGTGGTAATGACAGCTAATGCCATCCATGACCAGTTCTTGTTAAAAACTCGGTCTCAACTTCAACCAAATAGACCTTGCCTTAATGCACACATAGGCTACAACCTCTTATAAACAATACTATACAAAGTTTGTCCAAGCACCCATACCATATGAAAGCCAATCCCCTGCTACACTCCAAACTATTAACATACTGCACAGTCACTCAGTTAACAGACGTCGGGTTTATGTTTTCACATGTTACACATTTTAAAATTACTGCGATGTAAGAAAGCCAAGTTTACTAACAAATGCTTTCTGCAAGAAGGTCTTGCTGAATTGTGTACCGTTTACAACATGTGCCTACACAACCTGACAACTGTGTCATACGTTCTGATTGGTGGTATGTGTTCTCTTACCTAATAGCAGGGTGCAGTATACACTTGTTTTTCATACCGTGTTCTTGTTTTTCATTTTTCAGCTTGTACCGCCATTTAAGCCTCAGGTTACTTCTGAGATCGACACAAGATATTTTGATGAAGAATTCACAGCCCAGATGATTACAATCACTCCGCCGGACCAAGGTTTGTACATGCAGCGTAACTTTAGGGTCTGAGCAGGCCTCCTTCTTGGATATGTACTTCCATGGGGGCTACCATTAAGGTCCCAATTCCAGCCAGAAAGTAGTGTTATTGCTTGTTAATAGCTGGTGTAACCAAGTGGTTCAAAGTATAGTACACATCAAACATTAGGCAAAAAAAAGAAAAAGTGACCTGGACACTCCTGAGTTAGGGGAACGGAATCCCAGGGATGTGTTTCCTTCTCTAACGCAAGAATTTCAATTGATCAATATGCATAGTTGAATAGACCATATGCATGCTGGGACATACTGAAGAACAAATAATCCACTAAAGATCATTTTGAAAGTTGCTTGGTCTTATTTTTGATATGGCGATTCAGTGAAGGGTAACAAAGTATGGGCTGACCTCCCTGTAGTGGCTGTTCAACATTATTGAAATGTTGACACAATGTAAGACTATCGCCACTGCCGTCCACTGTGTAGTATGAGTGCCTGTGTGCGGTAGACGGCCACTGAATGGTTGGTTGCCATCCCATGTTATCATATTAGAGCTGGGTATATGTCAGTACGCGTAGATTGACTGTCCGTTTGCCAGCGCAAACACAAGTTACAATATTGTTTCGAGTTTGAAGTGTCAAAGTGATACTGAGAGGTGTCTTGCCAACCAGCTCAGAGAAAGATTATTGTGGGTGGTGCTACAGGATTAGGAAAAATGCTGAAGGCAGGAATAGTGGGATTGACGTAAGAAATCTCACAACTTTAGAAATCCTGAGTGATCCAGAGAAAATATGTATACCAACAAAACCAATGTTTATGAACATGGCCTGGTACTGTAACTCTGTACTGAAGGAAAATATTGATATAATGAAACCTGCTTGCCTTAAAAAATATTAAAATCTCAAAGAGCTGCCAAGTAGGTAGGTGTTCAATGATTGTAGGGTAGTTTGTTTTAAACTTTCAATCAGAGAAACTCTGAATCAATAATGCTCATATATGGTATTTTGGTTTGTGGCAGAATTGTTAAACAATGCACATCTAACCAAATCATACTAGGAGGAAATGCTTTCTGGGAATCATTTTATTGAATGCTTTTTTCTTGGAGAGCAGCACTAGCAACAGGTTTGTTAGAAACTGCTGCTGGTTGGTGTCATGGTATTATACACCGGCGCTCAACTCCACCAGCCCTGCCCTTGACTGCGTGCTGCATAAAGACCTTTCGCATGGCCCAAAGAAAAACATTCCCTGCTGTCTTGGAATGTCTTCAAAATGTATCTTTAGCTGGGTAGCAATATCTCAAGTGTCCCTGAATAATTATTACATCAAGAGAACCGTTCGCATGGAAACTCTAAATCGCAATCCCTGTTCTTACGGGCACATTTGCATACTTGTAAATGCCGCTTATGCTCTTGATCTGTGATGGGATGATGAAGGATGTGCCTAATGACAGGGAAATGTATTTTCAACTCCAAACAAGAACAGATTCTGATTGCCATTGCTCTCTTAACCATAACATTAGACTGATACTTGGATCGGGCTACGTACATCTGCCCAGAGAGGCAGCAATAATATATGCTTATGGGATCTATTTAAGGTATGCAACGCCAGAAACCACTAACGCTTTTTATGAACCAGCCTGCCGTGTAAGCCCACATCTATGCCGGGTAAAACGAGTGACAATATGTTGCAGCTCCTCTGTATATGCACAAGTCATCTCTCAGAGGCAAGGGACCGTGTGGGTTAATGTTGCCATTGTGAGCAATCTTGTCCTATGCACACACCCAATTTAAAACCTTTTACCTAAAACAATTTATAATTACAAATCCAACTACAAAATAAGGGATAGGCACAACATGTGAATGCATAACACACAGAACTGCAAAAATACTGATAAGTGTAAGTAACATTTTTCTTTCTGTACCGGCCATGTCCGGACAGCCTAGATGTTATACTTTCAAGCATGGCAGCAACTATTGTGCCATAAGCATGTTGCTCCTCATCTTAACACTGATCCCGCAGAGACACTTTTCTGTAATCGAGAAACAAATCTGACTTCAGAATTAAGGGATATACAGGAATGGAAAGATTACAAATTACCCTTTTTAACCATTGAAATACAAGAGACAGCTGTAAAGGTATTGTGCCTATTGTTGGTAAAAACACTGCTCTTTCCCCCACAGTAACAAGAGAAGAGTTTGCAGTGTGGTTTATATAAGCACACCATGGGGTTAATTTTCGAATGAGCTGGAGTGCAAAAAGGAAGGCGTAAAATGCCTTTATTATTTCCTTTTATGCTCCAACCCATGTTCATGGTGACTTAAGGCACAGGAAGGGAACGCAGTGGAGGCAACACTTGTCCCGTGCGATGCTCCGCCTCCCCCCATTCACTCAGTGCCCCCTGTGGCTCAGGTAGCTCAATCATTCAAGCAAATGCCAGTGAGATTTTTGTTAAACCTAAAGATAAAAGTTTTGATTATCAAGAACGCCAACTCTGCATCCTTCTCAGATCAGTAAATGGAGAATACCAAACCATAAAGTATCTATTAACAAGCACTATGTAAATGTGATTCCTTTTTCCCCATTCTCCACTTTTTGGCACTATATTTTTTTATGAATCCTTTCATTTGTCCTTTTGTCCACTTCCTTTCCATCTCCCTATTTTTAGCAATTCCTTTTTCCTATCAGAGTATAAACGGTGCCCCTCTTTCCCTCTAATTCCTTTCTCTTTGCTCATCTCATGCACGTTTCTGTGTATGTGTCGCTTTCTTGCACTTGTTTGAATGCTGGTGCAGCAAAGCTGTCCTATCAGGAGTTATCCCATTTTTGCACTGCACTTTTTATTGACTTAGTATTTCTAAGTAGAATAAAAGATTATTACTGTTGTTCCCCATAACTAATTAGTAAGGAACAGTTTGTTTATTTATACCCCTCAAAAGATACTATGAAAGTACTACGCAAACCTAAAAATTGAGTTGTTTTAACTCTTTTTGTGGCTATTAACTTGTATATGCTAATTTGGAAAGTGCTTTGCATAGTGAACATATATTCTGCATATGCTTCATTGCTTTTCCTGTCTAAACAATGTGAGTGCAGAATGTGTGATGCTCTTAGCTGTATATCTAAGGAAATAAAGCAATACTTGTTTCTCATTCTCGTCTCCTTTTGACTTGCAGATGACAGTTTGGACTTTGTAGACAATGAGAGAAGGCCCCACTTCCCTCAGTTTTCATACTCTGCCAGCGGTACATCCTAATATTTTGCAACCATTATTTGGCATTCAAAATGAGACCACATTTTTGAGGACCTTAACTTAGTGCACATTGATTAATGTGTTCTATGGTGTCTGGATTGCAAACTATGTTTGTACAACACTTCAGAAGAATTTCACCAAGTTTGAACGTTTGTGTCCAAGCAAGTCTCAAATGCATATTTGAAAATGGAATCATGCCGAAATATTAAGCCGCAGACCTTCGTGCTGAATGAGGGAACCAATGTGTTTGCACGAATGTACACCAAATGGTTATCTTGAGAGAGGAACCACGTAACGTGACTGCAAGAAATTTAAGACGACAAACTCCCACCCCCAACACCCCCTCCCTTCCTCTCTCTCTACTTTATTAATTTATTTCATGAAACTCATTATCTTAACATGAAGTCAACAGTGTGGGTTGGTAGATTGTAGCTTGTGCGATACGACAAAGTCAACCAGTCCTGTGCAGTTGCAAGGATCAAAGTCACTTTGCATGGCAATGGTTTAGCATTGAGGCATCAGTGTACAACAGGAAGTCAACTATGGCAACAGAATTAATAACCTCAATGAGGTAACTCAATTAAGAAATATTATTTTGTGATGAATTTCGCTACAGGACATTGCATATCAGGTCAACACAACGTCGGCGAACTTGTGCAAAGTACATGCAATTTTCACTTTGAGGAATTGAATGTAATATTTCCATAACTAGCCGCTTGGTTCACGTGATATTGCAAGCAGATTGTCAATGCACACAATGGTCGTCTGGAACAATACTGCTAGAATGTGTTTGATTTTTTTCAAACCGTGCATGCTGTTATCATGCAGTACCTCAAATCTTAAGTGTTAGGCTCATAATGCTTACTTTGTAAACGCATACAGTACATGCTCTCACGTGAGCAGGAACAAGAAGAAACGCATTTAAGGGAAACCTTGAAATAATGGGGTTTTATGGTCCAAAGCTTATTTAGCATGTAATGTATTAAAACCCATTATGCTTTTGCATCCAATACGAAAGCTGCAATCCCGCAAAAAATGCCAATGAATATCAGAAGATGGACTTCCTTACAAATGAAATGAAGCAGGATTCCTCTGTAATGCGTTTCTTGGTATAAAAGATTTGTTTTTTCTTCATGTTTTGTCTTCTTTTCGGTAACTGGGGACAGGCACACTAAGTATATGTATTGTCTTACAGCACTGATTCAATGGCCCGAGGCTTCCAGTACTTAAAAATGAGTCACATTCTGAGACTGCTGCCCCTTTTCCAGAAATGTATGTTACATTCTGGATTGTAGAGTAGTATTTTTTTTTAAAGACATTCTACCGCTGTACTTTTTTAAACTGTGGTTGGAAAAGTTATGAACTCACTGACACAGCCTTTGTTCTGAAAATCCGCTGTGGTATCGCTGCTGCTGAAAAGGCGTCACATTTGAGGTGCCTTTTTACTTTAAGAAGTGACAAGATGCATATCGGGGCATCCTGATGTAGGACCAGATCAATGCAGTTCATACCGGCTATTGTGAGGTGCTGAAATGTGATCTTTTTATGTGACACACTTTACTTCTTTGTTGTACCATGTTTTCCCTAAATGTGTTTTTTTATAATTTTATTTTTTGGAAAAAAAAGCAACTTGGAGCCTCCTGTTTGCCCATACTCTTTTTATTAATACATGAAGCGGTTTAACCAAGCGAGCAACCAAGCAAATGACCGTATTTTGTTGTAGAATGCATTCTTTTAGATGGCTTCTTTTTTTACTATACAATAATGAAGTGTATTGCAATGAAATAGCTTTTTATTTTTCTTCAGAAGATTGATTACAAAATGTCCTTACTTTTCCCAGGAAAGTAAATGGGAAAGCTTAACACGCATTCCATCACTTTTTTTTAAAAACAATGTTCACGTATAGTATTTTTACTTGTATGACATGACACATTTTCTCCCAAGACACCCAAAATAAAAGTTGTTTTAACAATGGAAGCTCTTAATTATTTGTGTTCAATTCTATTTCAATTCACCAACTATAATCCGCTTCACTGAAGTATGTTTAAGACAGGATTGTACTGGGCATCTGTGCCATAATGGAGAAAACAATTGAAGATAATTTAGAGGATTTGCTCGAATGTAATTTAGGTACATTAAAGGTGCAGTTAACAGTCGCAACACTTTGGCGAGTTTGAGAAATGCGTACTCGTCAAGTAATTCGTTTGCAGCATGTACACTCAGGGGATCCGATTTATGAATTTCCTGGGGGACCCCAAATACAGGAAGTGACATCAGTGGCAGTTATAGGACGGCAAATTTGCATGTGGTCGCCAACTTGGTGCAACGGCGTGCGGGGTTGGGTGTGTGGTGTCGCGCGCAGCACTGAACAATGGAAACATTGGCTAGCATGTACTGAATATACTAAAGTCAAGTAAGAAGGAGATTTAAGTCTTCGATTTGCATTCCAGTAGGCTATCACTCCCCCTACTCCACCCCTCTATAATCATCCAGGTTGTAGTAGCCCTCAAAAGGCAGAGCAACACAACTAGGATGAGAGAACAATGCCGTCCCATACTGCTGTGAGTGTGTCAAACATCAGAGCAAAGACTGTGTGTGTGCCTCCTACCTTGGTGCACAATCTCACTAATTTGGTGCAAATCTCGCAAGTGGGAGCATGGGAATCCCCTGCGTGTTGTGGGCTGCAGACCCCGGATCACATGCTCACTTCTTCAGTGTGAAACTTTGGCCAAGGCTCTTTGGGCAAGCATTCAGGATGGGTCTCACACCTATAAACAGTGTGATATATTGAGTGGGAACCTCACTCCTTGGAGCATAGTATCAACCGTTGCTGGTAATCTCACAACTGAATGTACAGTTTCACTCTTGGGCATCTCAGTGACCCCATGTATATTAATGGAGTCAGTCTCCCATCTGGGAAGACAATTATATTTCTGTTAAAACACTCTGAATCGTCACTCCAGTTTTCTCGATCAATAGATCCATACCATATTCATTCAATGTGTGTGCAGGGGTGATAACTTGTGTCTGAGAGAGCTCATTCTTTCATTCAGGAGAAATAAAGGGGTAACAACCCCCTGTACGTGGGATCAGGCCCATTTTGCCCCATGGCCCCTACAGAAGCAGTGAGCAGGTTTTAAGACCCTGTTGATTCTGCTATCGGACAGGCTTGAGCCTTCTATCCCTTGCCCCATCACGGCTCCCAACATCCTGAGCGGCAGTTTATGGACAGCAGGCAGCTCCGGACATGCCTGTTGCCAATTGAATGTAGACAGATCTACTATTTACACACTGGGAGAGAGCCATGAACCCACATTGGTGGTGAAGAAGCACTCAACATACAGAACACAATGGAATAGTGTTGCAGTCCTGCTGAGAAATGACAATTCTGAGCATGTGAGCAGTAGGCTGGATCAGTGCTGCCCCATAAAAGGTGTAGAAGCCTCTGTGAGAAGTGGCAGTACTGGCCCAATGGTGAGAAGTGTAGCATTTTCACATTAACTATGCTTAAGAGCTTTGGGTTATTGAATAGTGCTGCTACATTCTGAGTAATTCCATCCCTTTAAATATATGAGCTCTTGTATAACCACGACAGTGTTGAGTTATTCTGATGATGACAGACTTGCTCAATAGTTCTGGTTCTGTATCATTAAATGTACTTCAGATCTTTAGAGTATCGGAAGGATAGCTCAGGGGCAACGTGCTCGCCTTGGAAGCAAGACGACACAGAGCAGCACAGGTTCGCTCCTTCAGTCCGCACAACACAGGTTCGCTTCCTCAGTCCGCACAACACAGGTTCGCTCCCTCAGTCCGCACAACACAGGTTCGCTCCCTCAGTCCGCGCTTAGAAATAAATAACTAATAAAAATAAATACATCTGTTGAGAAGTGCTGGGGCCTTGTCAATAAGAGTGTAGCAGCTCGACTGAGAAGTGCTGATGTTGTCCCATCAAAAGTATAGCAGCCCCACTAAGATGAACTAGCATTGCCTCAACAAAAGCATAGTATTATCGCTGAGAAGATTCAACAATTATAGAAGCCCTGTTACAGCAGTACTATCCCATCAAGAGTATAGCCAGCTAACTGAGGAGTATCAGCATTGCCCCATTTCAAATATGGCAACTCTACTAGAAAGAGCTGGCTCATACGCCTCCACTCCCCGCCCATAGCATTCCCCCTCACCACGTGCACACTCAGACATGCAGTCTCATTTGCCCTCTCCCTCGCTTTGCATCTGTACCTCCATTTCTAAAAATCCTTCTGGGTTGGATGTACCTCTACATCTGTTCACCCTTCTTGCCAAGAGGGGTGCACAGATGTACAAATACACCAAACCCAAAACGATTTTGAGAAATTGAGGGACAGACTTGCTTTGCATCTGTGCCTCCATTTCTAAAAATCCTTCTGGGTTGGATGTACCTCTACATCTGTTCACCCTTCTTGCCAAGAGGGGTGCACAGATGTACAAATACACCAAACCCAAAAAGATTTTGAGAAATTGAGGGACAGACTTGCTTTGCATCTGTGCCTCCATTTCTAAAAATCCTTCTGGGTTGGGTGTACCTCTACATCTGTTCACCCTTCTTGCCAAGAGGGGTGCACAGATGTACAAATACACCAAACCCCAAAAAATTTTTAGAAATTGAGGGACAGACTTGTTTTTGCATCTTTGCCTCCATTTCCAAAAATCGTTTTGGGTTGGGTGTACCTCTACATCTGTGCACCCAGGTGCACAGATGTAGAAGTATACCCAACCCAAAACGATTTTTAGAAATTGAGGGGCAGATGCAAAGCAAGAGCCTCTTGCTTTGCATCTGTCCCACTATTTCTAAACCTTGTTTTTCCCCGGGCCGCCAGAGAGAGACACAGTATGGATGGAACAAAGGGCCATCCATGCTGCGTCTCTTCTCTTCTGCGGGGGGGGGAGGGTGTCAGCCCCTACTTCATTCTGCCAGGGGGATGGGCTTGGCGCCCCTGTGTACAGCGTAGTATGTTTGGTGTATTGCTCATTTGTGTCTTGCTGTAAAACACTATTGTGAAATCCAGAGGTCGAAGTGGTCGGGAGCGGTGCTTCCATACTTTTTATTTTTAAGTTTTACCGTTCCTATACTTTTATTTTAAAAGGAAACCGTTCTAGAATGGTTTAGTTTTAAAATAAAAGTGTAGGAAGAAGTTGAGGCTTGCACTTCAGTGCACTGCACTTTCCCATAAATAGCAGGTGTGTTTGTTTGGGGGTTTGGATTGTGTGTGGGAGGGGAGCAGGGATGGGGTTTGTGGGGAGCAGGGCCGACCAGCAGGGAACATAGTTCCACTACTTCTTTTCGTACACTTCACCACTGGTGAAATCGACTTAAATATTAGCAAATTAATAAATGATGGCCCGACAGTGCAATCATTACTTTGACTGCTGTCATCAGTAGGACAACTATTTGTTACAACCTAAAAGGAAAGTTGGTCCTACGAAGGATTTTGGAACCTGTACACAATTGTGTTTCATTTCTAGCGTTTGACGATGTTATGAGAGTTTGGATTCTATGTGATTTTGTATTGTTATGAAAGCTGCCATTGGTTTGTGTGTGGGGGGGTGTGCGGGGGGGGGAGTTCAGGGGCGGCATTGCCCTGCCTCTTTGCACTCACATTTGATGAGCGTTCTGCCACACCTTCTTGCAGTTGCTGCAGGCGGAACTGGCATGGCAGTCCCACCTTCTCTACCATGCAGGCTCAGACGCTTAAAATTAGACACTGGGAGGCAAACTCCTAAGCCTGCTCCCAATCCAACCTTAGCCAGTATAACTCTTCTTGCAAAAGAAAACTGGAAATAAACTTACACTGGTACACTCCTAGAAGGAATTTCAAAGTGCTTGGCTTGCTCTGTGAGCTGTTAAAGCTCAACAGAAGCCTTAATCCTAATATGAAGTTAAATATGTTTTTCATAAAGCGGCCAGAAACAGGCCGAGGGGTATGCGCGATGATGACGGTTTATTAAATACAGGCCGTATAAATGTTGATTAAAAAAAGGATTATAATTGTTTATTTGTAAAGCGCTTATGCACAAGTGAAGCGCTTCAAGGCGGGAACGGAACAAGGGAATACAGTAGTCATTTTTAGGCCTTGAAGATTCGGAACTATCGAACAGCAATAGCTAAGATACTAGGTCAGAGGCATATCTACTACTAAGAGCTTGAGAAAAAAGGTGGGGAGGCATACAAATCATAAACTACGGTACTGGCCTGGCGACATTTCAGACTGATTGGTAGTTGGTCATCCGATGCACCCATGCATGAGAATGTCAAGCACAAGCAAGGTAAAGCGGGGAGACAGAGGTAAGACCGAACAGACAGACTTGCAGGGCCTAGAACATTCAAGGTTGTGCAAGTGCACAGAACAGGAAGTGCAAGATTAAGTCTTTACATCTGATATTAATGCAAAGAAGCGTTCTAAATGTTGCAGTGCAGCAACAAAAGGCAGTTTCGCCTTTTCAAAGACAATGGGGGGTCATTCCGAGGTTGGAGGTAAGGGATTACCGGCGCCTGTAAGGGCACCGATGGTGGTAATCCCTTACCTCCGTATTCCGAGTTCCCTTTGCGGGTCCCTCTTTACCTCCTGCTTTTAGCAGGAGTAAATTACGGGACCCGCAAAGTGACCTTGGAGTAAATTACGGCACCAGAATTTACGGTGCCGTAATTACCTCCTTCCCCATTCCCATTGAGCCCTATGGGGGCAGAAATGGGGATGGGGAAGGGCTATGGTGAATGGGGAATTACCGGTCCATCCAACCTTGGAATGGACCGGAAATTACTCCATTCACCATGCCGGTATTCCATGGAGTAAATAGCTCCATGGTTGCCAACCATGGAGCTATTTACTCCATGGTGTAGTCCTAACTCGGAATGAGGGCCAATGTTGCTTTTTCTGGTACTTTTGGAATGGATAGGCAAAGGCAGAACAGAGTACACATTGGCATTTGGAGGGCTGCTGAAACAGGCAAGAGGTTTGGGGGGAGGTCATTAGAAATAAATACAGATTACTGGCAGGAATAGGGTGCAGTGTAAGCATGTCTGCTCTAGTGATTGAGAGTAGCATGAACGATGTCCGTTTTACACAAAGGATTCATTCAAACCTCGCTCCATGTCCAGGAGGCAGACTATGGGCCTCAATACAACGTAGGCGTTGGACCAAGGTGCTATTAGCTATTAGCACCTTGGTCCATGCCGGTAAAATACCTGCACCGCCTTGGAGGAAAGGGGAATTACCACCCTATTCCAAGGTAGGCAGGGCGGTAATTCCCCCTTCCCCCATTGCCCTTCCCCATTCCCATTTTTGCCCCATAGGGCATAATGGGAATGGGGAAGGTGCTAATTACAGTACCGCAAATTGCGGTACTGTAATTAGCACACTGGTCCCTTTGCGGGTTGGTTTTTAACGCCTGCTAAAAAGCAGGCGTTAAAGTACCAACCCGCAAAGGGACCTCTTAATCAGGCGGTAAGGGTTAACGGTCACCGGTACCATTAGCGGTGACCGTTAACCCTTACTGCCTTCCGTGTAATGAGGCCCTATGTTATTATCACAGAAGACCAAGTCGGAGTGTTTACGAGTCCCTCTACTATTGCTCTAGGGAGGGCAGGATGTCGGTATTACTCAAAGGACCAATTCAGACTGATTAAGAAGCACCCGATTGGACCAAACATTTTAGAAATTTCATATGACCCAGACCTAGCTCCACAGAGCATGGAATCTCACTATTAACACAAAGAACTAATTCACATGGTTTAGGATTTCCTCCATGTGCGCCTTATATGTTGGGAATTCCAAGCAGCTACTGCCTGGTTCCAAGGAGGAGAGCATCTAGATAGAATTGTGAATGTTGGCATATGCCGCACTTAGATAGAATTCTTAACTTTAGCCTGCGTCGCGTCTAGATAGGATTGTGAATGTTAGCATGTGCCACACTTAGATGGAATTCTTAACTTTAGCCTGCGTCGCATCTAGATATGATTGTGAATGTTGGCATATGCCGCACTTAGATGGACTCCTCAACCTAGCCTGCGTTGCATCTAGATAGAATTGTGAATGTTGGCATATGCCGCACTTAGATGGACTCCTCAACCTAGCCTGCGTCGCATCTAGATGGAATTGTGAATGTTAGCATGTGCCGCACTTAGATGGACTGCTCAACCTAGCCTGCGTCGCATCTAGATGGAATTGTGAATGTTAGCATGTGCCACACTTAGATGGACTCCTCAGCCTAGCCTGCGTCGCATCTAGAGTCGCATCTAGATGGAATTGTGAATGTTGGCATATGCCGCACTTAGATGGACTCCTCAGCCTAGCCTGCGTCGCATCTAGATGGAATTGTGAATGTTAGCATGTGCCACACTTAGATGGACTCCTCAGCCTAGCCTGCGTCGCATCTAGAGTCGCATCTAGATGGAATTGTGAATGTTGGCATATGCCGCACTTAGATGGACTCCTCAACCTGGCCTGCGTCACATCTAGATGGAATTGTGAATGTTGGCATATGCCGCACTTAGATGGACTCCTCAACCTAGCCTGCGTCGCATCTAGATGGAATTGTGAATGTTGGCATATGCCGCACTTAGATGGACTCCTCAACCTAGCCTGCGTCGCATCTAGATGGAATTGTGAATGTTGGCATATGCCGCACTTAGATGGACTCCTCAACCTAGCCTGCGTCGCATCTAGATGGAATTGTGAATGTTAGCATATGCCGCACTTAGTTGGACTCCTCAACCCAGCCTGCGTCCCATCTAGACAGACATATAATTCAATGATTGTTACACGACTCTCCTGCGTAGCCTAGACCAAGCGTGCAATCATGAATCCATAACCAACCCATTAACAATTCCATCCCTCTGCATACACCTCTCAAACTCAAACCAAACACAACCACAAGCCTCCAACACAGCAAGCCGCACAAACTACACTACACTGCAACAACAAAACACACCACACATAGACTTGCACAACAGCACACGACGACTGCCAACCGGAAAACACCCCAAGCCCAGCCAACGGACCCACTGGGCTGAGGCTGCCACCAGCACATCACTGCTCTCTTGCACTTTCCAGCTCATTCCCACTAACTCACCCCCCCTCTCCCTTTTTTTTCTTCCAGAGCCGCTAGAGCGCCAGGGGACCACGCCGGTGGTGTTAGTGCGTGGTACAAATATCCTTTAACGTTAACATTAACACAAAGAACCAATTCAGATTGCGCAAGATTCATATGTCGAAGAAAATATCAGGCTCACACTTTGATTTGAATAGATGGCAAACTGAGGTGATTTACTTGTTAGCTTGCAAGTCACGGAGAGCAGCATTAGCGCCCAGACCAACCCATCTAACTAACCTCACCTGCCTTCCAGACCCGTTATCTTTATAGGCTCGTGGGCTCCTGACCCTTCAGGGGTCGAGAAAACCTCTGCCTATGACTTCCATCAACCATATCCCGCCAAACGATTAAAAAAAGAATCAGTCCCATCTCAGAGGCCATTAACAGAAATAATTCTTCTGCAGTGTAGCTCCAAAAGCATAATCTATCGAGCGATGGCGATTACTTCTGGGAGAGACGTTCCGGGTCCGCCTCACCAAAGGAAAACGTCCTCCATCCTTGGGACGACGTCCATCACTGGGCAACTATCCATTATTCCTACCAGTTCAGGTTGGCCGGATCCGCTGGACACGTGACCATGGCCTTGCTTCCGTAACCCGTGAGGGGAAGGAGCATAGCTTCCTCTCATTTCTATGCATGAGTCCATTATCAGGTTTTGCCTTCAGCCAACAAGGAAACAGAAAACTGTAATATAGAATCCACTAAAAGAAAAGGAAAAAAACAATAACTAAGGACATGAGGAGCACAATATCATAGGACTGGGCTTGTGCTTTGCGGAAGGTCATACAGACCAGTCCTGGTCCCCTGTGCAATAGAAAACCCCTCTGCTCATCCCCTCATTGTAAAGTTATTTTTTTAAATTTGATTAAAAAGGTAATTCCCCTCATGCTCAACATGTACTTACATTTTTAGGTCAGGGGGTCATGGTAGCAAGCTAATAGCCTGCCATAAAAAAGTCACTCACTACCTCAATTCAATTCATGCACACAGCACATGCCACTAGCCAATGGTTCCTGGCGAGTGCAACTTTTGTGCCCTATTTAGGTATTTGATATCACACAGACCTTGCTCTAGAGACCAGGGACTGTCAGATTCTTTAAGTCTCTCTCTCAGTTTGTAACTTACATTTTCACATTTAATTTCACCACAACAATGTCAGTATTACACAAAGAAACCAAGCCCGATTTACTCCTCGGGTACCTTGCTTTTGTCGACAGTTCTACAATATGCGATTCTGATGGAAAATTGATTACTCTGTTATTTCATGTTAAGGAGCTTGCATAATGTGCCAAACCATTCCAGTAGTGGTCTTTGAGCACCTTGATTGTCTCCAGGGTTGTGTATGCTATAAATATTTTTTCAAACACTATTTATTTTGATCATACTTTTTTCAGTGTTTAGTATATTCTAAAGCAATCGTAGATCAAACATTGTTGAACTATAAATAACTGATTGCTTGCGCATGATCAATATCCGACAATGGACTATTACTCTTACATCACGTCCCCTTTCCTCCATACTGCACAGGCATCCCTCGCTAGGGACAGGAGACGGCCCTTTTTCACCAGAACAAACCTTCTTCTCCTTTAAATTTAGAGGCGCGCCGGGGCACGGCACTGGGAGCATGCGCTTCCCTGACTCGGACCACCGGTGCCACTCCCAAGTCTCCTTTTCTGCGTCAACGGGAACAGGCAGATTTCACCACTGCTGGGTTTGGCTTCGGCCACGTAACACCACGCG
The DNA here is from genome assembly GCF_040938575.1 of Ambystoma mexicanum. Lineage (NCBI taxonomy): Eukaryota > Metazoa > Chordata > Amphibia > Caudata > Ambystomatidae > Ambystoma > Ambystoma mexicanum. The sequence goes on along the minus strand of NC_090940.1, from coordinate 647,400,027 downwards.
CTCTTCCCCGGATACTTTCTTCTGTCTTTTTGTCTTATTTTATCAATCAGGTACTCGGTCCTCTGGCGCCACTCTCCTCCCCGGCGCATGTCTACTTCAGCAGGCTTCAGCAGGTGTCCAGACTGCAAGGGGCTCTTCCCTACATCAGATCCCCACGCTCATTGCCTCCGGTGCCTTGGCCCCGACCACGGCTGTGAAGGTTGTACCGCTTGCTAGTTGGAGGCAGCTCTTCAAGAAGTCACCTCCAGAGGACTTGAAGGACTTCGTCAGGCATATGTTAAGGGCCAAGGGAGGGCTGCTTTTTTTCCAGCGTACCCCGCAAGGGTGACTCCTTCCCAAGGAAACTCCCGAGCGGGAGGAACCTCTCACGTTCTCATGCCAGCACGGGTGCCGAGGCTATCTTAGCAACAGGCCGCCAGGCCGAGGGGGTCTGTAGATCCTTCCGGTGACAGTGCTGAGGGACCGCAAGGTTCTTTTACCTGGTGTACACCAGAGAGGCTACGCCATAGTACTGGCCAGATGTCCGAGGGTGCTCCTGCACGCAGCACTGCCAGTAATACCGCTGAGGGCAATACACCTACCACGCCCCATCCGTAGGTGCAGGGTAGGTCTCATGCTCCACTGCCAAGAGTCCTGGAGGAGGCTGGGCCCAGTGAGCCAAGCACCACGACTTTGGCATGTGGCACGCAGCTCGACAAGAGGGCCACCACGCCAGATACCGCCTCTTGGAATGGAGCAGGTGGGAGAATGAGTTGCAAGGTGGGACTAGTGTCAACCAGGTACGTGGCCTACAGCTTATCCATCAGCATTGAAGGGCAGGTTTACACCGCAGCCAGCTAGACAGAGTATGCACTAGCCCCAGCAGCCGCCCATTACCTCGTCAACATCACCTGCCACCCCACCGGCCTGTGAGGACAGGTTCTTTGAAAAGTTTCTCACACTCATGAGATTTCCTCAGATGGGGTCCATCCTTTGGGATGTGATCAGGGACATGCTCCCTCCGGCCCCTCCGCCTGCGCCTATAGTCATTCCTCTATGGCTCCAGCGCTACAGGCCCTGGTGCAGCCCCCATTGCCTGTGCCGGCTCCTTCGATTCAGGCTCCCCTGCCTCCCTCAGTTCAGGTGGTTCCACTCCAGTCTCTGGCTCCCGTCTCCACACTGCAGCCCTTGGCGCCCAGCACTCCTCCACCCGCTCTGGACCAGCCGGACACTGGTGGACACTGACGAAGAAGAAGACCCTGACACGCCACTGTCAGCCAAGGCCTTCCACGAATGGCTTGCAGGTTTGGCAGAATACTTGGGGCTTCCTCAAGCTGAGGTCAAACAGCCAGAGGTGGGAATCCTGGCTGAGGTCCTCACACTATGCCCTGCGGCTAGAACAGGGATGCCGATGCAGAAAGACATTGTCGCCTTGGCCAAAAAAGTGTGGCTTAAGCCCCACTCAGACCAGCCTGTCAATCTGCGCCTCGACGCCAAGTATAGGAAAATGGAGGGGGGGGTCCACTCTTGCTGCCAGCACACCCTCAACCGTACTCTTCGGTGATCGCTGCAGTGTCACTCTACTGAAAGCCTCAGTTGTCCTCAACCACTTCGTCCTCGGTGCTGTCAGGCAAGGAGGAGAAGATCTTGGAGGCTTACAGAAAAAAGCTTTATTCCAACACCTCGCTGCACCTTGGTCAATCCAACGCAGATGCCATGCTGGCAGCTGTTAACCAGAGGCTTTGGCTGCAAATAGCCGACTTCCTTCCAGAACCTCCAGTGCAGAGCCAGGCACATTTCAAGGCGGGACTGGCAGAGGCTAAACTGGTGGCACAAGACATCATGTAGTCCACTGTGGGCCACATTGACACACCTGGCCAGGCCATATGCATTGCCATGGACAGAGGACTGCCTGGCTCAGGGCTACTTAATTCAACCCGGACATCCAGGAACGCATATTGGACCTTGCATTCGAGGGTGGTGACCTCTTTCACTCCACCACCAAACTGCAAATTCTTTATTCTTACGAAGGCCACGCCCATGGCATACACCCAGTCACATCAACAGTCCAACAAGGGGTGGTGTTCGGCAGGTTCCGGGGCTTCCAAGAACAGAGGTCCAGACAGCTCGTTCTCCAAGTCAGCACCGGCGCAAACAACAAAAGGGGGATGGGGGGACTAGGGCTTTTTTCAGTCCCCCTACTCCGCAACAGCCTCAGAGGGAAAGAAGGCATGACACGGCCCCTTCGGGTACACGTGTCTCTGGTGGGGGGCAGGCTTGCCCTTCACGCACAGTTTTTCCATCAGATGTTCGCAGACCCCTGGATCCTATATGTAGTATCCACAGCATACTGCCTACCGATCCGTTCCTCACTCCTGCCCCCTACCTCCTCCACTCCACTCCACTCCCAAAGATTGGGACAGCAACCCTGTTGGCGGAAGTTTGGTCGATCGTCGAGAGCCAGGCAGTGGAAGAAGTATCAGCCTCCCAGTGAGGATTAGGCGTCTACTCCAGGATTTGCGCCATACAAAAGAAGAACCAGGCTGGCCCGAGAGTTGTGTTGGACCTCTCCACCCTCAACCTCTCCCTCCCTCTTCAAAAATTCAAGATGGTTACGGCAGCACTCATTGCGGAGACATTGTCCAGAGGAGACTGGATGTGCTCCCTGGATCTGAAGGACGCTTATCTACACGTCCCAATTTGGCAGCCGCATCGCTCCTTCCTGCGCTTCAGGATCATGGGCTGCCATTTCCAGTACAAGGTGCTATTCTTCGGCCTCAATTCAGCCCCCAGGGGATTTACCAGGCTCATGAATGCAGGCAGTGGCAGCCCTCCTCAGGGCCCAGGGCCACCACATCTACCCGTACCTGGACGACTGGCTCGTCAAAACAAGATCTACAGAGGCGGTTCATCACACTTCCTCCACCCTTATGATCACACTCCACGAGCTGGGGTTTTTGATCAATCTCAAGAAGTCTTAGCTGCAGTCTACGCAGAGTCTGACCTTTCTGGGCCTCATATGCTCTGAGAGTGTGTTCCCCTCGGAGGACAAGATCACGGCCATCAAGAGGGCCACTATTCACTTCCTCACCCGAGAAGTGACCTCGGCCTGGTGGTACCAACACTTATTAGGCATCATGGCAGTGGTCCTACTGGCCGTACCCCACACGAGACTCAAGATGAGGAGATTACAGCTGCACTTTGCAGCCTCATAGAATCAGGAGCCGGGCTCCCAAGCGGAGCTTGTCAGCATTCCTCCTTCTCTCCACTCGGACCTCACATGGTGGTCCATGGACTACAACCTGCGGACGGGCAAGCCTTTCCGGCCACCGGCACCGCAGGTCACCATTACTAGGGACTCCTCCCTGGAAGGCTGAGGGGCAACTTTGGACAACCACAGAGTCCATGAAGTCTGGACACAGCAGGAGCAACAGTCTCAAATCAACTGGCTGGAGCTGAAAGCCACCTGGCTAGCTTTCAAAGCTTTCCTTCTGCTCATTGGGGGCAAGGTCGTCCTCATCCAGACGGACAACTCCACCAGCAGGTACTATGTCAACAAGCAGGGTGGTACCAGGTCTCCTCCACTGTGCAGCCTAGCGATCAGCATGTGGCAATGGGCCCTGGAGAACACCATCTACCTGAGGGCCATCCACCTTCCGGGGGAGTCCAACCTGGAAGCGGACAGGCTCAGCAGACAGGGAGTGGACAATTACGAGTGGCAATTGAACGATCAAGTGCTGATGGAGATCTTCAGCAGATGGGGCATCCTCAGGTGGATCTATTTGTCTCCTGGGACAACAAGAAGTGCCAGCAGTTCGCCTCCTGGCAGGGCCAGGGCCCTAGCTCCTTGGGTTCTGTCCCTGGGCGGACTCTAAGGAGATCGACCCCCCCCTTAGGTGCACGTTGGATGATGTGCTCTCCTTCTCTGCACACCTTTCCCACTCAGGCGCGCAGGTGGACACATGCTATACCTATTTGGCAGCCACAGGAGCCTACAAAAATTTGGAGGAGGTCTTCTCCTCTTCCAACCCTGTGGTCAAGCGACATTTGGCAGACCTCACCAGACTCTACCCGTCCATCAAGAAACCACACCCTGTGGGAGACCACAATATAGTGTTGGGTGCCTTGGCGCACAAACCGTTCGAGCCAATGGCATCCGCAGACATCAGGCTGGTCACCATTAAAACAGCTCTGCTGGTGGGTCTCGCCTCTGCTCGCAGTCAGCAAGATCCAGGCTCTGGTGGCATCAAAACCCTGTATCACTTTTCACAAGAATAAGGTGGTCCCGAGAACGCACCCTGCGTTCCTACCTAAAGAAGGCTGCGCTTTCCATCTAAACGAGGAGATAGTCTTACCTACTTTTTTTGCCGAGCCTAAGGATGAGGCTCAGAGGGTCTTGCACTGTCAGGATGTCAGACATTCTGAAATTCTATCTGGACAGGACCAAGGGCTTCTACAAGTCGGGACGCCCTGTTTGTAACCTTCAGGGGGTCAAAGCATGGTTAAAATGGCATCTGAGGCCCCTACAGCAAAGTGGATGGTTTCGGCCATCAAGGAGGACTACGAGGGGCAGCACAAACCACTTCCAGCTAACATGCATGCCCACGCTGTCAGAGCCAAAGCCGCGGCCGTCGCCTTCCAGCGGCAGGTCATCAGAGGGCGGTCACCTGGGCCACCCCTTGAGCTTTCTGTAAGCACTACTGTTTATATCAGATGCAGCTTTCGGACAGGCAGTTCTAAGGAACTTGTTTTCTTAAGGAGGGTCTCCTCTCCACCCTGGAGCTACATTCAGTTGTAATCGCCCAGGCAGTATGGAGGAAGGGGGTGGGACGTAAGAGTAATTAACTCACCGTAGTGATTAACGTACTCTTAGTCTATGGTCCCCTTTACTCCATACGTCCCTCCATCCTCCCCCCTAATAATACTGGTGTCATTAGGCAATGATAAATATTGTCGACTCGTCAATGGGGACTGAGGAGTGGCGCCGGAGGGCAGAGTCAGGGGAGCGAATGCTCCCATGGCCACGCCCCAGCGCACCTCTAAATTTAAAGGGGAAGGTTTTTTTTCTGGTGAAAAAGGTTCTGTCTCACGTCCCTAGTGAGGGACACCCATGCAGTATGGAGGAATGTGACTATGGACTAAGAGTACGTTAGTCACTATGGTAAGTAACAATTCATTTTTTTATTAATTTAATTCAAGCACAAAAGTTAAACGATTGGCTTAAAATGGAATTTATGTGCAGGAGAATCTCAGGCTCTCTAAATAAAAACAGATTACTTATGATTTATTTTTTAAAGATTAGACCTCTAATTTTTCAATACCACCCATGTACAATATAGACTTTCTTAGATAGTACTAATAAGCACATTTAACATGAGGGATTTTGCAGCTGTCAGCTCAAATTCACGTTTGTTAAGGGGGAAGTTTGCTCAATGTTATTGGTCCAATGGATAAGGCATGTATTTTTTAGCATATGCGTCTTACCTTCGATTTCTCACATTTACACTTTCAAAACTCGTTGGAAGCCACCATCTTGTGCTAATCTTATCCGTTGATCCATCTCCCTAAGTTCAAGTACCCTTGCTGCAGTAAATCATAAGACTGCCCCGTAAACTAACATCATTAGAGGCTTATGACCCTTGTCACTATACCAATGCACTTCTCAGGTCTCCCATCCAAGATCAAACCAAGACTGATCCCGCTTAGCTTCACAGGGAGGCAAGGTTGAACCCATGCAGGCTGTAAAGCCGATTCAATCGGGGCTTCATCCTAGCACCCTGACTGCTACTAATCAGACCCTGCTCTGTGAAGCTAAGCAAGATCACCCTCGGCTGGTTTGCGGATGGGCGACGATCATGTTGATATATATTTTTTATTATGGCCAACATTTTTAAATGATACCATTTTTGATTGAACTTACTGAAACCTGCACCCTGCCCAGGTTCCAACCAGTCAGCTAGTGGGTCTCTCGAGATAGCCGTGATTAAATTAAAATTTATAAGCACAATCTATGTGCAGCAATCACTAAGCTTATTATTTCTCTGGTAGCCTCCATCACCAAACCAACCGAGGCTGAGTTGGCAATTGATTATTCGCATTCAGGGTGCTAAGGTGAAGCACTGATTGTATTTGGTTTTACAGCCTGGATGGGCTTTACAGTGCCGACCGCGAAGCTAAGCAGGATCAACCTTGTTTGGTTTGGAATCCGGCCTGTTGGAGGGGGCTAAAGGAGGGTGACCAAGGGGATCTTCGCTAAGGCATCCCAGTGCCCATCATCCACTGGCTGTGGGGAGGTACTGGAACCCATGCGTCACCCCAGTAAAAATCCCATAAACAAGGCACAGGACTTTGTTACACTACATGCACCCAAGAGTGCTGCCACTCAGGTCTTATCCTTGTAGTTTAAGTCCACGATTTACAGGCCAAAGACAATTTTGTTTTTCTGTAGTAAAAATATTTCGAGGGGATTGGGTCCTCCGATGTATTCCATATCTATGACAGTAATCACCACAGCTGTACTGCTTCGGAAAATCTTAGGCATCTGCGTCCTGCATCGATGACGTCGATACGCCGACCCTCGAGGACCTCCTCCGACGGCCGACGTCACTGGATGTTATAAGTAGGATGCACGACGCCCGTAGCCTCAGTTCCGTTTTTTCCGCGAATGTGTTCGCTTCGTGAATCTCGGTACGCCTCGACTCTTTGGAGTTTCTGTTGTTCATCTCGGTTCTTTGAACCTGTTCGTTTGTGCAGTTATTCTTCGTGAAGATGTCTACCTCGTCTTCAACCCCACGTCTGGGCTTTAAGAAATGTGGGGACTGTGGGTCCAAAATGTCAGTGACGGACTCGCACAACGCCTGCCTCTGGTGCCTCGGGGAGACCCATGACACGGATGACTGTGTCGACTGCTAGTCGCTCACGTCCAAAGCCTTGCGGGAGCGCAAGAAGAAGTTGTCGGTAGGTAAGGTGTCCAAGCCCCGGAAGTCGAGGTCTGCAGGGCTTTCGACGGATGATTCAAGAGGTGACTCTCCGTGTCATCGTCGGAAGTCCAGTGGGTCTCGGTCCCGGAGTCGGTCTCGCCACTCCTCTGCCTCTTCGAGGCACTCCCGTAAGCGTCGTCATCGGTCGCCTTCCCTGTCCTCGTCCGAGGACTCCGCCTGTCGGCGGGTCGCTTACCCCACCAAGCATGCGACACCGGAGGAATGGGCTTCCTTTGGGAAGAAAATGTTGGTGATTCTCGAATCGCAGGGCACTGGTCCGTCCGCGCCTCCGAGTGGGGTCGGTCGTGATCAGCCAAGAGACACCGCTCGCACGCCTTCGGGCTCGGGTGGTCATCACGATTCATGGGAAAGGTCCCGCTCGGACAAGGGGAATCGTTCTCGGCATGCCCAGTCAAGGTCCCGGTCCTCGACGCGCTCGAGATCGAGGGAGCCTGTGAAGTCTTCGAGGAAGACATCGACGCCTGTGGCGCTGAGGTCGTCAACGGACTCTCTCGAGGCTCCGCCTCCGAGGAAGTCATTGACGCCGCCGGCGCCCAGGATGTCGAGGGACATGCTCGGAGCTCTGCCCTCGAGGCCTGTGTCGACGCCGTCGATGCTGTCGGCGCCGCGTCTGTCGTCGACGCCGATTCTCTCGACGCCGGTGCCGATTCTCTCGACGCCCTCGACGCCTTTCGGGGCTCTGTCGACGGGGGTACCCCGTGGCACAGGGGATCCACCTAGAAAGGCTCTGGCCAAGGTCAAGCATGGCTTTGGTTCCAGTTCTGTGCCTTCTTACCGCCATCTGGAATTCATTTCAGAGGTGGATGAGGGCTCTGATAATGGCATGGTGCCTGACACGGTGCCTGATGAGATTCTCTCAGGCCATAGACAGTTTGAGGACCTGAGGCAGTCCCTGCATGATGCTAGTGGGCTGGACACCTCTCCGGAGGTGGAGTTTTGTAGGCCTGAGCCTGGCACTCATGCCGATTCTTCGTACCGGCGCCTTATGTCACTGGTCACCGAGTACTTAGGATGGTCTGCTCCCCCAGGGGAGTTTGTTCAGGATGACCTTACGGATATCCTCGACATTGGTCCACCAACTGACCCGGTACTGCCATTCCATATGGCTCTGCAAAGAAGGGTGGCAGCGGCTTGGACTGCTCCGGAGAGTCTCCCGGCAGTGAGCAAGTCTTTGCCACGAAAATACCGCCCAGCCAGTAGTGACCCCTGCTACTTGTCCAAGCACCCTACTCCGGAGAGTTTGGTGGTGTAGGCGGCTACGGCCCCGGCAAAGCAGGCGTCGTACCCTACCATCCCTCCTGATAGGGACGACAAGCGTTTTGACGGCTGGGCGAAGAAAGTGTTTTCTGCAGGGGGTATGGCGCTTCAGGCGGCCAACTCCATTTGTGCCTCGTCTTGTTTCACGCACACTCTGTGGAACTGTGTTTCCTTGGCGGCTGAACATATTCCCGAAGGGGATGAACGGGATGGTTTCCTTGCCATGGTTCAGGATGGCAAGGATGCTATGTGTGAGGCCGTTCAGTCGGGTTTGGACATGGCAGATTGCGTCAGCCAGTCCATGGCTGCGAGCACCGTGATACGCAGGTTTGCGTGGTTGCGGAAGTCGGGGTTTGCTCCTGATGTGCAGGCCCGGCTCCTCAACATGCCCTTTGACGGAGAACATCTTTTTGGCAGCAAGGCTGACGAGAGCCTTGAGAGGTTGCAGACCTCAAAAGCTGCAGCGAAGTCGTTGGGCGCTGCAGTTTCGGCAGCCTCCGCCTTTTTCGTCCTAGGGGACAGCAATGGATGGGAGGTTCCTTTCGTTATTACTCATCCTTTGGTAAAGCGAGAGGAGCTGCCAGACAAAGGGGCCACCGTAGGAGTGCCAGAAGTGGAAAACAAGGTACTTGAGGTGCCAAGGCTGCTCGGGCTGTTGCCTCTTTGCCCTCAGGCAACGCCGCAGCCGCTTCAGCTCAGTCATGAGGCCATGTCCCATGGTTCGCCGGTTGGGGGAAGGCTGGCGCAGCATCTTGCAGAGTGGCGCGCCATTAATTCAGATGTGTGGGTTCTGGAGATCATAACCCACGGCTACTGTCTTCCTTTCTGGCAGAGGCATCAAGACAATCCACCGGGGAATCTCTTTGAAGAGTCCGGATGCGCTCCTTGCGCAGGAAATTCAATCCCTGCTGGAGAAAGGCGCCATAGAACTGATGCATGTAGCGGAGAGGAACAAGGGATGGTATTCCCCTTATTTTTTGATTTCCAAGAAAGACGGGCGATTGAGACCCATCATGGACTTGCACAGTTTGAACAAACTCCTCAGGAAGTACAAGTTCAAGATGGTTACTCTCTCTCAAGCCCTCCAGGCCCTTCAACTTCAGGACTGGTTGGTGTCTCTCAACCTCAAGGATGCTTATTTTCATGTGCCGATCCATCCAAAGCACAAGAAGTACCTGAGGTTTGCGGTTGGCGACTCGCACTTTCAGTTTCGGGTCCTGCCGTTCGGATTGACCTCCACCCCGAGGGTCTTCACCAAGCTCATGGTAGTGGCGGCAGCGCACCTCAGGAAAGGGGGGATTCACGTCTACCCCTACCTGGACGATTGGTTGATCAGGGCGCGCTCTCCCGAGCAAGTCCTGGATCATTTGTCAGTCACCTGCCAATCCCTCCACAAGCTGGGCTTCTCCCTCAACTTAGAGAAGTCCCTTTTGACACCTACTCAGAGGCTCCAGTACATCGGAGCGGTGCTTGACACGTCCCTGGGGCAGTGTTTTCCTCCCCAGGTGAGGGCTCATCACATTCAGCAGATGGTGCACAAGTTTCAACTTGCCCAGACTCTGCCAGTGTTCAAGTTCTTGAGACTGCTCGGCTTCATGGCATCCTACATTCTTCTGGTGCCAGAGGCCAGGTTGCGGATGAGATCTTTGCAATGGGCACTCAAGCTCCAGTGGTCTCAGTCCTCTGGCAGGATTTCGGACCCTGTTCAGGTGCCGTCTTCCGTCGCCCAGGACCTTCTGTGGTGGGCCGACGAAGGCAATCTGATGAGGGGGGCTCCATTTTGGCTGCCCTGGCCGGAGGTGACGATTGTGACGGACGCATCCCTCACGGGATGGGGAGCTCATGCAAACGAGTTGACAGTCAGCGGTCGTTGGTCTCCGTCGGAGTCCAGACTCCATATCAATCTGTTGGAGCTGAGGGCCGTCAGGCTAGCCCTGAAGGCTTTTCTGCCGACTGTGCGAGGAAAGAATGTCCTGATCCCGACGGACAACACGGTGGTCATGCACTACCTCAACAAAAATGGGGGGGGGGTTACTTCCTCTGTGCAGGAAGGCGATGCAGCTCTGGTTCTGGGCAATCCAGCAGGAAGTTTCGATCTCGGCAGTTCATCTGGCAGGAGACGAAAACGAGATGGCGGACACTCTGAGCAGCTAGAACGCGATCTCTCACGAGTGGGAGTTGGCTCAGGAGATTCTCTTGGAGATCTTTGCCCTTTGGGGGACCCCTCAAGTGGATCTCTTCACCTCCGGTGTCAACCGGAAGTGCGAGAGGTTCTGCTCGGGGGAATTTCCTCCAAACGGAGCCTTAGGAGACGCGTTCGTGGTGGAGTGGTCATTCCCACTGCTGTACGCGTTTCCTCCAGTCCCCGTCATCCCGCAAGTACTGAGGAGGTTACGGAGGTCCGGTTCCCGGATGATCCTCATTGCTCCGGCGTGGGCCCGGAGGACGTCGTACCCGGACCTTCTCGACTTGTCCATCTGCCCTCCGCGTCGTCTTCCCTACCGAGACGATCTGCTCTCACGGGAGGCGGGTCAGGTTCTCCATCCAGAGGCCAGGTCCCTCAACCTTCACGCTTGGTTTCTGAAAGGTTGAGGTATAAGGATTGGGACCTCCCTGAAGACGTGATGGAGGTGTTGCTTTCGGCCAGAAGGCCCGCAACAAAGTCCCTGTACCGTTGCCGTTGGAGAAAGTTCTGCGACTGGTGAATGTGGATCCTTTTGCATGTGACATTCCCATTGTTCTGTCTTTTTTGCTTCCCTTGGCCCACAGGGGCCTTCAAGTGAGTACCATTAAAGGTTACCTGGCGGCGCTGTCCATATTTAAGCGCTCGTCTGAAGAGTGTTCCTATTTTAAAATTCCTTTAATTACTCAGTTTCTGAAAGGGCTCACTAATGTGTTCCCTCCGTCACCTTTTCAGGTGCCCGGTTGGGATTTGAACCTTGTTCTCAAGTTTCTGATGGGTGCTCCGTTTGAGCCTTTGCATTCATGCCCTTTGAGACTGTTAACTCTGAAAACTGTATTTTTAGTTGCGGTCACTTCCGCTCGCAGAGTGAGTGAGTCAGGGGTGTTGCTAGGTCTGGAGAAGACCCGGGGCTACGCTAATGTCGGAACTGTCGGGACTGGGGGCTAGCTAGCCTTTTGGTTGTAGCTCCTGAGATGCTACCCGGGGCTACAACCAAAAGACCAGGGGCTGTAGCCCCCTTAGCCCCCCCTAGCAATGCCTCTGGAGTGAGTTACAGGCACTTTCAGTTAAGCCACCCATCACTGTGTTTCATAAGGACAGGGTTGTCCTTAGTGTTCGTCCTTCTTTTCTTCCGAAGGTGGTGTCGGAATTTCATTTAGGCCAGAAGGTTGTTCTTCTGGCATTTTATATCCTGGTAAGGAAGAGGAGAGGCTCCACAGGCTTGATCCTAGGAGAGCGTTAAGCTTTTATATTTCACGCATGTCCCGGGTCAGAGTGGACGAGCAGCTCTTTATTGGTTACGCTGGAAAGCGTTTGGGACAGGCTGTGACGAAACAGACTTTGTCTAGCTGGATTATTTTGGCTATCTCGGAGTGTTACCTCTTGGCGGGTAAGGACCCACTGGTCGGCTTACGGGCCCATTCTACCAGGGGTATGGCTGCCTCTACTGCCCTGCAGAGGGGTGTTCCTATTCGCAACATCTGTGATGCAGCCGCCTGGGCTTTGGTACATACTTTTGTACGTCACTATCCCTCGATTCCATCCGGGGGCAGGATCTGGTCTTTGGCAAGGCGGTCTTTTACTCCGCAATTTGATTGGGCATGCTAAATTTCTGTTTTCTAAATTCTTTTCCCACGTCCTTGCATTGGTACTGCTTTGGGAGTCTGTGATAGATATGGAATACATCGGAGGACCCAATTCCCTCGAAGAACAAGTTACTCTCTTACCTGGTAATGTTCTTTCGATGGGATGGTCCGACGACGTATTCCATATCGCTCCCTCCCTACCTTCCCCGCTACAGAATTTCTTATGCGATTGCAGCTTACGTTTCCGCAAGGCTTTGTGTGTCAGACTGGCAGAAGACTGGTGAAAACAAAGAGGTGATGGCTGGAAGGTTTAGACTGAATCTTAACCACTGGCATTGCTCGGGGGAACCCTTCAGACCATCGTTCTTCGCCTGCCAAGCCATTACAGAAGGGGAAAGACCATATGCAAATCAGGCTTGGCCCCACCCCAAAAGGGGAAGTCCAACCCGAACTGCTAGGTCACATCCCTTCTGCACGAGACCACAAGCATCCCCAAACATGTTTCACCCTTGTTGGGGCTCATCAGTGAGGAGTAGCTTGGGTCTCTAGGCCCAGCAGGCACTGGACCCATGTCTGGGCATACCCGTCCCACTCGGGGTGACAAAGCAAAAACAAAGAGGTGATGGCTGGAAGGTTTAGACTGAATCTTAACCACTGGCATTGCTCAGGGGGACCCTTCAGACCATCGTTCTTCGCCTGCCAAGCCATTACAGAAGGGGAAAGACCATATGCAAATCAGGCTTGGCCCCACCCCAAAGGGGGAAGTCCAACCCGAACTGCTAGGTCACATCCCTTCTGCACGAGACCACATGCATCCCCAAACATGTTTCACCCTTGTTGGGGCTCATCAGTGAGGAGTAGCTTGGGTCTCTAGGCCAAGCAGGCACGGGACCCACGTCTGGGCATACCCGTCCCACTCGGGGTGACAAAGCAAAAACAAAGAGGTGATGGCTGGAAGGTTTAAACTGAATCTTAACCACTGGCATTGCTCGGGGGAACCCTTCAGACCATCGTTCTTCGCCTGCCAAGCCATTACAGAAGGGGAAAGACCATATGCAAATCAGGCTTGGCCCCACCCCAAAAGGGGAAGTCCAACCCGAACTGCTAGGTCACATCCCTTCTGCACGAGACCACAAGCATCCCCAAACATGTTTCACCCTTGTTGGGGCTCATCAGTGAGGAGTAGCTTGGGTCTCTAGGCCCAGCAGGCACGGGACCCACGTCTGGGCATACCCGTCCCACTCGGGGTGACAAAGCAAAAACAAAGAGGTGATGGCTGGAAGGTTTAGACTGAATCTTAACCACTGGCATTGCTCGGGGGAACCCTTCAGACCATCGTTCTTCGCCTGCCAAGCCATTACAGAAGGGGAAAGACCATATGCAAATCAGGCTTGGCCCCACCCCAAAAGGGGAAGTCCAACCCGAACTGCTAGGTCACATCCCTTCTGCACGAGACCACAAGCATCCCCAAACATGTTTCACCCTTGTTGGGGCTCATCAGTGAGGAGTAGCTTGGGTCTCTAGGCCCAGCAGGCACCGGACCCACGTCTGGGCATACCCGTCCCACTCGAGGTGACAAAGCAAAAACAAAGAGGTGATGGCTGGAAGGTTTAGACTGAATCTTAACCACTGGCATTGCTCGGGGGAACCCTTCAGACCATCGTTCTTCGCCTGCCAAGCCATTACAGAAGGGGAAAGACCATATGCAAATCAGGCTTGGCCCCACCCCAAAAGGGGAAGTCCAACCCGAACTGCTAGGTCACATCCCTTCTGCACGAGACCACAAGCATCCCCAAACATGTTTCACCCTTGTTGGGGCTCATCAGTGAGGAGTAGCTTGGGTCTCTAGGCCCAGCAGGCACGGGACCCACGTCTGGGCATACCCGTCCCACTCGGGGTGACAAAGCAAAAACAAAGAGGTGATGGCTGGAAGGTTTAGACTGAATCTTAACCACTGGCATTGCTCGGGGGAACCCTTCAGACCATCGTTCTTCGCCTGCCAAGCCATTACAGAAGGGGAAAGACCATATGCAAATCAGGCTTGGCCCCACCCCAAAAGGGGAAGTCCAACCCGAACTGCTAGGTCACATCCCTTCTGCACGAGACCACAAGCATCCCCAAACATGTTTCACCCTTGTTGGGGCTCATCAGTGAGGAGTAGCTTGGGTCTCTAGGCCCAGCAGGCACGGGACCCACGTCTGGGCATACCCGTCCCACTCGGGGTGACAAAGCAAAAACAAAGAGGTGATGGCTGGAAGGTTTAGACTGAATCTTAACCACTGGCATTGCTCGGGGGAACCCTTCAGACCATCGTTCTTCGCCTGCCAAGCCATTACAGAAGGGGAAAGACCATATGCAAATCAGGCTTGGCCCCACCCCAAAAGGGGAAGTCCAACCCGAACTGCTAGGTCACATCCCTTCTGCACGAGACCACAAGCATCACCAAACATGTTTCACCATTGTTGGGGCTCATCAGTGAGGAGTAGCTTGGGTCTCTAGGCCCAGCAGCCACTGGACCCACATCTGGGCATACCCGTCCCACTCGGGGTGGCAGAAGACTGGTGGCACACGTTCTGGGAAAAAACTACAACTGAGGCTACGGGCGTCGTGCATCCTACTTATAACATCCAGTGACGTCGGCTGTCGGAGGAGGTCCTCGAGGGCGGCGTATCAACGTCATCGACGCAGACGCCGAAGATTTTCCGAAGCAGCACAGCTGTGGTGATTACTGTCATAGATATGGAATACGACGTCGGACCATCCCATCGAAAGAACGTTACCAGGTAAGAGAGTAACTTGTTCATTCACTGCACAATCCAACAAGACACTAATTGCTTCGAACCTGCTTGCCAGAGACAGGCCTAAAACACCACCATCAATTAACCTCTTCCAGATAATTGCACATGGTGTGCTTAATACTAGGTATATGACATGATGGATTTGCTACTGAAGGTTTTGAAAATAAATTGGGTAACTCACAGGGTTAATGTAAATTCACGTAACTTGTAATGTACAAACTGTGAAATCAATTCGACTGATGACTTGAGGGATTTGGAAAACAGAATTATGGATGTGATGGTCCTGATTGAGTTGACATTGTGTGTGGATTTATGAGCGAGCACCAAGTGTTGCTACAGCCAACACACTGGGAGGCAGGCATATATTGAAGCTGGCGATTAATGGCATGATCATTTCTGTAAATGGATCTGGACCATATGTTTTGGAAGATGGTGGTAGACCTTGCTTGGGAAGCATTTGCAGGTCAGACAAAAGCTCTTGAAGTGAACCTTTGAAAGAGAAGAAGGTCATCTTACCCACAAGTCCATCCCCAAGTTATTGGTAATAACTGACTTAGGGGGGAACTAGGATAAACTGCATTGTGGTTGAGTGATAGAGAATGTCTATTTTTTTTTTTTGATGATTTAGTTTATTTGTAAACTTTTTCATCATTTCCGTCGTTATCTGTAGATGGTAAGAACAAATGATTTAGATTGGTTCTCATGGTGTTATGCTGTTCTTTTGTTGAGTTCCAATATAGTACATAAAAAAGGGTGATTGTATATGCGTATTTGTTGTTGTGTCCACTAAGTAGGGCGGCCCATCTTTCTTGAGTGTTCATTTGTTGTGCTGAGAGTTGGAAGAACGCTCCGAATTGTTTGCGCTGAGAAGAAAGTGATTGGCATTCCATGACTAGATGAAATAGGGTTTCTGGGATCGCTTGGTCTTTACAGAATCGGCAGTAGTTGTTTGTGATGTCAATCTTCCTCGTTATTGATAGATATGAGTTTGTAGGCAGAATGTTCAAACGTAGTCTTAAAAAAGTTGTTCTAATTCTGTGGTCTGGAAAAATTTGAAGGTATGGCGGTAGCATATGGATTTTCTTGCTATCTTTGGTACATTGAAGATTTTGTTTGTAGGCGTTCTTTTTTTGGATAGTTTTTATCCAGTCGTTCTGAAGAAGTTTTATTTTTGCATGTTGTGGGCGAAGAGTTAGCATTTCTTCTGTGATGTCTTCGTTTTCCATTTCCTTCCTCAATGACTGTTTCCATTTTTGTAATGACTGTGTTGTTGAAGGTGTTAGCTTGGGCTCGAAGGATTTGAATAGCTGGGGTTTTTTGGTCGGTGAGAATTTTTCTGAAGATGTCTAGTCTTTTCCATAGAACAACGGATTCAAGTGACTGGGTTGCCATTTCATATCGAATTCTTGGCATTGGATATGCTTGTGGTAGGTGGAGAATTTTCCGCCAGAAAATTGCTTCAAATTTCATCCAGTTTGCTGTACGGGCGTTCAGAATTGCTTCTGTTCCATATGTTAGTATCGAGATGTACTTCTGTCTGTAAAAGGCAATGATGGGTTTGAATGAGAACTGGCCATATTTCCTGTGAAGTATACACCCTTGTCTTGCTAGAGTTTGTGCTGTTTGTTCGATTTGGTCAATCCATTGCTCCTCTGAGTTTGGTTGGTTTATTAGGACGCCAAGATATTTGAAAGGTGTCACATTTTCTATTTGGTTCCCATTGATATTGAAGCTCGGTTGGTATGGTTTTTTTGTGAATGGTTTGGTTAGAGTCATTGTCTTAGTTTTTCCGATGTTGATTGTTAATTCGTTTTTTTCCATGTAGCTACTCAGAGCTGTCAACGATGCTTGTAGTCCAGTAGGTGTTTTGTCCAGTAGAACGATATCGTCTGCTTATGCCATGGCTGGAACTGGGGTGGAATTTATTTTCGGTGGATTAGTTTTGTTGAATTTTAGGTGTTCTTCAATGTCTGACGTGAATAGGTTGCAAAGAGTTGCTGCCAAGGGGCAGCCTTGCTTTAGACCATTTGTTGTTGGGATTGCATTGGTGGTAGCTCCTTGTTTTGATAATCTCACTTTCATTGTGGTTTCTGAATATAGAAGAATGATCGGCTCAAGGATGTTTGATGGACAATTCCATGCTCTGAGTTTTGTCCATAGTTTATGCCGTGAGATCGAATCGAAGGCCATCTTGAAGTCGATAAATGCTGCGTATATTGTAGTGTGAGAGTTGATGGCTTCATGCTTTATTAGATGGAGTAATATCAGATTGAGATTGGTTCCGACATTGGCAGTGAAGCCTGTTTGCCTGATCGAGAATTTGTCATTTTCTAGTGCCCATGTAGTTAGTTGTTTGAGCAGTACTGAAGCGAATAGTTTCCCAAGCGGATCTAGTAGAGCGATTGGACGGAAATTTTGTGGTTCATCTCTGGGTCCTTGCTTATGGATTGGAACAATTATTGCCGACCTCCAGGAGTTTGGTATTCGGTTCAGTGTGTTAACCAGAGTTGTAATATGGCACATGAAGTTCGCCCAGGCGGACGGGTCTTGTTTGATGACGGCATTAGATAGTCCATCAGGACCAGGAGCTCTAGACATGTTCAGGTTTTTGATGAGCTTCATGAAGTCTTCAAATTCTGCATTTACGTACCATTTCGGTTCGTTTGTGGGCATTTGATTTTCAGGTTGCGTTTTTCTTGGTCCGTACATGGTTGAGAAGTGCGTGATCCAAGTTTCCTGCGCAACGTTGGCTGTTAATTTGTGCTGTTTTTGCAGGTTGTCATTGAGTAAGTTCCGGAGCTCCCTCGTGTTATGAGTCTTCTGGAGTTTCATTATGTTTTCTGCATCTGCTTGCTGCAGGATTTTTTGGTGAGATTTCCTCCAATTGGCGTAATTCTGCCTCAGATGTTTCATCTGTTTCATGTTTTCCGTGGATTTAGTTTTTTTTAAATTGTCATATTGATCGGTTTATGCATTTTTTCTTTTCTGCTATTTCTTGGTTGTATGTATGACGATGCTCTATATGTGGGCGGTTTTTGAGCGTTTGTCGGAATGGTAGTAGAATCCGTTCGTAGTTGAGTTTCTCGGAATCTGTCATGGTGGCGTCATGGAGTTTCTTCGGTAGGTTTGCCATGGCCGATTGTGGAATCCTTAGTCTTGATGTTGTGCCGTCAAGTTCTACGGAGGCTATTGGTGCTGGTTCACTTTGTTGAGTTGCTAGCCAAGAGTGAACAGTAAGTTGGTTATGATCGCTTTTGTCGTTTTTTTTATCATTTGCGCTTTTGTGACTGATTCATGTAGGTTGTATGATAGAAATATGTAATCAATGATTGCATTTGATGATCCTCTGGTCCAGGTTGGCATATATGGTGTGGAGTTGTTCTTTGCATGGTTCAGGAGGATGAGATTGCGAGTTGTAATTTCAGTCATCCATCTGCTTGCTTTCGAGGAGAGATGTGAATGAGTTTGGAGAGATCCATTCTGGTTGTATAGCTTGATGTTCAGATCCCCGCAGATTATTATTTCTGGTAGGCGATGGGTTGTCACGACCTTGTCAATTTTAGGAACACACCGTCGATAAATGCCTCTGTTGATATTGCTTCAGGGTTCCAATAGAGGTTTAGGATTGCAACTGTTGTGTCGTTTTTTTGTTTTCTGTTTGAGTGGATATTGGTGCACACTAGTATTGTTAGTTGGGTCCAGGGGTTGATATTTTCAGTGCTCCAAAGAGGCGTAAAACATTGTTTCTGTTTAGAATTAGAGGTTCCGATCTGTTAGTTTCGTTTTCAATAATATGGATTTCGTAGATTTTGTTTTGTCGTAATGGATTGACAAATGATGGGAAATTAAAGCTGTGTTCAGTGGGATCTAGTGATCTTGTCGTAAGTTAATCCGATGAAATTTGATCGTAGTTTTCGTTTGTTGTTTCATCCGTTGTGTCACTATCTAGGGACACATCTGAGATTTCTTCAAGAGAGAAGTCTGAGATTTCATCTTGGTTAACGTTTGTTGATTGTTCGTGTTCCAGAGGATATTCATCAATTATTATGAAGCTCGCGTGGCCTGTTGGTTGGATGGGTGGTATTATATTATCTGCTGTTTGATCTTCGTGGATAGATAAATTAAGTAGTTCTTCATCTATGGATGGTTCACATTGTGTTCTTTGTAGTACTTGAGGGTGTGTCTGGGTTTTAAGGCTTTGTTTTCGCTGGGTTTCGGTGGCTAATAGTGTCAGTGGAGTTTGGGTTTTGTTTTTGATAGTTGTGGAAGGTTGGTCGGTTGGTTTCACAGTTCTTAGAAATGCTCTGGAGCCCATTTGTCGTTTTTTGTTGGCTTTTGGTTGTGTAGGTTTCGGGTCCTGTGGGTTTTTTTCTTTTGCAAAAATCTGGTATGCCTCTGTGGGGTTCTTGTTTGCTTGTTTAGGTTCACTGGTATTCAGTTGTGGGATAGTAATATTTCCAGCTGTTTCTTTCAGGGCATGTTGTTCGTCAGTCAGGGTTGCGACAGTTGGTTGTTTCAGCAAATTTACGGGAAGGATGGTTAGTGTTCGTTGGTCAGTTGGTAGATTGGATTGGGGAACTTGTTGCTGTTGGTGGTGTACTTTAACCAACTGTAGGTAGTTCTGTTGTTAGGTTTGTTTTTTCTTGGCGATCGCCTCTCGCTATTTCGGCTAGTCTTTGTTGCCAGCAATGTGATTCTTCTGCTTCAGCAGTCAGGCGTGATTCGATTGACGAGACAAAGTTCTCCACATAGATTTGTTTTGATTGTATTAGAGCTAAGAGAGTTGCTTGGTCCTTAATGCTGTCTTTCATATTTTCATGTAGTTTGAGGAATGGAATCATCACTTGGGAGAGTATTGCAATAAGCATGTTTTTTAGGTCTATCATCGTGGTCGGATTCTCGGGTTGCAGTTTTCTTCGGGGTGATCATCCTTTGGTGTAGTGTTGGTGTTTTTATCTTGTAAGGTGATTAGTTTTGTATTCTTGGTTGTGGGACCTGGAGTATAGTAGGAGTCATCTGAGTCGTAATTGAAACGTGTTGGAAAAGTTTGTTTCTCAGTATAGTCTGAATGAGGTTCGGTTTTCGCAGGTAATTTTTGACTATCATGTATGATACACGGGGTTGAGGTTAGTTGAAGTTGATGTGTTTAAGGTTGGTTACCAAATATTTCCTTTCTTTTTTCAATGCTTGTCATTATTGACTCAATTTCAGGAATGTCCATTGACAATCTTGCTGCTCTGAGTTTTGGTTTGCTGCCGGTTGTATTTAATGGTTGTATGAATTTGATGGTGTTATGAGTGTGTAGCCATGCAAGTTTCGCTAATCTTGCTTTTTCTTTTTTCATTTGTTGGGATAACATCCATGTTGGTTTTTGGGGATTTATGTTATCTCTAGGTTCGGTTGGTTGGTATGTTGGGGTGTCTTTTCCAGGAATATGGTTAATTTTGTCTTTTGTTGTCGATTTATTGATGGTTTCTTGTGTTGCGGGGGTAGGTTTGTAAGGTTGTGTATTTCTTTCTTCACTTGCCGTTTGAACTTCTGTTTTTGCTATCTTGGTGTTGTCGCTAGCATGGTTCGAGTTGTTTGGAGGTTCAGTGTGTTCCGATATCGTTGTTCTGAGTTCTTGGTTGCTGGTTATCGATGTTGGTGTCACATCTTGTGTCGTGTTACACTGAGGACTGGGATTTTCAGTTCGCTCCTTTTCGCTAGGTTGGGCGACCGTTATCTGGCAATTGACGGATGACGGGGGAGTGGAGATGGTTGGAAGTGATGGATCTTCTTGTTGGTTCGTAGTACAACAGTTTTGGACTTGTGCTTTGGTTTGCATAGATATTGTTTCTTCGGGGTTTGGTTGGTAAATCACCTCGATAGTTTGTTTCTCAAAGTCAGGTTGGGGCGGGGGGTTTGGGGAGTGGTGCCAGTGTTGAGAGGGTCCTCTGTGATGAGGGAGTCTTCTCGGTTGGCTTTTGAGTTCTTTGATGGGACTTTTGGAATTCCTCTGGAGTTTGGTGCTCTTTGAAAGGATTGTTCCATAGTTAATTGTGACAAGTCTTGATCAGAGGAGCCAGCAGTGACAAGTTTAGTTCTTTGTCTTGTTTTTGCTCGTTGAATGCTTTGTTGTTTAATAATTCGATGTGTTGACATTCTTCTTCTGTTGATGTGTTTCTTGTTAGGATCCAAGGGACAGGCCCTTTCGGTCTCCTAGCAGTACTTGAAGTTAGGTGTTGTTTGATATGGTATTCAGGATCCGAGGGATATACCCTTTTGGTCTCCTGAACAGTGGTAGAACCTAGTCTCTGGTATGACGGTAACGTGGATTGGTGAGTCTTCCTTGTTGGGATCCAAGGGACAAGCCCTTTCGGTCTCCAACTGGTATTCGGTTTCGTGTTAGGGCGGATATGCGACACAGGATCCAAGGGACATGCCCTTTCGGTCTCCTGTAGATCGCTGGGACAGATCTCCTGTATAAAGCTGACGCAGATCTCTGTCAAGGTGCCGGATATGTTGTTGAGATTTCTTTGTTGGGATCCAAGGATCAAGTCCTTTCGGTCTCCCAAGTCGGCGGTGTTTTGATTTTTTCTACGCCTGTTTGCAGGGTTGCGTAGCTGGAGCAGATCTCCTGTATGAGGCTGACAAAGATCGTTGTCCAAGGTGTCGGGTATACTGTTGTGACTTCTTTATTGGGGTCCTGGATCGAATCCTTCCGGCTCCCAAGCTGGCGGTTTTTCGGTCTTTTTGCCTGTTTACAGCAATGTGTGTAGTGAGCTGCTAGTGAGGGGGCACAAAGGGTGTGCTTCTTGGTTCCGTTGTGAAGCAGTGTCCTTTGGGCTTATCTCTAACTCTGTTTCGTGCGATGGAGCAATCTATGGCTTGAAGAATCGCTCTATCTATTCGCAGGTTTCTTCGCCAATTATTTGGGTTCCTGCCGATAGAATGTCAAGGAGGAGCAAAGTTGGAAAGGGAATTCCTTTGCTCTTGTAGTGGAAATCCAGTGATGGTGTATCAGTGACGAGCACTGCAGTGGCGTTCTTGTATTACTTCTTTGGTGTCGCTGTGGTGGCTGTAGTCACTGCTCGCTTGTATCGCAGGTCTGGCTTATGTCTACTCAGTGCCTTTTGAGCTATTCGTAATTTTGTCAGGAAGTCAGGATCCGCTCCTGAAAATGGCTCGTGTGCAGCAGTTGGCTGATAGGGTGGAGGGGGGGGGGGCACTGTGTAAGTCTGTGGGTCCCAGGTCTCACTGATGTCCTAGTACTGATGGTATCGGGCTGCTGGCGAGCTGCTTTGCAGAGTTTGTGTCTCTCTACTGGTGCTTTGGGGTCCAACGCAGAGGCACCGATGTGTGGAGCTACGGGCCTCCCCGAGGGGAGGAGACGTTGCCGTGAGTTCGCGGCTCTCTGCTGATGCTTCAGGCTCCAATGCGGAGGCGCTGACGTGTGGAGCTACGGGCCCCCCCAAGGGGAGGTGACGTTGCCGTGAGGTCTGAAGGGAGCTGGTGGCGCGCAGCTCATGCTCACGCCAGTGTCCTGGTGGCAGTGCCGTTACGAGCTGCGGGCTCCTCCGGAGAGCAAGCGTACGGCTGGTCACACAATTGATTGATTTTTACGATGCTGCTCACGTATTCTTGGGGAGATGGGCGGGCGGGTCGGAGCACGAAGAGTCCGAGGACCCAAATACTCTGTGACCGACTCTGCAGCCGCTCTGCGGTGTTCTGGGGATTTTAAGTTCTTAGGTAATTGCAGTAGAAAGAGGACTGTAGGCTGTCCAATGAATGTAGTCAGCAGCAGCAGCCAAAAAAGAGTGAACCTTCTCTAGTACAGACCCAAAGACTCTGCCACCGACTCCGCCCAAAAAAAAAGACCAAAACGCTGACAATCTAATTTCGGGAGATGCATGTTTCCCCTGAAACAGGGTCCCCAAACTTTCCAGAAAGTACTGAAAGGGGAAAATAAATGCAAAGCCCTCTTAGGCATGAGGAAGGTCATCCTCGCCTGCGGACGTCTTTTAGGGAGGCATTGATTAAACATTGGTGACCATAGAGCTAATGACAGGGTTGATTGCCTCCAAATGTCATAAAGGAAGGAGCAGTGACAATCTAGGGAAGGGTTATAGTACTACTTGGGCCATCCTGAAATACAAGAAAAGTCACAAACATGTCCATTCATGGTAATGTAGTGACTACATTGCTGACCTTGGAAAGGAGAGACCGTTGTTCTTATCCTGGCACTATCAATTGTCAAACGTGTGTGCACTATACATTGTAAATGTGTAATATTAGAAAAAGGACTATGCAGTATGCTCCGCAGTTCTGTCGTGAGTGACAAGTTCCCATCACATCTGGATTTTTTTTTCAAGTCTTAACCACACCCAAAACACCTTAATGTTCCCTGTACCACACTTCATTTGTCAGATGCTGCGTGTTCTCTGTTAAGCCCCCTTCTTCTTTTTGGCACTTGACGAGCTATATGGAAGGCAGAAAAATAATAAATGGCAATAAAGTGAGACGTAACCTTCATCAAGGTGGACAGATGGCAAACAGACTTCTTATAGTCTTGTGTACAGACTGGATGCCAGAGTCAAAGATAACATAAGAATTTACAGGTTAAACAATTATTAAGAATCTACCACTACACCCAAGATCTAAAATTGTGAGTTGGGAGTTCTTCAGCCAGAACCTCCCAATCAACTGAAGGTTTAGTGTGATTGTTTATGAACAGCGTCTCTTACAGGAACAAGCCTGTAAGCACTGCAACTAACAAGGTAAGAGTGTCTGCACAGTCTTTGGCCATTAAGGGAAGGTACAGGAGATGGCTGACGATAGATCCATGTCACGTGAGGAGCAGTGAGAAGTTTATGTAACATTAGACGAGTCTTCATTTAGATGATGACCTCTAGATTCATGTTGAGAACGTTGTCGGTGAAAAAATTATTACGGTCAAACACTGATCCCGAGAGCAATGTGGGATGATTTAATATGGTTTGGTTGAAAGAACTTTTGCAAAGTAAAAACGGGAGTTTGTGGGGTTTCTTATTGACATCTAGCATTTTACCAGATAGCTGTACACAGAGCTTTCGAAAGGCTCTGCAAGTGCAAAAAAGGTGCTGTACAGAAACGTTTTGAGGCAGGAAGTAGAAATAATGTAAGCAAAGTGTCTCTGCTACTGTGATTGGGGAGCAGGGATTTAAAGCGTGGGACCAATATAGAGAGGCAGGAATTTGAAAATAAGTGATGTTACCAGGCCCTTGCAGTCCATCAGTCCATGGGCCTCATTACAACCCTGGCGTTAAGGGGTTAACGGCGCCGTAAAAGGCTGCGGCGCCGTTAAACCCTTAACGCCAGATTCACACTTTAATGCCTGCTTTTTCCAGGCATTAAAGTCAAACCCGCTAAGGGACCTTGGTGCTAATTACGGCACCGTAATTTACGGTGCCGTAATTAGCGCCTTCCCCATTCCCATTGAGCCCTATGGGCCAAAAATGGGAATAGGGAAGGGGCCATGGTGAATGGGGATTTACCGCCCCGCCAACCTTGGAATGGGGCGGTAAATCCGCCATCCACCATGGCGGAATCCGGCATGGACCATGGTGCTAATAGCACCATGGTCCAACGCCATGGTTGTAATGAGGCCCCATGTGTTATATAGACCACTGAGGGTTAAGGTTTGAATACAGTATGGAGTGACCATGAAGGGTCAGCGTGGTAGAATGGTAGATAAGCAGAGCTAGAATCATCTATGTGGATGGGGGCGGCAACAATGAAAGATGTAAATTCAACGTACTCCTACGTCCCGTCCCCTTTCCTCCATACTGCATGGGCGTCCCTCGCTAGGGACGGGAGACTGAACCTTTTTCACCATAAAAAATGTATTGTCTTCCCCTTTAAATTTAGGGGTGCGCAGCCCTGGGAGCATGTACTCTCCTGACTCCGCCCCCCGGCGCCACTCCCCAGTCCTTTTTTCTTCATCAACGGGCACGGACCACTTTCACAAGCGTTCCTGGGTTTGGCTTCGGCCTTGTAACTCCACACGCTCTTCCCCGGATACTGTATTTTGTCTTCTGTCTTTTGGTCTTTAATCAGGTACTCGATCCTCTGGCACCATCAGGCTTTAGCAGGTGTCCAGCATGTGAGGGGCTCTTGGCTATGTCTGACCCTCACGTTCTTCGCCTCCGCTGCCTTCGCCCCGATCATGGCTGGGAGGGTTGTGCCAGGTGTGATGTGCTGACACTGTGCACTCTGAAGAACAGTTTAGCTCGGTGGAGGGAGCTCTTCAATCGATCGCCTCCAGAAGACTTGAAGAATTTTGTCAAGGCCCAAGGTAGGGCCACTTTTTTTCATCCGCTCCCCGCAAGGGCGACTCCTTCCCCAGGAAACGTCCAAGCAGGAGGGAATGTTCAGGTTCTAACACCAGAACAGGTACCAAAGCTGTCAGCTACCGGCCACCAGGCCGAGGGCTCTATAGATCCTGCCAGTGACGTTGCTGAGGGAGCGCAAGGTTCTTTTACTGGGTGTCCACCTGAGGGGCTAAGTCCTACCACCAGATAAATGTCTGAGGGGGCGCCTGTACGCAGCACTACCAGCGACACAGCCGAAGGCATGACTCCTACCAGGCCCCGTCCTGAGGTGCAGGGTAGGCCTCAATCTCCACCGCCAAGAATCCAGGAGGAGGCCGGGCCCAGCACGGCAAGCACCACAAAGCAGGCATGTGGCATGCAGCCCAACAAAATGGCCACTTGTCTGTCGCCACCCCCTTTCGGGGGGCAGGTAGGAGAACAAGTTTCCAGGTGGGACTGGTCTTCGCCAGGTACATGGCCTACAGGATATCCTTCAACGTCGCAGGGCAGATACACCCGCAGCCAGCAAGTACGCACAAGCCTCAGCAACCTCAAGGCCCTGCTCCTACTCTCAAGCCACCTAGCGCTCCACCGGCCTGTGAGGACAGGTTTTTTTAAAATGTTCCTCACGCTTATGAGATCCCCTTAGATGGGAGCCATCCTTTGGGATGTGATCAGGGACATGCTGCCACCAGTGCCAGCGCTAGCGCCCACAGTCATTCCTCCGATGGCTCCAGAGCTTCCTCCCAGCGCCAGCTGCTCACACCGAGCACCATGGTTCCGGCACTCCTGCCTCCTGCAGCCCAGGCGGTTCCACAGCAATCTCCGGCTCCGGTCAGAACACCTCAGCCTTCGGCACCCAGTACTCCTCCACCTGCTCCGGACCAGCAAGACACCTGGTGGAAACCGATGAGGAGGAGGACCTTGACACGCCGTCTTCGGCCAAGGCATTCATGAACGTCTCGCAGGTCTGGCCAAATACTTGGGGCTTCCCCAACCTGAGGTTGAACAACTGGCGGTGGGGGTCCTTGGAGAGGTCCTCACTTTATGCCCCCCTGCCTAGAACAGGGATTCCGTTGCAGGAAGATGTTGTCACTTTGGCCAAAAAGGGATGGCTTAAACCCCATTCGGAACAGCCTACAAATTGGTGCCTCAACACCAAGTACAGGCAATTGTTGGGGGATCCACTTGCTGTCGGGACACCTTCAACCACACTTGTTAGGGGAATTTCTGGGCAGGCAAGGCCGTGCCAAGGGTCCGTGGCTCCCAACTCACGGAAGGCCCCAACTCCTCGTGTACCAAAGAAGTCAAGGTCCACGCAAGTAGCAAAGGAATACTGCAGTTTATTACAAGCAACAAAACACACAGGGGTCATATGCACAGAGTAAGGTCCGGGCACATCTCGCCGCATTCTACCTTGCAGGCCATTTTTGTAGACGGGTGACGTCACAAACAGCATCACTCAGCAGCCTCCCTCCCCAAACCTAACGGTGCTCAGGATTGGCCCTGAGTGGTAGGTCCAGTATAGGAACCTATAGAGAACAATTATTAGTGGATGGTGCTGTGTCAGGTGGTATACTTGCATCGTCCCTAAAAACTGTTTCTTCTAAAATGTTACATTGGTTGAGCCCTGTGATTGGTCGGTAGCCCCCGCCATCTGCCCCTGGACCCAAGGGTCCTGATTGGTCAGGCCGCAGGCCCCCAAGCCTGCGAGACACCTGTTTATGATACATGTATACTATGTGTCAGTGAGGTGCAACTATGTGTCTATGTTATACAATAGTGTGAAGAGGACAAATGCCATGAGCACGCTCCATTCCCATCGTACACAGTGGCTGCAGAGTAGCGATTATGTTGCGAACTGCTGTCTGGTCGTGGGACGGCTGCTTCTTTCCCATCCTCCGAGCTTTGGCCCAGTATCAGCTCAGCCGGGTCACATGATAGGAGACCACTGTTGCAGGCTTAGTTTCTTCGAATTAGCTTGTAGTTCGCAGGGAATATTCTTTGCTGCAGCCGGTGTCAGCATGGCTCTATGTGTGGAATGTCACTTTGCAACATCATGGCCTTGGCTGCCATCGCTCTTGTCATGGCTTTATTGCTTGCACAGCATCATGCGGCTTGATATTTCTCTGAGACGATCCTGGCTTACTGCATTTCCTAAGGTCTGCTCTGGCCTTCGTTGTGGATTCTCCATTGTGTCTGTAGATTATCGTGTTATGGCCGGCCTGGTCGCTTGAGTGCTCCTGTCCTTCCATAGGGGTTAATTGCAAGTAAGCATCAGCAAACATGTACATGAGCTCTTCTGGCGTCTTGCGTTTCTGTGTTGCTGTAGCAAGCCTAAGTGGCAAAATAATAAACATGCAGACAGTATCTGTATTTCACTGTCCTCTAACTCATAGATCTGTACACGTGTTTCCTTTGTGTAGATTGGTGTGTGAGTGTCCCGATCCTGCAAATTGCACGTGGGTTTCCTGTCTGACATAGCTATGTCGTCATGACTTCTCTAATGACTTGAGGCATGGCTTCATGGTGCTGTTACTCGATTCTCTCCATGTAGTCGTCTCCAGCTCTGTCTTGTCTTTCCTCATCCACTCTAGACAGGGTTCGTATTGCCGCAGGGTTGTATGGTCGGTTGGCAGGGTATGTTTCGTGGTGGTCATGTATGGTGGGAGCGGTGGGAATTGATGTAAGCTCATGCGATCGGCGGGCATGGTGTCAGTGCTTCATCCAGTGAGGCGGTCTTTCAGGAGGAAAGGCAGTTTTGTATCTTCCTCTTCAGTCCCGCCTATGGTCAACTTGTCGACCACACCAATATTATGATTTCTTCTGTCGTCCATCAAACACCAAACCTTGGTAATTCCAGACAAGTGTCCAAAATAGTTGACATGATCCTCAAATTACCAATACATGTAGACACACCCACCTCCGGGCTTGCAATAGACCCACTTGCCTACGTCTTTATTTGGATTACGTGGGTTTTCTAATTTCATCATAGGCGGGTACATGCCTGATACAGTTATCTGCTGCCTCTGTCTTTCTTGTTCTCCTATTATCTCATCCACGTGTTGATCACTGTCCATGGCCATCAGTAATTTCATCCCCACAACCTCATCTGCAGTTGTCTTGCATTTTACCTTGCATACCTTTATTCCACACAACAATGCTGTTCCCAAGATCAGTCCTCCTGCTAACACCATCAAGCCATAAAATAGCCATAATGGCATACATGACTAAATGTATGAGAACCAACTCCCGTCCTCCTTCGCATCTTAGGTTTTTCTTCCATTTTAGCGTGCATCTGTGCCAATTGTACTACTGGCTCTGACAACGTCCCGTTGTCCTCGTCGTTTTCCGGTATGAACTTACAGCAGGAACTTCCTATTTTGGTGCAAACTCCTCCTTCCATTGCTGTGAGGAGGTCCAGAACATATCTATTTTGTAGTGCCACCAGTCGTATTGCTCTGAGTTCCTCTTTTATTGCGTTCAGTCCATTCACCATTGAGTTTATAGTCCTCATCAGCTCCCAGTGTGTAATCTGGAGCCATTTGGCGTTGGCATAAGTTTGAAATCCGGGATTTATCAGTGCTGAGAAAAACATAGCAGTCCTGCTGAACAGTCTGTGTGATGATGGCACGTCATCAAGTGCCGTCTTCAATCGTCCCCTTGCTCCATCCTTGCTCGTGGTATTCCCCTGAGTGCTTCGGGTCGATAACAGCGATATCTTCTTCCCACTGTTACCTTTGTCCATTTTGGGGAAGTCCTCTATTTTGACATGTTTTTTGGGTACTGCTAATGAGGGTATGTTGACATGTGCTAAGGAGCACACTCCTCCCCAGTTTGGTGGTAGCTTGTCGTATGCCTTTGAACCACCGACCCAATAGTGATCCATCAGCACCGCTGTTCCCGTCACCATTTCTGCAATCTTCTCTGTTCTTTTACACCCTTCATTTTTTCCTACTTCATTATCTCCATCATGTTGGTAGCATAAGGCAGTTGTTAGAGGAATTGTCAGTAGCCCAACGTGTTTATCCACCCAGGTCAGCAAGCTTGCACTCTTGGCCCATTCCTTGAGGCACTTGTCATTTTCTTCCTGGACCTTGTTTACTGCTGCCTTTGTCAACATCAGTACCTTACCACCCATCCACCCATCCACCCTCCCTCCCTCCAGCACCTGTGGTCGTTCCCAGCAGCCAGGCTCTCCACCTGTCTCCTTTGCTCCCCATTTGCACGGTAAGTACTCCAAGGTTACTGTTTTTATCTCTCCCTTTTCTGGACCATCAGTTATATATCAGAGTTATTTAGCATGCTGCCAGTAATTGTCCATCATGGGCAACGTCTTGATGAAATTGTGTTCATATTGGGGCATGTTGCCTTCGATCTCCACCTTATTGTCGCCGTCTTCCCTTGAAATCTTCCTGTTGTTTGGAACATTGCAAGGTACAGGAGGCATTGTGCTGTTGCTACTGGTACTTCTGTTGCTACAAATGTCCTGGAGGTGCTCATGGCATATGTGATCAGTGAGCAGACATAGCAGCTCTCCCCTGTTGTATCCTTACCAATTTTTGACATGTGCTTATACCACATGTAGTTTATGTTTGCAGTGCCAGTGAGGTATGTGTCAACTCCATTAACATCTGTGCCAACACTACGCTTACATCTCCTTACCAGCAGTGTCGTCTGTACCACCTGACAGTACTCCTTGCCGCTTGGGAGGGGTCAATATTAGTATTGGATGCAGCGGAAACATGCAAAGCCATATACAGCTCGCAGAGGGCAGATGCTAAGAGACCGGTTGACAAAATTAACCACACTTTTTATTAACATAACCATTGTTTTCTTTCACTTACACCGCTGTTGCGGCTGATGAGATGATAAAGTTGCCCACCTGAAAATCACAATAAAAAGAGTTATTGTTTTAGTAGCTGTAAGTACTTTTAAGCTCGGTTTACTAAATAATCATTCAGTGCCCATGCAAACATTTCTTCTCAAATTTTCTGTATCGATCTATGTCTAAGTGTGGGCAGAACAGAGTATGCAACCTGCTGAATTTGCGGGGATGTTTGTGCTAGATATTGAAGAAATGCGTAGTAGTAAATTCATGGTCTAAAATGTGTGGGCCTTCTTATGATGTGGATGAATTGATGAGAGTGCTTCAGGGTGGTCAATAGGAGGCAGCATCTATAGCATTCCTTAATTACTATGCCTATCACTACTACTTACACATTAACAATCACAGTCACCACACCCTGCATGTGCGAATAAGAAAAATGTTAAGACAGTGTTAACACAGTTGTAGTGAGAATGTGCGTGCGGTATGATCAGATCAACTTCAGAATATTTGTCAATTTTCATTCGAGGCAATGGAGAGATGTTGTACAAGGTATATATATTGCTATTATGGTGCTGATTGTTCTCAAGTATGGGGAAAGTGTTTTACTGGTCCAGTTGCACCAGCATTGCAGTGGGAATATTAGGAGTTTGGGAGTGTCTGACCATAGGGTGACTGGAAGTCTCTGTTTCTGGTGGGACAGTTTCAAATTCAGGGGCGTTTAGGGCGCCGATGTTTTCTTGAAGATCATTTGTTGCTGTTGCCTTGGCCATGTCAATTTCTGTGGAGGTGCATTGGGGCAAGGCCGATGCTTTTGTTGGGCTTGACGTCTTGTGCGTGGTGCCAGATGGACCATCCTTTGAGTTTAACAGCCCTGTCTGCTAATGCCTCTACCGTATGGGGGCCTGTGAGGTGTGTTCCAGTGCCTCAAAAAGATTTTTAGGAGAATCTGATCTCCTACTTTAATGGGCAGTTCCTTCAGTGTATCTTGGATGTTGTCACCCTCTTGTACGTTGTCATCCGACCTCCCCTGTATCCGTTGAATCTGTCGAGAAATAAAAGAGGCGCTAGAAACAAGTGGATTCACATTCAAACATTTTATTACCAAAAATCTCTGAAGTCGCCTCACAATCCCTTGTGTGTGGAGCTATTGGGAGGTGCATACAGCATCCTGTCACCACCTTGTGAGGTGTGAGAGGATGATCGGAGCCGGGTTTGTTTAGCAATTCAAACAGGTCCAGGGGTAGGCAGTGTAGCCAGTTTTTCTTTGTGATTTGCTGTGTTTTGGCTATGCTTTCTTTCAAT
This sequence comes from Ambystoma mexicanum, assembly GCF_040938575.1. Lineage (NCBI taxonomy): Eukaryota > Metazoa > Chordata > Amphibia > Caudata > Ambystomatidae > Ambystoma > Ambystoma mexicanum. The sequence continues at coordinate 647,368,760 of NC_090940.1, read as the reverse complement.
AAGCCACTGAGACGTACACACACACCATTTACCTGAGGGTGATATGCGCATGCAAATTCATGTTTTATCCCTAAAAGGGAAGTTATGTGCTGGAACATTTCATTGGCGAAGTGAGGATCGTTGTCAGACCGCAGGACCTCACAGACGCCCCATCTTGGGACTACTTCTCGGACCAGGAATCTGGCCGCTCACATGGCATCGGCATGGGAGCATGGCCCAGCCTCTATCCACCTTGAAAAGGGGCATACCACCACAATCATGTATCGGTAGCCTTGACATACTTTGATCACATCCCCATTGTCAATGTGTAGGTACAGAAATGGGCCTTCAGGACGAGGGATTGCTCCTCTCATCACTCTTAGGGTGTGTCCAGCAGTGAATTGTTGGCATGTTAAGCAATTACGGTTGAAATTGGAAATGTGTACATTTATGTCAGGGCAGAACCATGATTCTCCAATGCTTGTTGCAATGACCTCTTTCCCTGTATGTGTGGGATGGTGCAGTTGTGTCAACAGTGCAGGGGGCATTACTACCTTTCCTGTATTGTTTTGTCACCACAAGGCATCGGTGGGGGACATTGAACACCCTCTTTTTACCCAAAGTCCCTTTTCATCCATTGGGGCTACTGCCTGTAATTCCATGATTTGAGTGTCTGGTAGGTGGTTATACCCTTCTTTCATTAGCATTTGTCTCGCCTCTCCCCTCTCTTTTTGATCCCACATTTCTCAAAAATAAGATGCACATTTTGCATGGTAGTCTGCTGCTTCATTCCCCTTTGAGATTGGGTCTCCTCCATTAGTGTGGGTTTGGCACTTCCATCTCGGCGTTGCAGGTGAGCGCGGCACTCCAGGTGAGTCTGGGCATGGGTTGCCTCCGTTTTGGCCAGCATTGGCCCCGGCAAGCCCACGCCATGACCCGAAGCATCCCTCTCCTGCGGCTCCCCTTCCCTCCCGGCCCACCCCCTCACCCCTATTGGTCCATCAAGGCTTTTAAGCCACCTTCCCAGGGCAGCCCCTGCCCGGCAGCCCCTATGGCTAAGGACCCCGAGGCGAAGGACAGCTACACAAAGTGTCTGCAGGTGTCCGCAGGGGGAGCAAAAGAAGCAAACTGACACCAAGTAAACTAAGTGTGGCACGGGTGGGGAGCAGAGCAATTACTCAACTCCAGAAAACCCTCATCACTCTACCTTACCTCTCCTGAACGCATACTGCCATAGAATCACATCATGCATACCTAGAGAGATTTGTCATCTCCAGCCTAACACACTAACAGACTAGCCAATGTTAATTAGCGCCATCGGTAGAGAAATGTCTTCATTAACCTGCATCACCTTTAGACAGGTGTAACAATGTTAGCAAGTACCACACTTAGCTGGAATTCTCAATTTAGCCTGCGCCGCATCTAGACAGAAATGTGAATGTTGGCATGTACCACACTTAGATTGAATTCGCAATTTTGGCTTGCATCACATCTAGACAGGATTATGAATGTTAGCATGTACCACACTTAGCTGGAATTCTCCATTTAGCCTGCGCCGCATCTAGATAGAAATTTGAATGTTAGCATGTACCACACTTAGATTGAATTCTCAATTTTTGCTTGCGTCATCTATACAGGTTTGTGAATGTTAGCACATGCCACACTTAGATGAAACCGTAATGATGACAAGGGCAACACCTGGATAGAATCATGATCACTAGCCTCCTCGCATATAAACAGAATTTTGAATTAGCAAGCACCACACACTCAGATGGAATAATAAATGATAGCAAGCATCACACCTAGACATAACTGCAAGGACAGAAAGGGCAACTAACCAATCCACTAACAATTTCACCCCTCTGCTTACACAGCTCAAACTCTAACTAAACACAACCACAAGCTTAAAACGCAGCAATCCGCACAAACTTCACTACACCGCAACAACAAAACAAACCGCGCATAGACTTGCACAACAGCACACGACGACTACCGATCGTAAAACACCCCAAGCCCAGCCAACGGACCCACCGGGCTGAGGCTGCCAACAGCAAATCACTGCTCTCTTGCACTTTTCCAACCTATTCCCACTAACTCAACCCCCACCCCCCTCCCTCTTTCAGAGCCGCCAGTGGACCACTCCGGTGGTGACAGTGCGCGGTACAAATGTCCTTTAACATTAACATAACTTTACTAATGCTAGTTCGATTGGATAAGAGACAACCTCTATTAGTTCTCCCAATAGTAATGTATGTTGTACAGGGGTCCCATCTGCTCTCCTGAACCCCTTCTCAACCATCTTGCTAGCCCAGAGTGTACTGTTGATGTTACGTAGGTGCTGTCAGATTAAATGGTAACCCTCTTGCCTTCACATTCCCTGAGGGCTAGTATCCGGGCCACTCATTCTGCTGCATGTGCTGAATAGTGTGGAGGTAATCAAACACTCTTCACTACTTAACCTGTCCAGTCTTCAACCTGACCACTGCCGCCCCAGTTCTCCTGACCCGTCATCCTGATCATTTGTTGATGACCCATCAATGTACAACACTTCTCCCCCCTCAAGTGCGTCTTCCTCTACTTCCGTGTTTCTGTAAAGAACTCAATATTTTTCGTGCAGTCATGGACATATTCTGCTTCCTTGTACTCTTCTGACAGAAATTGTGCTGGGTTTACGTTTTTGCATTTCACTATTTTCAATTTGGGCTGAGAATATTATCTCGTACCCTGTTGCTCTTTGTGTCGTCAGTGCGCTTTTTGGCTTATGTAGAAATGCAAAGAGGGCATGTTCCACATACAGTGTGGTGGAGCATCCCATAGTTATTGCAGATGCTTTTTCTACTAAGAAAGCTGCAGCAGCTAAGTGTTGTTCGCAAGGGAACTGTCCGTTCATCACTGAGTCTAATTGTCCACTGTAGTAGGCATTTGGCTTGTGACCCATGCTTGTCTTTTATGTCAGTACTGTCTTCATAACCACACCATCGGAGTGTGAAAATATGAAGAATTTTTTTTTGTAATCTGGGTCTCTAAAACTGGAGCTGTGGATATTGCTTCCTTTAGCTCATTGAATGCCTCTGTCATTTTCCTGGTCCACCCAGCTGTTTTCTTTCCCTCTGGGCTTCTGTAAGCGCTGTGAGAAGAGGACATTGTATTGTATTTTGTTATTTATATAGCGCTCTTTCCCCACTTGTGTGGCCTCAATGTGCTTTTTCCTTGGTTGAACTCCCCTGGGGACCGTAGTCCATGTCGTTGAAGAATTCTAGGGCACAGTTTAGGGGATTTGTGTGTGCATATTGCTGTTCTAGGACTTGGGTGGCTGGCAAGGCTCGACTAAACAGCCTGTGAGAAATCGGACACATGGGTGGGTGCTGTTGAGGGTTGGAGATAGATTGCTATTGTTGAGAGAGTTTATGTGGGTCAGCTATACCAGTTTCCTTTCGGGTGGTGGTCGCTGCATGCTAGTGAGTAGAGGTGTTGAGGTACGGCAGGAGTTTGCCTGGACGGCTATGTGTGCACTAGGCCGGATGTGCTTAGCCGTAGGAATATTCTATCATGCATGGGTGCTTGGCCGTGCCTGCGGCCTATGTCCACGCTAGTGGTGTGAGACATATGTACCGTAGAATCATGGGCCCCATATAGTGGGAGAGAGGCCTACACCAACAGTGCAATTTGAGAACAAGGCCACACATAGTTACATTCGAGAGTCCTGTATAGTGGGAGAAGAGGTCTACACCTGACAATGCAATTGGGTACAAGGCCAGTCAAAGATAGAGCCTGCACTAACAGTGCAATTTGAGCAGAGGGCTAAGCAGAGAGTCCTTGATTAGGGAGTCCCAGGTCTCCCTTTGCTGTATGTTTCGTCATAAAATGAGCCCGGGGAGGCCGAGCCTAGATCAGGAATCCTCTATGGTCAGCAGACGGCCCCCATTTCGCGGTGCAGGGGGTCTCAATATAAGACAAACAGGGGGGGGGCTACCTCTAGATTTGTGTAGGTGGGGGGGGCCTAGGCATGAAAAGTCAAAGGTTGCAGCCTATTGTGTAGTAAGTATCCATAATGTAACAGTCATCGGGGGCTTGTTGGAACTAGCTTGGGGAATAGGGGTGTGGAGGGGGTTTGCTAGTGGTAGTTTCCAGGGTGAGCGTTGCAAGTTAACAGTGTCAGTGGGTAGTTAATGAAGTGCGTGTGCTAGCCAGGGTCCTTATCTCCTAGTTAGTTGTCTCTCTTGTGGACCAGTGGGCAGAGTTTTGCAGTGAGTGTGATATGAGTGTAACCACAGCGAAGGCTGCTGGATTAGCTCGGGTGCTTGTAGGGTTGGATTGTTGTTGTGGGTGTGATGCTGGTGGATCAGGAAAGCCACAAAGAAAGCTGCTGGCTTACCTGGCGATTCTGGACGGCGGGCAGTGTTGTTGAACGGAGAGTGGTGGTGTGTCAGGTGAAAATCGCTGTGAGAGCTGCCGGCCCCTGAGTTATGAACGGAAGCAGAGGAGATTATTAGCAGAGTATTCATGGGGCCTAGTGGTTTAGGAGAGTGCTGGAAAAAGCCAGGTTTTAAGGACCTTCCTGAATTTCAGGTGGTTTTTGATGTTGTGAATGTGTAGGGGAATGGAATTCCCGATAATTGGTGCTTGGACGGAGAAGGAGGAGCTGCCGAGTCTTATGGAGCTGTGTGGTGAGATCACTAGGCGAAATTTATTGCAAGATCTGAGGTTCCTGGACGTTTGGTAAGGGACAATTTTGTCACGTAGGTATTCAGGGCCAGTATTGTGGATTGCGCGATGGGTGATATACATGGCTTTATAGGTGGTGCATCGAGCAATAGGGAGCCAGTGGAGGACTCTCAGGGTAGGGCTGATGTGTTCTCTGGCAGGAAGGTTGATGAGGAGGCCTGCTGCCGTGTTTTGGATTCTTTGATGTTTCCGTAGTTGGGATGCGGGAGCTCCTAGATATAGGGAATTTGCATAGTCAAGGTGGGAGAGGATGATGGAGTTGATGGACGAGAAGCGGTGGGGATAGGTGAGGTAGGGGAAAATCTGCCCGAGGATATGTAAATGAAAGAAACAGGTTTTGGATACGTTGGTGGTGTGTCTGGTGAGGGATAGATCTGAGTCAAATTCACATACAAGGTTTTTAACCACGTTTGAGGGTGCTGGTGCTTGTCCTAGCGATTCGGGCCATGGGATAGGTTGGGGAATGACGGATGCTTTCCTGCAGAGTACAATTTTGGGTTTTACCAGGGTTGAGGATGATGTGGTTGGTCGTCAACCAGTGATCAACATCAGAGAGACACGATGATAGGTCCGGGGTGCCGGATCCTTCAAATTTGGGATTTTGAGGGATGATTTGGGCATTATTTGCGTAGGTGTAGCATGTGAGGTTGTGCGAACGGATGATTGCGGGAATGTATGTAGAAATTGAAGATTAGTGGTGACGTGGATGCTCCTTGGGGGACACCTTTGCAGATTGGACGTGATATGGATGTGAATTGGTCGAGGTGCATGATTTGCAACCGGTTGGAGATGAAAGAAGAGATCCACGACAGGGCTGTGTTTTTCATTCATAGTGTTTGTAGTCTGTCTAAAAGAATGGTGTGATCTATGGTATTGAAAGCTGCGGACAGATCGAGAAGGATGAGAACTGCACAGCTGTCTGCGTCGGCTGTTCTTTTTAGGTCATCCCAGATGGAAACAACGGAGGCTTCTGTTCCCCTTAGTGGTCTGAAACCTGATTGTTCTGGGTCTAGGAGGTTGTTAGATTTTGCGAATTGGCCAAGCTGTTTATAAGTCACGCAGTCGATCAATTTGGCGATGAAAAGCGTATTGGATATAGGTCGGTAGTATTGGGGAAGAAGTGGGTCAAGCGTTGGTTTTTTGAGAAGGGGTTTGGTGTAGGATGTTTTTAGGGCGTTCGGGAAGGTTCCTGAGGTCAGTGAATGGTTAAGGATGGCGCGAGCGAAGTTGCCTACATATGTGGTGCTTAGTATTTTCTTGAGCAATGTAGGAGTGCATGGGTCTTCCGGAGAGCCCGACGGGCGGCTGGCCGCTAACAGTGAGAGGAATTCTTGGTGTGTGATGGGAGAGAAAGAGTCGAAAGAAATTTGAGAATGGGGTGGTGTTTGTGTGGGGCGGGTGGGCAGCGGTGGTAGGATTTTTAATTTGGCGATGATGACATTTTGTCTTTCGTTGGCGGTGTTGTAGAAATGAAGTGAGAGGGTGTCGCATAAGGCTTGGGAGGTTGGGATGGTCAGGCAAGAGCATGATGGTGATTGGAATTCTGCTATGATTTTGTGTAGTTCCTTACTTGGGTTGCAGGCACTTTGGATTTGGTTACTATAATATGATTTCTTGCTTTTTTTGATTTCTGATCTGTAGATTCTGGTTGTCCTAGCTAGGGCATTTTTGTTCGGGCTGAAGGGTTGGCTATCCAGGCCCGTTCCAGATGGTGCTTGAGAGTTTTGAGGGGTTTGAGATTGGGGGAGAACCAGCTCGGCGAGGAACGTTTTGACGGGGTGAGGGGTTTGAGCGCTTTGAAAGCCAGAGGTCAAAGGAGTCAATCGCTAGTGGTCCTTCCACTAGGAAGAGGGAGTTGAGGGAGTTGCGGAGTGAGAGTTCTAGATCAGGGATGATCACCACTTTGTTCCATAATGGGAAAGTGGAGGGAGCAGTTTGTGGGGGTGGGGGGGGGGGGTGTTGTGTTTTGGCTGCTGGCTACAGTAATGAGTGGTATGCTGAAGCAGAGTGCTGAGTGATCAGACCATGACAGTGGGCGCGGGGGTTAAGTGGATATGTCTGAGGTGCTGAATATTGCATCATGGCCTCTCGTGGGGGGGGGGGGGAGTGGATGTGTGGTTTATCAGATTGAGTGGGTCTAGAATGTCTGTAAGTGCCCTGGTCATGGGGTTTGATGGTGAGTCGAATCATCTGTTGAAATCTCCTAGTGTAGTGAGAGTTGGGTGTTGGATGTGTTTGGTGGCCAGAGCTTCACCGAATGTGTCTGAAAAGTTTTTGTTATAACCGGGGGGTATATAGATGAGAAGGAAACTGTGTGAGATGGACGGTGCGAGTTGGAGTTTTATCAGGAGGGATTCGTAGTCAGTGGTGCAGATGGAGGAGTCAATGGTTAATAGCTCAAATTGTTTTTTGTGTAATATTGCGAGGCCACCTCCCCTACGAGATCTGTTACGAACGGTGAGAGTGTAGCTAGGTGGGAAGGACTCGTGTGCGAGGGGTTTGTAGTCGTCCTAGAACCAGGTCTCAGTAATGAAAAGGATGTCTGTTTTTTTTTCTGTGATGAGGTCATAGATGTGGAATTTGTTTTTGGAAACGCATCTGGCGTTGATGAGAGTGCAGGATATTTGGAGGAAGGCCTTTGTGGGTGGAGGGTGGTTGGTGTTTGTCTGGAGAGCAGAGTCTGATGCTGGGGGAGGCAGCGAGGGTGGGAAGGGAGGGGTGGGAGGGCTCAGTGTGGGGATGGGGAGTCAGTTGGAGTAGGTGGACAGGAGGAGGAAGGGAAGAGAGCTAGGACTGGGTTGGGGCGGTGAGGTTTAGTTCCGTATTGTGGTGGTGGTGTTTGCGAATTGTGTCGGAGAGTGGGAGATGCTGGGGGGGTCATTAGGTGTCTGTGGTCTCACCCTTTCCTTGCATTATGTGCGGTCATTAGGGTGGGTGGTTCTCTGGTGAGTGGGGTGTTGGCTAGAGCTTCTCTAGCTGTGCTTAGTGACGGCAAGTGGGAGTGGTCTGTAGTCATTTGGGGGAGTGTATGTGGTCTGCGTCAGGGAGTGTGTTCCGCGGATGGGAGCTGTCTGATCGTTCTCTCCATCTTGCTGCTCTTAATTGTGCAGAGAGGGATCTGCGAGTGGGGGAGGGAGTGACAGTCTGAATCGGGGGGCTAAGGTTGGGGCGGGGGAAAGGGGCGGTGAGGTGCGCCAGTTTGGTGTGTGCTGTGGAGGGTGGGGGTGAGCTGTGTGGTAGAGGGGGTAAAGAGTGACTGCAGTGGCTCTCAGAGGAACCAGGTGTGGCCAGTGGATGACATGGCCTCTCAATGACTATATTGCGGATTGAGGAATAGTTTTCAGGGTGAGGGTTGAGTTCAAGGTGGAACAGGGCAACCTGTGTGACCTAACAAAGTGTTTTGTGTACCAGACTAAAACACAGCTAGATTCGAGTGTCCTGTGTAGTGGGAGAGAGCCCTAGACCTAACAATGCAGTTTGTGTACCAAATGAAACACAGTGAACTAACAATGCAGTTTGTGTAACAGATTATGTTATGTTTATTAAATTTATATAGCGCTTTAATCCAAAGCGCTTTACAATATAACAAGATACAATAATGGAAGAAGCAAGTTAACAAACATGAGACAAACCAGCGAAACAATATGTAGAACAGTTTCCTTGGATGTTGGAGGTGAGGGAAAGGTGAGAAGGCGGGGAGAGGGGGTTGAAAAGGGAAGAGGAACAAAATTCAAGTATGTGATATAAGGTCACGTAGATGTGAGGAAGGGAAGGTATGGGGCAGGGGAGAAGGGGAGGAGAGAAGGTAGGAGGTGAAGGGGGGGTGAAGAAGAAGGGCTTTCAAGGAGGTGCGGAAGGAGGATTAAACGCAGTGACTTAGCAGGCCTAGACCTAACATGTGTAAGTACTGTAATCAAAGACCCATGCTCTGCGGTAGTTGCATAAACCGAGGAACTGTTGTAGCTCCCGTGTCGTTTTTAGTTGAGGTGTGTCAAGTATTGCCTGTGCTCTCTCTGGTGCTATATGTCTGCCGTCCTGAGATATTAGCTGACCAATGTACAATACTTCCTTTTGGCAGTACTGTAATTTTACCTTGTACCCCTTTTCTGCGAATACAGTGAGCATGTGTACTGAGTTTTTCCGGCACACTTCCTCGGTGGTGCTGCAGATGAGAATATCATCTATGTACTGTAAAATTGTGCTTTCTGTTTGGACATTACCCAAATCCATCTGAATAACACTGTTGAAGATGGATGGTGATTCACAATACCCTGGTGGTAATCTGGTGTGTTTCCACTTTATGTTGCGGTACATGAAGCTAGTCAGATCTTGTGAATCTGGATGTAGTGGTATTGAGAAAAATACATTTTTTTAGATCAATAATGGTGAAACCTGTTGCTTCACCTGGGATGCCACATAGGATTGTGGCAGGGTTAGCTGCTACGGGGTACTCTGCTTCTACAATGTGGTTAAGGGGGTGTAAATCCTGAATTGCAATGCCTGCCAAACTGTGTGTCTGCAATTTTCAAATGGTGATCCGCCGTGTACGGTGCTTCGAGTGGTGACTCCTGGGAACCCCGCCCTTTTCCAAATTTCATCAGCTTCGTCACCCAACATGGAAATCAACAGACGCTTAACGTCATCCACTGCCGATCTGTGTCCCGCTGTTAGTTTCTCCATTTCGTAAATCTATTTCCCCGCCCCCCCCCCCCCCCCCCCCCCCACTCAAGGATTGCAATCTACACTGAATGTTCTCTTTGTCTGTGTGCTTCCATGGCACATAATGTGGCCTTGTCTCTCCCCTCTCTAATAGGGGCATTTTCTTCAGGTGTCTGTCTGTATTGCTGTATCTGAATGGGACCCCACTCATCCTCAAGTCCTGTACCTATGTCTGTTAGTCCTACTGCATGTGACATGTTTTTATCCCTGGTGTGCCCACCCCGCGGGCATGTGTGCCCTCTATTTTGGGTGATTGCTGCCCCATCTCTCCTGCGTCCTGGGAGATCCCAGAGCCTATTTGTTGTAAGGTGTTTGCGGGACCACCCCTTCTGTGGTGTCTTGAGTTATGTTGTCACTGTCCTGTCCTCTGCCCCTCTCTTCTTTTGTTCTTCACTGCCATGACATCCCTGTGCCCGTTTGTGTTAAATATAGTTTACCAGTCCCCTCCCTCACTTCATCACTGATTTTACCTTCTCCATCTACCTCCTCCTCCATATCGCTACAGAATCTGTTAGAGAATGTTATTTTTTTGTGCGGAAGTGGATAGCGTACAGTTACTGTCTCAAGATCGATGTTTGTGAAGCCACATGTATTCTCCTCCTCCCGACGGAGTGTTACTGCTCCCTGTCGTATGCACCTTGGACGTGCATGTGCTGCCCACTGTGCATCTGTTAGAGGTGTTTCTATTTTGTTGTCCTCCCCGTTGTTCTTCATCGCGTCTTTTCCTATCTAGTTCTTTTTTTATTGCTTCGCTCACTATTTTAAGTGTCTGCTCGTCCCTCTGATCACGTTCCCTTGCCATCCTTGCCTCCTTTAATCTTCCCTGTTCATACTTATGTTTGTTTCAATAATATTTTCTTTCTCCAAAGTGCCATTTCCTCTCTGCGCTTCTTCCCCTCCCTTTCTCTCTATCTCCTCCCTTCCCTTCTCCATTTCCGCAATTTGCTTAGCTCCCTTCATTTCTCTCTCAATTATGTCTCTCCCTTCCCTTTCTAACAATGCCAAATGCTCTTTTCGTTCCTGCGCCTGTAGTTTCAGTTCCCTTGCTATCTTTCTTTCACTCCCTCACCTCCTCTTCTAGTTTTGTTTCCTCGTCTCCCCACAGTTGCTCGCTCCTTACCACATGTGTTGTCCTTCCTCTGCACCCTTGTCCCAGCTCCAATTCTTCTATTGCCCTTGTTGACCTTCTGCCTCCCCTGTCGTCATCCCTTGTAATTTCAAGAGTACTTGTGCCGCCATCCATTCATCTGGACCTATTCCCGCAAACTCATTTTTTTGCACGGTGCAGCCCTTCCTTGTCGAGGCCTGGCTGTCGGCCTCCTCCCCACCTCCCTTGGTTTTGGACGCTTGCGGCATAAACCTTTGTGGCATATGGGGGCGGTTTATATGTGGGGTTTGAGTAGCCGTCTGTGCTTCTAATTCTCGTCGCTCCTTCACTTCGTTCAGTTTCTGTAATAGGTATAGGCCCCTGCTCCTCCTCCTCTTCTACGTCATCTGAGGTGGCGCGGGAGATGGGACGCATGAATCCACTCCCTCCTCCTTCACCCCCCTGCAAGCTTATCATCTATGGCCTGTTCTCCTGGAACATACGCCACAGCTCGAATATCTCCATACGTTTAGCTATGTGCTCTGTAAGTGAGTCATTAGTGATTGCAGCATGTCTTTGGAGAAACTGCCGTTAGGCACCATGGTCTAGCTATCTTTCCTTCCGTACCTTTGGACCATTGTACGCTGTACTTGACTATCTTGTGCTGGTAGAGAGGCAAGGATGTGCTGGATGGGAGTTACTAGTGTTCCTGGTCCGCTGTACGTTGTTCGCCCCACCCCTCCATGGTAGAACATGGCAGTTTTGTATTTTACCTGACCTCTAGTTGAGTCGATTCTCTGCTGTCACCACAGGGGTAAATAACGTTGTGTATTATACAGTGGAGTTTGTTGTCTACGAGCCTCTGTGGCTCTACACCATATGCAGCGTACTCTTGTACTGCCCCGCCTTCACCAGAGCTGCCGTTGTCCGGCACACCGCCTCAATCACGCACAGGTGCCATCCACACACTACCGCTCGTTCACCTGTCTAGCAATCCCAATGCCGTTCTGCTAATCCTTCACCGTTTACAACACAATGTCCTATGCAATAGCCTATGGGTGACGTCACCAGGCTAATGTTCACAGAAGGAAACAATTTGTGTGCGCACAGATCAACAACCCGTTATTTCAATCCGACATCGATAACCCACAACCCCAAAGCTGTCTTCCCACCTCCCAGGAGTGGAGTATGCTTGTCAATTCTTATGTGATTAAACTGCACCAGTCACGTCGTCTGACGTCTGATATGCCTGTCACCGGGGAGACTTAGCCAGTTAATCACCTACCACAATCTAAGATAGCTCCAGCTAACTCTTACGGGAAGTCCTCATCTACTCACCGAACTAGAACGTTTAACTCATAGGAATACCACACATCTGCATATACAGTCACAATCCAGACCTATCGATTTAACAAATCCCTGTTCAACACGAGAACCTGTTGCCTCGCGACCTGAATGCTCACTAAACACAGAAAAGGGACTTCTACCTCTGCTCCGATCACTAAACCCGCACGAGTGCTACAACCACTTCAACACCAAACATATGGCACTTTTTACATTCCCCTCATTCTATATACACAACCCCCCACTCTCACAAAGATGAGTTGCTAATTGTGTGGACCACATTTACTTTAGTTCCATGTCTGCCAGTGGCGCTCGCCCCGTGTGGACTGCGTGGACACCTCGCCAACCGCGGGCGGGATCATTTTTTAAGTCGGCTCCTGATGACCAATCTCTGGTTGCGCTGTCCGGTTGTCTCACTATTCCTGCGAGGGTCCTGCAGTCCTCCGAGGTCCAACGGCTGAGGAGGGAGCACCTGGCCGGGCTGACATCACAAATGATCTCGCTATGGCCTCCAACTTGTTAGGGGAATTTCTGGGCAGGCAAGGCCGTGCCAAGGGTCCGCGGCTCCCAACTCACGGAAGGCCCTAACTCCTTGCTGTGTCCCAAAGAAGTCGAGGTCCACGCAAGTAGCAAAGGAATATTATTACAAGCAACAAAACACACAGGGGTCATACGCATGGAGTAAGGTTCAGACACATCTCACTGCATGCTGGCTTGCAGGCCATTTTTCTAGACAGGTGACGTCACAAACAGCGTCACTCAGCAGCCTTCCTCCCCAAACCTAACAGTGCTCAGGATTGGCCCCCGAGTGGTAGGTCCAGTATAGGACCCTATAGAGAACAATTATTAGGGGATGGTGCTGTGTCAGGTGGTATACCTGGATCGTCCCTAAAAACTGTTACTTTTAAAATGTTGCATTGGTTGAGCCCTGTGATTGGTCGGTATCCTCTGCCATCTGCCCCTGGACCCAAGGGTCTTGATTGGTCAGGCCACAGGCCCCCAAGTCCAGGACAAACTCTGTTCCCAGCCCGCGAGACTCCTGTTTATGATACATGTATACTATGTGTCAGTGAGGTGCAACTATGTCTCTATGTTATACAATAGTGTGAAGAAGACTAATGCCATGAGAGCGCTCCATTCTCATCGTACACAGTGGCTGGAGAGTAGCGATTATGTTGCGAACTGCTGTCTGGTCGTGAGACGGCTGCTCCTTTCCCATCCTCTGAGCTTTGGCCCAATATCAGCTCGGCCGGATCACGTGGTAGGAGACCATGGTTGCAGGCTTAGTTGCTTCGAATTAGCTTGTATTTTACAGGGAATATGCTTTACTGCAGCTGGTGTCACCTTGGCTCTGTGTGTGGTATGTCACTTTGCAACATCATAGCCTTGGCTGCCATCGCTCTTATCATGGCTATTCTGCTTGCACAGCATCTTGCAGCTTGAGATTTCTGTCAGACGATCCTGGCTTACTGTATTTACTAAGGCCTACGCTGGCCTTTATTGTGGATTCTCCATAGTGTCCGTAGGTTATCGTGTTATGGTCGGTCAGGTCCCTTGAGTGCTCCTGTCTTTCCATAGGGGTTAATTGCAAGTAAGCATCAGCAAATATGTACACAAGCTCTTCTGGTGGCTTGCGTTTCTGTGTTGCTGTAGCGAGCATAAGTGGCAAAACAATAAACCTGCACAGTATGTGTATGTCACTGTCCTAACTCATAGAGCTGTACGCGTGTGTTCTTCATGTAGATTGGTGTTTGAGTGGCCCAATCGTGCGGATTGCAGGTGTGCTTCCTGTCGGACATAGCTATGTCATTTTGACGTCTCTAGCAACTTGAGGCGTGGCTTCTTGGTGCTGTTAGTTGATTCTGTCTATGTAATCGTCTCCAGCTCTGTCTTGTCTCTCCTCGTCCACACTAGGCAGAATTCGTATTGCTGCAGGGTTGTAAGGTCGGTTGGTAGGGTATCTTTTGCAGTGGTCATCTATGGTGGGAGTGGTGGGAATTGGTGTAAGCTCATGCGATCGGCGGCCATGATGTCATTGGTGCTTCGTCCAGTGAGGCGGTCTATCAGGAGGGAAGGCAGTTTCGGATTTTCCCTCTTCACACTCCTCAGTGATTGCTGCGGCCTCACTCTTCTCCAAGCCGCAGTCTTTTTCTGCGTCCTCGGCTCTCCTAGTCAAGGAGGAGAAGATCTTGGAGGCATATGGAAAGAAGGTCTATTCCAACGCCTCCCTACACCTTTGTCAGTCTAATGCGGACGCCATGCTTGCAGCCGTTAACCAGAGGCTTTGGCGGGAAATAGCCGACTTCCTTCCGGAACAGAGTCAGGCGCGCTTCAAGGCAGGGCTGGCAGAAGCAAACATTGTCCCACCGTGGCGCATGGAGACACCTCAGGCTGTGCCATCTGCATCGCCACGGACATAAGGACTGCCTGGCTACAGGTCACCAAGTTCAACCTCGACGTCCAGGAATGCATATTGGACCTTCCATTCAAGGGTGGCAACCTCTTTCCTTCCACCGCCAATGAGGAACTGGATAACAAGAAAAGGATTTTGCAGTCTGTGAACAGTTTATCTATCCTCACGAAGTCCACGCTCAAGACGTACAGCCAGATGAACCAACATTCCGACAAGGTGTGGACCTTTGGCAGGTTCTGGGGCTTCCAGGAACAAAGGTCAAGGCAGCCGGACCGATCTCCAAGTCAGCACCGGCGTAAGCAGCACAAGGTGGGTAATAAGGGCTTCTTTCAGTCCCCCTTCTCAGCCCCAGCCTCAGAGGAGAAAAAAGGCATGACACGCCCCTGCGGGTTCACATGTCTCCAGTGGGCGGTAGGCTGTCCCTTCACGCAGAGTATTGGCGCGCGAGGTTCACGAACCCCTGCATCCTCTCAGTAGTGTCCATGGGCTACCGTCTACCGGTTCCTCCCTCCCCTCTCTCCTCCACTGCCATAGATTGGGACAGAAACTCTGTTGACGGAAATTCGATTGCTCGTAGAGAGTCAGGCAGTGGAAGAAGTCCCAGCCTCCCAGCGGGGTATGGGCTTCTACTCCAGGATTTGCACCATACACAAGAAGAACCGCAGTGGCATGAGAGTTGTGTTGGACCTTTCCACCTTGAACCTTTCCCATCCTCTTCAAAAGTTCAAGATGGTTACCCCAGAGCTTATTGCGGACACACTGTGCAGGGAGACTGGATGTGCTCTCTGGATCTAAAGGACGCATACCTACACGTCCTGATTTGACAGCCTCATCTGTCCTTTCTGAGGTTCAGGAGCATGGGCTTCCATTTCCAATACAAGGTTTTACCATTTGGCCTCAATTCAGCCCCCAGTGTCTTTACCAGACTGATGAATGAAGTGACAGTCCTTCTCAGGGCCCAGGGTCACCATGTCTATCCTTAACTAGACGACCTGCTCGTCAGGGCGAGAACCCCAGAGGCAGTCGACCACACCTCCTCCGCCCTCATGCATACACTACACGAATTGGGATTTTCCATCAATCTCAAGAAGTCACAGCTGGAGCCTACGCAGAATCGAATGTTCCTGGGTCTCATCTGTGATAGGAGCTCCAAGAAGGTTCTTTCCTCTGAGGACAACACCACAGCCATCAAGTGGGCCACAGGTCATTTCCTCAGCAGAGCAGTGACCTCAGCGTGGTGGTACCATCTCTTGGGTATCATAGCGGCATGTCTACTGGCAGTGCCATATACGAGGCTCAAAATGAGAAGATTGCAACTGTACTTTGCAGCCTCAGGGAGTCAAGAACGGGGTTCCCAGGCGGAACGCGTCAGCATCCCTTCCTTTCTCCACCAGGCCCTTATCTGGTGGAGCATGGACTGCACCCTGAGGATAGGCAGGCCCTTCAGGCAGCCAGCTCTGCAGGTCACCATCACCACAGACTCTTCCTTGGAGGGCTGGGGAGCCACTGTGGACAACCACAGCGTGCATGGAGTTTGGTCTCTTCAGGAACAGGGGGCCCATATCAATTGGCTAGAGCTGAAGGCAATTTGGCTTGCTCTCAGTCTCCTTCCGATGATCAGTGGCAAGATGATCCTCATCCAAACTGCCAACTCCACCATAATGTATTACATCAACAAGCAGGGTGGTACCAGATCCCCTACCCTATGCGCCTTGGTAGTCAACATTTGTAAGTGGGCCCTGGAAAACAACATGCCCTTGAGGGCAATCCACCTCCCGGGGGAGTCCAACCTGGAGGTGGACAAGCTCAGCAGACTGGCTGCAGACAACTACGAATGGCAGTTGGACGAACAAGCCCTTCAGGGATCTTCAACATATGGTGTCATCCTCAGGTGGATCTCTTTGCCACCTGGTCCAACAGGAGGTGCCCCCAGGTCGTGTCCTGGCAGGGACAGTGCTAAGGCTCTCTGGGCGACGCGATGCAGATACAATGTGACAATATGAAAGCATATGCCTTCCCTCCCACTCACTTGGTCCACAGGGTAATCTGCAAGATCAGGGAGGCCCGGCACCTCCAGGTCATCCTGATAGCTCTGTGGTGGCCCGCAAGGCCATGGTTCTCCGAACTACTCAGCCTGCCGGAACAGGCCCTGGTGCATCTTCCACTAGGTCCAGCTCACCTACTCTCACAGCAGGGGGGGGGGCACGGTCATCCACCCCTCCCCCCAGAAACTAGCTCTCGCAGCATGGTTCCTGAACAGGTCACACTAAGGCATTTACATCTGTCTCAGGCCAACCTGGACATCATACAGGGAGCTCGGAGCGAGGCTCCAGGAGCCAGTACACAAGCAAATGGACTAGGTTCTGCCACTGGGCTTCGTCAAAAGAGGTCAATCCATTGACCTGCACTCTGGACAATGTCCTATCCTTCTAGGAACACCTCACACACTCAGGGGTGCAGGTGGACACATCTCACACCTATTTGGCAGCAATCAGAGCCTAACTGAACTCGGAGGAGGTTTTTCTTCCACTAATCTGGTGGTTAAAAGACATCTGGCAGGCCTGACCAGGCTCTACCTGCCCATCACGAAGCCACACCCAGTGTGGGATCTTAACCTGGTCTTGGGCGCCCTTGCTCATAAACCATTTAAGCCTATGGTGTCCACAGACATCAAGCTAGTCATTTTTAAGACAGCCCTACTAGTGGGACTCACGTCTGCATGCAGGGTCAGTGAAATCCAGGCACTGGTGGTTTCAGAGCCTTATACTACTTTCCATAAGGATAAGGTGATGCTTAGAACACACACTGTATTCTTACCAAAGGTGGTCATTTCTTTCCACCTGAATGAGGAGATAGTATTACCCACCTTCGCGGACCCTAAGGACGATGTTCAGAGGGTTCTGCACTGTCTGGACGTCAGACGTGCTCTAAATTTCTACCTGACAGGACTAAAAGCTTCTGTAAATCGGAAGCTCTCGGTCACCTTTGGTGGGCCAAGGCCAGGCTATCGAGCTTCTAAAGCCTCCAGAGCAAGATGGATGGTGGCGGCCATCAAAGAGGCCTATGATGGGCAGCACAAACCACTCCTGGCAAATATGCATGCCCACGCTATCAGAGCTAAAGCTACAGCATGGCTTTTCGGAGACACGTTCCGTGGCAGGTAATCAGCAGGGCGGCTACCTGGGCTACGACTTCGGCCTTCTGCAAACAATACTGTTTGGATGCCAGCTCCAGGTCGGGCGCGGCTTTTGGGCAAGTAGCATTAAGGAACTTGTTTTCTTAGGAGGGTCACCTCTCCACTTTGGGGCTACAATTCAGTTGAAATCGCACATGCAGTATGGAGGAAAGGGGACGGGATGTAGGAGTAATAATAAGTTACTCACTGTAATGACCAACGTACTCATTGTCCCCTTTCCTCCAAAAGTCCCACCGTCCTCCCCCTTGATAAAACTGGTGTCATTAGGCAATGGTAAATATTGTCGACACGTCCAAGGGGACAGAGGGGGGGGGGGGGGGGGCGGGGGAAGAGTCAGGGGAGCGCATGCCCCTGCGCGCCTCTAAATTTAAAGGGAAAGACTTTTTTTCTGGTTTAAAAGGTTCTGTCTCCTGGTCCTAACGAGGGACGCCCATGCAGTATGGAGGAAAGGGGACTATGGACTAGGAGTACATTAGTCACTACGGTGAGTAACTTGTAATTGACTGATGCTGGGCAAATGGCAATACGTTGTGAAGGTTTACGTTCATGCAGCAAGGGGCCTTAAGCCATGTTGATTATTGCTATACAGGAGGGAGTTTTTGAGTGTGGAAGCACGTTGTGGAGTCTAGACGGTGTGAGACGAGGGTCAGAACGTGCAGCTATGTGCAGGCAAAAAGACAGCAGGGTACAATAAACGGCCCAAGACTTGGCAATTGCTTTTTGGGCCATTTAACGTCCCTCACTGGGTTGGTCGATGCACTTTGTTACATATGAATTATTTGTAAGCACTTGGATGAGATTTTAGCGCTCAAGTGTCAATTGTTACCCTCTCCTAGTACCACATAGATGGAGTTATTACTGCTCTCTCGCCCCCAATGTGGCAAGAATTAAATACAAGAAAAAAAGGGGTACATTAATCTAATACAAGTATGAACTCTTAAGATTGTTTTTTGTGCAATATTAAATACCTTAATTATGGTTAAAGTACTCATTACTTTTGTAAAAAAAAATATATATATAAGAAATTAGAGATTTTCACTTGCATCACCACTCTGATTAAACACATATGCCACTTCGATCAAATAAAAAATAAAATAAAGAGGAAGTCAACTGACATCCTGTAGTAGGCAACCTGCAAGGAAATCAACACGGACAAGTTCTCAAAATACAATTCGCTTAATATTCATTCGTAACCCCAATAAACAGCACAGAAACTAAACCAAAGTAGTGCCGCTGCTTTTATCCGACATTGTCTCTCTCAAACAGTGAACATTAGCTGCGTGCCTTTTGCAATCCAGACAGTTAAGTAGCTCAGTAGATGTTCAAATGGATGTAAATTCAAGGCCTTCTAATTGAGCTCTGAACTCAGGCTCGGGTGGTGTATGTTCTGCGCCTACTAAATTCCGTTATTTGCTTGGGAACCAGATGTTTCCAGCAGAGCAGTTCAATCTTTTAACCAAATGAAGAGAAACTGAACCGAGGCTATAAAGTTTTATTTTTGTTTGCCTTTCAAACAGATAGCAGAATTACAGAAGGTAAAGGACTTCATTTGCGTTCCGCTCTGAACAGGGCAGCATGAAAATGTTGACAAGCGGAACCCTGTGTCCTTGATCGCTATTGAGGAAAGTAGTTTCTCCACCCACGGATAATTTCTTCGCGGAAAGTACCCGAAACAAATTGCACTAGAAAATGCCAAATTGCTCTCACATGGCAAATATGCCTTTCCATAATATTGTTGAGTTCATTATTAACGTGGTTTTCAAAAGCATATACCAGGCCGCAGGGCTCGCCAGATTACCTTACATTTTGTATTGAGCCCGCGTAAAACGAACAATGGCAGAACTTATGAAAGAAGGGACATCACTAATAATACGAATTGGCATAACTTAAGAGGCAAGCACAACTCATCAATAAACGATTAGAGGGGTTGGATTTAGGTAGTCACTTGAAAGCACAACTAATGTGTCTGACCAGTTGCATTATTATACAAATTAATAAATACATAGAGAGAGAGAAAACAAAGGGGGTTCTGGGAGTCTCTCTACCAGCACGAACACAGCCCTTTGACCTGTTCTTGGGTGGATGGCCCCTGGGAGAGTCTCAACCAAGTCTTTAGCTCACTGTCCATGGGCTGTATTCCTGCTGGTAGAGAGACTCCCAGAACCCCCTTTGTTTTGCATATTAAGTAACTTTGGGTCTCACCCTAAGTTACCAGGAGAATCCAGACGTGGACCCCTTTCCCACTGTTCTCACAGAGGCACAGCTCCACCTTACTGATGATGCCCAACAAGGCTGAAACACGTGTCTGGGGTTGGGTGCTGGACTGCCCCTGGGCAGGACAAAGACTGATATGCAGGGATATTTCTTCTCTGTGAAAGGGACAGTGAGCTAAAAACTTGGTTGAGACTCTGCCAGGGGCCATCAACCCAAGAACAGGTCAATGGGCTGTGTTCGTGCTGGTAGAGAGACTCCCAGAACTCCCTTTGTTTTGCATATTAAGTAACTTTGGGTCTCACCCTAAGTTACCAGGGGAATCCAGACGTGGACCCCTTGCTTACTGTTCTCAGAGAGGCACAGCCCCACCTCACTGATGATGCCCAACAAGGCTGAAACACGTGTACGGGGTTGCTGTTGGTACTCTTGTTCAGAGGAGAATTGCCTAGCATTTTGGTGCTGGACTGCCCCTGGGCAGGACAAAGTCTTATATGCAGGGATATATTCTCCTAAATTATCATTCATACACCAACATTCCATCAGCATGCATTCCTGGGCAGTAGTACAGGACAAGACCATCTTACGCGGTAGGTAGACAGGTGAACGTTCAGACACTGACAGATCACGACAGACCCACCTGGCCCGCCTCTCACATCCAGCTCAGGCACCCAACTGACATCCATGGAACACTCACCCACAGCACTCACTCAACATTCTCCTAAGCGGTCTATCGTTCATAAACCAACATTCCAACAGCTTTCTAACCAATGGTCCAGGACAAGACCAATTCACATTACAACAGCAGGAATTCATTGTTTCAGCTCACTGTCCATAATTGTCCTAAACTGATCAGGCCAGAGCATGGAGCTCTGGGGATTCAATGCTGCAGTAACTACTAGTAACTCGGTTTTTACTAGGGTGCATCTTAAAAACGTCTGCTTTTATTGTGATCATCCTGTGTCTGGTGATGTGAGATCACGATCACCCGTTAACTTGCTAAAAATGGGTATAGCAAGGACAGTGCCTCAGACGCATAACCGGTGCAACTGTGTCAGGAGGGGAAAGTGGCCTCCAGTATTGAAGGCTGCAGACAGAACCAATAGGACCACAGCCCTCACACCACAGGCAGCCAGCTACCCCCGTCAGCTGATCAAACATGTTTGTAATCATGAGTTCGGGACTACAGCCAGAGCAGAAGAAAAGTGAGCTCTATCAAGTCGATTATCGAGAATCGTCAAACTTGATTAGGACTGCACACTAAGGCTATTTAGCCAAAAAACGGGAGTTGTGAAATTGATCTAAAATTAATTTAGACTCCCTTCAGAGTCCAAGTTCCTGAGAGAGTTTCAAATGTTGCTAATTCTTAAAAGAAACATTTGCAATATAACTGTTTAGGTTTGTCCCTCAGCTGTTTCAGCAGAGCTATGATGCCAATGACACTATGAATGTTTAGTTCTAGGTGGCAAATACCTAACGGGGTACAGAAACAACACACACAGCGCTGACGATCTGGAAATCCAAATACAGGGGTCTGTTATACTGTGTGCTATTAGTCCAGTTATATTAGTTGCAACTGGCCTCATCCCAGATTCTACATCCAGATGCAGGAATTGGGGTCAGTGATGGCTCGCTCCAAGTACAAACTGTATTTTTTACCTAGACATAAAAGGTATATTTCAAAAAGCTTACAATCCCAGAAAACACAATCTTAGTTGGATCCTAGTTTAAAATAAAATGTCTACTGCTTGCTTACCAATCATGTTCAGCACAAAAGCAAGAAGTAGAGATTGTAGGGGAGGCATGGTATCACAAGTATGACACTGACACAAAAGATACAATTTGTAAAACCTTTATTAACTTTGTGGGGTTTGGAAAAACTCCTACGCTGCCCTATAACTAAGATGGGAGTCGTCTCGACCATCCTATAATAAAGAAAACAGACTTAGTCATGTCTGTTAAATCAAAATGGCCTATGCCAGGGTCTGGCTCCAAAGGTGATGGCTGTGCCCTGGCCACCTGAGAGAGAAATCCCCGGGGACTAGCAGTTGAGACATCCTCTGGTTTCTCACATACCCTTCCCCTATGTGATGTAGCCGCATCCGTTTCACAGGGAAACCGAGAAAGGCAATCTACGTTCCCCTGTTCTTTACCTTTTCGTTGTTCCATAGTGAAACAGTAGGGTTGCAGGTCTAAGAACCATTGCATGACTCGAGGGATAAAGTCCTTTCATTGACTTATCTATACTAAAGGTGAGTGGTCGGTGACAAATGTGAACTTCCTGCCTAAAAGATAGTATCTTAGATGGACAATTGCCCATTTGATGGCAAGGGCTTCCAATTCCAATATCGAGTAGTTCTCATGTGGAAAGAGTTTACGAGTAGTGAATAAGATGGGGTGTTGTAATCCATTGCATATTTGCGATAAAACTGCTTCTAATCGTGTGAGAAGGCATCAGCTTGTAAAAAGAAAATTCTTTGGAAAAGTCTACTACTTTTAGGATTGAGATTCAGCATTTCTTAGCTTGTCTGTTAACCTGGCTGTTTTATCTGAAAGTTTTGGGATAAACCTATGGTAATAACTAATCAATCCTAGGAATGTCCTGAGGTCTCTCTTGGTCTTGGGTGTAGAGGCATCTAGGACGGCTTTCACTTTTTCTCGCTGTGGCTGGATGGTACCGTTCCCTACAAAGAAGCCTAGGTATTTCATGGCTGATTGAGCCAGCTTACTTTTGGATGGATGCAGTTAGGCTTGCCTCTCTGAGGGTTCTCATAATAGTGGACAGATGGAAAAGATGGTCTTCCCAGGTTTTACTATGAATTACTATGTCATCAATATATGCCCCACAGAAATCAGAGTAGGGCTGTAGTATCCTGTCCATAACTTGTTGGAAAGTGCCAGGGGCACCATGTAGTACAAAAGGGAGGACTTTATTCATTTTTATTTATTTACGTGCTTGTAGAGCGCCGTAAGCCATCAGGGCACGTAACATAAAACATAAATTACAAACAGGATTTATAACGCTCTAACCTAAACTGACTGGATAGCCGGGTGCTGAAACCCTCTTATTTAATCTGGGTTTTAAGGCTTTTTCGGAAGGTAAGGTAGCTTGGCTCGATGTTCCATTTCTTAGCAGCCAGGACAGGGAAGGCCCTTCCCAGGCCTGTTGCACGGCTGTGGCAAGGCACTGTAATCCTGCCTTGCACCTCCGATCTCAATGAACGATTTGGGATATAGCGTGCCATTTTCTTCTTGAGATATACCGGTGCAGTGCCATACAGGCACCTGTGCATTAGTGTCAAGGTTTTGAACTACATCCGATCTTCAATTTTGAGCCATTGCAGATCTTTCCTTTCAATGGAGATACGATTGTTTTCCTTCATACCTTTGATAATTCGCACAGCATTGTTTTCCATGATCTGACATCTCTCTATGCAGTTTTTAGTGGCCCCGAGCATCAGGGAGTTTCCATAGTCTAAACGGGACAGAATTGTTGCCCTTGCAATCGCGGCACAGTTCTTCTCGCTTATGAATGGCCGGATAGATCTAAGTAAGCAGAGATAGTAGGAATTGTTCTTGTGTAGATAATGAACCTGCGCTTCTGCTCCCAAAGATGCCTCTATGATCATTCCGAGGGTTTTAACCTGATCCGACACCTGGATAAGTGTGTCCTGGATGTGAAAGGCCTCGTAGTCTGGCCCTAATTTAGCTCGGGCTTGACGGCTGCCAAAGATCATCATCTCCGTCTTTTTGTTGTTGAGGCACATCCAGTTGCCCTCCATCCAATTCTCTATGAGGTTATCCAGTGTGGAGATTTTGGCCCTATCCTTTAGATAGTCACCGTCCAGCTATACCACCAGATGGGTGTCATCGGCGTAGTTTGTAATAAAACGCGCCAATGTTTTCCAGTAATTCGCACAGGCAACGCATCTACAAGTTGAAGAGGAGAGGGGATAAGCTAGCCCCTTGCGGGACCAACGTTTGTGGGCTGCTTTGGAGAAACCCCCCCCCCATCAATAGATTTTTGCCTCCCAGTCGGCTAAGTGATGTCAACCACGCCAGTGCTTCCTTGAAGCAACCGGCCATTTTGTCCAGGACCAATTGTAATAATTGGTGATCTACTAAATCAAATGCAGCGCTCAAGTCCATGAGCATCAGCAGCCCTGTTTTACCCTTATCAAGAATACTAAGCATTTGGGACTGTAAGTTCAACATGGCAGTCTCCGTACTGTGGGCCTCATCACGACTTTGGCGGTAACCCTTAAATCCGGCGGTCGCGCTATTACCGCCGGATTTAAGGGTCTGCCAAATCAGGACGTCGGCGGATTTCGCCCCAGCTCTTGGCTGGGGGGAAAATCCACCGAAAATTCGCACTGTTACCGCCAGCGGGAAATCCACCGGCGGTAAGAGTGCAAATTTTCCCCATTGAGCCCAATGGGGAATGGGGCATTCCTGAATGGGCTCAATGGGGAATTACATTACTGCCGAACTCGTGATCCGGCGCTATTAGCGCCGGGGAGTTTGACGGTAGAACTAATACCGCCGGTGTTAACGCCAAAGTCGTGATCAGGCCCTGTGTGCGGAAGCTGGATTGTTGGTCGTGCAGGATGGAATTAGCGTTGACATGCTTCTGTAGTTGGGATGTTGCTATTTTGTCCAGGACCTTGAGCATGAAATTGCAATTGGTAATAGGGCGCAGATTACCTGGGTCCTTGGAGGTCTAGGCCTATTATTTTGAATTGTCCCAGTGGTGTCGAGAAAGCGGTCTTTTCCTCATCAGGTCCATGCACTGGGACCTGCCAATATCCTAGGGTTGAGAGGAAGGTGGCATTTCCAAGTTTATCTATTAAATCATCAATGCATGGCATAGGATAGGCAGAGATGGTGTTAACATGACTGAAATCTATGCAACACCTCCAGGAATTATCATGCTTTGTTACCAGCAAAATAGGGGAGCACCATGGACTCAATGTTTGCCTTCAGCATTTTTTTTTCCACTTACTCAACCACTATTTGTTTTCATGCTTCTGGGAGTCTGTATGGTTTCAGATGGACCTCTTTTCCCTTTGGGGTTCTGATATAATAAGTACCATGTATTCTCCCTGGTTTCTCGCAGAATACATTGGGGAATGCCATAATAAGATCATTCAAATCTTGTTTCTGTTTAGGTAGTTCATGGGTCTCATTATGAGTTTGCTGGTATAGTAACAACGGTACCGGTAAGCTTGTCGGTACCGTTGTTACTGTACCAGCAGACTACGAGGTCTGCTTGCGGGTGCCTTTTCGCCCGGCACCCGCAAGCAGACCATGTTGGATGCACCGGCACCATTCACGAATGGAGCAGGTGCATCTGCCTCTATATTCCCATTGAGCCCTATGGGGGTCAAATGGGAATGGGAAGCATTTTTTTCCAGCGCCCAGGAATGTGCAATTACCGGGTCTGGCAGGGCCGTAATGACCCAATAATTGCCCATTCCCGGGAGCCGGAAAAAAAATGATACCGGAGGGGCTACCGCCAATCTAATAATGAGGCCCCTTGGGTTATAGGTTCAGAGTTGTCTATCTGCTCGGGTACCAAACAAGACAATACAGAGGTGGTGGAGGGGGAAGGATTTTCTTTCCATTCCTTTAAGAGATTTACGTGGTAGAGGTGGGTCTTTTGCTTTCTATCAGATTGAGCTATTTTATAGCTTCCTCTTTGTTCTAGTACCTCATAGGGCCCATGCCACTAAGAGAAGTTTATTTTCAGGTAAGAAAACTCGTACCTTCTGTCCTACTGAAAAAGATCTTCACCTTCTTGTCATAGGTGGACTTCTGTTGAGCCTGAGCTTTCTCCATGCGAGTGTGGACTAGACTCCGGGCGAGCTTAATGTGCTCTCGCAAATGGGTAGCTGTCTGTGAGAGGGCAATGGGTGCCTCTTCTCAGGTCTCCTGGAGCATGTCTAAGACATCCCTTGGTTCTCTACCGTAGAGTAGTTCAAAAGGCAAGAATCCAAGGGGTGCGGGAGGGGTCTTTCTTACTGCAAATGGGGCCCATGGGATCATGCGATCCCAGTCCTTCCCATCCTCATCTACCAATTTTCTTAAGATCATTTTAAGGGTTTTGTTAAATCTCTACCAATCCGTCCGTTTGGGGGTGGTAAACTGAGGTTCTTAAGTTGCCAATGTGTGGTAATTCCTTGACTTCAGCCATAAGCTTACTCATGAAATTGGATCCCTGATCCATGAGAATTTCCTTGGGGAAACCAACCCTAGAATAGAAGGGTAATAAGTGATTTAAAATTTGCTGGGTTGTGTTCCGCATGGGAAGGGCTTCTGGGTACTCGGTAGCAGAATCAATGATTACGAGAACATATTTATTACCCAGTCTAGAAGTTTCCAATGGTCAAATGATATCCATCCCAATTCGGGAGAAGGGACTTCTATTATCGCTAATGGGTTCAGAGGGGCAGGTAAGGAAATATGTGAACGGGGCTTTTTGGCATATTTCACACATCTTCTGTAGGGAACGTTCTGGGCTTTCGGCCCACTGCTCCCGTCCCTTGGTCCGTTGCGCTGTTCCAGTAGGGTCACCCTGGAAGTTCTGCTTGTGCTCATCTTCCACCTTGCTCAGAGTGTATCTCTAGGTTCAGCCTTTTATCCGTGTGAGGAGAGCTAATTGGAATCAGATGAAGTCAAGTGTCTGACCCGATAAGTGGGACATGTCCAGTACGATATATAAGAGTTAATGTTTTTACTCTGTCACCCTCTTCTCCGGCCTAGTGTTTGTGCAAAAAGAGAGGGTGGTACTTTGGATCCTAAAAAATGGGAAGGGTTGGAGGTACAAAAAAGGGGGGGAATACTGAGTCTCACCATCGGCTGCCTCACCCAAACTCCCTGAAGACCCCTCAACCGAGTGATCCTCCCGCACTGGTCCACCCCCAGGTTCTGGATCCAAAGGCGATGGCTGTGCCCTGGCCACCCGAGAGAGATCCCTGGGGACTAGCAGGTGAGCGACACCCTGCAGTTTCTTACAATCTCTAGTGAGACCAGGTTGAAAAGTAACCTAAGAAAGACTTGGTTCTGAGCTCTAGAACTGTGCTGAGAGAAAATGGCAGCTTACGCTGGCAAGTCTTCCCTGGTAGCCCAGCAGCAGCTTCCAACTAATCTTCCACCAACAGTACATTGACACAAGAAGCAAGGGAAAAAATGGATTACCCTGCACTAGACCCAAAGCAGTGGCAAGGGCCCTACCCCGATTGGGCATTCAGTCAATCATCAGTGATCTCTTTAATAACCCACAGACAATCCCAAGTGGAGAGGTGAGAATTTTGGGTGCAGCTTTTGAGTCGAAACTGACTATTGGAAACAAAGGTTGGCAATCGAAAGCACAGGTCTCAAAGGGTTATATAGGATTTTACCGAAGACAATTTCACAGAGGTAAGGTTTCAATGAAAAAATACTGAATGTTATTTTGTAATCTGGGGAGGCAGTTGGCTGGTCCAATTTTAACCCCTTAGCCCACTCCCATATATAATATATACAAATATATATATATATAAATAATTTAAGTATTTTTTCGGTATTATGGTTTTTGGTAAAATGACTTGGTACCGCCTCACAGTTGTGAAAAGGGCAAAAAAAATAATAGCTACTAAACCTACAATGTTCTGACAACATGAACAGATTATGGGTGAAAAAATATGAAGCTTGCATAAGGGCCAACAAGAGAAGGCTAAAGAAGTTCAGGAGGAACTGGAGATTCAATTTAAGAATTATACCATAGCATTAGTGGAACCGTTTTTCAATACATTGCCAGACCTCACCACCTACAAATGCCAACCATTCTCTTTTATTATCTTTCCAAAATATAAAATGGTCATCATTAAACCTCAGCCAACAGACCATTTCCTCAGAGATTTTCTCATTTTCAGGGGTCTAAACTATATTCTTTTCCTACCAGCCCATGGTGAGGTTGGAATATGATGTGGCAAATGTAGCCCCCATTGCTGTCCCCCTCACCTTGTGGTAGAAAGAACAATTGAGCCAAAAGGAATTGTGGGTCAAACAAAACAATCTCAAATTATTTCTAATGACTCAAAAAAAAATCTGAGTTCTAGTGCCCAAAAAGAATTTACATGCTGTTAACCCCAAATCATGATTAATAGACATATATAAGAAAACCACTTCAAGAGTGGCTACAATCATGCCAGGCTCCCAAGGGATCTCGTTAATATGCTTGATGAAGTCAGTGGTATCTCCTAAGTAGGCTGGTAATGCTGAAACAAGAGGCTTAATGGTTTAATCAACAAATTAGGACAGATTTTCTAGCACTCACGACTTGTGCACCATCAGTAAAAAAGATATGGTCGGGATCACTGGCATTGAAGGAAGAGGACATTTTGCAACATCATCAAAAATGCCATGATCTGACCACTTGTAAATAAGTTAAGACAATTCTTTTGATATGATGGAAAATGGGTCTGCTGCCAGTTTTGCATAATAAGAGCAATCCCTTAATTGTCTACTGGCTTCTACAACAGTCTGAATGATTTAAAAGAACCAAGTTAAAGCCCCAATCTGAGGGCTTTATAATCAAACCAGTGAGCTGTGTAAGCTCATAAAGTTTGCTTCTGTCGCGCTGTTACATTTTTAGAAGGACTAAAGTCAAAATGATGCAATTTCTTCAAATCATTAATGACTTAGTCCTGAAATGCTGCCAGACAGCCAGCAGATATAGGGGGGATTGAATTTCGATTTAGGTGTGATACTGGTATCCCTGGACCAATCAGTATCAACCCCAAAAGTCATTTATATATGGATCTACACCTGGCTGGCAAATTGGAAATTTGCTTGACGGAAAAGTTGGTGGCCGAGAATGTTTCCGGGGTGGATGGCACTCCATTAGTGTCAGGCCCAGTAACAGTGCACCAAAAATCTTATCATGCTCTGCCAAGGAGGAGCCAAGGAGGAGATTTCCTTCGACCTTATTCAAGCACCACAGTTCCAGATAATTTTGGGAATACCCTGGTTGGAAAAACACAATCCTGTCATCGATTGGTGTTCAAGAACCTTGATTTTCAGTTCAGGTGCCAGAAAACTTGTGTTCTCACAGGATGGTTTGCCATTTTTTCAAGGATGAATATATTTGCCTACACGAAAATTACAGGAACAAGTGATGGAAAATTACCACAGTACCTTGATGGAAGGTCATCCGGGAGTAACTAAAACATTGGAAAAAGTCAAGGGATTCTATTGGTGGCCCACGTGGTGAAAGGATGTAATACAACATATCAAAACCTGCGGAAATTGCGCTCAAAATAAATCACAGAAAACTAAACCTGCCGGTCTTCTGAAACCTTTAAACGTTCCACCACTTCCTTGGCATACTCTCTCGTTAGACTTCATCACCGATTTGCCCAAAAGCAATGGATTCAACACCATTTTGGTGGTGGTGGACCTTTTTTCTAAGATGGCGCATTTTGTGGCCTTGAAAGGGTTACCTACCGCATCAGCTTTGGCGAAGATATTTTTGGAAAATATCGTAAGGTTACATGGCTTCCCTTCTGTTGTGGTATCGGAGAAGTCAATTTGTTTCCGAATTCTGGAAGAAATGCTGCAGAATGGCCAAGATTGATGTACGTCTGTCCACTAGTTACCATCCACAAACAGATGGGCAAACCGAGCGCACAAATCAAACGTTGGAACAATACCCCAGGTGCATGCTCCACCAAACTGAAGATTCTTGAATGAAAATTTTATGGATAGCTGAATATGCTTACAATAATTCTGTGCACTCTTCCACTGGATCAAGTCCATTTTTCACCTTATATGGTCGGCACCCTCGCACCTCAGTCTATGATCCGCCTGAATTATTGGAAATGCCAGCAGTAAAGACCTTGCACAATAATATAGTCACCACCGTTGCCAAATCAATCAAACAGTTGTCCTTAGCGAAGGTTTCTCAGAAGAAGTTCGCAGATCGCAAGCGAAAGGATTCTCCAGTATACAAGGTGGGGGTTCAGTTCGGCTAGCAACCAAGAATCTTGCATTAAGAGAAGCCCGGAAGTTTCTTCCAAGATTTTTGGGACCCTTCACTATTGAAAAGGTCATCAATCCAGTGGCTCTGAAACTGACACTCACCAAAAACATGAAAATCCACTCAGTATTCCATGTGTCCTTGTTGAAGGCTGTTAATCCAAATACACGAATTCAAAAGCCTCCAGCTCCAGTTGTTTTGGAAATTGATCAGCCGGAGTTTGCAGTCAAGGCTATCCTAGACTCAAAGGTGGTTCGTAAGAAGGTGTTCTACTTAGTGGATTGGAAGGGTTGTGGGCCACAGGATAGAACTTGGGAACCCTTTGAGAATATTCACGCTCCCAGATTGATAGACTTTCCATCTTAATAACACTAACAAACCGGGGGGGGAGGGGTTCCACCTAGGAGGGGTTTTTGGGGGGGGAATACTGTCATGATCACAGAAAAAGTTTCCAGTAGAACCCCAAAAAAGAACTGGTCAGCAGCTTATCACTTCTGGATGGTAGGTAGGCAACAGTGTGGTGGATGGTCATAGTTAATCACTTCCTGACTCCACAACATGGCTGCCCTGGTTGTTCCCCAGTTTAGTGCAGTGCAGTCTAGTTGTCTTCACTCCAGGAGTATTTAAGCCCCTCCCAGCTTGTGCTCAGGGCTTTGCATCTCATCTGTCAGTTGACGCTTACCGTTGCCCAGTCAACCTTAGTCACACTCCATATATTTACTGAATAGCTAATTTCCTAGTTTCAGTTCGCAGTCCTGTTACAACCTCCTGCGTCTAGTAGGTTTCCTGGTTAGCGCCCGTGTTTTATGTAATTCTTGTTCAGTCACAGCAAGTGCTCGCGTCGGAGCTTTCCGTTCCTGTCAGACTGCACTCGTTCGAGTGTCTTGGTTTCCGAACGCCTCCATTAGAAGCATAGCACTTTCCAGTCATCTCACAGCAAGTATTGCCACAGCCTTGTATATATTGTTGCAGTTAATTTTTTCCAGATGAAATTGCGAGCGTTTGTAAGTGGCGTTTCGTTACGCTCATGCTTGGCGGTGAAGATGGAATCTTTCATTTCTCATATTCACCGGCACAAGTTCTATGAAGCGCCTTTTCCTCATATTCACCGGCGCAAGTTCTATGAAGCGCCTTTTCCTCATATTCACCGGCGCAAGTTCTATGAAGCGCCTTTCCCTCATATTCATGTGCTGTAATTTTACTTCCAAATTCATACGCACACAGCAGTTCAGTTTGGAATGCTAGACAGATTAGTATTGAAGCGCCTTAACAGTACCTTTCCTGTCACGTATTTTTTAACACAGGTGCTTGTGCAATAGGAAGTGCTTACAGAAGCCTCATTTATTTTTTTGTTCCTCTTCTCACATTCATACACTAGTTAGTCAGGGGGGGGCAGGGGGATGCAGCCAGAATTCCATTTTAGTGCAGCCATCTCCAGTCCCTTGTCACATTCACATCTCACATGGGAAATTCCCATATCTCTTAGTACAAGCCCTGTGACCTGCTCTCACATAGAAGGCCAACTCTTCAGAACTCTGAGCCCCTGCACAGATGCAGGATGGAGAGCTCTTCAATAACAGCATTAGGTAAGACAAGTTAAACAGAGTATTGCAAACAATTAGTGACTGGATCTTTTGCCCCAGTTTTAGGTCTGTTCAATGTCCACTAAAGGAATATTCTGTGTATTATAGGTTACTCCATCACAAAAGAAGTGTAGATTGTTTAAGCAACGCTAACTAAGAAAAGTCATAGAAGTAATTCCTGTGTGTGTCCCCGCAGAGTTAAGGTAAGCGTTACAAAACGCGAAGCCGTGCGGAAACATACTCTGCCTGGGCACCATGGGAACTCCAGAGGTTGATCAGCTGGTCCAATTATTGGGAGAATTGAGAGCCAAGGTTCATGCAGCTCGTTCAGAAACCAACGCTCTGAGGAAAGAGTTAGTGGTAAACAGAGATAGAACTGAGGAACTAGCCCACCAACTCCTACAGACTCAAGCTGGCCAGGTTCCTTTGCCCTTGGGCAATCCACAAGCATCAGCACCACCCGTCCCTGTTAAAGTAGTGGTTCCTGGAAATATACCATTGGCTCCTCCGGAGCATTTCACTGGAGATCCAAAAAAGTTTGCAGTATTCTTGAATCAATGCAGGTTACATTTTTTGTGCAGGCCAGGAATTTTTCCCACTGATCAATCCAAGGTGGCATTTGTGTTATCGTACCTGGGAGGTTATGCTGCAGATTTCCTGTGCTAAGAAATTTTCAGGATTTTCAACAGGAACTGGAAAAACTTTTTGCTCGCCACACTCAAGGGCAAGCCTTAGATAATGAATTGTCACGCCGACAAGGTAATCAAGATCTACTATTATATGTGGCAACCTTTAATAGGTTGGTGGCAGAAACCAACTGGCCTTCAGAGAAAAGAACCACCTTGTTCTACCGCGGATTGCGGAGTGAATTAAAGGATGTCCTAGCACAGGTGGTGAACCCCCCCAGAGGGTATCTCAGAATTCATTGATTTGACAATTCAGTTAGATCATCGCCTACAAGATCGGAGAACTGATCGGGCTCGCCCAGAGAGTCGGGCATATTTTGTTCGCTCAAAGGAACCAGTCGGAAGATCGTCGTCGGAGGGTCATCCTGAACCTATGCAGTTGGGTGTTATGCAAGGTCCAATATCCCAGGCTGAAAGAGAAGAGGCAATAACAACAGTTATGTTTATATTGCGGAAAGGCGGGCCACTTCCTGAAGGACTGTCCAGTGAAACCTTCAAGAAAACCTTTGGGAGGTATAAGCCAGGAGAAGAAAGATCAGAGTCCGGAAAAAAAAAAGTGCCTGACAAGTTTAGAGGTCAGCTTGTTGAGCGTGAAGGTGGTCTCGGTGACCTCACACTGTGTTCCCAATTATCCTATTTAGTCAGAAGCAGCCCATGAAAAGATTTGCATTGAACGCTTACATTGACAGTGGGGCAATTGGCAATTATATGGACCTACACCTGGCTGGCAAATTGGAAATTTCCTTGACGGAAAAGTTGGTGGCCGAGAATGTTTCCGGGGTGGATGGCACTCCATTAGTGTCAGGCTCAGTAACAGTGCACCAACTATCTTATTATGCTCTGCCAAGGAGGACACTTCCTTTGACCTTATTCAAGCACCACAGTTCCAGATAATTTTGGGAATACCCTGGTTGGAAAAACACAATCCTGTCATCAATTGGTGTTCAAGAACCTTGATTTTCAGTTCAGGTGCCAGAAAACTTGGGGTCTAACAGAAGATTCAGCGGACTCAGAAAACCCTGAGAGAACAACCAAAGTCACCTTAGGTCTCCTTGTCCAGAGAATATCAGAAGTTCCAGGATGTTTTTCAGGAGGAGAAGCAAGCTGAAATTTTACCCCCTCACAGACCATATCATTGCCAAATAGATCTTGTTCCCAGAGCTCAACTTCCTTGCAATTGTATATATGCATTAACGGAAAAAGAAAACCTCCATCTCAAAACGTACCTCGACCAGTATTTGGCTAATGGTTTCATTAGATGGTCCAAGTCCGCAGCGGCGTCACCTCTGTTTCTTTGTGCCAAAAAAGGAAGGAAACTTAAAAACTTGCATAGATTACAGACCCTTAAATGAAATTACTGTTGAGAATCGCTACCCTCTGCCTCTCATCTCAACACTACTGGACCAAGTGAAAAGAGCACAAATCTTCACAAAGCTTGATCTTCGAGGGGCATATCACCTTATTCGCATAAAAGAAGATGAATGGAAGACAGCCTTCAGCACACGTTATGGACTCTACGAATACCCGGTAATGCCCTTTGGGCTATGTAATGCACCGGCAGCCTTTCAGTCTTTAATGAATTCCATTTTAGTGCAGCCATCTCTAGTCCCTTGTCACATTCACATCTCACATAGGAAATTACCATATCTCTTAGTACAAGCCCTGTGACCTGCTCTCACATAGAAGGCCAACTCTTCAGAACTCTGAGCACCTGCACAGATGCAGGATGGAGAGCTCATTCAATAACAGCATTAGGTAAGACAAGTTAAACAGAGTATTGCAAACAATTAGTGACTGGATCTTTTGCCCCAGATTTAGGTCTGTTGACTTTCCACTAAAGGAATATTCTGTGTTTTATAGGTTACTCCATCACAGAAGAAGTTTGTAGATTGTTTAAGCAACGCTAAGAAAAGTCATAGAAGTAGTTCCTGTGTGTGTCCCCGCAGAGTTAAGATTAAAACACTCTTGCCCTGTTGGAAATATTCCATTTGTTCGAAGGAAGCTGCATCTCCTGTGAAGGATTCATACGTGTAGCGGGCTGTTCTGCATCACTACGAGTAGCATCTCAATCAGCTGATGAGGAGGAAGGTAAATCACCAGAGGGGACAATTGTCCTGACCCTCCACAACATTTTTTCCCCAATGCATCAAATTTCTTAGCAAAAGTAAAGCTCTACCAGCCTCATAATCCAATTTGTATCTCGGAAATGTACGCTGTCTGTGTTGCTTGGTGTTCTCTTCATATGCAATTAAGTTTTGATCAATGCTCACACGTAACTTAGTTTCTGTATTTTGTATATTTTTTCATTTATGTTCAGTCTCATCAATCTTCTGTAACACAATAGCAAGATTGGATTTTTGCATATTTTACTAATGTTGTGGAAAATGTGGCTGAACATTCATTACTTGCTTCACCCCACTTTGGAAAGATAGCTGGGGTCTTGGTTCTCAAATGATGGAGTAACAAGGATACGCATTCCCCATGGGATGCATCCCACATCCAAGTAATTTTGTAATGAGCACTCCTCCCATTATTTTGAAATGTATTTTTTCTGTAATTTTTCCAATTAATTTAATAAAGTCATTTTTGTTTCATTCTGTAAATTTTTTGTTTCTGCTTTAGAAACATCAGTGAAAAGATATTTGATCTTCATCAAATAAATAATAATAATTCTGCTTTAGAAACATCAGTGAAAAGATATTTGATCTTCATCAAATAAATAAAAGTTGTGATTGAGTAGTTTGAGATGCCTCCCTTGTTGCCTGAATTTCCAGCTTATAGCCACCAAAAAAAGAAAATGAAAGATGGGGCTGAGCTGTCTCTGGAATTACCTCCAAACGTTCCAGAAAAGGGCACAGAGCAAGGAAAGAAAAGAGTAAGTAGGACTGCACGTTATATACAGTGATTTTCGGACAGAATAACAACAGAACACTTACCATTGGGCGATAGACCCGGCTTGCATCCTATGATGCAAGTCCCAACAGCACAATACAGGGTTTGGCCACAATGTGCTCATCACTCTCTGCCTTTGATATGTACACAATGTGTGCTGCTCCAAGCTGTGTCGGCAAAGAAAAGAAAGTTTCACAGAACACGATGAAATAAGCCCCACGTGCAACAGTCCGTTACTTGGGTGCTCAACCCCCAGCGGTACAGCAAGCACCCACACAATACTGAACCAGAAGAACATGTTCAAAGGCCGCCAAGCTGGCACACTACACCTCAGCTCCAAAAGATTGCACAAAAATACACAAAGATAAAATGCAGTGTACATTTTATTACATATTTGGCTAAATTGCAAAATAGCCTGCAGGGGAAACAAAAAAAGCAACGCGTTTCACACCACCCACAGCGCTTAATCACACTAAGAAAAAAAGGGACTAATAGCCTATCTTTAAAAAACAAAAGGCCTGGCCATATCACATTACAAGGTCCATTCAGGCTTCAAATATGGCACCATAGAAGCAGGTGAATAAAGCAGACATCTTATCCCGCTATTTAGAGTCCGGTTAGATAGTTTGTTTCACTAAATTACCACATTTTGATAAAGCCAACAGAAGAAATGAAATTGGTATTTTTACATGGAGTGAGTTTTTCTTCCAACCTTTTCAAATCACAAGGCTAGGGCTGGATTTGCCTCTCCCCTTCTTAAGCCGCAAAACTGGGAGTATATAACCCGTACCTCTGTTTATAGGAGATGGGAAGGGGTTTTGCTTAAAAAGAGACTGCTCACCGACAGAAGGGTGCAAACGAACTAAAGGAGATGGCTGGTTGCAGAGCAATAGAGTGATGAAACACGATCTGAAAGACCTGGAATTTCCATAGAGGCTACAGAAAGAGGATCCCCATTCTGGAGGAGATGAGCAGTTCATATTGGCCACAGCAGCTTAAAAGGACCCTGCAAGATTGAGGAAATCCAAACAGAGTGTCCAGGCTGATTCACAAAAATAGAAAGCAACATTTCCAAGTAAGCCCCAATGCAAACCCAGATTGCTCCATAGTCCCGTCAAGGTAACTGACCGGAAATTGGTGGCCAGGAAGCAAAAAAGGGGATTCTAGTTTTAAGGTGACACTGGCGCAGTGTAAGATCAAATGTAAAACAAAGGGGGGTCTGGGAATCTTTCTACCAGCACAAACACAGCCCAATGACCTGTTCTTGGGTGAATAACCCCTGGGAGAGACTACCAAGTCTATAGCTTACTGTCCCTTTCACAGAGAAGAAATGTCCCCGCATATCAGTCGTTGTCCTGTCCAGGGGCAGTCCAGCACCGAAATGCTAGGCAATTCTTCTCTGAACAAGAGTACCAACAGCAACCCCATACACGTGTTTCAGCCTTGTTGGGCATCATCAGTGAGGTGAGGCTGTGCTGTGCTTTTCCATTGTTGTGCAGTGCAAAGTGACATTTCATGTCCATGAAGCCCAATGCATTTTTGTATTCAAAGTTGCAGTTTAAAAAAGGACAGCATTGTGTGCAACTTAAATGAAAATTGAGCCTGTAGAAGTAAACCTGTATTATGAAGGGTGTTTGCTTACTTCTGGTACCAGCCTACATACAATGTGTCACCCTCCCTCCCAGGTTCGAACTAATGCACCATATTATGTACTCCCTGTGGAAGTAACCCAGACAAAATATGGTATACTTGCATTTATTTGATAATGAACATGCAATATAAATGAACAGCTATTTTATTAAAATGGAAATAATGCAAGTTACAAATCACAAGTACTTTGAGCACAAAGTCTTACGTTCCTAGGTATTCTGGAACATCAAGGACCCAAGCCACCATTGTGCTTGGCACCCCTGCTACCTGGGACTGGCCTCGCCCCTCTCTGGAGCCAGCACAGAGGTGGGATATGACTGGCTAGGAACCTAAGCCACTGGAGCAGCACACAGCAAAGCCCACGGACGAGTCCTTCACAATCAGTGTGTGAATATACTTTTATCAGGTAGGACTGTCAGTCAAAGAAAGTGACACACATTTCTACAAACTTTGTGTGGTGAAAAACATGTTTTTGATGGAAAAACCTAATTCCGCACTGATCCAACTTGCTCTTCCCCCTCCCATCTTCATGGCTGGAAAGTGCTTATTTGAAATGCAGCTTGGGTCAGCGTGCCTTGTTTTCCCACGCAACTAGTCTGTTTACAATGATTGGTGAAGCCTCTTGCAAAAGCAGTGTTCTAGTGGAAGCTAAATACACGTATTGTGATCAACCCTCGTGAACAATTTCGTGAGGGCTCGTACTCTGATGAATATAGCGCACTACGCTTTTTAAACGCTAAGCTATCATGTAAAAAAAAAGCATAATCTAACATTAGCAGCATTGAGTACGCTCTTCGAATAAGCCATCAGTCCTATTTCCTGATGCAGCAGACTATAGGCCTAATATGCAGTATGGTTAGCTTGGCGGGTTTATGCACCAATCCACATGTTTGCTCACTACACCACTTTTTCAAAGTGTGGACGGAATACTAAATTATCTCCACGATTTTGAAGCACATAGTATTCTGTAAGCCTATGAAACGCTTTTCTAGCTCAGCCATTCTAATCTAAAAGTCGTTCATTCTGCACAGCAACCCTATGAATATTATAACAATTAGTAATAGGGCAACAAACAGCCACAGCAAGGGGTGCAGTACTAACAGCTTTGTAGAAGTGGGAGACCAGTCGGTAAATATGTCCCACCAGTGATGGACAGTGACTGCTTTCAAATGGTCAGCCGTCTTAATTAGTTGGTCTTTGTCTATTGTGATTTTGCACTCGGCAGTAATTTGTATTTATTGTGTTTTATATAGCGCCTTTGTCCAAAGCGCTTTACATAGAACAGTCAATATAATCAGAATGCAAATCAGCGTTCATAAACAGTAACATTCAAACTGTGTTCATAAATAGTATCAATCAATTAGCATTCCTGGGAGTAATCAGTCAATCAGTATCAGTGGTCATAAACAGTAACAATCAATTTGCGTACATAAGAGTAAGAGAATCAGTGTTCATAAGCATATTAAATCAATTAGAGGACTGTAGCAGGTGGGTTTTTAGGGAACGGAACAGCAGAGAATAGGGAGTAATGGAGCGAAGAGACATGGGAAACATGTTCCAGTGAAGAGGGGCTAGGAGCTGGAACAAGCAAACAGGATTGGGCACAAGGGGGATGTGGGACATTGAGTCTAAAGAGATTACTAGAGCGGAGGGAGCGAGATGGAGAGTAAAAAATAAGGAGAGGTGCACGGTAATAACTGAGGTAGCTAAGGCTCTGAAAGCTTTCCAAGAAGTCTGGGCAAACTGTCTTATGGCGTGTAGCTGAGAGACAATTATTCCACAAAGGGTCCAATTAAGCATATTTTTACTTTGTATTATTGTTTATTGGTTAAACAAGTTAACCTTTAAGTACAAAATCAAGTATTTTACATGGTATTACAACAATCATCCCAAAAACTTTTTTAAAAAAGGGGGGCATGGCCTGGAGTGCCAGCGATGTGGCTGCTCCTTTAATGGCCTCTGCATGGGTACCGCAATTTTCATCGTATAATACAAGTTCCTGCTATGGTCCACCTCTCTGAATACCTTGTCCGGGTTGCGGAACGCTGACTGCCCCTTCCGACAGCAATCTGGGCGAAAAACAAGGTTGGGAACCCCGAATCTGCAGCAGAGGTGCCTGCCGACAACGACCGCCAGATAGTTTAAAGATGGCAGGCTCGACGCCTTGGCCTCGTCGCTACGACCAGCGCCCTGCCCCCGGCGGCCTCGGTTTTGCCTCGTCCCGCAAGCGGTTCGCCTATGGTGCCTGGTAGCGCTCCGCTGCCAACAGTCCCAGCCCGGATGGTGTGAGCGTCCCGATTTGGAGTCCGGAGGGAGCCCGACCCGGACCACGCCACTCGGGACACGTCTCATTGGGGAGGCGCATCCATCGCGGCTCTTCCAGCTAGCCCTGGCCCTGCCGTCCCCCCCACCCCCCAACTTACCTGCTATCACGGGCCGCGGCTCACAGAGGGTACCGGTGACCGTCTCCTGCTTCCTCGAAACGGAGTCCCCGAAGCAGCCCTGTCCATCAGGACTTCGGGCCTCCTTCATCGAGGGCGTGGGGAGGGGGGGGGTGACGAGGCCGCAGAGAAGCATCGCCTCTTGAGGGGAGCCCCCCCCCCCACCAAACCTCCACAGCGGACTGGGCGCCTGGGAAGGGAATCTACATCAGCTGGCGGCGGCACCCTGCCCCCGCGATCCTCCTGCCCTCTGGATTGCCTTCACCGCCTGGACAGAGCTGCACCCCCTCGCCATCCCTGCGGGAAACCGCATTCCCCCACAAAGCCCCGGCATGGGACAGAACTTGATTTCCCCCTCCCCCCATGCATGAGGTAAGCCACCTGGGGGTGACTCACCCCCCCGTACTGCTCACCCAGATGAGGGGGCTCCCCCATTCACATCTGCCCCCCCCCCCCCCATCTACGCTGCATCCCCATCTCAGCCTCCACTACTGCTGCCCCCCCCACGATCACGGATCATTGAAGAGCCTTTCTTCAGCGCCCTCCAGGGCAATGGGCCTGCCTTGGGACTCGCTGGTGGCAAGCTATATTGCAAGGGCCCAGGCCACAACCTTGGCCCAGGGCTCCCCGGGCCCTCTGACAGCCGTTACCCAGATCCTGTTGGAGAAAAGTTAAATAAACCTAAGCATCAGGAGAACCCGAAGCAGCTTGCTCCCCATGACTGACTTAATACCCCCTTAACGCCCCCTCTCGTGACAAGAGTGCTCCGAGGACCAACCCCCGCACCTAAAATTGAAGTTCACCACCCTCAATGTCAGGGGCCTAAACCCCCCCCGCCCCTCCGAAGAGGAAATCTATTCTGCAGAGGCTGCAGGACGAAGGAACCTCAGTAGCTTTCCTGCAGGAGACCCACCTGATCCCGGCGCGGACTTCCCCCGCCTGCACAGCTGACTCTTCCCTCTACAGTTCTTCGCTTCCAATGGCACCAAGAAGGGAGGCACCACCATTCTTTTCGCAAAGGAGCTGAAACCACAGGTCCTAGACTCATTACGATGCCAGGAAGGCCGCTTCATCGCAATCAAATACATCTTCGACCAGCTTTATACCCTTAACTCAGCTTACGCACCAAATGAGCATCAGAAAGGGTTCTACCAAGAGTCTCTTCTCCCATTCATTGAGGGGAAGTGGTCATCGGGGGGGAGGGACTTTAACGGGGCTCCAGACCCACTCAGACAGATCACTGTTAGGCAGAAACCTGTGCAGTTCCCTTAGGGACCACTGCAAAAGGCTTAAGACCACAGGTGCTGGCAGTAAACCCAATTGGTAGCAGTCTGTACCACCCAGATTTACCTGGTAGCTGTGGCTGAGCAGTCACACTTCTCTCAAGAAGAGTTAGGCAGTATTTAGAGTATACACAATAGGTACAGAGATACAGTAGCACAAGCAAACACTGACCAGAGCTTTGGTGTAAAAGTATATAATTATTTAAAGACACACTTGTACATTACACTAGCAAAAAAAGAGGTAAGTAAATTCAACACACAGTCACTATTATAGATATACAACCCTGATTACTTATTAGACAAGTCTTAGTGAGAAACACCACTTATTTTCAGACAGAGGTGAGCGCTTAACCTAAGATGGCACTCTTAAGTTATATAAAAAAAGGGAGGGAAAGGCAGAGTTATGAAAGCACACAATTTCAATACTTTTAAAAGAACCACAGTGAGGCAGGTTAGGCAAAGTCTACTGGAGAGCAAGGAAGTTCAAATGCCAGGCCCACTCTTATGTGGTTATGCCCAAAGAGTCTTTGTAGATAGTTCAAAAAGATGAGATCAAGTCAAGAAAAGTTAGTTACCAGGCCCCAGGCTAACCCAGGTTAGAAAGTCGAGGATTTACTGTCACCCCGAACGATCTGTCGCAAGGGAAGCCAGGCGGGACACAGTACCTGAAATGGGAAGAACGCACCAACGGGGGCAGTTGTTCCTGACAGCGGGTGCAAGTCAGTGTTTCGTCCAGAGGAAGAGGAGGTCTCGACGTGGAGGAAAGATGAAGGTTGTTGCACTGTCAGGGAAGAAACCAGCCGCGGAGTTCTCCGGTTACAAGGTACTACCCTTTTCTTCGCGGTGGTAAACCGTGGTATACCGGTTGCCGGGGTGCTTGGCACAGGCAAGACGGCCACGAGATGATCCAAGAAGGCGAAAAGACGGGCAAACTGGTTATCCCCACCAGTCAAAGGAAGAAGACTCTCCGGACTGGAGATCTCCTCGGTCGTCGGAAAAAGTGGTGAGACGGTTCAGCAGGGCTCCACCGGTGGTGTCGTTGCAGGCCGGCTCGGCTCCTCCCTCCTGGATTCTTTAGGTCCTGTGGCGACTTCTGAAGTTCCAGTCCCCAAAGCCCTGCTTTTATGCAGAAAACCGCCATTCATCAGTCCTAGCTGTCACTCAAACATGCTAAGTGGTGAGCCGGGCGGCTCACCACTGGGTCAATCACACCAGAGTGCGACTTGAGTTGCCAAGGCAACTCAGTCCAGGGTGCCTAAACCCCTCCCACACCACCTGTGGTACCCAGACAGAGTGGCACCACTTTAGGAGGATTCTGTGGAGAAGCCCGCCAAAAAGTGGAACAAAAAGCTCGACTTGGGTTAGAGTCACAGAAGCGAACACAAATGCCATTTTGGAACTGAGTTTCGGCAAAAAATACCAACAGGTGAATTTATATTAATTTAATAAACCGGCGGTATGTTCGAGATTATATTAAAAAGTGGTAGCCTCGAACAATGGGAAAATCCCATAGGAATATATCTGCGGTCGAATATAAAAAGTAGTATCTACTGCCACCAGCCAAAATTCAGTCGGGGGGACTGAACAGTGCCCCCCCGACTAGTACATCCACAATATGTTTTGTACTGGTTCTGTTCACAATTTAAGACTAGTAAAGCCAAGGATGACTTTACATGCCCTGGGAGACAGTAGTCAGTCCCAGGGTATGGAGTCTATGTTTGGGGGTCGCTACGACACGCCTGGGTTACTGCACGGAGTGTGCCGTGTAAGCCACATACCAAAAACACACGGAGCCCTATGGGGTAAAGGACCCCATAGCCCATAAAACACATGCAAAGTCAAAGGAACACCTCAAATCATGTCTAAGAGTGGGAGAAAAAGTCTCACTCTTAGCAGGAGAAAAAAATAAACCTCAAAAATCCAGCAAAGCTGCTGGGGGACTCACTAGGTTTGGGAAATTAGCCTTTACAGAGAATACTCCCTAACACACTCCCCCCCATCAACCAAAGACCACAGACTGGCGAAAGACCAGCCAATACCTGGGACGCCATGAAGGAGGTGGGAATCGCTCAGGGTGCAGCCTTCCACAAATGAAAACTGGCAGCCCGCACCGCCCTAGAAGCCGAAGTCCAAGAAGTGGAAGCGATTCATAAGCGAAAGGGCTGGTCTCCCAATTCCTACAGGGCCTTGCAGGTGGCAAGAAAGAAACTGGAGGCGCACTACGTTGACGCCACTGCAAACTTACTAATCAAAACAATGGTACTACATCAACAACAAAGCCAACAAGCTACTGGTGAATAAACTGGCCGAAGTACAGAGAAGAAATACTATCCTGGGCCTCCGCGATCCACAAGGGGTAGTTCACTTCGCGGAATGCAATAAGCTGCGCCTGGCGGTGGCCCACCAATCGGAGATAATGACGGCAGTCCCGAGGAACCCAATCTAGCACCAATCTTGTATTCAAGGGACAGCTCTTCCATCTCACCCCCGCGGCAAGGGAAGGCCTCGAAACACCCATCAAATGCGAAGAAGTCGAGGTAGCCATTAAAAGCTTGAAACCCAGGGCCCCCGACCCAGATGGGTTCTCCGCCCGATTCTACAAACTCTTCTGTTCTCAACTAGTGGCACCCTTAACATGGCTCTTCAACTAAGTTGCTGCCACCGGGAACATTACCCCAACTATGCAGAAACCATTACTGTCCCCATTCTTAAGCCT
The DNA here is from genome assembly GCF_040938575.1 of Ambystoma mexicanum. Lineage (NCBI taxonomy): Eukaryota > Metazoa > Chordata > Amphibia > Caudata > Ambystomatidae > Ambystoma > Ambystoma mexicanum. Next base: position 647,325,817 of record NC_090940.1, on the reverse strand, counting down.
GGAAAAGACCCCAAGGACGACAACAACTCAAGTAGGCCCATCTCTATTAAATCTGGACGCCAATATATACTCTAAGATTCTGTCCAAACGCCGTGTGCCCATGCTCCCCAGCATCATCGACCCCAACCAGACTGGGTTTATAACCCATAGGTCAACAAACATCCGCAGGGCACTAGACCTGAGAGATCGCCAATCGGGAAACGCAACAACTCTCGCTGGCCCTAGATGCAACCAAAGCCAAAGTGGATTGGAACCATCCACGCCTTACCCTTGAGCTTTGCCCGACCTTCCTGAAATTGGTTCTGGCCAACTACCAATCCGCCCCCCCCCCCCCCCCCCCCCCCCCCCCAACACCCGATTGAGTCAATGGCCTCTTGTCAGACCTCCCCCTCACGTGTGAAACAAGATAGGGGTGCCCTTTGTCGCCTCTACTTTTTGCACTGGCCATGGAGCCCCTGACCCAATGCATTTGACATCTTCAAATCAAGGGCCTGCAGGGAGGCCCCGCCCACCATAAGATTGCCCTCTACGCCGATGTGTTGCTGACCATCACTGACATTCAGACTTCCATGAAGGCAGCCATGGCCAAAATTCAAAGTTTCGGAAACGTACCGGGCTTCGCCATCAATTTTGATGAATCAATGGCCCTGGATCCAGGCGAAAAAAACTCTGGAGACAATGCCATACTTGGAGGTCCAGATCCCCGCCCACCCAGCAAAAGTATACCAGACAAACCCCCCCCCCCCTTCGAGGAATTGGAAAAAGACCTCACCCGCTGGTACCGCAAGAGATCTCCCTACTGGGCCACGTAACAGCATGCAAGATGAACCTCCTCCCACGGTTCCTCTACACCTGCTCCTCCATACCCATCTCGATTCCACCCCTCCCCCCTGTAATGACTGCAAAGGAAAATGATTTGACTATCTGGAGGGGCAAAAAAGCCTGCATCCCCTGGAGGACCATAATGGGCAGTGTCAGGTTGGGTGGATTGGGAGTTCCTGACCTCTGCAAGTACCAGATAGCATCACAGCTAGCTCATTTCCAAACATGGGGAAATTGTGAGGCGTCCGAAATGGGTGGAGATCGAACAGTCCCGTTTCCCTCTCTCTCCCCCTCCGCTTCCTCCCATTTCTTCCCTCTGCATTGCGCCAGTCTTGGCCAAACATGCCGACCTCCACAAAACATTCAATGAGAGCCTGGGATTTGGCCCGCAGACTCAAGGTATCCCAGGGGACTTGTTCTTTCTCCCCCACCTTTAACCCAGCCTTCTCCCCGGGCTTCCCCCCATCGAACTTTAGGAACTGGGTGGCCGAGTCGCTGGGGGCAGCTCTATGTTGAGGACGCCCCTCACACCTTCGAGCAATGCAAAAATAGCCTTCCAGCTCGGCGAATCAGACAGGTTCACCTATGCCCAACTAAGACACTGGTGCTCCCACCCCCGAACCAGAGCTGCAGCGACCCGAGCCTCAGCCACACTAGAGCTCACCATCAAGGACTTTCCATCCCGAGGGAAGATTTCGGATCTTTAAACTTATGCAGGGATGACCCATTTTGTAGCAAACCCTCCTATATGGCCCAATGGGAGGCAAGCCTGGGTCACGAGATTGAGGACCAAACCTGGATAGATATCTGGTCGAGAACGCGCCTGGACTCCGTCTGCATTACCAACCGAGAATGTGCCCATAAACTGGTTTTGCATTGGTATCCCCCGCCCCCCACCTGCATCACTTCCAGCAGGCAATGGACTCAACACTGCTGGCGCCTTTGCGGCCTCCCAGGATCTAAATTCCACATGTGGTGGTCATGCCCCAAGGTAAGGGAGTTTTGGTCCCAATGCCTCGCCATAATAAAGGCTATTACTCAAGCCCCAGAGCATGTCCCCCTGGGGATGCCAATCCTGGGCTCTTATACGAGAACAGGAAGAAAGGCAGCGCTGGTAACCCAGCTCATTAGCGGCCAAAATCACTGTGGCTCGTACGTGGAAATCCGCAGAAGGCCCCTGACGACCCTGCTGGGTAAAGATTTGGGACATTCTAATAGCCGAAAAATGTCACGGCAGCCAAAGCAGGCTTTCTTCATTGCTTTACAAATATCTGGGCACCACTGCTGGACTATGACCAGAACTACTCGGGCACGACCTTTAAGCCACGCTTAATCACGAGAGCCCTCCACGTACGTAGCGGGTACTCACAGCTGGGCCCCGCCCAATGACACTGAAGGACAAGAGCCATCTGAGGTTATCGAGGTGGGGAGGGGGAAAGGTCATGTTGGGTGCGTCTGGGGAAGCCATTTTTCAAATGTTACCGCATAAATTTGTGCCGATAAAAAACTGCTTAGGCTTGAAAAATAATTGCCACCAACTAAAGTGCAAGCACAGGCCGCTTCATGATTATTTGATTACCTGGGCTTTTACAAACGACTGCCATTATCGTCAAGTGGCCAGATCGCCCAAGAGTTTTCCATAAAATCACTGTGCACACAGCACAGCCCACGGACGAGTCCTTCACAATCAGTGTGTGAATAGGTAGCCCTGTCAAACTAACGCAAATTTCTAGAATATTTGTGCGGTGCAGAACATGTTTGATGGGAAAAAAAAAAACGAATTCCGCACTGATCCAACCGACTCGAGCACCTGTTGGGTCAGATTGCCTTCAACCGTTTTCCCGTGCAACTCGGTTCACAATGATCGGTGAAGCCTTTTGCGAAAACAGTGTTCTAGTGGAACCTAAATACACGCATTGTGAGCCCCCATGAAGTTACCACCAGTCATGACTATAGCTCACTATGCCACGTTTATGCTTTTTTACATGAAAAAAAGTAGCACTCAAACATTAGCAGCATTCATGATGCTCTTTGAATAAGCCATCAGTCCCATTTCCTAATGCAGCAGGCTATAGGCCCAATATACAGTAGGTTTATCTCGGTGCGTTTAAGCACACATGCACGTTTTTGCTCATTGCACTATAAAACCAAACGTGTGCCCTACTGGCATGGTCATTGATTCAGGGCATGGCAGTCATCAAACCTCATCTAACAAAATATTTATAATTGCACTCTAGTTAATGAAAATCGAGCAAATGTAAAACCCATGCCACCCCTTACTCTGAACTGCACAGAGGGATTCAAAAAGTGGAGATTAAATATATATTAGGGACGGCATTCACTTGTGAATCCAAGTTTATCCTGTGCATATTGACTATATAAATGGTGGGTATCATTGGGTAAAGCAAACTATTTTGGTGCATTTGAAAATACCTAGTTGAAATGTTTTTGTAAAGTTAAGCATTGTGAGAATATATATATATATATATATATATATATATATATATATATATATATATATATATTACACAGAAGCGGCACCTAGCTAGCCAATGATGCAACAATTATCGACTAGCATTATGGAAATAATTAAATTAGGAAACGGACTGGGGTGGAGGGGGTTTGGGAAGCAATGACATTTCACTGGGGACAGTGGCCCGATGCAGTCGAGTGACCTTGCAGTCATCTTTGGACAACCTGTTTCAGGCAATGTGCAACAGCTACTCAAAAGAGAAACCCCTCGAAAGACATGGTAGGTCTTCCTAGTCCAGCCGCCACAAGACAGATGATGCAGGGGAGCCTTCATGACCCGTGAATTTGGCTCATGCTGCAATTGAGAAAGGAGGAGCAAAATAGGGGTAAGAGGGCAAAATACAAGCCCCCCATTCGCCCCCCCGTCTCTAGGAATGGTAGAGACTGCCTACCAGTATAACCACCCACCCCTTCCTTCAGAGTGCCCTCCCAACTTCGAGTTTGGTCAAGACAAACTGTCCTACTTGTGTAATAAAGGTTTGAGTAGTTGAACACGCCGAGTATCTGATTATTGCACTGGTCACGTTGAATGCAAGCATTGGCAAAGAAAAATGGTCCCATGTGGGCTTGCCAGGGCTATGCTACCATGGTGGCCAGGGAGGGTTATTTGGCTACGCATGCAAAGAATAAAGTGCATGTGCCTGGCAACGCTCACACCATTAGTTGCCCTGCTATGGACTAGACCAGAAACCCAGCCTGCTATTCAGTCAGCATTAGTCCCTGCTAACAATAGATCCTTGCAACACTGGGCTCTTGTGCGTACATACACGAGCTTGGGAGCCCAATTGCACAGCGATGAGTCACTAAAGTTAATTGTGGCTAGGTTTCAAGAAGTGGAATTTAGTTACCTCCACTGAAGAAAATGCATGTAGTGGGCCATCTTTTTAGTTCAAACCATTCTAGTTCCCCAGGTAATGACGACATTCAACCCATATGAGGGTGTACAGCAGAAGTTACAGGATTGAAAGTGATATACAACCAATATGTGTTGGCTCTGTTGTATTTCAACTACTGTTGAATGCCAAGTCGACCCACACATTTGAGATTGAGGTATAGTATGGGGACATCATGTCAAGTGTAAACCAGCATTGAGGCAAGGCTGAAGCACACATCTGGCCAGTCTAATACATACTGCACCCCCCCCAGTACCCCAATGGGCAGGTGTAATCTCCTGAAATGACCCATCAGATGTCACAAATAAATGGATAAATATGCAATGAACACCAAAATCCAGCCACAGTAATTATACCAACAACAAATGTACCAAAGATTCATATTGAATTATAAAAATATTTTATTTTGGATAAGGTGCATAAAATTCATACATTTATAAAAAAAAGTTTGCTATAATATACATAAGACCTTTACACAAACATTTACAGAAGCTCTTGAAGGCTTTGTTGGTCCATTAACGCGATACTTCAAATAATGAACAGTTATAGCAGAACGCCTTCTCACACAGATCACCATCCCTGAAGAAAGAAAAATAAAGTTCAATGCCAAAGAGAATTTGACATGCCAGAACACATGCGAACAGGAATGCTTTTCTTTTGAGCAGTAAGTGAATGAGAGGGGAAATAGCATATTCTAATCAAGTAGCAACGAAATTATATTAAAGCCCAGTTCTGGGATATCTGGTTTAATTTCAGCGAATTCCATTGTAGAAAGAGAGCCAAGTAAAAATTAAGTAATAGTAGTAGTTTCCGGTATAAAAGCGAGAGCAACACAAGGTGCAAACGTATCAGATTTTACTTACTCAAAGACAGAGCACATGGAACAGGTAACTGCATTGCAACAGCAGCAGCGCACACTACAGTTTTGGCAGATGTATCTATCGCACTGGGCACAGGCTTCCTTGGCACCGACTGACTTCACACATGAAGAGCAGGCTTTGGAAACACTCATAGGCAGGGATGCTGTAGGGAAATGGATACATTTTAATACAAGTTCTGTTGTAGGCACATTGCCACCAGTTTAGAAAGGGCATCTTCTGGATAGAGCAAACACTGAAAATCTACAGTGACCACACAAACAAAAATCCACGTGTAGACTAGGGACAGACTTGCTCACCTGACAAATGGTAAATGGGAACTATTGTTTACAGGAAATCCACCAAACACAAACAGCAACATCTTATTGCTGTACGTAGGGACTGGTTAACTGGACAGACTCGGATTTAGCTGGGTGTACGTGGTAAAAAAAAAAAGGCTCCTTTGAAGTGTCCACCAAGGTACCCATACAGGTGGTCTTAAGGCAATCCCTGACAAATATTACATTCTAAGGTCATTGTTCCCTGAACGCGTGTTCACACAAAAAGCCCTTAAAATATTCTTTCAGCATAGTGGAACCCAGACTTACCGAAGAAACCACCCAACATACTGACAGAAGATTAGCAAAAGCATTACTCACATCAGCTGCCGGAAATGAATTAAATTGTAAGCCTACCTTTAAATTCTGGAAAGGTACGACGCCCTTTTCCATATTTCAAATAGTGTAGTTATACAAGCCTTCAGGCTCATCAAAAAAATCCTTGGTAAACAAACGTGCATGCAGGTATATGGACCTCGCGAGATTGCCTAGAATGTGCCCAGGCATCCCACCCAAAACATGCTACTCGTTGTGCCATGGTCTGTTACGTATCCATTCCCTTGTTTGGGCAGTAGGCAGACTTCCAGATTAAACAAGTTGTATTTATCGTTAAATTAAAAAGAAAATTACCTTTTCAAATATGCAGCTATAAATAGTCCTAAATAAATTGTCACTATTAAAATGCTTCCATCACGCCACATTCGTGAAAGGTAGTCTCATACCATTCGTCTGAACACTATAACAAGTACCCCAAATGGGGCGTCTCGGCACTATACACTCGAAACTCAGGCAAACAAACGGAGACATGCAATTTAACTGGGAGTATTGCGCATTTAGGGTGTGCGGTGTACAGCTTATATTAAGGCCTGGCTGCAGACGCTCCTTGCAAAGCCAGCCACGCCTTTGCATGTCCCCAGAAGATATTCACAAAAACGTGTAGCAAAAAAATGCAGACAAGATGTGCTTCACGTTTCCACTCGGATTGCTACAATTAGTAATTATAATTCTATTCTTTGTAACAATTGTTCATACAAGCGCCTAGATACCCGTTGGTTCGATGAGCTATTCAAGCAAATAAACATGGTTCACAAAAGCACACCATTTCCCAGCCTGTGTACGGTTAGTTTTGATGGCCTATTAAGCTTTCTCCGGGGAAAGTAACACGGTATATAGCCAGTCATCTCAATGAACAGTATATTAGGTCAAAACCATCTCCTATGGAGATGATTTTCAAAATAAATCTAGGATAATATCGTTAACAGATTATACATCATTATGTTCTATTTACACAGCTGTATGTATTCTCAAACACAAAGAGGAACCCAGTACTTGCACTTATGTCTGAAGGCGTTTGTGATGTAGTTGGCCACTTACAACCAAGCATTTAACCCACAAAGATGTATATATTGCCATCCAGCCCAGAAATATTGAGATGACTTCTGGGCCATATCGCCCAGAATCCGGTATAACTCAAATACAAGCCCATCTTTCCATGGGTTTCACTAGGCACCATTTGAGAGCAGAGGGCAGATGACAGGGAGATCAGGGATTTGTTTCGGCTGTGCCTAGATGCTGAAGGAGAGAACCATTATGCATGCATATCTTCCTAGCATTGGAAAATCGTTACACATGGGAAGTAGTCTTATATAGGCGTTTTGTGAATGCAAACTTGCAGAAGAGTATTGAAGGGTTGCTGTTGCATGCATCAATCAAGATGCTTCCATGTGGTGCGTTTATACACAATACATGAAACGTTTAACTGTACTACATTTAAAACGCAGCTTCCTTATGTGTTGTATTATTTTTCAAGTTTAGCCATGTTCTGAACGTCTCATGTTATTCAGCTCACAGTTTAATGTACAGGTAATTATGCCACCATTGCCCGAATTGGGTTATTCGTCTGCATACCTTTCCAGCCTTGTTGCAGTATGTTGGTGACAATTCAGTTTCTCAAATTGATATCCATGTAGAGAAATGGTAGTCTTTGCGTAACTTGCATTATTAGCCAGTCCAAAAACACCTCACAATTTTGTACAAGGCACATAATTTGCCCACAATTGTGGCAGATTCCATTCCAAAATGCTACTAGAAATTGGAGGCATGAATGCCAGAAGCAGACAGTTAATAAACATGAGTAAATGGCACTCGTAAGGGCATTATATTTCGAAGGCCCCATGACTTATTACTAGAACAGGAGGCCACCGAGTCCACCAGAAGCATGCACAAAAGAGCCTGCTGGGCTCAGTTTCAGATTGCAAATTAAGTCTGCGCTAGCCTCTATTGAAGGCTGGCTAAGACTGCACGTCAACAGTGGGACAGGGAGCACACTTCACGATGAAAGTCTAATAATTCAAGAACACGGAACATAGGTGTTGTAGTGCCTCAAACATGGACATTTTGAAGATGGGACCTGCATTGACCCATACGTTTTTTTGGCCATACTAAGAGCAAAGAATGTCCTAAATATGGAAAACACTGAAGGTGGAATAGTAGAGTAATGGAAGTACACTAAAAGAGAAGCATGCACCCCTTGCTGGTGCTCTACGGTGCAGCATCCTACCACACAATAAGCTACCGAAACAGCTAACATTTAAAATACGGTGTAAACCAGCGAGTACATACCTACTGCCACTTAATACGGAAGACTGGACAGAGACAACTATTTGGACATTGAGGGCTGACTGGCAGGTAGGGTTCCAGATGAGATATTGGATATTGAAGTGGAGAATTTTACATCCCTTGTTTAAGTTGAGTAAATTATTTTTAGGGAGTAAAAACGTAAGGCCAATTCCCAATGGGAGTATTTTACAAGGTCCTACAGGTCAGTGTCCAATTTTTTGTTGGGGGTATTTTTTACTTCCCTTTTTAATTTTGTGGGAATAAAAGTGGCCAATAAACTCATCTCAAGGAGGGCCAGCAGGTGAAGAACAGTCAGCGCACCCCCAACCCAAGTAGGGTCCCATTACACACCTGTAGGGCTGCTGGCAGATTAAGAAATGTCCAGGAACCCATTCTAACCACTATACCACCACATGCAGCTTTAATGGGTGAGCTATGTGGGGGCTTCCCATGGCACAACTGTGCTAAATTAATTAACAGTCTTCCTGTTCTACTTCAATAAACTCTCCCAGACTGGGATAACTTCATGCAATTCAAACAGTGAAAATACATTGTGCTAGTCAAGTGTCTGCACTTTACTGTATGGTTTAATATACAGTTATATCTTAGAGGAGAACCTCAATGAAAATCCAGTATCAGTTTGTAGCAGGTGAGCATGGTTACAGAACAAGCGGTGGTGTGAATTGGGATCGATATACAACCGTTGGTTCTGAAATATATTGCAAGCATTGCCTTTCAAGCACCCTCCCCCTTCTCGTTTTGGAGTATTACAACAGCAAACCCAGTATGTCCGATTGTTGCGTGGTTAATGTGTTTTAGAGAGTAAAGTATCATCTACAAAACTGGTAGATTGCAAAGTATTCACGTTTTACACTATGATAGCGAATAGCTAACATCCACGTGTTTGCAAAGAAAAAAAAAACAAATGTATATAGAACAGCTTTCAGGACTAGTTCAGTGGTTACGCTTCCCACCTTTCTAAACGCTATATTTGGTTAGCAATACTTTCTTAATATTCTGCATGCAGCCATCCATCCCCCAAAGAGCTTACGTTTCTCGCGAGCACTGGAGCTCTTCAGCAGCTTGCCGTCCAGGCTGATCAGGGTCTGTCCGTGTATCAGGCCATTCACACCGGCGGGTGGAGCAGCCTCGTTCTCCGCGCCATGGTCTGGAGAGTGGGGTATAGCCCCAATGACCGCTTTAGACCCACTCCACATGCTGCCCATAAACGCCTGAGCGCCACTGAAGAGCAGCTTCTTGGTTTTTTCTAGAGGAGAAACATGAAATACATGACCACCAAGATGCCACTTCCTGCAAGTCTAAGCGATACGAGCATGCCACCAATATGCCACTTCCAGCTGGTCTAAGCAATAGGAGAATGCCACCAATATGCCACTTCCTGCAGGTCTAAGCGATACGAGCATGCCACCAATATGTCGCTTCCTGCTGGTCTAAGCGATACGAGCATGCCACCAATATGCCACTTCCTGCAAGTGGCAGCGATACGAGCATGCCACCAATATGCCACCTCCTGCAGGTCTAAGCGAGCATGCCACCAATATGCCACTTCCAGCTGGTCTAAGTGATACGAGCATGCCACCAATATGCCACCTCCTGCAGGTCTAAGTGATACGAGCATGCCACCAATATGCCACCTCCTGCAGGTCTAAGCGATACGAGCATGCCACCAATATGCCACTTCCAGCTGGTCTAAGCAATAGGAGAATGCCACCAATATGCCACTTCCTGCAGGTCTAAGCGATACGAGCATGCCACCAATATGTCGCTTCCTGCTGGTCTAAGCAATAGGAGAATGCCACCAATATGCCACTTCCTGCAAGTGGCAGCGATACGAGCATGCCACCAATATGCCACTTCCATGTGGTCTAAGCAATAGGAGCATGCCACCAATATGCCACCTCCTGCAGGTCTAAGCGAGCATGCCACCAATATGCCACTTCCAGCTGGTCTAAGTGATACGAGCATGCCACCAATATGCCACCTCCTGCAGGTCTAAGTGATACGAGCATGCCACCTCCTGCAGGTCTAAGCGATACGAGCATGCCACCAATATGCCACTTCCAGCTGGTCTAAGCAATAGGAGAATGCCACCAATATGCCACTTCCTGCAGGTCTAAGCGATACGAGCATGCCACCAATATGTCGCTTCCTGCTGGTCTAAGCAATAGGAGAATGCCACCAATATGCCACTTCCTGCAAGTGGCAGCGATACGAGCATGCCACCAATATGCCACTTCCATGTGGTCTAAGCAATAGGAGCATGCCACTAATATGCCACCTCCTGCAGGTCTAAGCGAGCATGCCACCAATATGCCACTTCCAGCTGGTCTAAGTGATACGAGCATGCCACCAATATGCCACCTCCTGCAGGTCTAAGTGATACGAGCATGCCACCAATATGCCACCTCCTGCAGGTCTAAGCGAGCATGCCACCAATATGCCACTTCCAGCTGGTCTAAGTGATACGAGCATGCCACCAATATGCCACCTCCTGCAGGTCTAAGTGATACGAGCATGCCACCAATATGCCACTTCCATGTGGTCTAAGCAATAGGAGCATGCCACCAATATGCCACCTCCTGCAGGTCTAAGCGAGCATGCCACCAATATGCCACCTCCTGCAGGTCTAAGCGAGCATGCCACCAATATGCCACTTCCAGCTGGTCTAAGTGATACGAGCATGCCACCAATATGCCACCTCCTGCAGGTCTAAGTGATACGAGCATGCCACCAATATGCCACCTCCTGCAGGTCTAAGTGATACGAGCATGCCACCTCCTGCAGGTCTAAGTGATACGAGCATGCCACCAATATGCCACTTCCATGTGGTCTAAGCAATAGGAGCATGCCACCAATATGCCACCTCCTGCAGGTCTAAGCGAGCATGCCACCAATATGCCACCTCCTGCAGGTCTAAGCGAGCATGCCACCAATATGCCACCTCCAGCTGGTCTAAGTGATACGAGCATGCCACCAATATGCCACCTCCTGCAGGTCTAAGTGATACGAGCATGCCACCAATATGCCACCTCCTGCAGGTCTAAGTGATACGAGCATGCCACCAATATGCCACCTCCTGCAGGTCTAAGTGATACGAGCATGCCACCAATATGCCACCTCCTGCAGGTCTAAGTGATACGAGCATGCCACCAATATGCCACCTCCTGCAGGTCTAAGTGATACGAGCATGCCACCAATATGCCACCTCCTGCAGGTCTAAGTGATACGAGCATGCCACCAATATGCCACCTCCTGCAGGTCTAAGTGATACGAGCATGCCACCAATATGCCACCTCCTGCAGGTCTAAGTGATACGAGCATGCCACCAATATGCCACTTCCAGCTGTGGTCTAAGTGATACGAGCATGCATGCTCAGTTCCCTTGAGCCTGCGGAAATGATGGACTACAACTCCCATGATCCTCCTGTGAGTGGCGAGGGAACCGAGAGGGTCGCCTCACAAGGAGCCCGCGCCCAAGCACGAGAAGCCCATTCTAACCCAATGGAGATAGCATGCAAATACCCGGGAGCCCCGCCCCCTCCAAGCCACGGGCCGGGAGCCCCGCCCCCTCCACGGGCCGGGAGCCCCGCCAAGGGACTGCGAGAGGACAGGCGTCCAGGGGGGTCCCGGCTGAAGTGAAACAGGGCAGGCCTGAAGGGCGGTGTTCCGCCGCTCACCGAAGACATCGCGCTTGTACTGCTCGCCGGCCACCCCGCCGCACAGCTGCTTGGTCCCCACGTGCGTCTTGAGCTGCAGGGGCGAGCAGTCGCCGAACGGGTAGGAGCGCTTGGGCATGCTGCGTGGCGGAGGTAAACACGGAAGTGGCGGGAAACAAAAATCAGCAGGAGGAGGCGAATCCCCAAACAAGCCCCGGGGTCTGCTCTTCACGCCGACCGCGCCGACGTCACGAGACAGCTCGAGCCAATCCCTGCGGCCGCTCCTTGACAGGCGCTCGGGCATAGGCTGACGAGGGGTAAGTCGTCCGCCAATCAGAGACTTCCTCCAATCAGAGCCCGGACTGCTGGCGGCACCACAAAAGAAGACACAACAGAGAACCTGGAAACTAAAGAAGGACAGCGTCAACACACCGTGACAGGCTCAAGTACCAGAGAGCCCGGACACTAAAGAAGGACAGCAATAACACACCGTGACAGGATCAAGTACCAGGGAGCCTGGAAACTAAAGAAGGACAGCAATAACACCGTGACAGGCTCAAGTACCAGAGAGCCCGGACACTAAAGAAGGACAGCAATAACACACCGTGACAGGATCAAGTACCAGGGAGCCTGGAAACTAAAGAAGGACAGCAATAACACACCGTGACAGGCTCAAGTACCAGGGAGCCTGGAAACTAAAGAAGGACAGCAATAACACCGTGACAGGCTCAAGTACCAGAGAGCCCGGACACTAAAGAAGGACAGCAATAACACACCGTGACAGGATCAAGTACCAGAGAGCCCGGAAACTAAAGAAGGACAGCAATAACAGACCGTGACAGGCTCAAGTACCAGAGAGCCCGGACACTAAAGAAGGACAGCAATAACACACCGTGACAGGATCAAGTACCAGGGAGCCTGGAAACTAAAGAAGGACAGCAATAACACACCGTGACAGGCTCAAGTACCAGAGAGCCCGGACACTAAAGAAGGACAGCAATAACACACCGTGACAGGATCAAGTACCAGGGAGCCCGGACACTAAAGAAGGACAGCAATAACACACCGTGACAGGCTCAAGTACCAGAGAGCCCGGACACTAAAGAAGGACAGCAATAACACACCGTGACAGGCTCAAGTACCAGGGAGCCCGGACACTAAAGAAGGACAGCATCAACACACCGTGACAGGCTCAAGTACCAGAGAGCCCGGAAACTAAAGAAGGACAGCATCAACAGACCGTGACAGGCTCAAGCACCAGAGAGCCTGTAAACTAAAGAAGGACAGCATCAACAGACCATGACAGGCTCAAGCACCAGAGAGCCTGGAAACTAAAGAAGGACAGCATCAACAGACCATGACAGGCTCGGGGGTATCAGGTGAATATCAAGTGGGAGTAGAAAAAAGAGGCCCAAAGGGACCCAGACAGCAAGCAAGGCGGACAGCACAACACGTTCACTAATAAATGGCTGATGAGGCAATAATTCACTAGAAAGTGAGAAGCACATGCCAGTTTATTGCTCTGCATTCTTAAAATGGCACCCCTGCACTTATAACAAGGGAAGCGCTTAAACAAGTACCAACATGTGAACACTTAAAACATGTCAAGAGACTCTGCACAGTCTGTCATGGTACGATAACACAGACCTCTGTAGTTTCTCCTCGCATTGCTTAAAAAGGCAACTCAGTTGTGGCCCGCTCCCAGCGGTCACCAGAGTCATAGCTCTCAACTCACCCGCTTTTGGCGGGTGTCACCCGCCAAAGCATCTACACACCCGCCCACCCGCCAGCTCATCTGTTTCACCCGCCTTGGCAAAGGTGGGAGCTACGATTCATATTTTTGCTGGGACCCGATTTCGAGATCCCGAAATCGGGTCCCGGCGCGACTCTTCCTGTGCGAATGGAGGCGTGAAAAGCAAGTGTCATGCTTTTCACGCCCCCATTTCCTCCCCCTTCCCCTCCCTGGCGCTCTCCTCCAATGAGAGGATTGTGCCTGGGAGCATTCCTCCCCACCCCCCTCCCGTAAAGGTCAGCGACATAGAAGTAGGACTGCCGTTTCATGTTTTTACGGCAGTCCTACTTTTATGTTTATGGCCTTTCTGGGTTTTCACCCGCCTTGGTATCAAAAAAGGTTTAGAGGTATGCCAGAGTGGTCCACAGCTGATGTCGGGATCACCCGATAGAGACCTTAGGGCTGCGGTCATGCATCGGACATATAGCAGGGGACACCCTGCATGCTCTGGAGCACCAGAGCGAGACACTATGAGTGGGGGCACCGACTGTAATGCAGCCCCGGCTCTGGGGGCACCCATCCGGGGTTGTTCCAGTAGCCGTGTTCACACGGCGAAGACATTCAGGCGGGACATTGTTGCCCAGCAGGGGCACTGTCCTGGTGCAGGGCCCAAACCACAGGCTTCCTGCACACGGCGTGGCACCAGCATGGTGCTCACAAGAAACACGCCGGAGTCAGGTCTTTGTTTGACTGACAAGCCGGAAACGGTTCATCCCATTTATTGAGTTGGTCACATGGCGATCACCATGTGACCTATTAAACAAGTCCTGGGAGCTACCATCCTCCCAGGAGGGGTGACATACAACACTCCTACTTTTGCATAACAAACAAAATCACCCCACACTATACCCAATTGTACTAGGCAACTAATCTACACACACTTAGGGACCCAGGTTACCTCGGGGTGACAGTCAGGGTTGGTGAGCTACTGGTGACACATTGGAAAACTCCACATGCAAGCACACCCTTTATTAACCTAGGTAAGTGGATCTTGCAGCACCAAACCACGACCAACGCTCGCACCTGGCACCCCTTACTACCACGCCCACAAACGCATGCGCGCCACGTCACACAACATTTTGGCTGGGCCATTTGTAGCATGTCCAGGGTCTGTGGGATCCCAGCCTTAGGTATCCCGACTACTGGGTTGACTTTCCGCACTAGCAGGTCCGCAGGATACCGGTCCGCCTTCCATTAGGATGTTCTCAGGACAGTTCAGGGTTCAAGGGCCAGCAAAGCCGCACCTGGGAGCACCCAGGGGCCACATCAGCCTAGTCCTTCACTGGTTGGCAAGACTGTGACAGGATGCTGGGTTGGTGGCCGGATGACAGGCCACTTCCTTCACTTAGTGGCTGCTGCTCCCGGCCGAGGGTGCCCAAGCACTTGCGAGAGCTGCAACCCTCCTCCATGCCTTTCTTTGTTTTCCAATCTTTTGCTTTCAGGCAGGCCAGCGACGACTACCAGACCTCAGATCACTTTGCGGCCTCTAGCTGCACAGTCCTGATCGAGTGGGCTGATTGTTATGCCGCTCATGGACATGCGGCCGGGGCGCCACCAAATATCACTGTCCCATTTGCTCTCCACACCTCCAACATGGAGCACATGGACGATCAGCCCCCCCGCTCCGCAGGGGGCCTGAGGTCCTCACTGGATGTAATTACCTTGTCCTCACTCAACGGTGAGCACTGCCCACCTCACCGCCTAATGAGCCTCAGGGCTAGTTGGGTACACAGGCCAGTAATTGAGCGGCATCGTCAGTACCGCTGCACTGTTCGCTCCCTACATCGTGTGGAGGACTGGGCACTCTGGCCTCCCTTTACCCTGTGGTGATGTCGTAGGGTGGTCACAGCCTCACCTTTTGAAATCTGGTGGGCCAGTGGTTGTGAGGCCAGCCACTGTTGCCTGTTACTCCCTCCGGGAAAAGCTGCCAGCAGCTGATCAGGATGCTGCACACCCACACACTGGTCTTTTCAGCAGCTTCCAGGGGGGCCGTTTGTTTGCTGGCTCCTGCTTCCTTTGTTTTCCCCTCGCTTCACGGCCGCCGGCTCAGGTGATGGTAGACCACGCCCCTTTATGGGGCTGCCACAGGCCTGGTGCTCTATTGTTGCGGCTTTAGTGAGTAATCTTTATTCACCCCTGCGGCCCGGGTTAGATGGCCATACCCTGCTTCCTTTGGCTGGCGAGGGCCTCATTTGTCTTAGTTTTTTCCTCGTTTTTTTATTGTCACACACGTGCCAACGTCACAAGCCAGGTCAAGCCAATCCCTGCGGCTGCTGCCTTACATGCGCTCGGACATAGGCTTATGATGGGTAAGCCTTCCGCCGATCAGAGCCTGTGCTGCTGTCAGCACCACAAAACACGTTTTACAAGAGAGCCTGCAAACTAAAGAACGACAACATCAACAGAATATGACAGGTTCTCCATAGTCAAGTGAATGGCAAGTGCATAGCAGAAAAAGAGCCCGAAAGGGGGTCAGACAACAAACGAAGCTGACAGCACAACACATCCATCAATATATGGGTTATGTAAACACAGAAGAAAGACTGCACTTCAAAGTGAGAAGCACCTACACGCCAGCTTAGTTATTTGCTTCTTAAATTTACACCCCTACACTTATAAGAAAGGGGGAAGTGCTTAAACAAGTACCAACACGTGAAGACTTAAAACATGTCAAGAGACTGCACGGTCTGTCATGGTACGATAACACAGACCTCTGAAGTTTCTCCTTGCAATGCTTAAGAAGGCAACCCAGTCATATTTATTTTTTAATTCTGGTATTTTTAGTTTATTTCTAACTTTAAAAGCAGAAAATGAAAACTCAACGATTCCCACCCCCCAAAACCCCCCAACAAAAAAATAGCACTGCATGCTCTTCTCGTCAGGGAAGCTTGAGAGTTTTCAAGACATTCTAAACATACCTGCCTACATTCCACAATGAAAAACCTGGAGATCTACGTCACCAGAGTGCCCCGCCCACACGTTTGTGAGGCCACACCCACACACTCCACCCATATATTAAAGTGTCATGTTACCTCGAGCTATTAACAACCATAGATAATTGCTGCAAATTATAATTGCAGCCTGCATCTTACAGTACAGTGTGTCTGATATCAATCTTAATAACCAACAAAGCAATTTATATGAAAACCTAATTCACTTAAAATTTTTCCTCTGTATACAAGGGAGTTAACAGATGTATCTCTGCCTAAAGTTCAAAGGAGTTTGGAAAATGGCAGAAAATGCTGATGCGGCTAAGCCTTGGATAAATATTGCATTACTACACGTAATTCAGATTTTCCATACATACGTTACAGAAAGTCATAATTCTATTAAAGCCACCGAGGTGAAGTATTATGCTTTCTCTCAACTTTACTATTCAAGCAGCATCATCAAAACAATAACAATAACATACAAATGCGCAAACTACAATCCCCATAAGTTTAGAGTCTTTTGTAGTTCGTAATGTTATTGGTCTTTCCAACATGTGACCTTCAACCACCAATAGTCACTGTCCATCCCTATAAATCCTGTCCACCATTTTATGTCATCCTCTTTCTTTGTCTGATCCTTCCCGAACTTTAGCATTCAAACCGGTCAACGCTGTAGAGCTGTTCTCTTAAAACAACTTTATGATCCTGTTGCTTTATTATCCGCCATAAAACCTGAAACACAAACCATAATTCTGTCTCTGGCCCAAGGGTGGGTAATCAACATGAGCAAGAACATCCGAAGATTCACTTTTTTTTTAAACATATCATCATAACATCACTATGCTCATATTAAAATATCTCATTAACAATACATGACATTGATTACTGGGTGGGATAATCCTTCGCCTCTCTGTCGTTAATAGAATTATGACTTTCTGTAACGTATGTATGAAAAATCTAAATTATATGTCAAGACCCAGAGGCTCGGATTATGCTTGTTCAAAGCTTACTTACCACCAACATTGCCACTTTTTCCACTGGTTTAAAATAAAAGGTTTTAAAAGTCGATTCTTTCGACCTGCCTGCTGCCTTCATGATGTCCTCTAGTGTGGCCCCTGCCTGAAAAGCCTTAAAGGCCATTGCTCCTCTCACTTAATGTGCTCCATACTAATCTGTTTCTACCCCCGCTTGTGACATAACCCACCTGATCCATCTAGCCAGCGTAGCTGACGGTACTACCCCGAAAGGTTTCTTTATGGCTATGAATAACTGAGTCACCCCTGGGGGTCGCAATTCCCTCGTCATGGACTCGTAAGCTGAAATGCATCTCACTGGGCACAGCTTGGGTTGATCTGGGAATGCTTCATATGATATTGATCTCAACCAAGTTTTTGTCCTTTTCATGATATCGAACGTCACTCCCTGTGGAGATAAGGTTTTCCTATTAATCTCTAGCGCCCTGATGTCTGATACCCTCTAACATGACAGTAAGCATAGAAGCATAGCCAATTTGGCTGATAATGCCTTCCTTGTCAGCTCATTGTTATCTGATCATGATGTGAACATTCTTAGAACTTTATTCACGTCCCATATCTGATCGTATTTCTGTCTCAGGGGTCTAATTATTCTAACCCCTTTCAAAAGTCTGCAAATCAGAGAATGTTCTCCCACTGGTATCTCTTCTATTCTCGGGCATCCCGCTGAAATAGCAGAACGAGCTGTGTTGATCGTCCTATATGCTTTGCCCTGATCTGCTAACGGAACCAGAAAATTGGCTACGTGTACCACATCTGTTCCAGTGGAATGCACGTTCCTTTCCACACACCAATTGTACCGTCTTGGCCAAGCTGTTCTGTATGCTTTCCTGGTCGCAGGTGCCCAGGCTTCTTCAGTAATCTGTTCAGCCTTGTCCGATAATCCTGGCCTTGCCCAGGATCCCCTGAAATTGCCTAGCAATGTAATTGAGGCTGCCTGTCTTCACCAGAGGATGACCTCCCCCTGCGGGGTCCCTCACTATTAGATCGAACCTCGGTAGTGCTATTGGGTTGTCATGTGACATCCCTAGCAGATCCAGGAACCATGCTTGTCGCCTCAAATCTGGCATAATCAGCATCATGGATACTTGCTTTCTCCTCACCTGCGCCAGTGTCCTCGCAATCATCACAAATGTAGGAAATGCATATTCCTTGCACGGACCCCATTGTTGTAGGAATGTGTCTATCGCTTCCGCCTCTGGTCTCCAACTGAAGAAAGAAGTATTCTGCCGTCACTGATATCTCTCTCTGCAGGCAGAAGTGTCAGAACTCCTTCGCTAGGAACCCTAACTTTCTTGACTTTGTCCCTCCCAGTCTATTTATATCTCGGACTGTTGACACGTTGTCCATCTTGAGGAGCATGCAAAATCGTGCCCTCTCCTGTGTCCAACATTTTACCACAAAATAGCCTGCTAGGAGTCCCAGACGGTTTATGTGGAGGTTCAGTTCTTCTTCTGACCATCTGCCCCCTCTTGACAGATCTCCACATCTGACTCCCCATCCCCACATGCTGGCATCGGATTCTATCACTAGGTCCGGGTAGGAGCCAAATATTGCTCTTCCATTCCAGGCATCCATGTGTTGTAGCCACCACTGCAGTTCCCCCTTTGTCTCTAGAGAAAGTGGTATCCTTTGCTCGTAGGATGCACCCCTACTGAGGTGTTGGATCTTTAAACCCAGGAAGATCGCTTGGATTGATGATGCCAGTCATCCCACTGGTCTCACTAGCTCTCTCAGAGATATTGTGCCTCATTACATGGTAGGCGGTAGGGGATTACCGGCACCGGTAAGGGCACCGGTGCCGGTAATCCCCTACCGCCCTACTACGAGGTCCCTCAGCGGGTCCCGTCCTTAACGTGTGGTCAGACCGCACGTTAAGGAAGGGACCCGCTGAGGGACTTCAGAGCTAATAACGGTACCGCAAATTGCGGTACCGTTATTAGCTCTTTCCCCATTCTCATTGAGCCCTATGGGGGCTCGAATGGGAATGGGGAATGGTAATTGGCATGGGGACTTACCGGGTCCTCCAGGGTCGGAATGACCCGGTAAGTCCCCATACCGCCTACCTGGACTAAGAAGGCGGTAAGGGGTAGCCATTGCGCTAAGAGCACCATGGTTATCTCCTACCGTGTAATGAGGCCCATTGTCTCTGCCACTAGTCTGCTCCTTAGCTCTTTCTTGGTATCGTATAATTTGCTCAGAGGGAGGAGTAATGTTCTCCGTACCTTATCTATCCTGAAACCCAGAAATTCCTTGTTCTGTTCCACCTGTAGGCTTGATTTCTCCCAGTTTATTATGAACCCTATTTGCTGAAGGAGGTCTAAGGTGACCTCTACCTGTTCCCTGATCAGCACTTTGTCCTTGCACATTATACAAATGTCATCCAGATAAATAATCAGTCTGACCCCTCTTTCCCTGAGGAAGGCTACTAGTGGTTTCATCACTTTCGTGAAACACCAAGGGGATTATGCTAGCCCGAACGGTAGGCATGTTAACTCCCATATTTGGCCTTCCACTTACATTTTCATTGTTCTGCTGCCATAAAAATTGCCAGATAAGCATCTTTGAGATCTATCCTGGCTAGACAGTCCCCTTGCTGTAATATGTCCCTCAGAAGGTGTATGCCCTCCAGCTTAAAATGCCTGTATACCATAAAGATGTTCAGGTCTCTTAGATTTATTATTGGTCTCATCTTGTGGCGACCTCTCACTAGGAACATGTTGTTTATAAAGCTGTCCTTCGTATATGCTGCCTGTATTCTGGCAGCTTTTCGAGCTAGCTCTCCTATTTCTGCATCTAACAACACCCTATCTGCTGTGCTGAGCACTAGTGTCTTTGGCCATTTCCTTTGCCATGGAATACCTTGCCAGTCTATGTGAAAACTCTGTATGGTGTCTAAAATCCAAGCATCTGTAGAGATAATTCGCCATTTTTCAAAAAACATTGTTACTCTCCCCTCTACTGTGGGATTTTGTGCGTCTGACTTTCATTCACTCTCATGTGAGTTTGGTTGATGTTGATTTTCTGCATGTCTACACCCTCTCACTCTTCCTCTTCCACCATCTTCTTGCTTCCAATGATATCTGTCAGTATGGTACCTGTTGCTTGTCTATCGGCTGGTGGAGCGGCCCCCTTCCTCTTCCAGCCCAGCCATAAACCTGTCTGCCAAATACTCTTTTTAAGGAAGCCTGGGCTTTATCAATTGCCGCGTATGAATTTGAAAAGTTGGTTAGTTCTTTTATGAACGTATCTTCTAAGAGTGTCCCTTTGGCGGAAGCAGCCGACTCTGACGTGGCCAGCTCGCTGAGCTTGGGATCGATCTTAACCAAAATGGATCTCCTTTTCTCTGCAATAATAGCACTATTGGCATTGCCCAGTAGAAATATCGCTCTCTGGGCCCATCCAGACAGTAGAGCTGGTATTGCCTCATTCTTTTCTTCCGCTTCATCTGCCATCACCATGAATTTCATTAGGGATCCATTCACGTTTAGCATTTTGTCCTGGCATGAACGCCAGGACCTGTCCAGACCTTTTTTAATGTCCTTAACATAAACCTCATAAATGTGACCATGCGGCCGTCAACATCTGGTGTCTCTGCTATGCCTTCCAGCAGATGTGGTCTTGGGCACTCCGCCCTTAGTTTATTTCTGGCTTCTTTTGCCAATGATGTTCTGAGTTTTCTCTTTACGTATGCCGCCATCTTAGTCAGCGGTTCCCATTCTGACGAACGTGAATGAATCAAGGCATCCGGGTCAAACTCATCCCCGGCTTCTTCTTCTTGAAAGCTCCATTACCTTCCTCATCTCTGAGGATGTAATCTCAACTTCTTCCTCTGATGATTGACTCCCTCAATCATCCT
Source organism: Ambystoma mexicanum (assembly GCF_040938575.1). NCBI lineage: Eukaryota > Metazoa > Chordata > Amphibia > Caudata > Ambystomatidae > Ambystoma > Ambystoma mexicanum. The sequence continues at coordinate 647,304,464 of NC_090940.1, read as the reverse complement.
CAGCCCTCTAAACTGTCTGAGATTGCATCGCACCATTTGCACTCTTTATTCTTTTGGCTTACTGCCTTCCTCTTGCCCTTTGCTTTCAGTGGCAAGCCCAGGAGGGGGGAGATGGGGTTGCCTTGGCCTTTTCTGACCTTGCAGGCTTTCTTTATTCCCCATTTTTCTGTTCCTTGTCCCTCTAAGCCCTCCATGATTGCCAGCTGTTGTGTGCTGTGCCCCAGACTCTGTCCCAGGGCTTGGTGTAGTATTTGCTCCATACCTGGCTGTATTCTTTTTTGGCTCACTTGGATTTGCCCCTCTTCACTGGAGCTGGTATTACTGGACTTGAATGTGGTGAGTGCCACTGTCTGACAAAACCAACAGGTATCTTGGGCGTGCACCCGTCCAGAATATGTATTATTATGGCAGATAATTCTCTTGGGGCTGTAATTTCTTTGCTACCCTCTTTATATTGGTTTGCTTTTTCTGACCACTAGGTGGCGTTGTGCCTGTGATTTGCACTACACATGCTGACTTTAACCCTCACAAAGTCTCGTTCCGTGCCTCAGGGAAAAATATTACGCTTGTCGGGAAATCAAATATCAGTGTAAACAGAACGCTCGGCTCATCCAGCGTCTGTCTCCCTGGGGCTTTCACACTACGCAGCAGTCACGGAAGTGCTAATGAGGAGCGCTGGAACTCTTAGAAGTCCCGTTGTGCACCTCTCACTTTCTCTTAGAAGTCCCGTTGTGCACCTCGCACTTTCTCTTAGAAGTCCCGTTGTGCACCTCGCACTTTCGTGACTGCAGTGCCCCCTTTAATAAGTCTGTAATGTTGCGGTTGCCGGAACTGTTTATCCCGTCGCTATCCGCTCTGTTTTAAAGATACACTACCCCTCAATCCTGCGGATATGTTCCGCCGCGTTCTGCTAACGCTGCTATGCTCACATTAAAATATTCAATAATCACTTTCAATATTAACTTCAATCCGATACACATCAAAATCAGAGAAGTAATGTCAAGGTGCTTAACTGGCTGCCCGAGCAGCCAAGACCGAGGATTACATAAAATGGTGGACAGGATTTATAGGGATGGACAGTGACTATTGGGGGTTTAAGGTCACATGTTGGAAAGACCAATAAACTTACGAACTACAAAAGACTCTAAACCTATGGGGACTCTAGTTTTCGCATTTGCATGTTATTGTTTTGATGATACTCCTCGAATAGTAAAGTTGAGAGAAAGCATAATACGAGCCCCCTTGTCTTGACATAGAATGAAAACAAATGTGTACCGTTATATCATAGTTGTGTTTATTTAATAATATATAGACTTTGCAAGGCAATGGTTTTAATATGTTTGATTGGTGAGGGTGCTGGTCCCTTCATTTTGTATAAAGGTACAGGAAGGAGAGTGCACATGAATGCAATGCAGCTTTCAATATAGTGTTCCTCTGTTCTCCTTGTGCCTTACCAGGGGAGGAGCCTTGCTGTTTCTATTGGCAGGCATCAGCAATGCAAGGATTATCCTCACGCTGAGAAGCACACATTGAGTGTTACTTCTGTGCGTTTCATTAGCAACGCTGGGACGGCTGGAAAACCCAGAGACTCCACGCTCTTCCCCGGAAACCCGGAGAAGAGTGTAAAAACCCGGAGTCTCCAGGCTAAACCCAGAGGTTAGGCAGTTATGATTCTAAAACGTACATGATAATCGTCCCGATTTAGACCGGGTACCTTTCTTTGAGAATTTTAGATTATCTATTTAAAATGTTACTCTTTTTTACTTTCTCCCTCATAAAATAATATTACCCCTATACAATCCAATGGGAAAATTCAATCTCCTTTTTTCTGTGACAAAAAGCACCCTCCCAGGTGCTGCAAAATGTAGGCCAAAAGCAAAAAGCAGTGGTCTTTAAACTATTTTGGCCTGGGCCCCCCTGAGCAAAATGTGGGAAGACCCCCCCCCCCAAAAAAAATGCCAAATGGACAGGAAGTCAAAATGGCTGCTATGAACTATTGTGCGCTGTCACTGCACCCTACTCCCGGTCTCCCCCACCTGCTCCCATTGTAGTCTCCAAGCTCCCTCATCCCAATCCTAGCTCAGTCCCTGGGCTCTCCCCACCCCACCACAGACTCTGGGCACTCCACACACTGCTCCCACCAAAATCCCTGGGCTCTTCTCACCCTGCTCCCACCACTAACCCATGATTCCCTCTCATCCTGCTCTCACCGTAGTCCCAGGGCCAGTGGTGGCTGGTGAATCTTTAAGTGGAGGGGCCTAAATATTTCCCCCAGATATGCCATGGCGGCCGAGTGTAGCAGCGAGGGAGCCTGAACCAATCAAATGGGGTTTGGGGTGGTGGGGTGGGTCCCTAGGAATATTTTTAAATAATGGTTTAAAATGTAGCATTTTAGGGCATACTTAATTTGGGTTAAAAGCCAAACAGTTTGCAATTGGTGCTGGGGAGCACAGGGGGTAGGCATGGTCTTTTTTACTGGAAATCTATGATAGATGTCCAGTACAAATATACCATCCCTGTCCCCTGCACCCACAGCGCTGAACACACTCTGACTCACACAATCAACTTGATTATGTGGGTATGCAAGGCGCTGGGGGGGGCATATTGGGGGGGTTAGAGGGAAGGCATGGTATTTTTTATTGGACGTCTAATATAGATGTTCATCCCTGTCCCCTGGGCCTCACAGCTCCTAATACACGCACACAATCAAAGTGATTTCGCAGGTGTTTTTTTTCCCTCGCCTCACTGTTTCATCGGTTCTCACACGGGTTTGAGGGAATGCACTTTTTACCATCTCTTTCAAGCCTGTATGCCTGCATGACAGTAGTCTTCCTCTAATCCCATTTTTGTAAGAACATTCCATATTTAGATCTTCGTCAATCGCATCAATTTTGCCTTTGGTCAGTCCTGAAACGGTACCGCGTACTACGCCATAGACTCCTTGGTCCCTTTGTGCCTTTACTGCATCTATTTAAGCTGTGCTTCTTCTAAAATAGAATCGGCGCAGATACAGTGTGCGACCCAGTCTTCCTCTTTACTGGTTCCTGTAATAAAGCTCATCTTCTGATTGCTGAGGTCAGTTATGCCAGCAGAGAGACCCACTCTGAGCTTTCAGACTGCCCCACATCTTTCTAACTCGCTGCCACCTTCCCTGGTTGCATTTGCGCCATGTAAGAGTGGAACTCTCTTGATTTACCTGAATTTGTGGAGGCACACAGTTAGTGGTTTGACAAAAATCGCCTATGTCAAAGTATGTGTGCTTAAATGTGGCTTGGCATGTGGAGAGCATGGCTGTCGAGACTCTAGGCCTCCCTATTCTGCGGGGAGTAGAAGAGTAGGGAGGCGTTGTGGCGCTCCTAACACTCAGCACTTGTTACGTGTTAGCAATATCTGACATGTAACTTCAAGAGCAGAGCAAATCTTGTAGTGTCCGCCAAAGAGGAAGGTACCAGGGCGTGTGATTTTTGCCATGTGCTGTGGGCACCTTGCAAATTCTGTGAGTACTGGGCCATTTGATAGCAATTGCAAAACTTCAAAACTAAACAGTGATGGGTGGAATGGAACGAGTAGGCCCAGACATGGGGCTTGAGCTTACTGTGCATACAGACCCGAGCTTCACCTCAACCCACACTTCACCTCATCGATGGTGCCCAATAAGGTCTAACCATGCTTCTGTGGTAGGATTAAGAGGGTCTTGCATTCTATACGTTCCCCTTCTTTACTGATGTGCCAGGCTAAAAAACGAGGGGTTTGAGGGTTTCCGGAGCAATGCCAATGGTTATGATTCATTCAAAAGCTTTCATCCATCACTCTAGTTTTTACATTTGACAGAAGCACCTGGCAACATAACACACATTTTGACTATGCAAAGCAAAACCCATCTGCTTTTTGAATGATTGGCCGCTGTACAGGAAGGCTGGGGGCAATGCAGCAGTGTCTGGACCTGTATTTGCGTTTCATTCCGTTAACCAAGAAAAAACTGTGGGGTATCGTTCCAGACACGGGGACTCCCGTTGCCCTGCTATAACTCATGACTTCAAGAACAGGCGGATGGGAGGTATTCACTTGGGGGCGGGGGGGCACGACCTTGCAGCGCTATGGACCACTTCCTCGCCAAGCTGCTCCCTAATTCTTTATGCTCAAGGGTTCAAGTCAAGGGTGAAGGCCCCAATGTGAATGCCCCTTCGGTTCCACTTCTCGGCCATCCGCATGATAGGGTTTTGCCCACTCACAATTCCTTTGCCCCCGCAACACTATATGAAGGCCGAGACCGGACATGGGACTTTGCTAGGCTAAACGTAAAAATCCTGGGCCATGCCATTTTCAAATCCCAACTCTCGCCCTATCCCTGCAGATACTAGTCTGGGAATGGCAGTAAGTCAGCTAGTGAGGCACGCCCTAAGACAGAAGCAGCGAGAAAGTCCCAATGTATTGGTCCATCTTTGGATATGAATGACTATATACGGCCCAACCAATTGATCTTACGCCGCGGGTTTATGTGGCAAAAGCAAAGGGCGTGGTGCTGTGCATCCGTAAGTGTTTTTTATTCTTTTCGCCAGGGATACAATGGACCAATATTAATACGTTTTTCAAATGATTAGGCTGCCCTCCAAGACTGGCACCCTCGCTGGCTGTTCACAAGGAACTTGAATGTTGAACGTGAATAACAGAAATATTTAGCTGATATGCAGAGGGGCCAACCAGAACTGAGAAGTCATCCACCAGAGTGCTAGATGCCATGACTCCTTATCCTGGTGTACCCTCTTTCAGAGAGCTTGCCACACTTACTAGACTCCACTTTCCTTCCCTACATTGAATCTAGTAAGAAGTCGCAGGAGAGCTTGCCCCACTTACTATACACCACTTTCCTTCCCTACATTGAATCTAGTAAGACGTCGCAGGAGATCTTGCCACACTTACTAGACTCCACTGTAGTTCTCTACATTGAATCTAGTAAGAAGTCGCAGGAGATCTTGCCACTCTTACTAGACTCCACTGTAGTTCTCTACATTGAATCTAGTAAGAAGTCGCAGGAGTGCTTGCCACACTTACTAGACTCCACTTTCCTTCCCTACATTGAATCTAGTAAGATGTCGCAGGAGAGCTTGCCACACTTACTAGACTCCACTTTCCTTCCCTACATTGAATCTAGTAAGAAGTCGCAGGAGAGCTTGCCCCACTTACTAGACACCACTTTCCTTCCCTACATTGAATCTAGTAAGACGTCGCAGGAGATCTTGCCACACTTACTAGACTCCACTGTAGTTCTCTACATTGAATCTAGTAAGAAGTCGCAGGAGAGCTTGTCACACTTACTAGACTCCACTTTCCTTCCCTACATTGAATCTAGTAAGAAGTCTCAGGAGAGCTTGCCACAATTACTATACTCCGATTTCCTTTCCTATATTGAATCTAGTAAGAAGTCTCAGGAGAGCTTGCCACACTTACTAGACTCCACTTTCCTTCCCTACATTGAATCTAGTAAGAAGTCGCAGGAGAGCTTGCCACACTTACTAGACGCCACTTTCCTTCCCTACATTGAATCTATTAAGAAGTCGCAGGAGAGCTTGCCACACTTGCTAGACTCCACTTTCCTTCCCTACATTGAATCTAATAAGAAGTCTCAGGAGAGCTTGCCCCACTTACTAGACACCACTTTCCTTCCCTACATTGAATCTAGTAAGACGTCGCAGGAGATCTTGCCACACTTGCTAGACTCCACTGTAGTTCTCTACATTGAATCTAGTAAGAAGTCGCAGGAGAGCTTGTCACACTTACTAGACTCCACTTTCCTTCCCTACATTGAATCTAGTAAGAAGTCTCAGGAGAGCTTGCCACAATTACTATACTCCGATTTCCTTTCCTATATTGAATCTAGTAAGAAGTCTCAGGAGAGCTTGCCACACTTACTAGACTCCACTTTCCTTCCCTACATTAAATCTAGTAAGAAGTCTCAGGAGAGCTTGCCACAATTACTATACTCCGATTTCCTTTCCTATATTGAATCTAGTAAGAAGTCGCAGGAGAGCTTGCCACACTTACTAGACTCCACTTTCCTTCCCTACATTGAATCTAGTAAGAAGTCGCAGGTTTGTGCTGGCTCTGGTCGCTCGTCTGTGTTCATTTGTCCCATGGTCTTGGAAATGAACGCCCACTTCGTTATTTCCTCTCCTAAATACCAGCACACTCGGAAATGCACAGTAATCCCGCTGTTGCAGCATTTTGGACCCGGGTAAGATTCTCAAGCCCATAGCTCTTTCTTAACTCACACGCTTTAGTCTCCACCATGGAAATAGATCAGCACCCTGCAAGCCCCTCGCCCGCCCATGCAATCGCAGCTCTCAGCCTTTCCTGACGCCATTTTGTTTTTGGCGAGTGAGAGCCTATTGAAGTGAATTGAAGCCCGGGTATAGCGAGTGGTCTAGATGTGGAGGTGAATGAGAGCGAGATGCTGGACATCATCATAAAGTTGAAGGCCTCCAGGGCCCCTGGCCCAGTTGGATTTTCAAATATTGCATTAAAGTCTAATCCGAAGTATTGGGTTACATCATGTTCACAAGTATTGTTCGGAGTGGTTGCACTGCCTACAGGTGGCGCTGCTCCACGTTAATCACTGTGCATAAGAAGGGTGCCTTCATGGGCCCCCTGCAACTTCAGGCTCCTAGCGATGCTGGACACCAGCAGCAAGATTTTGTCCACCATCTTGCTGCGGCTACTTGCCTGTTGGGCGAGAATAAACAGCTACTTAAATCCCAACAATTTGGTTTCAGGAAGGGATATAATATGATATGATATGATAGGTTATTTATAACGCGCGTAATACCCAGAGGTTTCTAAGCGCGGTCCGGGGGATGGAACCTGTGGTGCTCCATGTCGTCTTGCTTCCAAGACGAGCACGTTGCTATCCTCCCGAAACTCCCGAGATGCTCCACGATCCAATCTATGTGGGCGTTACAACATTTGTTTACCAATGTTAGTTGCGGAAATGATGGAGGCCTACACCTCTGTTTTGAAAACTACTCTGCAGCGTTTAACTGTGTATCCCGCGCCCACTTATGGGAGAAATTAGAACGCTGGGGGTTTAATCCGTACCTGCTATTCTACATCAAGCAGTTATATACCAATACTACCGCAATATTTAGACTTTCCCAGGACGTCTCAATTTCTGCCCCTTTGGCTACTAATAAGGGACTCAAAGAGGGGTGCGTTCTCGCACCCCTCTTTTTTAACCTTTATGTGGCTGATATGGATGACGTCTATAAACCAAAAAAGTCTAAGAGCTGCAACCACTGTCTGAAGCTCACTACATTTTCACACAATAACGACAGAAGTTATTTGAGTTCATTAGGGGATAGGAGAAGAGACTCACCCTTCACTCTCTCACTGCTTTCCTAACATCTAGAAATACACAAGGGGGCTGATTCCATTTGTTAAACAGGGATTTGCAGGCAGAATGGCACACAAATCGCCGTTTTTCGGTGCAAATAATTTGATGAATCAGCCCCAAGATCTTTTACAAAATGTGCACATGATAGGAAGTTCATTCTACTTGTATTACTTCCCTCTGATGTGTCTTATGAAAATAAAATAACATTTTAGGAGAACAAAAGTTTACATTTAAATTTAAAAACCGATAGAAAGAGCTTTGTGTGTGTGTGGAACAGGGCGATGTGTCTCCATATTTTATTAGTATTTGGGGAGGGCCAGGCTTGACACTTTGGACTGTTATTGGTGTTTGGGATTACCATTTCTTAGTGCCCTTAACTCGTCACACTATAAGAATTTGAATTTGCTGTGAAACCCGTCCATTTTGCCCCAGTGCGCCTACAAACCACGAGGGATTACCTCCTTCAAAATTGCCGCCCGCCATCTCGGAGCTGCCTCACCTCACTTGCAGAGGTTCAGCCCCAGTGAAGCTGCATGAGGATTGGCTGGAGCCTTCCTCATACTCGCGACCCGATTCGCCGGCAGGCGAGATGCCGGCACGCCTCCTAAGGCCCGGCTACAAGGCTCCCTGTCCTGAGCCTGTCCAGTGCCTCCAGTGACCAGTGCCACGTCCCCCTGCCCAATCACTCACCCCCCAATGTCCGCTCCTGTTGAGCCCTTGGACCCTCAGCACGCGGTAAGACTCGCACCGACCAGTTTGACTTATTCCAACTTACGCTATCAGCGTGCATAACGAACATTAGCGGGTCCTGTCCCAGGTGCCGCCTATCTGCTTTGTCTGCACCCTTTCCTTCATTACTACCCACATGCATAAATGTGATTTGCATCTTACAATTGTTATACCATCCTGCCTATCCTGAACGCATCTGCACATGTCTGTTAGCCTAATCCATAGCGCGTAGGCTGCCTCGCGCTCACACAGCTACAACTTTTCGAGGGCTGTATGACCACTGCTTTAAGGTGCACGCAACACTACTGACCTTTGCATTGCAGTTAGCATGCAAAAACGAGTACTTCCCTATACATGCACGGCCGTTACTGACAGGGGTGGACTGGGAACTAAAAGAGGCCCTGGAATTAATTACTGGGGACCAAAAGAGGCCCTGGAAATAAGGTTCATAGTGGCCCCATTTGACACATTTTCAGCAAGCCCAATGCTTTTCCTATGAGAAAATTTGGAAATATCACACAAAAGAGGCCCAGGGTGCAGAGGCCCAGCGGGAAATCTCCAGAGTTCCCTATAGGCCAGTCCACCCCTCGTTACTGATAAGCCTGTCTCCCCCGACCAATTATGCTGTTTACGGCCCCGTAGGAAAATCTATTGCAGATAACGCTACTATTAAAAGCACCCGCGAACATGTGTTTCTCCCTTGCGGACCCTTCCTGTACTAACGAATCTGCACTTGGATGCATAACAGTTATTCCTTCCTGCCTCAGCATATGTTTACTTAAGTTGACCACAAACACCCATTAGTCTTTCTTGCATGTTCAGAGACTCGGTTTTAGACGGACTATCTACTCATCCACTAACAACTGGCCCATTTACTCTTGCCTGCCCCAGTAAAAACCCGTACTTAGGCTGCCTGTGTCAGCAAAATTGTATCTAGATAAAACTGCATCTGTATTTAGTAAAATAGCATCTAGATAGCCCATTTTAGTAAACTGTATTTAGGCTGCCCGTGTCAGAAAAATTACATCTAGGTTACCTGTTCCAGCATAATTACACTCAGGTTGCCTGTTCTTAGTAAAACCGTATCTAGGTGCTTGCTTCAGCAATACTGCATCTAGATAGCCTGTGCTAGTAAAATTGTATCTGGGCTGCCTGTAACCCTTAACCAGCTACTAGCCTACCCATACATGCCTGTCCTAGCTAAATTGAATTTAGGTGGCCGTATCTGTTCAGTAGCCACCAGCCCACCTATCCTTGCCTGCTTTAGTAAAACTGCATCTAGGCTGCCGGTAATTGTCCAATAGCTACCAACCAACCTATTTTTGCCTGTTTTTAGCTAAACTGCATCTAGGTCGCTTGTATATGCCCACCAGTTACAAGCCAATGCTCACCCACTCTTGCCCACATTAACAAACTTGCATTTAGGTTGTTTGCATACGCCCAATAGCTATCTGACAGCGCCTACCTATCTCCGCTTGCACCATCAAAGCTGCATTTAGACCGCCAGCTCTCTAAGCTACCTACACTAGCCCACTATGTATCGACCACTATTCTACACAGTTCTACTCAGAACTATCCTCTATCTGACCACCCTTCATAACATGAACCTAACCCAGCAACAGAACCAACTACCCCACGATAGGACAACGCAGGAACAAGCCAACATGGCCACTAAACCTTGTAGCCTCCAAAGCGAAACCTTAAACTACGCGCCAGACTCCCTACAATCTATGAACCTTCATCTAAGGCCCAACCTGCTCCTAATCACAATAGGCACACAGCGCACACCACCAACACTCCATCACATACATACAACATAGGGCAACACCGACTACAACTCAACAGTCGTATATTTAGAGAATCCACCTCTCCCCCTAAATGCCAACACAAATGCCAGCCTCCCTCGGCCCCACCCACCCTACCTGGCATAAAAGGCGCCCTAATAAACGCCCGTTCTATGGTAGCCCAGGCCACTGAAATAGCGGACATCATCCAAAATGAGAACTTAGATCTCCTGGCCATCACGGAATCCTGGCTTCATCCCGCAGCAGGACCACCCATTATGATAGCCATCCCCGACAAATTCACACTTATACGCATGGATCGCACTACGTCTAGAGGTGGCGGCCTTGCCACAATCATCAAAAATAACCTAGCCCTCAGATTCTCCCCACCCCACAATACCAACTGAATCCCTCACAGCTAAACTGACCATAGCCAAAAATCAAACCATCACCATCCACCTCATATACCGACCTCCAGGCCCCTTAGATTCCTTTGAGGAAGACCTCATGAACTTACTATCTAACCATTAAAAATATTCTGCTCAATGTCTCATCCTGGGTGACTTCAACCTTGGATTCAATGACTTACGTGACCCTATTGCCCTACAAATCAACAGCCCTCTTGAGGAACTAGAATTTACCCAAAAGGTTACAGATCCTACCCACATCAAAGGTAGGACCCTCGATTGGATTGCTGAACATAACTGCCCAATCACTATTACCTCTATAATGCCTCAGCTATGGTCCGACCACTACATGGTATCCTTCACCCTAGAAGCCACCACACCCATGAATAATAGCATCCTAGCCCCCACTGCACCCACTAGAAATAAAAAAAACATTACCACTGAGAATCTTATCCCCCTCATTCTCCCCACCTTAAATGCCATCTCTGATCAGTCTGACCCAGGCTCTATGGTAGAAAAATACAATGAAGTGATGCTTGCCTCCCTGGATACTATCGCACCTCTGAAAATTAGGAAGAGCAAACCACGTCAACACCTAAATACCTGGTTCACACCCCTACTGAAAGACATCAGACAAAAGAAGCGTCTCAGCGAGAAAACCTGGAGATCAGACCCCTCAGACACTAATAAAAATAACCTGAAGAAACTAGCTACCCTTTACATTTACAAAAAAGAAATCATCCTTGCGAAACAAACATCCTACAGCACCCGCATCACCCAAGCCAAATCCAACACCAAAGAATTGTTTGCCATCCTAAAGGAGGTAGAATCCCCCATCCAAGCTCCCGACTCCTGCCTCAAGGATAAAAATTGGTGCACAAGCATACAAAACGCCCTAGCCAACAAGATAACAATGCTTCAGACTAAGATCAACAACAAAAAAGCCTCCATAACTGCCCCAAATATTGCCACCTCCAAGGCTAACATGAATTCACTACCTACTCTGAAATCCACACTTTCCCCACCCTCACTAGACATCCCACCCTTCTACTTTTGTAAAGTCTCCACTAACGAAGTCGATAAAGTCATCCTCACTCTCAAACCTTCCAACTGCCAGGGCGACACATGTCCAGCCCAAATCATAAAAGTCGCCGCCCGTGAACTCTCACCCTTAATCACTAAAATCATAAACGCTTCTTTCACGTCAGGCACCATACCCAACAACCTGAAACATTCCTGGGTCCTCCCCCTCCTCAAAAAGCAAACCCTGGACCCCTCCATCCCAACAAATTACCGCCCCATAACCACTGTACCGTTCTTATTGAAAATCCTAGACAAAGTAGCTTATCTACAAATTCAGCACCACCTGGAACTTAACCATCTCCTAGGAGTTCGACAGTCCGGCTACAGACCACAGCACGGGACGGAGACCGCACTCTTAGATCTCAAGGCCCAAATAGACACACTAAGAGATAAAGGCTCAAAATCACTCCTACTACTCCTCGACTTCTCTGCCGCATTCGATTTGGTAGACCATGCAATACTCTGCAATCACCTGGTCACGGCAGCCCGCTTCTCCCATGAAGCTGTCGCATGGATCCAGTCCTTCTTAGACAATAGGACAATGCGAGTCTTCTCTACTCTAGCAGCTGCAGACCCCGCACCCATTTCATGCGGCGTGCCCCAAGGATCATGCATATCCCCTACCCTTTACAATATTTTCACGAAGCCCCTTTTTGAGGATCTAGACGGTCTAGGTATCACCTACACTAATTATGCAGATGATACACAGATCCTCATCCCGTTGACGGGAGATTATGACAAGGATTTGGCCTTTGTGAACAGAGTCTACCTCATCATCCAGGCATGGATGGCTTCGCACGGTCTATGCCTGAATGATGACAAAACAGAACTCCTCATCCTAGGCACCCCCTCCAACATCAAAAATCTAGGCCCTAACTATGACTCCTTCATAATCGACAACATCATTACGGTGGCCAAAGTAGTCAAAACCCTGGGCTTCTACATAGACTCCACGCTTTCCTTTGGTAAACAAGTGAGTGCCATGGCCTCAGCCCCCTCCTACACCTGCAAGTTAATTAGAGCTGCCAAGCCCTTCCTCTCTCCCAATAACTGTGTCACTATAGCAAGAGCATTAATCCTGTCGAAACTCGACTACAGCAACGCCCTCTACGTAGGTAGCAACAAATACATCACCGCCAAAATACAGACTCTTCAAAATAACGCCCTCAGAGCCACCCTAAACTTCCCTAAAAAACCCCACATCTCAGACCTCAGGAGATCTACTAACTGGCTATCCACAAAAGACAAAATCCTCCTTAAAACAGCTTCCCTTACACATAAATGCCTTAACAAAGCAGCCCCGCAATATCTTATAGACAGATTCACTAGACAAACAGCCTCTCGCCCCTTAAGAAAAGCCAACTCTAACCTTTTACTAGTACTCAGATTCAAACTCACTAAATCTGGGGGAAGTAGCTTCGCTGTCAAAGCAGCACAATATTGGAACTCCCTTCCTCCTGCCCTAAGGGAAGATCTCCCCTACCGGCAATTCAGATCTAATCTGATCCAATGGCTAAAAGAACATGATACCTAACCTCACCTTACTGACATCTAGGATCTCATGTATATTCTATGTATCTGTTCTGCCTTACTCATATGTTACCTCTCTCTTATTGTAAATGCACTGTATATACTTTGTGACTCTTGACTTCACATGCCTACAGCATTGTAACCGTAGCTGTACCCCTATGTTCTAATCTGTAACCTGTAACCTAAGTTGAACAATCCTCTTATTGCCTTCGCGCCCGAATACCCCTGGGTCTGCTGCGCTATATAAATAAATAAACAAACAAACAAACAAGAATGATATTTCCCTCAAGACCACACGCAAATGGCATGTCATTAAGGGCTTTATACACCCAGAGATTTTGCGATCCTGCTAAATGCTGCGACAACGGCTGTTTAGCGCAAAATGCTGCGAAAACGGCAGTCTTGTGCAAAAACAGCATCCTTTTTTTTTTTTATAAAAATGAAATCTGCCAAACCTACTGTTTAAAATAAAAAAAATACTCAGGGTGCCAGGTTCTCAAAACTTTTTTTTACGCAAAAAAATGAAATGCATGAACACATCTCCATCTCACCACTTGCGCCCAAAAAAAGAGCAGCCCAATCCACAAGGGACACCCGAATGGGCACATTTTATATGCGCGGCCATGCAGATGCCCTTTTTCACCTCCTTGAGCAAATCAGGGGCCGTTTTTTGCCAATTTAAAAGCGCATCCCACATTTCCAAGCAAGATGCACTTTTAAATGTGCAGAAATTGTAGCCAACCCTACGCACACGGGATGTGGGGGTGCCACTGCATGACAGGGTCTTTCCTGACCCTGTCATGAGACAAGATACTATACGCATGAGTAACCCATGTTTTAACAAAAGAGTGTTCAGAAGTCAACATATACATAGATAATGTTGCAAGAATGTTATCTGTTCCCATAAAGGTTATGCACTTTCAAAACAATGCACAGAGCCTCCATTTATATTCCTCATCCAAGGACCTTAAACCAAGTTCAAGTCTCAGCCAGGGTCCAGGGACACAATTAGGGAGATGTAACACCCCTCTCCAAAATGTAGCCTCTACTTTGTGCAGGACTGACGCAAGAACAATATGTCCGGTTTCAAGGCCATACAAGATGGTAGGCAACACCTTTTGTCTCCAGTAAATGATTGCCGGCCTGATAGTAAATTTGCCAAATTTATATAAAATGATCCTTGTTTGGGAGATGGCTGTAACGATTTTATGGTCCAAAGTCCTTGAATGTGAATCAATAGATGGTGGGCCGTCAAATTGGATTCCCAAGTAAAGATATGTGGGGACCACCTCAACCGATCTATTATTGATTCTCCAGTCAAATTGAGTTCGCCTGGAGGCTCTTGGAGCGTAGGTGACAACTTGTGTTTTATTAAGGTTCATTATTAACTCATTACTTTCTAGATATTGATTATGGGCAGTCAATAATTTCTGCAAACCTATAGGAGTTTTAGAAATGAGTACCAAGTCATCCGCGTACCAAAGAGCTTTAATGCTCAAACCATTCATTTTTGGGGAATCAGACACAACCTCAAGAAACGACGGACTCACATCATGGATAAAAAAGTTAAAAATAGCTGAAGCCAGAATACAGCCCTGTTTTAGTCCCCTAAAGGTTGGAATTGCTGCTGAAAGTAAGCCAGCCATGGACAAGCGCACCTTTATCGTAGTGGACGAATGTAGGGCGTAAATGATGTCACATAAACTGGACGGACAATTTGCAATCGTAAGTTTTTCCATCAGCTTGACTCTGGACACTGAGTCAAAAGCTGAGTGCAAATCAACAAATGCAGCATATCAAGGTTGCTTTGTTGATTGTGCTTGGGCCTTTAATGCGTTAAGAGTGAGTAGGTTAACTGCAGTGCCCAAACCAGCAACGAACCCCGTTTGATAGGGATCTCGATGCTGATTGCTTTCTGTCCAGTGTGTAAAGTGTCCAGCACCAGCCGCGCAAAAATCTTACCCGGAGCGTCCAATAAGGCAATCGGGCAATAACTCGCAGGCAGCTCCCTGTCACCTTTCTTAAAGATCGGAACAATGAGCGAAGATTGCCATGACGGCGGGATAGTTTTTATAGAGAATGATTTTCTGAAAGACATTATTCAGAATGGCCGCCCATCTGGACAGATTTTGTTTGAACATAAAGTTATTAAGACCATCTGGACCAGCAGCCCGCGGAGATGATGATTTCCCAATCAGATCTTCAATGATTTTTGGAGAGCAATCTAGATTCCACTGTTTTGTAGTTGACATATGATAAGTGAACTCAACATATTTGGGGTCTGCATATAACTTTGAAAAATGTTCAAGCCATTGTAATTCCGACACACCACTTAGTTGTAGGTGGGCCTGTGAATAATTAGAGCCTCAATTGATCAGTGACCATATTTGGGCCGAGTTTTTATTATTTGCAGCACATAGGAAGGCTTCACTATCCTGTTGGTAGAGAGTAGCCTTTCTTGCCCGGCACCAATTACGGTACTGACATTTGATTGTCCTGGGATAACTATCTTGATCATTAAGCGGAAACTTGTTGGACGCTCTTAATTCTTTTCTATAGGTGCGTTTCACCTGTTGTAGAAGTTGATCATTATGATGTTTATGATGTAATACAGAAGAAAGGCTTCCACTATATGTTAGAGCAAAAGAGGGAAGAATAGCTGCATAGAAATCAAGCTTTGATGAAACTAAGCCTTGCGTGGCAAGATTAAGGGCGTTTAGTGTTGTAGTAGACCATTTAAAACACGTCTTCGCCTTATTCACATTTAGGGCCTGCTTAGACCAACATTGGGTGGTTAAGGTACGATCAGACGTTTCTTGCCACACAAAAGTCAGCATGTGGTGATCACTAACCGACTGAGCCACAATTTCAAATTTGACGGCATTATGTAAAAGTCTGTCGGAGATAAACACGTAGTCAATTATAGATTGAGAGGTATTTCTCGCCCATGTCGATTGAGGGGGAATGTCACCAACAATTGCACCATTAGCCATATGTAAATTGTGTTCCTTTACAAAGTTTAGCCATCTGGCACTCTCAAGTTTTTGGCAAGCTTTGGAAGATTGAGATTTGGATCTCCTACCATCATGGTTGCGTCAATGGTAGAATCACAAGATATCAGTTCAAATACCATTGATAGATCTCTTTAGAAGATCTCGTCAGTCAGCCCCGCAGGATTCCGATATAGATTAATTAGTGCTAAAGTGTACGTGGCATGCGATATTTTCACTAGTTGTATAAAGTTATTAGGGGAGGCCCACTTAGCGATTTTTAGGCCTTTACTAGTTTTAACGGCTACCAAGATCAATTTAGTTAATACTATTAAATAGGCATGCACATTAAACCAAAAATGTAGCCAAATCAAACACTGTTCTGCCAAGCCAGAGACATCTGGGACTTTTCCTATTAAATGAATACAAAAGTTACATAATAATGATACCCTGGCTCTCTTGTAGCCTTGCACTCTGCCTCTTTCCTGCAATGTTGCAATCTTACACCCTCCAGTTAATAAAAAATGTCCCGCAAAAATCCTGCAATAAATAAAGGTTTGTGCCGCAATATTTGCCATTTCTTGCTGCAAAATTTGCCATTTCATGCTGCAAAATCCGGAAGGTCTGATGAGAGGTCTATCCGAAGTCCATAATACCCGTTATATTATATGGACTAGAGACCCTACTGGAAAATGCAGTCAGTTGGTTACAAAATCTTGAGTGCAAGACACTTAGATCTTTAGTGGGGCTGCTTACATCGACCCCGGCTGAAGCCCTTAGGCTGGAGCTGGGGTGGACCACCCTCACCACCTTGTGGAAGATGGCTAGTTGTAAATTCCTGGTAAAAATATCACAAATAGAATGCCAGTCTCGTACTATATTAACGCAATTCGCAGCACATCCGCGATATAGAACTGGCAACATCGCTCATGAGACTCTGGCAAATACAGTATAAAATCATTAGGCCAATATTGAGCTAGCGCTTAGTGATATGGACAACATAGGACATGTTTTACACAAGTCGTTATGTTGGGATCGAGTGATGTCCATAGAGACACTGTCGACAAAGAGGCGCGGCTCAGAATACCCTAAGCAGGGATTCACCCCCTTAAAACCGCATACCTATTTAACCAAAATATGCAGTTCTGCCCTGAGGCGATTTATTTTATATCTTCATCTCAATTTGCTGCCATTTTTGGAGTATACAGGAGCGTGGACTAACATACCACGTGAAGAAAGGATTGTGCAGATTCTGTAAGGTGCACATGTAGACGAGCAGACATATCCTTACCAGCTGTATATCATTGAACAAATCTTAATAATATAAAAGGCCAGATGTATGTTTGTCCGATGCCATCATGCGCAGTAGAGGCTGCCCAAATGCACCGAATGCTCGGCTAGAGGGAGCTGTTGCGTAGATATAAAGTGGGCCAAGTCGCACAGCTATGCCTGTTGTCACCGCTAGAGGGAGCTGTAGGCTTAGGATCTATAGTGGTCCTACTGTGTTAATGAAAACCTGCACTTTGGCCCATGTACACAGGCTAGTACGCTAGTGCTAAATAAAGGGCTGCCGTACTGTCCCTATACTTTTATTTAAAAAAGAAACCGCTCCGGAATGTTTTACTTTTAAAATAAAAGCGTAGGAGAAAGTGTAAACTTGCACTTCACTTCACTGCACTGCACGTTACCTTATAAAGCAGGTGCATTTGTTTAGGGGTTTGTATTGCACATGGGGGCGGGGGCGGTGCCTGGCGACGTGGTTTGTTGGGAGGGGGGCAGGCCAGCTTTTTGTACACTTCGACCACTGCCAAGCTGGCAGGCCTGGGGCCGGCACTGCCTTTTGGAGGGCCCAGCCTTTGCCTTTCACTCCTGCCAGGGAGTGTCCTCTTGACACGCAAAGGTTGTTTTCCTTTGAATGTTCGAGTGCAGGGACTGCCACCCCTTCCCCCGTTGTGCTGCAGGCCCCAGGCAGCTGGTGGAAGCCGCAGTGCCCGTTCTCAGTTGTCATGTGCTGGCTTTGTTTGGACAACAAAAGCTCCCTCTGCTTGTGCTGCGCACCGGACGTTTCCAGGAGACTCACACCATCACACAACACACACGCCAGCGGCCGGATCTCCCCCAGACGAGGCTCACAGCAAGGTGATTTTAAGGACTTTTAGAAAGAATGAGGGGTTTATAGACACTAGCAGGCGGGCCCAGCCACCAGGCACCGTTTCACTTTGATGGGAATGTATAGTGTCTCACAATAGTCGCGACATGTCCTTGGGCAGATTCATACTGTGCAGGTGTTTTCATTGCCTTTGCGGAGAAGCACGGTTCTGGATGCTTCCTCGGATTTACAGTCTTTGGGGAGTAACGGAAGTCGCAGACCCCCAGGCACCAGTCCACATTATTAGCACACAGCTGGAGCAGAACCACTGCAATGCAAGCAGATGGTACAGTTTCTGTTCTCTTGTGGAACCTAGCTGTACCGTACCTAAACAGTACTGTATGTAAGGTGTGTTGCCTGATCGGGCGCCTGTTGCAGCTACTGGTGATGGCGACTGAACGAGCATTCGCCATTATTAACTCAAGGGCGATCCACCTGCCCAGGTGTTACTCACTTCCGCCACCTCTGCGTCACATCATTTAACTGGGCTTTTCATTTGTCCGTCATTTCCTTTCCAAAGTTGGTGCTATTTGCTATTTATGAACATGTTTTGATGTGGTGAGGGATGATAGGCGTTTGACTGCTAGGTCTGAACTTAGTGGCGGTACCTACCTGAGCAAAAACTATTGGTAAGGAGTGTGGGCAATGCCAAATGTTCATGAAAATCTACCTTGGTGATGTGTCATCGTTACCTACTTTTACATGTGTTCGGGATTGTGATATGCAGACAGGTGAACGCTCAGCTGTGTGTCTATGGCAACTCTGGGGACAATTTAATGGAAAGAGTCCCAGATGTTTGAGGCCTGACATATGAATGCCATTCTTCCTACCCGCTGATGGCGGATTTAAAATGGGCGAACCCATGCCATGTGTGCCATTGATTTACAAATTCCTGATTCAAAATGTGATCAAGCCATGTCATGTCTCTCCTCTGCCACCTGCCATGCCATGTCTCTCCTCTGCCATCTACCATGCCACGTCCCTCATCTGCCATCTATGATGCCATGTCTCTCATCTACATCTGCTATGCCATGTCTCTCCTCTGCCATCTACCATGCCATGTCTCTCATCTGCCATCTACCATGCCACGTCTCACCTCTTCTATGCCACGTCTCACCTCTGCCATCTACCATGCCATGTCTCTCAACTGCCATGCCACGTCTCTCCTCTGACATCTACCATGCCATGTCTCTCATCTGCCATCTACCATGCCATGTCTCTCATCTGCCATGCCATGTCTCTCCTCTGCCATCTTCCATGCTCTGCGTCTCATCTGCTTATCGATGCTTCAGGTCTCATCTGCCTCGTCCAAACTCGTGTCATGTGTTTCATCGTCCTGTCCACAACCCATGCCATGTTTCTGTCTGCCTGTTCCCAACCCATGCCATGTGCTCCGTCTGCCTGTTCCCAACCCATGCCATGTGCTCTGTCTGGCTGTTCCCATCCCATGCCATGTGCTCTCTCTGCGTGTTCCCAACCCATGCCATGTGCTCCGTCTGCCTGTTCCCAACCCATGCCATGTGCTCTGTCTGCCTGTTCCCAACCCATGCACTCTGTCGGCCTGTTCCCAACCCATGCTATGTGCTCTGTCTGGTTGTTCCCATCCCATGCCATGTGCTCTCTCTGCCTGTTCCCAACTCATGTCATGTGCTCTGCCTGCATGTGCCCAACCCAGGCCATGTGCTCTGTCTGCCTGTTCCCAACCCATGCCATGTGCTCTGTATGCCTGTTCCCAACCCATGCCATGTGCTCCGTCTGCCTGTTCCCAACCCATGCCATGTGCTCTCTCTGCCTGTTCCCATCCCATGCCATGTGCTCTCTCTGCCTGTTCCCAACCCATGCCATGTGCTCCGTCTGTCTGTTCCCAACCCATGCCATGTGCTCTGTCTGCCTGGTCCCAACCCATTCACTCTGTCGGCCTGTTCCCAACCCATGGTATGTGCTCTGTCTGGTTGTTCCCATCCCATGCCATGTGCTCTCTCTGCCTGTTCCCAACTCATGGCATGTGCTCTGCCTGCATGTGCCCAACCCAGGCCATGTGCTCTGTCTGCCTGTTCCCAACCCATGCCATGTGCTCTGTATGCCTGTTCCGAACCCATGCCATGTGCTCTGTCTGGCTGTTCCCATCCCATGCCATGTGCTCTCTCTCTGCCTGTTCCCAACCCATGCCATGTGCTCCGTCTGCCTGTTCCCAACCCATGCCATGTGCTCTGTCTGCCTGTTCCCAACACATGCTATGTGCTCTGTCTGGTTGTTCCCATCCCATGCGCGCTCTCTGCCTATTCCCAACTCATGTCATGTGCTCTGTCTGCCTGTGCCCAACCCAGGCCATGTGCTCTGTCTGCCTGTTCCCAACCCATGCCATGTGCTCTGTATGCCTGCTCCCAACTCATGCCATGTGCTCTGTCTGCCTGTTCCCAACCCATGCCATGTGCCGTCTGCCTGTTCCCAACCCATGCCATGTGCTCTCTCTGCCTGTTCCCAAACCATGCCATGTGGTCTGTTTACCTGTTCCCAACCCATCCCATGTGCTCTGTCGGCCTGTTCCAACCCATGCCCTCTGTCGGCCTGTTCCCAACCCATGCCATGTGCTCTGTCTGCCTGTTCACAACCCATGCCATGTGGTCTGTCTGCCTGTTCCCAACCCGTGCCATGTGCTCTATCAGCCTCTTCCCAACCCATGCCATGTTCTCTGTCAGCCTGTTCCCAACCCATGCCATGTGCTCTGTCTGCCTCTTCCCAACCCATACACTCTCTCTGCCTCTTCCCAACCTATGCCATGTGCTCTGTCTGCCTGTTCCCAAACCATGCCATGTGCTCTGTTTGCCTGTTCCCAACCCATCCCATGTGCTCTGTCGGCCTGTTCCCAACGCATGCCCTCTGTCGGCCTCTTCCCAACCCATGCCATGTGTTCTGTCTGCCTGTTCCCAACCCATGCCATGTGGTCTGTCTGCCTGTTCCCAACCCATGCCATGTGCTCTATCGGCCTCTTCCCAACCCATGCCATGTTCTCTGTCTGCCTGTTTCCAACCCATGCACTCTGTCAGCCTGTTTCCAACCCATGTGCTCTCTGCCTGCCTGTTCCCAACCCATGCCATGTGCTCTGTCTGCCTGTTCACAACCCATGCCGTGTGCTCTGCCTGCCTGTTCCCAACCCATGCCATGGGCTCTTTCTGCCTGTTCCCAACCCGTGTTATGTGCGCCCATTGTGATCATTCTTATTTACAATGTTTCCAAACCATGTCCCATCTCCACTTGCAGCACCATGCCATGTGTCCATATGCCTGTTCACCACCGTTTAATGTGTCATTCCAGCATCATGGCTGTCCGCTTACCATGCTACCATGTTTCCCATATGCAGTGCGGTCGATCCTCATTCCTCATGTTTCCATTAACACCATTTATTTTATTTATTTATATATTTATATAGCGCTGGAGCCCGCGGGCATCAGGGCGCTCAAGGCTTAGCACTAAATGGCCAGAGGTGGTTATTCAAACAAGGCTGTTTTCAATAGTTTCACAGGAGGGATTCCCGGGCGAAGCTATATTCACCGGCAGCTTTGTCTATCATCAGAACGGGGCATCCATTTGCATTTTAAGCCCAATTTCCATGGTAATGGGGGGGCAAAATGTCTCTTTGTATAGGGTGGCAATAATCCTTGCAGAGTCCCTGCATTTCTGAAGAACCCTTCTAGTATGGGGCTAACATTCTAATCTATACTGTTGGGGCCTGATTCATAGAATGCTTTTCAATGGCATTACACCATTATACAATTCTTCCGTGAATCAGGCCCTTAACATTGACATTTCCAGAGCCTTTGGAATGTTAGCTTGTACCCGTTGTAAGGATAACGCGTGAAAGAAATCTACAGTAGTGTGAAGAACTAACCTTCTGGCTGTTTGTCTTACACGCATGCTTCCAGCTAAGTGTCATGTTCATGGCATCCATGATTCTGTTGCACTTACTCCTTTTAATAGAGTACACTATTGTGTTTTTAGGTGTGATATGGAACCTGGGCAGATAACTCCATTTGACAAGCAAGATATGCGCTACAGGTATGAGTTCTTTATAAATATATTAAAGGAGTATGTACTTTTCCTTTTGTTGTTATTAGCACCCTGGCGAGGCGAGCAAGCCAATCAGGAGCCTATGAACGCAGGCTTGAACCACTGGTGAAAGCCCACGTACCATCCCACCTGACGGCCGGCTCCCCCTGCCGCCATCTTCCCCGCACTCCCCATCCCATTTTTTTGGTTTGTTTTTTGCCTGTTCCCACCCCACACTTAACTTATTTCTGCAGTGGCGGCACTCCCCGCCGCCGCTGCACTTTCCTCTGTGCTCATGCAGGTCACCATGGAAAGGGAAGAGGGGTCCCGTGTGGAGCCCTGCTCCCCTTTCCATGGCGGCCATCTTGGAAAAGTATGTTCCTTCGTTCAACGGGACGCCACACGCATTCCGTTGGACGAAGGTAAATACTTTTTCTTAGCATCCCAGGTTACCGCTTGCCAACCCGGGGTGCTAATAGTCTTAATCCCTCTTTCCAAGGGCTAGAATGGGGGGATGGGGGTGGGGAGGCATGTTGCCTGATTTATTCTCCCTCGCTTCACTCACGCCCATAATTTGGGCTGCCGGGCCTTTACCCCACTTCTAGTCCTTGAAACAGGGATTAATGCTATATTAAAACCTACAATGACTAGATTAATCCATCCCACCAGGAAAACATGTTCCAGTTCTAGGTTTGCATAAAACCAATAAGACCTTTCTGGGAGTTGTAGTTTTGGTTCACTTGTATAGGGCTAAAATACTTGATAACACTAATATGTAAAAAGAAAGGCCCACATGAATCCGTTTGGTCCCGGTAAGTGAGCTACGGATCTCAGATAGGTGGGAAGTTTCTGCCAGACAATATTCTCTGAAGCCTCTGCATCACAACCCCACAGCAGCTCCCCGGGGCGTCCCTAATCGAATCACCCACACAACCGTACTCAATCTCGCAATTGTTTAAACTGAAATAGTATGGTTTGGGGTGAGCATGTGGGTGTTGATCCAAGATTGGTTTGAGACGGGCATAATGTGAGCCTAGGACTGAACATTTGCATGTTTTTTGGTTTCGCTTTGTTTTCGCCCTGATTCCACCATAAGCGTATACAGCCAATCACAGCGGTTTGGAAACTTGCAGCTCTTGTGTCAGTGTCTGCTTGTGATACCATGCCTGCCTCACAGTGGCTAAGCCCCCTCTAAAGCCAGCCTGGAATTGACTTGCCCTGCTGCTTAGCATATCCCATCGCTCCACTTTCTTTAACTCAATAGACGCAAACATTTTACTACTTACGTCAAGGAGAGTGATCGGCGGAACTTATAGGTGAGGACCTACCTCTTTTTATTGATTTTCAACAAGGGATATTTCAGCTTTCAATACAAACATAATAGTGGAATTTGACATGAAGTACAACAAAGATTAAGATCATACCACCAATTGTCATCCGTATGAAAAAAAGGAAAAAAAATACAGCTTGCATTAATATCTCTAATAGTTGGTAACCCCAGATTCCACCCTCTGCCCCCCCTTCCCCTATCCCTGTGGGAGACATCAAATTGCCACAATAATTGGCAATAAAGTTCTCAGGCTTAACTGTTAAATTAGGCAGCGGCACATCGTATTACATCACGACTCTTAGCGGGCATTGTTAGCAGGACATCAAATTGTCTATTGCATCTGGTCATATCGCACACATACTCCTTTATGTAATGTATTTGGCTCTGAATTCAGACTATTCATTGTCAATGGAGGCACGGTCTCCATGGAGGGCAGCAGTCAATTTGTCCATCCTAAATATATTTCGGGCGACACCAATACATTCGGCTTTTGTAGGAAGGCTTGCCCTTTTCCAAACTGTCGCAAGACAGGCCCTTGCGGCCAGCAGAAGGCCGTGTACCATTCTAGGTACCTTAACTACTGCATCTTCCATTTCAACCAAGCCAAATAGTATCATAAGCGGTTGTTTCTCCCTTTCCTCCCCATCTAACTCTTTAATCCAACTGAACACCTCATCCCAGTATGCTTGGACCCCCCCTACAACTACACTACATATGCCAGTAGTCTGCCTTCTGGCCACAACCTCGCCAGCAATATGGACTTACATCCTGGTACATCCTAGCTAATCTGAGCGGGTCATACTGCCATCTGTACAATAGTTTGACACCATGCAATTTATACTGACACAATATAGAAGTTTTTGAGGTCTTCCTACATATCTGGAGCCACATCTTCTGGGAAAGATGTCTTCCCAGATCTATTTCCCATTTATTCTTCAGTATGACTAAGGGGGTTGTGTTGACCTCCACTTGTGCTGTGAACATTGCACTTATAAGACCCCTGGAGCCCGGGCAGGTGTCGAGGAATTTTTCGAACGGGGTGAGATCCCTCTGTAATGCCTCTTTCCAGATCTCCCGTGTCATGACACCTTTCAGCTTCAGGTATTGGAACACCGAAAGGAGACCTACATCCAGGGCCTCCTGGAGCTCTTGGATGGTGATGAAAGCCTTATTTCTCCATAGTTGCCCCGCCCTTTCAAGCCCAGCCTCGTTCCAAGATTGGAAACTCCCTGGGTCCGGGATGTCATCTCGAATCCCTGGCACCCATAAATGTCCTAGGGGGGAGGGCCATGTCGTGATCCCTTTCATTCCCTTGCCTGGTTTCCACACTGCCCATATGGTTCCGAGGATAGGGTGGTTCTTAATTCTGTTCATTAATTGGGTTCCATGCACCCAGAGCCATTCTCCTATGGTGAATGGGCAAAAGTGGTAGTTATCTAAGCAGACCCACTGCAGATCTGCCCACTGTTTGAGGTGTGAAACTAGCACTCACAGTTGGGCCGCCCTATAATACATCTCTATTTCTGGGAGACCCACCCCTCCATAGTCTTTCCAGAGGTGTAGCAAAGCTCTGGGAACCCGGGCTTCTTATTTTACCATAGAAAAGAGAGGACGGTCTTCTTGGAGGCATGGAAGTATTCTTTGGGCAACCGAATGGGGAGCACCTGGAATAAGTAGAGCAGCTTTGGCAGGATTACCATCTTGATGGTGTTTAAGCGGCCCATCCAAGAAATAGCGAGTCTAGACCATCTTTCCATGTCCCTTTGTATAGTGAGGGATAGCGGAGGGAAGTTAGCTTCATACAGATCCCCCAGTTCTCGAGTAACATTAATGCCAAGGTATCGCAGCGTGGTAAGGCTGACCTTCATCCCTAGGGGTGCAAATCACTCTACCTCGGAGTCTCTGCTCTTATTAATCGGGAGGAGGACCGATTTCCCTGTGTAGACCTTGAGACCCGCTAGTTGGCCATACTCCTCAATTATTTACATCGCGGCCGGGACAGAGCTCAAAGGATTGGTTATGTGCAAGAGTATATCGTCGGCGTATAGGCCTAATTTGTATTCTTGTTCCCCCACTCTGATTCCCTTCACTCTCTTGTCAAGCCTCAGTTTATGTGCCAGTGGTTCAAGAGACAGAACAAATAGTCATGCGGACAGGGGACAGCCCTGCCTAGTCCCTCTTTCCAGTGCAAACCATCTCGAATAGCCACCATTCACTGCTACAGAGGTCTTTGGAGATGAGTATATTGCCTTGATAGCTCAACATAGCCTCGGTCCTAAGCCTACCCAAATTAAAACTTTTTCCAAGAATTCCCAGGCGACCCTGTTGAATGCCTTCTCGGCGTCTAACAACAGAAGAGTTAGGTCTTCCTTCATCCCATGCGCTTCATATATCAGGTGTAATGTTTTCCTCATCGTGTCTGCCCCTTGTCTCCCCATCACAAAGCCGACCTGATCTGAGTGTATTAGCTTCGGCAAGTGTATTTCTAGCCTAGCCGCAATGATCCTCGCATATACTTTGGCATCAATGTTGAGGAGTGAGATGGGGCGGTATAATCCGCAATGTTTCGGGTCCCTCCCTTCCTTTGGGATGACTGTCAGAAGGGCCTGTGCAAAGGACGGTGGTGCTCGGCCAGTCCCAAAGATATCATTAAAAAGGGTTACCAGAAAGGGGGTAAGGAGCGTGGAGAACATTTGAAAGAAGCCGAGCGTGAAGCCGTCCTCCCCTAGTGCCTTCCCTGCCTTGAGACGTTTTAATGGCGTCTAAGACTTCTTCCCCTGTGACAGGTGCGTCGTGGGTATCCGCTTCAATTTGAGACAATGCAGGGAGACCCATCTCTTTAAGATAGGTGTCTATACTCCCCGGAGGGGGGGTGGGTTGCTGGTGTATAAATCTAAATAGAACAAGGCAAATGCCTCTTGTATTCCTTCTGGGGAGGATACAGTTGCATCTATGATAGCGCCGTCCATTCTTTCTATTATGTCTACACATCTCTTTGCCATGTCTCCCCTTTCATAGTATTTTTGTTGCAAATATTGCAGAGTCTGAGCCACTTTCCCCATTTCTAGGGCCTTCAGTTCCTCCCTAAGCTCTTTGGCCTCAGCAAGGTGTTTAATGCTATTTAGTGGAGATGACTGTGCTAGCTTCTCTGCTGTGTCCAATATACCCCTGATGTTTTTCTCTAATAGGGTGCACTCCCTCTACTTCCGGGCCCCTTCTCTGATGAGGATCCCCCTCCAAGTGGTCTTAGCCTCCTCCTGTGTCTGAGGGGCGTGCTTTGTCTCATTTGTGGTTTGCCTATCCATGGTACTGTACATCCATGTGTTGAAGTCTCCTCCAAGGACTGTGTGACCCTGTGATTTGTTGAACACCTTCTCTGCCATTGTGTGGAGAAACCTTTTTTGCCCCTGGTTGGGCGTGTAGACTGTGGCTAGGGTAATCACTATGTCCTGGATAGTCCCCACCACTAGCATGGCTCTTCCCTCCGTGTCAGCCCAGGTCTTCAGAATCGTCATGTGGAGGTCCTTTCGGATCAGAATCCCTACTCCCACCCTTTTGGAGATGCCCGAGCTCCAGAAGGTATGACCTATAATACCACTAGGGATCCCCCCTCGCTCTCCTCGCTGATATTGCGTTTCCTGCAGAAACAAAATATCAATATTAGATCTCTTAAACTCTCTTGCAACCAGGGATCCGTTGGTGGGGGAGTTCAGGCCTTTCACATTGAGTGTGCATATACGTAGTGTGCAATTTTTATGTGTCGCACACATTGATACTCCTAGGTGTATATTTGCGTGATGGGCGTGCCCGTCTTAGTGCCTCTGCTCCTAAGTCCTGCCTTGTGTCAGACTCTTCGCCAGTGAGTCGGGTCATGACTGACCATAGAAGGGACGTTGTTTGTTCTTCAGGCTCTATAATCAGCTCTTTGCACAGTACCTCTCTTTCTGTCCCTTCTGCCCACCCGTCCAACCCGCCACCCCAAACTTGTTCCACCCACCCACCCTAAGCCCCCCCAACCCCTTCATACGGCATCCGATCTGGCCGGGTTATTGTCACCCTGTTGTTCTCGGACCACCAGCGGGAGCCGTACATTGAACGGTCCCGTCCACATTATCTTTCAACTAACAATGAGCCCCCAACTCCTCCCCTACATTGTAACAAACTCATATCGAACCAAACTGCATTGCAAACCCCAGTATTTTGTTTTGTGCAAGCCCCAGCCTCGGACCTCATCCTCACAACATGAGAACAACTAACATATCTAAGATAGCTTTGTATCATTCACGTTCCTCCCCGACCCCACGTGGCGGTTCTCATGTCTCAATTTTATTCTCATTTTCTGATGGCCTATTAAAGTGGCTACCATCATGCAATTTCAACCTTACCCAAATCCAATCATTGGGTACTAAATACGAGACAACTGGAGCGTCATGAGGAGGAAGTCCCCTCCCCTTTTGCGGTACCTTCAGTATACCAGTCATTCCCTCTTTCTCTAGTGTTTGGTCGGTATACGTTTGCCAATGATATAAGTCCCCTTTCAGCCAAACTCCCGTCGTCGAGAGCACTTACACACGACCACCGGTGTATACCACTGAGGGGTTCAGTGCTCCCTGTCCGGGGATGCGTTCATCCTTCTATACTTCCTGGAACCGTGTATCTTCTTTCGCCGTGGTCCCTTAACCCGCCATTCCTTGTCCTCAGCTCTTCTCCCACTCTGGGACGCCTCCTCTTCATGAACACTGAGCAAATCTGCTATATAGCCGCGGATATCCTTTTCAGAAATCAGCTTTACCTCAGTCCCTTCCCACTCAAAGGCAAGCGAAAGGGGGTATCCCCAGCGGTACCGTATGTCTTTTTCTTTGAGCATTTTGGTAAGCGGGAGACATTTTCTCCTCATTGCCAGTGTGAGAGAGGACAGGTCCTGGTAGATGGAGATATTTGCTGTGTCGAATGTGATTTGCGGCGTGTGTCTGGCTTTCTCCAGGACTCGGGCTTTGTCCGCAAATTTATGGAATCAGGCTAGGACTGTTCTTGGACCGCCTGCCTTACCGCCGGTCCTGTGGATACGGTCAATTTTGGGTTTGTCCACGAGTCATCATTGAATATCTGTTTCAATAGAGTATGGAGGATTCTTTTTAGATCGAGCTCTGTCTCGCCATTCTTTTCTGGGATGCCGAACACACGTATGTTGTTGCGTCGCTCCCTATTTTCCAGGTCGTCGACCTTTAAGTGGGATTCCTCCTCCCTGCTGTCAATTTCAGCAATTATTCTGTCCATTTGAGTTTCTAGGGTACTCAGTAATGTCTGATTATGTTCGACTTCCTCCAGTCTATCCTCCATTTTGTTGATCCTTTGGGTGATTTTATCGATTTTACCACCGATGTCATGTTCCTCATCTGAGCCAGTAAGTCAGCGACGTCTGCTTTGATTGCGGCTGCTTCGGATCTCGGGGACGCCATTGCTACGACGCTAGTTGTGCGGTGACAGTCAGGTGTTTTTGAGAACTTATATATTGCCAATTTCTCCTTGATGCTTATGAACAGCGAATCTGCAGTGCTAGGGTGGGTTTTCCCCTTTGACCTACAATGTCGAGATGGGTGACATTGTCCTTCCTTGGAGCTTTGGTTATCGAGATGGGTATAACTCTATGATGACGTGTTGTGTATCTCAGTGGGTTGCAAAGGGCAACTGTAGTGTAGCAAGGTCATGGCTTGGGTCGCACGTTGATACTGAGGAGGGCTCATGCCCTGGACTGCAGGGGCCCAACCCTCGGTGCGGTGGTCCACTGGGCATCTGGGTGGGGTCTTCCCGTGCAACAATTTGTCTGTTTTTTCATGAGTGGGCATGTGGTTCACCAGTGGGGCTCAGTTTAGTACTATCCGCTGTTGCGGATCACTGAGAGTGATTTGTGGGGCTTACCATTTCACTTCTGTGTCCCCGTGCTATGTTTTCCTTAGGTCTGTATGCACTTGAGTAGGGGGCTGCTGGGTGACTTTGGGGATCGCAGCTCCTCAGTCTGACTGTCGGAGAGCCGAATGAAATGTGAACAATATTGTTCGCTGGTGCCGAGGAGGGGACACACCCTGCTGTGCAGGGGCCCAACTCTCAGCCTTGTGGGTCGGAGTGGTGTGTTCTGAGGTGTTTCTGCACGCAACTTTCAGTCAGGATTTCCAAGAGTGCATTGTTCCCTCGGCCCGAGGATTCACTTTAATGGGTGTCTGCTTAGCCGTTCCTATGTGTGAGGCACCACTGGGACGAGGATGCGCTGACAGTCCAATCTGGGACGAAGCAGAAAACCTAGGGGTGCAGTCTCCAGGGGGAGACCATTCTGCATTCACTTCCTAAGGCGAGTGAGGCGTGCAGGGTCTGCTCACCAGAGTGGATGAGCTGTGTTTAGAAGGGATGGCTTCAAGATGATTCCAAGAAAGAGACCTGCAGTATTCCGTGCTGGCAGCACGCATGGTCCGTCAGTGAGGTTATGTTGTTCTTCTGCCACTGAGCATCAGCTTGGGTGGGGAGCCGTCGCTCTGTAGATGTGGGTTACTTCTTAGTGTGCTTGGTGATTCTGGAAAACAGAGTTGGTGTGTCCTGTTAGTCTGTCTGGTGGAGCGGGCAAAGCAATGAGGGACTGGGGTGACAAACCCCACGCCAGGGTGGTCCACAACACAACCCAACCAACGTTGTTGAGGAGCTTCAAGGGGCGTGCTGAGGCTACAGGGCAAGTCCCACCGGGTGCATGTAGTGCGTGTTGGTTACCAGCTACCGGTTACTGAGAGGCTCTAATTTTGGGGTAACTTGGGTTCATTGTATATCTAGCACTATACCCCCAGTGCCAGCTATGATATACAGGGACGGTAGCTCAGACTTTGGGTGTCTCCTGGACGTTTGCAGGGACTGCAAGTGGCGTTAGGTTATGCATCCTCCTTTAAGGCCCACCTTACTGCTCTGCCAGGTTCTCGCTTTGCGGAGAGCACTGTGTTCTGGCAGTTCTTGGTATGCTCAACATAGGCTTTGCACGGCTCAGGGAGTTACAGCTCTGTGTCCAGATGTGGGACCAGCAGACCACTTCCAGGCCTAGAACACGGCGTGTTATGCGAGGGGTGTATAGTCTGAGTGTTCGGCAGGTGGACATACAATTTGAAGATGGGTCCGCTACGAGCACTGCGGAGGTCGTCGTCTCCCTTATGTTAGATCATCAGGTGTGCCATCTGTTGTTAATGTCCCCTCGCAGCACTCAGTGATGGCGCGCACAGTGCCGAGGCAGCGGGGGCAGCCGCAACTGCAACCGCAGCCAGGCTAGACCACTCAACCTTCGGGGTCCCATGTCAAACCACAGGGACCCGCACTGCCCCAATGCGGTTTAAGGTATGGGGAAACCTCCTCTCTGGCTCCACGGGAGCAAACCAGCTCGGCAGAGGGTGGTGCAGTAACACACGGGACCGGGATGCAGCACACTGCAGGCTTAATGTGCCGTCTGGGCTGGGCAACACACTGCTTCCAGGGCACGGCCCGCGGCGTGGGCTCCGCAGCCGGGACAAGGGCTACGCGAATCACACTGACCTGTTGGCCCTGGGGTCCCTCATCGCCCAGTCGTGTAGTGCGGTCACTTCACTCACCCCGTGCAGCCTCTTGATGTCTTGGGGCTCGTTGCCTCTCATAGGCTCCTTGCTGTGCCAACTGCGATCGGGGGACCACCTCCATGGGCCCTGGGTCTATGTGCACGTTTCTCGTGGCGCAGCAGTCGGGCACGCCGAAAATGTCTGAGTTCTCGGCCAAAATGACTCAGATTTGTGTTGGATTGTTTCTCAGGCGGGTGGGGTGCCTTCCGATTTCAGTATCCCCAACTTTCATGGGTCGGGGGGGGTCCATCAGCGGGGGCTCATACCGCTTATTGGGACATGAAGAACAGAGCTCACACAGGAGGGACACACATCCGTGCGCCCCCTGGTAGTCAGTCACTACCTCTTTTTTATAAATTGGAATCACAAAACCCAATTTCCAGGACCCAGAAATTTTTTTTTATATGCAATATTAGAGAATAAGTAGAAAATAATGTATTGCCCATAAATTCAGGTCTCCTTTTAAAATGTCATTAGAAAGGCCATCAGCTTCCCTTGCCCCTGAACTTTTGGCCTTCAATATCAATTAAAAATTCTCTTAATTAGAAAACTCCAAATCCCAAGAAAGAGGTGGGTGTGTGGTTGTGTGTTGTCACGGCAATGAAATATGACTCATGGAATGTCATAGAAGGGAGTTATGGATTTTTGACTTGTACTTATTTGTTAAATGGGTTCAATGGAACCCATATGAAACATAGCAAAACTGCCCGATCAGTCGCCACTAAGTCTACTCAAGCATACACAACAGTTGTCACAGACAAGAAGTGATAGATAACATGTGCTAAGTAAGATACCCTTAAATCATAGTAAAACCCTCGCATCTACCGGAAAACTGCCACCTCGAACATATTTACACCAATAACACTGAGCTTGCAAAAGCGAATCCACAATTAGATTTCATGTATTCAGAATGAGCATACCAACTTACACAGATATTTTGTTTTACCGCCTGAAAACAAATACAACAAATGAGATAACAATCTTGAGGTTGAGATTACACTGTTTTACATGTATAGCAATCAAAACGGGCATATAGCACTGGGATTTGAATTAGTTTAGATCCTATCTTACATACTGTGAAAAACCAGAGGGTGTTTAACAACCTAGTCCTCAGGAATCCCGTACTCAGGTGGCCAGGGGAAAAAAAGCCATCGCTTTTGGATCCAGAACCTGGGGGTGGACAAGCGAGGCAGGATCACCTGGGTATTGGTTTCTCAGGGAGTGGGGGAGAAGCACCTGATGGTGAGACATGGTATCCCCCTTTTTCCATCACCCATCTAACCTCTATTTTCGCCTATTTTATGGGAAACTACAGCTCACATAATTCCTCTCCACGTCCCTTTGACAACCCTACTGAGCCGAGGAAGATGAGGAATGAGCCCAGGAAGATTACGTCTACTGACTTGCAATGGCTCTGTCCCTTTAATGAGATCAGGCAGTGTCAGACACGTAATCCTAACTACGCACACCTACCACTTGTTAACACTCCCTGTCAGGACAAAAGGTGGCACACACAGGCACACTGTGAGTGAGGCTGGGTCGAGAAGGAGCAGCTCTTTTGGGGCTAATGCAAACTAGGCTATTGAAGTTGGAAGTCCAAGGGGCTGATCAGCAGTTGCAAAGAACGAGAGAGAGCCAGGCGAGAATTCCAATAATTTCGGAAGCTGTAAACGTTCCAAGACTGAAACCGAGTGAGCGGAGAGGAGAATCCTTCAAGGTACTGCCACACAGCACGCTTCCCTCCGGGGTTAACAACAGAGTTGGGGGGAGCAGAGGAGGCATTGGAAATGTCCATGACTGCTACATGAAAGGCATTGAAGAAAGCAACCTAATTAACATGACTGATGAGTTATCAAAGGCAACAAAAGCCTGGTTTGTGTCAATGGCGAAAGTGACTGAAGCAAGAGTTGAAGGTTGCACGTGTGTCGATAAAACACGTAATGCAAAGGACAATTGCTGAGTTGTGAGGAAAGTATACAAAGTAACAGAGTGGTCCTGCGAGGCGTAATTGCACATTCTAAAGTCTCTGTGAAATGTTCTGAAATGAGATGAAGCACGAAGCGAAGTCAAGAAAGTTACTGCAATCCCGAACAAGAGTGGAATCAATGAAAATCAAAGTATGTAAACTCTGAATACGCCAAGAGGGAACGAGTTACTTACCTGTAACTGTTGTTCTCCAGCATGGGTCTGGCATGGATTCACATGCTCATGAATATTCTCTGTCGTCAGGCTGGGAATCCTCGGTAAAGAAAAAATCATTTTCGGTTTCATTTCTGAACTGTCTTTCTACTAATAACCAATCACTGGTCTCTGGGGTCATACTGCCCCCAGCCAATGACTGCCCTCTACCTAAACCCCTCCTCTGGCAGCTATATTCAGATTTGGTAGCAGGTAAATTGGCAGTAGGACTAAGAGAAGAGCCGCAGAGGGGTTGGAGGGAGGGTTCGCATGGGAATCCATGCCAGACCCATGCAGGAGAACAACAGTTACAGGTAAGTAACCTGTTCCTTCTCCAGCATCGGGTCTGGCATGGATTCACATGCTCATGAATAAAAGAATACATAGCAGTACACACATGCAGAACCACGGGGGGTGGCAAAGCTCAACATTAAGCATTTCAACAACTCAACATTAAGCATCTCTTACCTCCTCAGCAGGCTCACCTTCAAGCGAACAGGTTGCGCAGCACTGCTTGGCCAACTCTGGACTCCTCCCTGGAATCTGCTTGGCCAACTCTGGACTCCTCCCTGGAATCCCGGTCGACGCAGTAGAATTTCGTGAAGGTGTACATCGACCTCCACGTAGCTGCCCTGCAAATGTCCAGCAAAGGCACACCAGTCAGGAATGCAGTAGTAGCAGCGGTCGCGCTGGTCGAATGGGCTCTCGGACGGCCGGGCAACGGTCGGTTTGCCAACCGGTGACAGTGCATGATGCAGCCGGAGAGCCATCTGGAAATGGAAGCCTTGGAGAGGGCCTTCCCCTGGTTCACAGGGCCAAAGTTCACAAACAGCTGTGATGTCTTCCGAAAACTCTTTGTGCGGTCCACGTGGAACTTCACCGCACTAGCCACATCCAGCGAGTGCAAAGTTCTCTCAGCTGGTGACGAAGGTGACAGGAAGAAAACAGGCAACACCAAAGGCTCGTTGAGGCGGAAGTCCGACGGCACCTTGGGCATTAAGGAGGGTTGCGTCCTCAGCACTATCCTCGTATGGTGGAATGTCAGGTACAGCGGCTTACAGGAGAGGGCCTGGATCTCACCCACTCGTCGTGCAGCGGTGATGGCCACAAGAAACGCTGTCTTCCACGATAGGAATTTCAGCGTGGCCGATTGCAAAGGCTCGAATGGCAGACACATGAGCCTCGTCAGCACCACGTTGAGCTCCCACGCCGGGGCCGGAGCCTTCACCGGCAGGAACAAGCGGATTAGTCCTTTCATGAACTCCTTCACCAGGCGGTGAGACCACAGTGACGACAACCCCAGAGTTCTGGTGTAGCGGGAGATAGCCGCCAGATGAAATTTGATGGAGGCATGTGCCAGCCCCGCCTTGGCCAGTGACAGCAAGTACAGCAGCCCTTGAGGGGGCATAATCCATAAAGAGGGTTGATCTTCTGTGCACGGCACCAGACAGAGAACTTCTTCCATTTATGTCCATAGCACTTAAGAGTTGAGGAAGCCCTGGCCTGGGCACGTACCTCCTTGCAGTCCGCTGGGATTTCGTAGTCTCCAAACTCTAGTGCTGCAGGAGCCAGGCCTGCAGGTGCAGCGATCCTAGGTCGTGATGCAGGATCGCGCCCCCTTCCCTGGCGAGCAGATCCGCGTCCGTCGGTAGCTTGACCGGAAGGGACACTGACATGTCCAGAAGGTCCGGGAACCATATCTGCCTCGACCACGCCGGTGCGACGAGGATCATCCTGCACCGGGACCGTCTGAGTTGACTGAGTCGCAGTAGCAACGTTGAACGGTGGGAATGCATAGAGGAACAGGCCGTCCCAGGGAAAGGAGAAAGCATCCCCCATGCTCCCCGGCTGGGGAAACCTGCTGGCGAACCTCTGGCACTTGGTGTTCATCGCCATCGCCAACAGATCGATCTGGGGACTGCCCCATCGTCAGAATAGGAGATCCTATTGATCTTGCCGAAGCTCCCACTCGTGGCAACAGCACAGCTCCCTTCTGAGTGAGTCGGCGACGGTGTTCTTCACTCCTGCTAGGTGAAAGGGTACCAGGAACATCCCCTGGGCAACGGCCCAGTGCCACGGATCCTGCACTTCCTTGGATAGAGCTAGAGATCTGGTGCCCCCTGCTTCCGAATGTAGAACTTTGTGGTGGTGTTGTCGGTGAAGACCCGTACCACCTTGCCCTTGAGGGACGTAGGAAGGACCTGAGGGCCCAGAACACGGCCCAGAGCTCCAGGATGTGGATGTGCAGTGACCTCTCCTCCGAGAGTCAAAGGCCTCTTGCGTGGAGATCTCCGGTGTGCACGCCGCATCCCTCCAGGGAGGCGTCCGTCGTCACCATTTCCTGTGCTGGGGTCTGGAAGTCCATGCCTGCCGTGAGATGCGCGTGGGTGCCCCACCACCGGATCGCTTGACGGAAAGTCTTGTTGAGGGAGATCTTGTCCTCGAAGCTTCCCGCCACTTGTATCCAATGGGCGTCGAGGAACTCCTGCAGAGGCCGCATCCGCAACCTGCACAGACGCACGAGGTAGGTGCATGACGACATCATGCCGAGCAGGGACTTGATGGACCTCACCCTGGCTACTTCCATGGTCAACAGCTGTTGTAACTTGCCCAGGATGGCCTTTATCCTCTCCTCCGACGGTGAAGCCGGCTGCGCCACCGTGTTGAGCCTACCCCTAGGAACAGGGCGTCCTGCGATGGTACTAAGCAGGACTTCGCAAAATTGATTGAGAAACCCAGTTCTGTGAGCAGACGGACGGTCCTTGCTGTGTAGTCAACGGTGAGTTCCCTTGACTTCGCTCGAATGAGCCAATCATCCAGATAGGGGTAGAAGTGGATCCCCTGCAGGCGCAGGCGCAGCCACGCCACCACCGGTGCCAGGCACTTGGTGAAGACCCTTGGTTCTGACTTCAAAACCGAAGGGCAATGCCCTGAACTGATACCTTGAAGCGTAGAAACTTCCTATGTCCTTTGTGTATGGAGATGTGGAAGTATGCATCTTCCAGGTCCAGCGACGACAGGAAGTCCCCTTCTTCTAGCTGTCCGAGCATGTGCTGAAGGGTGACCATCTGGAATTTTGGGGATTTTATGTATCTGCTGAGTCAGCGGAGGTCCAGGATAGGCCGACAGCTGCCGGTCTTCTTTCGAACGAGGAAGCACCGTGAGTATACTCGGGAGCCCCAGAGTCTCTTCGGGGCGAGTTCTATTGTGCCCTTTGCCAGCATCGCTCGTACCTCAAGAAGTAGTTGTGGGATGTGGTTTTCTTTCCTGGCCACCGGTGGAAAGTCTGGGCACTTCCTTTGGAACTCCAGAGTGCGCCCGTGGGCCAGCGCATCCAGCACCCAACGGTCGGTGGAAATGGATTCCCACACGCTGATGAATTTCACCAGCCAGCCTCCCACCGAGGTGCTCAGGTGGGGGCCCGACGTCACGGCCGGTTCAGTCCTGCTTCGCCAAGGCCTTGCCCCCTTGGCGACGGCGACAATGTCCACCAACCTTGTTGCGGCCTCTGTAGACGAAGAATGGGTCGTCTGGCGGTATGACGAAGAACTGCAGCTGAATCCTTTGGAGGCACCTTGGGACTTGCATCTGCAGGTAAGAAAGGACGGCCGTCGCTGATGTAGCGTGACAGGGCACGGCCGTCTTGGTGTCTGCCTTGATGGACTGCAGTGACTCGTCCACTGCCTTGCCGAACAGATTATTCCTGTCGAAGGGCATGTCCAGTACCCTGGTCTGTACGTCCTGACGGAAGTCAAGTCGGTGTCCTCAGCCAACCGCGCAGGTGAAGGCAAACGCTGTGCCCATCTGGTGAAAATCGGTGTTGCCGATGTCCGTGTCTACCAGTGACGGTCTGCTCTGTACTGCCCCAGGGACCACAGGTGCAGCGAGGACGCCGCGCACAAGTTTTGCTGAACAAATCTCTGACTCGAGCCATTATGTCAGGAAACTTGGAAGCAAACACCAGCTCTGCTTTCTGAGGCATCTACAAGGTGGGATTTCTATCTCAGTAAGCCCAGCTGCTACAAATTGCACTTCTCGCCCTTCATATTCCCAAGGATTCCTAAAATCAAGAACCAACACGCGTGTTGTGGGATTTGAACCTGTCTGCCTTCAGGTCCGTGGTGCGCCTCTTGAATCAGTGGGGGACCCCAGCCCTTGCCGAGTGAGGACTTAACCAGTCCTTGCTAATGACCAGGGGTAAAGATTTCTTCTTCTTTTTATCGCCCTGATGAAGGCTTCGATCAAAATATCTTACCCAGCAGGGGGCGCTCTCGACGAAACGTGACAGAGATGTTATTGTAACAAAAACATTTTACAGTTCTTTTGGACTTCTTGTGATTTAAATTCTACAGCAGATAAGGAGATCCTATCAGAACTGAGTCCATTTTGAGTCCATTTCTGATATTGGATCTTTTGATGACACTAGTACGTCGGCAGACCAGCATATATATAAATATTTGAGTTTGTTAACAAAAACAAAAAATTGGGCACTGCGTAACTTTTAATACTAATAGAGGCCGCAGTCCTTCTCTTCTTTCCTTTTGGTTTTCTCAGTCATGATCCAACTTTGATGCATTAATTGCTTGTCATTTGTCTTATCTCTTAATGTTGTTTTATTTTTTATTTTTTATTTTTACTTCTACTTCAAGATTTGAACACTGCACTACCTTAACCTAGGTTTTTGGTTTATTTTTGTAATTTGATTCAACACTTGTTTGTCATTTTTTTTACTTTGTTTCTCCTTTTAACTAGCAATGTCCTTTTCAACAAAAAATGTTCTACAAAATTTGCTTTGCAATTAAAAATGCTCTATTAAATTTGTTCAACAACAAGGACTGTTTTCAGCATCTATATAGGCTTAAAATAATTGTGATATCTGTTTTTGGATACACACCAGCTGGAATTATTTAAACTTATTATAAATTTGTTCTAGCACAGTGGATACTATTGGTATTACATATTTTTCCTGCATGTCCCAATCCACTTTTTGCTTTAGGGACTCTCCCTGCCATATTTTCTTTGTATACCGTGATGGCGTGATCAGAAGCCACCTCGCCTTCATGCAGGATTTCAAGGGCCTCCGCTCTCTTGTTGTCTGGGAGGAAGTCCAGGAGAGGGTGGGGGGGATTGCGATTTTAAACCTCAGCTCCCTATCGTAGCGGGCCACGATAGCGAGAGCGCTGGCCACCTTAATGGTTGTCGCTGCAGACGAGAGGACCCGACGTCCCATGGCATCCAGCTTCTTCCCCTGGAAGTCGATGACGTCACTCCTGCCGATTTCTTCTTGGCCGCCGCGGAGACTACTGAGTCCGGGGACGGCTGCACCCTGAGGCACATAGGAGCGGAATCTGGGACCCGGTACTTCTTCTCGTACCGGTCTCTCTTCGCGCGGGCCGTGGACAGGTCCGGCAGAATGGACAATCCCTTGTCCCAGATGTCGTCCAACAGAGGGACTGAGAGTACGGTCTTCCTTTTGGCCTCTCGTAGTTGATACAGGAATCCCTCCTTCTTCTGCTCTTTGGGGCATAGCTGGAAAAACTCCGAGGCCCAGGCGATTATGGAGTGAAAGAAGCCAATTTCGTCGGG
This sequence comes from Ambystoma mexicanum, assembly GCF_040938575.1. Lineage (NCBI taxonomy): Eukaryota > Metazoa > Chordata > Amphibia > Caudata > Ambystomatidae > Ambystoma > Ambystoma mexicanum. The sequence continues at coordinate 647,265,645 of NC_090940.1, read as the reverse complement.
AGGGGAAGCCCAGGGAGGGGGCGATGGGAGATCTGTTCCGTCGCCTCCGCCGTCGTCCGTCCCTGTCGTCACCATCTCATTCCTCGGCGGAGGGGATGGGGGTGAAGGATGGAAAGATGGGGGTGGATGGACTTGCCTCCGCTTGGCTGGAGGGCTCCCCGACGATCCAAGCGCCGCTGGATCGTCTGCCGGCGGTAAGGGCAACCTTGTCCTTATCTCTGTGCACAAGGTGTGCAGTGCCAGCAAGATGTCTTCCGATCTGTCTGACGGTGTTGGCATCGGTTGAGACGGGAGCGTCGGCAGATGCTCCTCCGGTTCCTCCTCAACCTGCCGTTCTTCAACAGCTCCACCCTCGCTCTCTACGTCCGCCTCGTCGGGATCCTTCCAGCAGGCCCTGACCTCCTCGAACCTCTTGTCCAGGGCTGCCTTAGCCGGGTGAATCTGGGCCTTCATGACCTTAGGTGCGTCGGAGGCCTTCACCGTGGGGGGAGGGTCACAGCCTCGCTCCCCCTTGGCTTTCTCTGTCGGGATCGGCCAGGGCTTCTCCCGAAGCTTACCCGGGTTCTCCGACTTCCTTTTCACCGAGTCGGAGCATTGGCTCGTGGTTGACGGCATCGGTGAGATTGCGCCCGGCATGGCAGCCGAGGAGCCCGAACCAACAGCACTCCCGGTGCCTGCGGACTCGCAGTGCTTTGCCTTCTGTTGGGCCCCCGTCGCAGGAGTGCCCTTAAAGGTCTTAGAAGACCGCTCAGACTACTTCTTCTCACCTGCTGCCGGGCTCTTCGCCTCCAGCCAGTCAGCAAGTCGTTTCCGACGGTCCTTCATGGTCCGGACAGACATGTTCATGCAAAACGCACAGTCCTCCTCCACGTGCGACTTGCCGGAGTACAGGCAGTAGAGACACCGAGAATGCTCATCCTCCTTGAAGACGTTCTGTAGTGCATATCCTAAACAGCTTGGGGCCAACGGGCGTCGACTCTCCTTTGTCTTGAGCCATGACCACGCGGGGTAGGCCTGAAAGATCTTCCGGAATAATCCAAGAAGTGAAATTCGATGAAAAATCACCCTTGAGGGGCGTAGAAAATTCCAAAACAGGTCCCTGTTAATCAGAAGATGAATTGGTGGAGCTTGAGGCTCGAATTAACCGAAAAATATGAGTAAACTCTTTGAAAAAACGCAACACGCAGTAAAAGCTCGAGAGCTAAGCACGAGGACTCCCAACAGTTGAACGTGTAGTAAAAATCTGAAGATGGCTGCCAGAGGAGGGGCTTAGGTAGAGGGCAGTCATTGGCTGGGGGCAGTATGACCCAGAGACCAGTGATTGGTTATTAGTAGAAAGACAGTTCAGAAACGATACTGAAACTGATTGTTTCTTTACCGAGGATTCCCAGCCTGACGACTGGGAATATTCATGAGCATGTGAATCCATGCCAGACCCCATGCTGGAGAAATTGAACTTTGAAAGATGCCTAGAGGGCAAAGTAAAGAGAATAAGAGAACTACAAGTACCAAGAGGCATTGGTGATGTAAAGTGAAGAAGATTGTTGATGAATTGTTTAAAGAGAAGTCGAAATGGTCATGTAGAGGTCTACGTAAAATCCTTGCAGTTTCGAAAGTCTTCAACAGAGAAAGATAAAACGTGGGGGAAGGGAACACCAATAAAGAGAAAAGACAGACTCGAGCCCGGCGGAGGGAAGCCTGTGCTGAACTGTGGGAAAGGGGAAGTTAAACGTGAAAAGAAAGGCAGGATCGAGCCCGGCGGAGGGAAGCCTGTGCTGAACTGTGGGAAAGGGGAAGTTAAACGTGAAAAGAAAGGCAGGATCGAGCCCGGCGGACGGAGGCCTGTGTTGAATTGTGATAAAGTAAAAGTCAAGAGTAGAACTGTGTATTTGTGGCAAGGTGGAAGAAGCCTAAAGAACTGATTGAATTGCCAATAACTTGAAGACCAAGCCTGAGCTGTTGAATTGTGCCAGTAAGCCAAAGTGTGCAAGACTGATAGAACCGTGCCATCCACCTATCCTTTTTAAGAAACTCTCGAGACCCCATGCTTTTGAACGTGGGGAAGAGTTGTTACATAAGCCATTCTGACATTTCTTTTAGGACACTATGGGCCATTTCACGCGTTCGGCGGCATCCCAAATGGGATACCACCCAACTTTATTCACGGTACCGCCCACTCGTCCGGCAGTATTACTGCCGGATCACGGGTTGGACGGTAAACGTTATTCTCCATTACCCATTGGACCCAATGGGGAATTTTTGGTGCAATTATCGCCGGCTGTATTAGCGCACAGTAATTGCGCCAAAAATCTGCACTTTTCCAGCATGTTTACTCCCAGCCCTGAGCTGGGGATAAACAGGCCCTATTCATGATTGGGCGGACCCTTAAATGTGGCGTTAACCCTGTCACCACTGTTTTTAAGGGCTACCACCCAACTCGTGGTGAATCCCTATTTTTCCTTTTGATATTCCCTTTACATATTTGTCATTTGAGAAGGAGGGCAAGTTTGGGTATCTTTAGTATAAGTCTTTTTATTTTGACTAGACTGACTTGGACCCTTTAGTTATTTATTTAATGGTCGAGATTACTGATTCTAGAATTAGAGCCAGTTAGGAATTCTCCCAACCCTATTAAGATACCAAATAACAATTTTTGAACCTTGCATCTATTGTGTCTGTATTGTACTGTATAGGGTATTTATAGAGCACACAAAGATGGCAAGGCATCGAGGCGCTAGGGTACGAGGGAGGCCACTAATCAGCAAGGCTAAAACAGGTACGTTTTTAGAGCTTTTCCTAAAGGGCGATATTCAGAAAGATTACGCAGGTCAAGGGCAGGGCATTCCAGAGCGTAGGGGTAAGAACTGTAAAAGATCTCCCTCCTGCTCTGGCACGACAAAACTTAGGAACACAACAGGGATCGATTTGTCGAGCGTAGTGGTTTGCCAGGAATGTACACAAGTTTACAAAGCAAGAATTTTGCCCCAACGTCATGAGCAGCACGGTGAACGAGAAAGAGTGCCATAAACATAATTCGGCTCCTGATAGGAAGCCAATGCAGTTGGTAGAGTAGATCTTGAGAGTGAGCTAGTCTGGGAGCTCCCAGAGCATGGCACCCGCTGCTTTCTGGAGAATATGAAGGCGTTGGAGTAACATCTCAGCTTGACCAATATACATAGCTTTGCAATAGTCCAGGGAACTCATAATGGACGCGGTTACAATTTTGGACCTGAACGTAGTTGGAAGAAACGGTAGGACCTTTTCAAATTTTTCAGTTTTGTGTAGCCTAGTTGGCAGACTGCAGAGATCTGGGCTTCTCTAAAGCCTGTAGCCATTAATTTAATCCCTAGGCTCTTCGCTATTGGAGTAGGCTCTGAACTTGGTCCCAGGAAAGAAGGCCAATAGTCACAGGTCCAGCACTGACTCACAATATTAGATCCCACATTTCAGTTTTTTTCTCTGTTCAATTTGAGCTGATTATTGGCCATCTAATCACCAACTGCAGCAAGGCAGTTTTTCATTTTGTTTGGGGGGGGGGGGGTCAGATGATGGCACGTTCAAGCAGAAACGAATCTGAGTATCCTCTGCATAAGAGTAGATGTGAACTCCATGGCTGGCAATAAGTTTAGCCAGTGCCTGCCTATATAGATTAAAGAGTAGAGGAGACATGGCTGAGCCCTGGGGAACTCCTCAATTCAGAATTATAGGCATGGAAGTGAAAGGAGGAAGAGTGACAGTTTGAGCCTGTTCAGACAAGAAAGAGAACAATTTCAGCGGGGTGCCCGACATGCCAGCCTCCTGGAGGCATTGAAGCAGCTTCTGATGGTCAAAAGTGTCAAAGGCTGCAGAGAGGTCAAGGAGGATCACTACTCCCACCTTTCCATGGTCCTGAAGCAGGGGCGATATCGTCCATCAGAGCAACCATCACGGATTTGGTACCCATGCCGGGGCAGAATCCGGAATGAAAAGGGTGGAGAAGGTGACTGGCTTCCAGAAAGGCAGAAAGCTGAGGGGTCACAATAGATTGCATAAATTTCATCAGCACTGGGAGGAGAGAAATGAGATGGTAATCTTCCACTATTGCAGGGTCAAGATGTGATTTCTTTAGTAGTGGAGAGTTCACTGTGTGTTTAAGGGGCTCAGGAATGGAGTGCAGCGGTGAATAGGGAGATAAAGTTGTTAGAAGCCGCTTGGAGGGTATGAAGGGGGATGGGATCCATGGGAGAAGCAGAGCGAAGTTTCAACAGGGCAGACGAGACCATATTGTCTGTCACTGCCCTGAAATGGAAGGCACTCAGTTGAGTCTCTTCAGTTGCAGCAAATAAGAAAGGGGGGTCTATCAGAATCGGTCTCATTATCAGTTCTCAAATGTTACACATTTTGTCCCTAAAAAAGGAGGCAATACAGTCGCAGTGGGCCTGATTTTGCAGGATCTTTAAGTGGGCCTTTGCAGGAGCTCCTTGGCCACCCGAAACAGTTCTCTATTAGAGCAAGAGGCAGTAAGAATGCGCTCTGCAAAATAACCTGATTTTGCTTTTTTTTAATATCGGTGTGATAGATGATGCAAGCCTGTCACCAGGCAGATTTTGCAGAGGGGTCGGAATTGGAGTGCCACCTCCTTTCAGTGCGGACGAGTACCAGGGAGCAGAGAATTCAGCCCATCCAGTTGATTCTGTACAGGGGGGCAAGGGTATCAGCTGTGGCCTGAATGGCATGAATCAGGGCACTACAGGGATTTTTGTTTCATTGGTTATCCCACTCCAGGTAGGGGTGATAATCAAATATGAGATAGACTCGGACGAGACCTTAGTCCAGTGTCAACGGATTTTGGGGAGAGCTAAAGGCCTCTCTTTGGGTCTAGAAAAAGGGAAGTAAAATGGCAAAAGATAGTGATTTGACCACGCCAAAGGACGGGGGAGGATAAACATAGAGTCCCTTAAAATCAGAAAAGATTAAATCTAATTGATTACCCCCCACATGGGAAGGGCTTTGAATTCTCAGAATGAAGGTGCAGTCTGTCAGAATAGAGACAAGTTTGTTAGCTTGTTGATCATTAGGACTATTGGGGCGGAGATTAAATTCACCCAAGATGACTAAGTTAGAGTATATCAAGGAGAGGTCAGCAACCAACTTGGCAAAATTCTGTCAGGCATACGAGGTCAAGGTGGAATTCCTCAAGAATAGAGTGAATATCGTCCCGATGGCCCACAGCTGATCTTGCATTGATAAGGAGGCCTTTCAATAAATGTCAGCGTGGTTAGATTCCTCGATCCGTGTCTCACGAGGGACAGTAATGGTAAAGCCTTTAGGGCAGCAAAGATCAGGCTACTGTGTGAGTAGGTATGGCATGCAAGTAGGCCTTGGCATTTCACCAAGTCGTGTGGAGCCCATAGTCCCGTGCGGTCCCAGCACATTTATGCCGCGAGAAAGGCAGCAGCTAGGCATTGCATGAGCGCCTGATTGTAATGAAGGTAAAAAGAAGACTAGCTTCTGCTGTTCATACCATGCCTTCCTTACAATACATTTTATAAGCAACTACGATATCAGGCTTTCTACATGAGGAAAATTCATTTTTTCATTGCATTGTGATATATGTACTTGCTATGGACCATGTTAAGCGAAAAAGAGATCTTTAAATGCTCATCACACTGTATCCATTCTGAGAGATGTATTTCTCCTTTTACTTTTGGGTACACCAAGAATGCTTGGTACATTTGAATCATAACAACACTGTATCAAGACTGACTGATAACCTTTGCTTGTAGCATCAGAAGCGCACATAGTCATTGTTGTCAAATCCTCTCGTCATCAGACATTCTGGGAGTTAGGCTAGGCCTATTTTTTTATTTTAGTAAAGTTGAAAATGTATTTGGGTAACATGGATTCCTGTTAGCTTACATATTGTACCTGTACGATTGTGTTTTTTGTGTTGTCAGTTTTGATGAGCTTTGAATGGAGATGTGGGAATGATGAGAACAATTGAAGACTTCCCTGTCATTTCCCATATGGGTACCCATGATGAACAGTCTGCTGCAGTACCGGCTGAACGAGTAGGAGGCAAAGACTGAACTCCCCTATGTTAATTGCCCATGATACTTGCAACACAGGCTGAACAGAGCACGTTGACAAGAGCAGTAGCGGAGGAGAGAGCATATACTGGGTCGGTGCTTGCCACAGAGCCCCACTGCAGGTGCAGTGGTGGAGATAAGTGCAGTTACTGCGCAAGTAATCTTGTTGCACCCACTGTTGGTTGTATACACAGAAGCCCCACTGAGCTCAAGCGCAAGTGTGCAAGTGTGGATTAAGGATAGCTTCTGAACCGGCTGATGGCTCTTGGCTGTGGAGTGGCTGGACGCGAGGGGGGGGAAGTTCTCTTGAACGTCCCCCTGATATCGCTATTAATTAAAACGGAGAGTATGTCTACCAGCACTCACCAGAGTTCGGGCATGCTCCGTGTAGATGACATGCTCCAGCTCCTTCGTCCAGCTGGTTGCCTGAGCTCTGGTTTCCTTCTTCTACTCAACTGTGGTAGATCTGTCAAGGATGCCTCTGCTGGCGCGCAAGTGTTCCGTTCGTTGCACTTTTGCCTCTCAGTCCCTCCAGCGGCTTACAAAGTTTGAGGTTCCTGGAGGGAGGATATCTCTCTCTCGGTTCGGATATCCCTCTCTGTTCGGATATCCCTCTTCTATTTCAGGTATGTTCTGACCAATAGAAAGTCTGTATAGACTAGACCGCTCAAGATGGTTTCTGAAGGTAATCTGTATTCCCCTGCATTTCTTCCTGATCCCAGTACTGATCTTGCGAATTCCCAATGGGTCAGTTGGTCTTTATCTCATCTCAGTAAATAGAGCATAGAAGCCCCTTTTAGAGTCTACACTATTACTCGTCCCAGTACTTTCTACATTACTGATATGGCAAAGGTAGATGAGTACACTCGAGAAGGTGTAATAGGTAGGGCGGTAAGAAGGTGTATTAGGGTTAGGTGGGCTATGGGGATACCCTGTCATCCCCAAGTCTTCACTAATCCCAACAGGGGTTACTTCTCCATGAGACCCATCCACTGAGTACTACCGTCAGGGGGGACTATCAGGTTGCTGCCTCACCTCCCTGGCCTCATGGGAATGGGCTCTCTGTAAGGGCGAAGTTACCACATCTGGGGATTACTCACACCACTTAATCTTACAATCGTTAGTGTGGTTTTAGAAAACCATTAAAGAAGAAACAAGCCGTCGTAAACATTTTCTGCAAGACGTCTCTAATACGATGTGACTAGACAATGGATCAAAAAGAATGAGTGAATATACAGCAAGGACTATGCCTCATTATAGTAGAGGTACAAATGGGAGACCCCGAACTATGAAGAACAATACATGCAGGTTGTACAAATGGAAGAAAGTATGGTCGGAAATGCCAATTGGGGGTTGAATACAGCCCCATGTCAAGAAAGATATGAGGATTCGGTAGTTGAGGCAAATCTTACAGATATTATTTATTTATTTACATTGCGCCAAACACAAGCCCAGAGTCATCAGGGCACTCATAAATCAAGGATATAGACACACCTACAGAAACAAAACATAAAAGAACATGGCTGAGGTCAGCACCAAAAGCAGCAAGCAAAAGGAGAAACTAACGCAATCAAACTAATCAATTAAAAAGGTACATTCCCAAGGCTTATTAAAAAGGTTTCAAAAGACGACTGCCCCTCAGCTCAGATGACATAGCATTTCAGAGCTTTGCAGCTGCACAGAAAGCCAGTGAAGCCAGCAGTGAACAGACACCAACAAAACTGTAAGTGTGGCATGGGTGGGGTGTAGAGCAATTACTCTACTCCAGAAAGCCCCCGCCACTCTACCTTACCTTTCCTTAACGTAAACTGCCATAGAATCACACCATGCACACCTAGAGAGATTTGACCACCAAGCTAAATCCATTCAAGGCTGGACTGTAAATGTTGTCCTGCATAACATACTAACATACTTAACAATGTTAACCTGTGCCACTCCCGGAGACATTGATGAAGATTAGCCAGCCTCACACTAAGACAGGTGCAACAATGTTACCAAGAGCCACACTTAGATGGAATCATGAATGATAGCCTGTGCCTCATCTAGATAGAAATAGGATTGTAGTATATCACTCACTTAGTTGGTACTGTAAATGATAGATAGAATTGCGAACGATAGCATATCCCGCACTTAGATAGAATTGGGGAGGATAGCATTTGCCACACTTCGATTGAATTGTGAATGATAGCATATCCCTCACTTAGATAAAATTATGAATGATAGCATGTGCCTCATCTAGATAAAATTATAAGTGGTGGCATTATCCCACAATTAGATGGAATTGTAAATGATAGCATGTGAAACTCTTAGATGGAATTGTGAATGATAGCATATCCCGCACTTAGATAGAATTGTGAATGATTTATTTATTTATTTATTTGAATTTGTAAAGCACCCACTGCCCTGTGGCATCGTGGCGCTGTGAAGAAGGCTTACTTTGTTACATAAGTGCATTAGCAGGCATACAAAGATGTTGCTTTGTGAATATTAAAAAGTGCATGGCATAGAATGCATGGTTATGGTGGTAGACTGTATGGTACAAACACATCTTTTACGGTAGCATCACATAATTTACGTTGTCAAGTAGGTGGGCGAAGGCATGGTGCCTGCCATGTCTTGTATGGAGGTAGCTACAAGCAATTGCCTGGTCATAATAGTGAACATATACAGGGTGTCAGCCATAAATTGCATGGCGGCAGCGACCCATATGTGTAAAGTCGTAATCAAGGTTAAGTGTGTGGTGCCAGGCTATCACTTTCTCGAGGCTGCGCTCAACATGGGGAACTACTAATGAATTATGGAGCCTGCATGCATGCTTGTGAACATGTAGCACCAACAAGAATCGAAGTTTGTTTTTTCTGCATTGTGCACATTCCGTGAGGACACAGGCTGAAAACATCCTGCCTGGTGAGTGCACCTCCCGGATCACCATGACTTTTGCTTTTGTTGTGTTTCAGCCATACTATGGCTGATGCTAGTAACCACCTTCCAAGATGGCGGTCTATACCAACTTTCCCTTTGTCTCTGCCTGCCCAGCTCTTGCTGTAGTACGATTGGTTCCTGGCTTGTACTAATGGGCCAATCCCACGCCGGCAGGTGGATGCCGGCCCTCCTCCCCAAGGCCTGATAGCATGTCCCGCACTTAGATAGAATTGGGGAGGATAGCATTTGCCACACTTCGATTGAATTGTGAATGATAGCATATCCCTCACTTAGATAAAATTATGAATGATAGCATGTGCCTCATCTAGATAAAATTATAAGTGGTGGCATTATCCCACAATTAGATGGAATTGTAAATGATAGCATGTGAAACTCTTAGATGGAATTGTGAATGAAAGCATATCCCTCACTTAGTTGGAATAGTAAATGATAGCATATCCCACACTTAGATAGACTTTTGAATGATAGCATGAACCACACTTAGATAGACTTTTGAATGGTATGTCTTACACTTACTGTTGAATTTAGAAATTGTGCCTAATGTACTCCCCCTGTCCTGCTCTCGTGCTTGATCACAGGCGCTTTACTGATAACCACCATATCACACTACTATGCTTACTCTCACTTATACATTATCATTCAACTAGAACACAGCTGTACTATGACACATTCGGTCTAGCTGTTCTCATAATGACATGACCCCACGAACTCCACATCATCCTAATAAAACACAGCTAGCTGAGCACTTTACGGCTAGCTTAAGCGTCTCCTCGGGCCTAACGCAGCCAGAACTCAGTCTGAGTGTCCACCCTCCAGACTGACCACATCCTACTGATTTCCTCAGCACCACACCTACCGCTAAGAAGCAGCTATCATGCAACAACCACACCAGCTGCACACATATCTGGTGCGCCCACGCACCATACGACACACTCTCTCTCTCTACTGACTGAACTGCGGTTCCTGAAGGCGTTCAACCTACCAGTGCTTTGAGATCATACCAATGATACATAAGGTGCTATGTAAATGCCAAATAACATAACATAATCAAAAGCACACCAACTCCCTGACACCAGGTTCGTTCATGGTACAGTCAGTAAATTAGCAGAATTAGATCTCAGGTATCTCGGTGGAAATAGCAATGAAAATGGGCGGACAGGGGATGTTTTTACCACCAGCAAAAAGCTGGAGGTAAACTGCCCAGTTTCTGCCCAAACTCGGGATTGGGCTGAGCGGTGATGCAGCAGTAATAGCATTACCACCGCATTTCTACTGCTCCGCCGAGCCCCTGCTGAGTCTCTTCTTCCCAATCTTTCAATAATTCTCACGGTGCTATTCTGTATCACCTGCTATTTTGAAACATTGCTCTTGCTAGCTCCATACAACAGGCTGCTGCAATGGTCAATTTTGGCTCCAATGATGGCCCTTGCTATGATCGCAACAACTCTCCTTGCAGAAGTAATGTCTAATTTGGCTCAGCAGCGCTAGATATTAGGCTGAGCTTGAGACAATGTTATTGACAATAAAGCTCTTATATTCAGGATCTAATTTCTCAAGTCCTGTGGCCGTACCTGCTAACAGTAACTCCATCTTGGAATAATTTAGTGCCAACCTATTATATGTCATACAGTGCAAAACAAGGGAACACACCTCATTGATTAACTCGGTTTCCTTCTTATAATCCCCCGAAATGAGAAGGCACTGAGCATCATCAGCATAATTAGTATAGGTGATACCCTGTGCATCCAATAATTCAAACAGCGGTTTCATGAAGATGTTATATTGGGCCGGAGACAGAGATGAACCCTGTGGCAACCCCATAATGCACATTGACAGCATTGGCAGCTTCCGCCCCACTGAACAGTCTTGCTGACCTTTAAGACAGAAAGACTTTTACCCAATCAGCCGCAGAGGGTGAGAAATTATCAGAATGGATCAACTTGGCGACCAAGATTATATGATCAACTAGATGAAAGTGGCCAAAAGATCCAGCAACGTCAGAGGATAACACCTTTTTTGCCCATAAACTGCAGGATGTTGGCTTTCAGATCCAACATGGCAGCTTCAGTGCCATGTGCCTAAACCCTGATTCACTTTTACCAAGAATATGTGGCTCGTAAAAATGTGCCTGCACTTGGAGGTATGCAACTCTATCCAACATTTTCAGCAAGAACGGCACATTAGTAAAAGGTCTGTAGTTGGTTGCGACTGCAGGATCTAACGTAGCATTTCTTACTAAAAGGGTGATGCAAGCTGTTTTAAAGATGCCCTGCAGCAACCCCTCTAAAAAATAATTATTCATAACTTTAGTAATACGAGGAATTACAGTTGGGGCACAGGCTTTAAATAAGACTGCTGGCCAATCATCCACCTAGAAAGTAGTCATTTTAAGCTGGGCGACAATGTCTGAAACCTCTGCTTCAGTTACTGACATGAGCACAAACGGATCTAACATTGTGCCAGGTGGCATGGTAATGGGGTACTGTATAATGGCCCTCTTTTCAAAGACCCAGCATTAGTTGGTGAATTTGTCACCTCCTTAAGTTTGTCCTTAATATTTTCCCTGATATACAAATATATGTATATATATATATATGTTTAACTCTTTTTTAATTAGATTTCAACAGGCTGAACAATCAAATCACATCCATCGTAGTTACCAGCATAATGGTACATCACCGCGAACGATCAAAGTAGGCATACAAGATTGCGTCAGTGCGGCGCCACACAAAGTGCAGTACCAAGAATGATGAATTGCTCAGATACCCCCAACCCTTTCCATATATCCCCTACTCTCTCCCCCCACCTCCCCGCTGCCCCCCGTCCTCCCCATGAAGGTAGTTGGTCAAAAAGGCGTCATAGCGCGCATGGTAGCTGGTGGATCCGAAGTAACTAACAAGTCCCCATCATTGTTTTCCAGCGGGCGGGGGGGGGGTGGCCCAGATCAAGTGTACTCAGATGCTGTGGGTGGGAGCGCTTCCCCTAAATTACTCAGCTGCTTCTACGTAGCAAACTGCCTGGGTGGGTCTAGCAAGATGTTTGAGGGCACCGTGCGCCATATAGCACATTTTAGTCAAGAGTGTTTCCCATGAGGCTAGAGAGGATGGGATTGGGTCTTTCCATGCCAGGGCCAGGGACATCCGGGCTGCAAAGAGTACATTATGTATGAGCCCACGTGTTATATGTGCCTCATGCCAGTCTTCGTGTTGAGCGCCGAATAGCATTTGGCCAGGCGCCGGAGATATGTCTGTCCCACTTATTCCTTTGATCCGGCCATATATCATTTGCCAAAAACCCTTGATATGAGGACAGGACCAGATGATATGCCCTAGGGTACCCAGCCCCCCACATTCTCGCCAGCAGTTTGGAGATTGTATAAGCCCCATTCTGAACAATTTGCTCTGTGTGTAGTATAGCCGCTGGATGATTTTATATTGGATATCCATATTTTTAAAGCAGTGCAAGGCTGAAGGTATGGACTTCAAGAACTCACAGATATCCCCTGTGTCAAATTCATTACCTAAGAATGCTGACCACAGGGATGCAAGAGTGTGGTTGTGTCCAACGTTATTTGGAAAGCTGATGGAGTAGAATGCCTTCAGTCTCAGGAATGTGTTCAGATTTTGACCCATTTCTTCTTCTACGGCTGTTGGGGCAGCTTGCCTGGTCTCCTCTGTGGTATGTTTGGAGATTGGCTCCATTTTAGAACCATTATGGAGATTGTGTCCTTCCCCAGACCCAGAACCCGTCTGGCCTCTGCGAAGGTAAGGGCACCCCCTTGTCAAAAAAAGGTCCATGACTCGGACCTGCGGCCAGATTGTGTCTTGTATGTGGAGAGGTTTCTGATTAATTCCAAATGACAGAATAGCCCTTATGCTGATCTAAGCAGGCGCCTCTCTCAGGTTTGTGACCCTTGTAGGGATCTCATTTTGGGCCACTGGTCGAGAGTGGGCTAAATTATCCGGTGTTGCTTGATAGCGCTGGGAAGTTGTGACAGTGGTGTCGCCAACATTTCTTGGGGGTGTAAATGGTTTCAGAAGTGACAATTCAGTGGTTCTCCAGCTGGATTGGTCTTCCATGTTTAGCCAGTGTTTAGCCCAGCACACTTGCGCCGTCATATAGTACATTTACCATACCAGGAGTGCTAGTCCGCCGTCTGGTTTGCCAGCTTGCAGGACCTCAGTTTTAATTTGTGCCTTCTTGCCCCACCAAATAAATTTAGACATGTGGGAATCAAGGTCCTTGAACATTAGTTTTGTGGGGTTAAATGGCAGCACCATGGCGAAGTATGACAGTTATGGGAGGGAGTTCATTTTAAAGGCGTTAATTCTGCCCGAGATTGATAGCGGCAGCGTGGTCCATCTGAGAAGGTCCTGCTGGATCTTATTTATGATCGGGGGAAATTCAGCTCCATTATGCCATGTAGGTTGGGAAATATGTGTATGCCCAAATACGTAATGCTTTCAAGTTGGAGCTTAAAGGGTGCCACCCCACCAGGGTCCCATGGGATGTCTGGTCTCAGCGGCAGGAATTCTGACTTGGCCCAGTTTGTAACATAGCCTGCCATGGGGCCGAGGTCTTGGAGTAGGCATCGCAGTCTAGGGAGGGATATTTTGTAGTCGCTGACATATACCAGTAGATCGTCTGCATAAAGGAATACCCTATGTTCTTCTGTGTTTCATTTAGCACCCAACCACCTGAAGTCTGCTCGGAGTTTAAAGCCAGTGGTTCTATGGTGAGCACGTATATGAGAGGCGACCGCGGGCATGCCTGGCGCGTACCCGAATAAAGGGTGAACGGAGGGGACCTGACGCCATTGGTGGTCACTGACACTGTAGGGTTTTGTACGAGAGATGTACCATATTGTTGTAGTCAGCAGGAAACCCATATTTACCTAGCACTTGGAACATAAAGTCCCTTTGGACCTTGTCAAATGCCTTTTCAGCATCAAGTGCCAATATCCCCTCTTCTGGGCCGGTTCCACTGATGATGACATGTAAGAGACGTCTGACATTGTCCACTGAGTGTTTGCCATGAATGAATCCTGTCTGATCCTTGTGGATGAGGATGGGAGCAACGTTGCGATTCGGTGTGCCAGGCATTTTGAGAGAATGTTTGCGTCAGCGTTAATCAGGGATATGGGACGATATGAACCACATTCTTAGGGTTGCGTCCTTTCTTGTGGAATACCATGATGTTAGCGGCAAGCATCAAATTGGGTAGGTGGCCCCTTGCAGCAGAGTCCATAAACATTGCCTTTAGAGTAGGTGCAAGACGGCCCTCCATCGACTTATAAAGGTCAATGGGGAGATCGCCTGGCCCCGCCGCCTTTCCTGGATTCAGGGATCTAATCGTCTGTCCCACTTCCTCTACCATAAGTGGGGCGGCAAGCTGGTCGACCTGTGGGGGGGGTCAGCTTGCGGAGGTCGACAGATGCTAGGAAGTCGGAGATACACTGTGGGTCCGTTGGGGCTGCCTAAGCATACAGCGTGCCATAGATTTGTGTGAACCTTTGGTTGATAGCCTCATCACTCTCTAGCTCTTCCCTGTTTAGGTCTTGAATGGTGTCTATCGTCTGGCCAGCGCCATTAAATGTAAGGGTCTATCCCCATCGCTGTAGTATGCCTGTGACCAACTAGTAAAGAATTTCTGAGTCCTGGCTGTAGTCACGCGCTTCAGATCCAGTCTAAGTTTATTGAGCTTTGGGAATGTTTGAGGGTCACGCATGCATTTGTGTAGCTTCTCTGCGATCAATATGTCAGCTCTCAGCTTCACCTCTTGTGCCCACCAGCTCTTTAGCTTGTGGGACCACCTAGATATACACTGCCCCATATATATGCCTTATATGCATCCCAGCAGGTCGCCGCATTGAACTCGTCTGTTAGGTTTGCTTGCTAGAATATATCTGTGTCCCCCTCCAGGTGTTCGTGGAAGTCAGGATAACCCAACGCCCTCAGCTTTAAACGCCAGTGATGTCTCCCATGGGGGGTAGTTGGCAGGTCAATGCGCAGTACTGCGGCCGCATGATCAGAAAGGGTGGTGGCCATAATGTTGCATGAGCGCATGAGGTGGAGTGTGTTTGAGGGCAGGAGTCAGTAGTCTAGTATGGAACAGCTATTGTGTCTATTAGATTAGAAGGTGTAGTCTCTTTGGTGTACATGTGTAACTCGGCAAGCGTCTTTTGAGTTTGAGCTCGGCCATGAGGGTTAGGAGGGTGGTGAGATTCCTTGGAGGTGTCTGTGATGAGGTGGTAGAGTGCTGACTGTCTTCCGTCGGGACCAAGGCTACGTTACGATCTCCCCCAATTAAGAGCAAAGCCCCCATATACTGAGTACACTTACCAAAGGTATGCGAGAAAAAGGCTGGTGAATCTGTTGTGGGCGGGTAGATTTTGAGAAGGGTAATCGGCTGCTGTCTAATCCATCCCTGTACTAAGGCATACCTGCCCCCCCATCCACCATCACTTGCACCTCTTGAAAAGGGATCCGCTTATGTATTAAGATGGACACCCCTCTCTTCCCTTGGCATGGAAAGTGGACTGCAAACACTGCCCAACCCCGCCCTAGCTTTTCTGACTCCACAGCGTTCAGATGGGTTTCCTGCAAGAAGATGACATCGCCCTGCATATGCCCCAACCCCTGTACATTGAGAGATGAGTGTGAGGGTAACTTTACCTCAGAGGGGGGGGGGCATAGATTATACCCTCGCTTTTGAAATCCGACTCTTCAGTCCACGGCCAACATACCAAATTAATCTTAGGTGGAGGACACCTCCCGAGAATCAACATGACCCCCCGAACCAGAAAAAAACGTGTATAACAATGTAACACTTGGACCCATTACTGGGCAAGAAAAGCCCATGCTTGAGGGAAGCTAGTGTGGGTCAGAGGGGCCATCCTGTTCCTCTTGCATACCCCGACCCCCAGAACGAGGTTGTGGCCAAAGATAACAACAGGAAATAATGTGAACCTTAATACCAACAGTGAAACCATAGGGGGAATGGCATCAGTGCCTGCAGCGGCCTCCCGCCCATGGTGCTCGAGTTCAGTCTGCTCAAAACGGGGACCAAGGTAGGACCATGTAGCATGCCAGCGGACGTAGAGGCCATCATATTCTGTGGATTAGCGTGCGTCCTGGTGTCGCCATTTTGCCGTAAGCGAATGGTCCTGGCTTCTCCCAAGTGGAAAAGTTTGCTGATGCCGGGTCGCCCTCACCGACCCCAGGGCAAGTGTTAGCTTAGTTGAGACAGTGGCGGAGCGTAATGCCGACAGGCCATCACCCAGGTGTTCCTGTGCCATGCCTCTGGCCCAAGGTCCGCTGTCCCGCTCTCCTCCAGCGTCCATGTGGGCCCTGTTGACATTGTGGCCTCGAGGATGGCGAATTCGAGCGTGTCGCATTGGGGTTACAGTCTTCTGCAGAGGGGAATTCCTCTGAGACCTGTTCCCGTTGCTTCAGGAAGTGCCAGGCCCCCTCCGGGTCCTTGAAAGAGTGCCACCGTTTATCGAGATGGATGCACCAGGTCGCTGGGAACTTGAGATAATGCCGATGATCTGTCCCCTTCAAGGCATTGAATATTGGATTAAACCCCTTTCTGTGCCTAGAGACCTCGATTGAGTAGTCATTGAAAATATTGATCTCCGCTCACTCAACTCTAAGGGTACCCACCACTTGATATGCCCTCAACATTGACATCTTATGCTGGAAGTTCATTAGGGGCATGGTGATGGGCCGTGGGCGGTCACCAGGCGTGGGTTTGGTTGTAGGTGCTCGATGCACACGCTCGATTGTCATGCTTCTGGGGTTCGGTAGCAACATTTTGTCCCGAAAGAGATCATACGTGAAGGATGGTAGGTCCGAGCCCTCTGTGTTTTCGGGAAGACCAACCAGGCGCAGATTGTTGCGTCGGGACCTATTTTCTTGGTCTTTGACTTTTGCTCCGAGGCGTTGCACCTCCCTGATCAACCCTTCGACGTCCGTGGCCACAGACGTGCTATTGCCCTACAGTGAGCGGATTTGCTGTTCATTATCCGTCATCCGGTCCGCTTTTGCATTGAGTCTTGTTTGCACATCTTGCAGATCTGGCTTGATGTCCTGGAATGTTTTGTTTGTCTCATGCATGCAGCATTTGGGCAATGGTTTTCATTTCTTGTAGGATCGGCTGGAGCTGACTTTGGATCTGTGCCTCCATTGTGGGTGGCTTTCGCGTAGAACGCTGCAGTGGCGTAGCCGCTCTATCGCCTTTAGGGTTTGGCTGCTCAGCAGGGTCAGTCGCGGATTGTATCATGCCCTCCAGGGGTGGCAGAAAAGGGACGGGCAGGAGCAACCCTGGGGCCCGGGGCTTGCATCAAGAGAAAAGGCGGATAACACAAGCCGCCAATCTGATGACATAGAGCTTAGAGAGCCTGGATGACTGACCGTGATATGTACTGTGTGGTTCGAGCTTTCACCTGGTCGCTGCGGGCATCCCCACTCAACTGATCGGTGCGGGAGGGGGTATATGATGTGCAGACATGGTGGTCAAGACGGCCGGCACCCTGTCGTGGCAGTCGTTATGCTGGGTATCGCTGGGGGCCGTTCGCAAAGGATGGCCCAAGTGATCCGTCCTTTGGAGGGGTGTGCCTAGCGTTTGTCAGGATCTCATGCCCACCAGTCGATGGTTCCTCCCCCTCTCCCTTTGAATCTGTTACTGTCAGGTGCGTAGTGCTCTATATGTTCTTCTCCCCCTCATTGGTAGCAGAGTGTGCTGGCTGCCTGGTGACTGTTAGGTGGCCGTCGTAGGGTGTCCCCCCCCTCCTGGGATCACCAGCGGCTGGGTTGGAAAGCAGCAAGGTCAGGGTGCTATTTCCCGGGTAGTTCACTGTGCCTGTGCAGGTCGGTCTCATGTAGGCAGCGGCCCTCGGAGTTATGCGCCTTAATGTTAGATGCAGCACAGGAGCTTCCCTGCTTGAGTTGACTCACCGGCTGTGTCTCACTGGGCCGCCTGGCCCGCCAGATGATGGCTGGGTGCCCCTAGGTGCTCAGTACTGCAGCACTGCATGGCGACCCAGCTGCATCCGCTTCACAAGTGGTCCGTCCCCTCGAGTCAGGTGTTGGGCGATCCATGTGGCGTCCCCAGCCCGCTGAAAGAGCTCAGGATTATGCGCAAGGGCGGGAGGGTTGCACAGTATCTTCAAACCGGCTCATGCAGGGCAGCGCAATAGAACGTGCAGTGGTGGTGGGGGCCCCTGTCAGCAGGCTGTGCGGCTGGGCCATAGGTCTGATGGCATCCCTATCGGGCTGCTCAGATCTTCGTCGGGATTCTGCCAAAGTACGGAATCTCCTGGCTAGTCGGGAATTGAATGGCGGTGTCTCTGCTCATTCCGCTACTGGTCCCTCTGCTTCATACGAGGCACCTCATGGACAATGTGGGTCAATTCAGCGTGCCAATATTCGATGGCACCGGAGTGCCCCCATTCTCCCTGATATTTTGAACTTTTTTAACCATGGCCTCCAGAATAGAAACACACCAGGTTTTATCTTTGGTCAAAGTTTCTTTTGGGAGAAACAGATTTTCTAACTCCTTTAAGATTTTAAAGAGTTTACTTGTATTTGACTATGAGCGTTTGTAATATGCAGATCATAGTCTAATTTTTTGGCTTCAATTATTGCGTCCTTATACTTTTTCGCCACATTGATGTAAAGAACCCTATTGTCAGAGGATTTAGATTTGGCCCAAATATTATGAGCCTTACACTTGATCAGTTTCAAGTCATGTAACTCAGATGAATACCAGGGTTTTTTAACTTGAAAGTTGCAAGATGTGATTGGAGCAATTCGATCTACTGCGGCAGACAGAGACGTCTGTCATGCAGAAGCAAGGTCACAAGAAGTAACACAGACATCTAAGTTAGATTGCAGAGGAGCAATAAGAGGGATCAGTGATTCAGCAGTAAGTGCACGAGAATTCCCAGAGGTTATAATGACGTTAATTGGTTTCTTCTTCCTAAGCCGCAAAGGCGGAATGATATCAAAATGAATAAAGCTATGACCAGACCAGGGACTGGGAATTGTAGACGTTGGGCCTCATTACGAACATGGCGGTAGCCGTGGCTGTATGGCAGGCACGGCTACCGCCATGCTCGCTACCGGCCCGCCACACCCGCGATTGGCCAATAACCGGCCTATTACGAGTTGAATGGGCCGGTAATTGCCCATTCGCAGGTGGCGGTATTGCCGGGCTCCCGATTCCCATTCTGCCCCAAAGGGCAGAATGGGGGTGGGAGCATGTTTGCACCGACACCGTTGATAACGGTGCCGGTGCAATCACGAGTTCTGCTTGCGGGTGCCACACAGCCCGCCACCCGCGAGCAGAACACGTAATGCAGTGGGACGGTATGAACTGTGCTGGTGCCTTATTGGCACTGTTAATACTATCACCGCCAGAGTCGTAATGAGGCCCACTCTCTCTATGGTGGTGTTACAGCTGGCCAGCCTGTCAAGTGTGTTTCCTTTAACATGAGTAGGGTTCCTGACATATCGACTAAATCCCTAGTCCGCCAGTGATTGTTCAATAGAGAGTGCTGTAGGATCTGCTGTATCTGACAGCCAATAATTAAAATCACGCCATGAAATAACTTTGGAGGTAGGCCTGAGCAGTGGTAAAAGCATAGATGTAAGCTGTTTGTGAGAATCCAGCATAAGTGAAGGAGGTCTGTAGAGTAAAAACGGGTTGATGATTGTATTAGGATCTGTGAGTATCTTAGCATGGATAATATATCAGGCCGTGGGGCATGGCACACCAACCTCATGAATATCAAGCAACCACCTGAAAATGAGCGCAACCCTCCCCTTTACTGTCATTCCTCTCGGCTCTAATAATACTAAATCCCAAGGGGCTAGACAGAGCCAGAGATAGAACTGCAGCACTATGGAGCTATGTCTCAGAAATTGCAAACATGTCAATATTATGAGCGATAATGTATTCTGCAATTTCTGTGATATATTCAACTAAGGACCACGTGTTAAGTAAAACACACTTAATGGGGCGAAATGGAACCTGCTCGGTCTTGACACATGCCAAGGGAAAAGAAACAATGGAACAATCCTGACTAGACTGAGGGGGGTATCTTGGGACAGTCACAGTTAATATCAGACTGATCCTTAACAGTAAAGGAAGCATTTTGGCCAACATCATCATCATTGCACCTGTTGAAAACAGAGACAGGTGGATCGAAAGTAACAACGCTGGACCAATCAGGAGTACTAGAAAAACGAGTAAGCTGGGACAAGTAATGTTGTTCAAGTAAGGAGTAAGGCCAGACTGGGCCGATAAGTTGATTTTGGTATCAGATTGCTCAGTAACAAAAATAACACCTGGGCTGATATAATCAGCATTATTAATGCATAAAGAAGGTTGTTCCAAAGTATTAGATCCAATATCACGCTGATCAATACCAATAAACGGAACATTTGAATTAACAATGTTAAGATTGTTAATGCGTGAAATGAAAACATTCTGGTCAGCAGATTTAAATTTCAGAGTCCGGCTGGTCTGTCATAGTGAGAGTAATATTGTGGGCCTTATAATCAGCATTATTAAACTTAACGATTGATTAGCCAGATTGGATAACAATGACAGTTTTCAGTGGATCAGCATTGCCCACCAAATCGAT
This sequence comes from Ambystoma mexicanum, assembly GCF_040938575.1. Taxonomy (NCBI): domain Eukaryota; kingdom Metazoa; phylum Chordata; class Amphibia; order Caudata; family Ambystomatidae; genus Ambystoma; species Ambystoma mexicanum. The sequence goes on along the minus strand of NC_090940.1, from coordinate 647,244,984 downwards.
CACAGGAGCAACATCAACCTCAGAAGTAGTCATGTTCTAGTTAAGAACCGTAGGTGATCAAAAACAACGAGAAGCCAGACAATGATTAGGGACAGTAGCAGGGTTAATATCCCAAAATAGGTAATGACGTAAAATACTAGCAGCCGTTCTAGGTGCAGGACGAGTGGGAACGTATGAAACACAATTATGTTCTAATGTGGACTTCAAGCTCTCAATTACAGATAAGGGATTAGCTTTAACTGCAGACCATGTGATCAAATAAGCAAAGGCTAAGAGAGCACCTGTGGGGTTGAAGTAAAAAAGGAGCAGAATGTTTCCCCAAACGCAGAGCGCCCATGGACAAATTGGCACAAACTGGCTCCTATGCGCTGGCGCTCACACACCTTATGAGGATATTGAGCTGATCCCTCAATCTTGGTCTGAAAAGGAAACTGATCATCAGAAAACATCAAGGGAAAGCATGATACATAACAGAAGGGGATTAGGTGAATCTGTTAAAAAGATCAGGAAAACGAACAAGAGACGAGCCCAAAGATAGAACAAGACATCCTCAAAAGGAACTACAACATTTTGAAGGAGTCGAAATATTGCCTCTAAATCCGTAATGATAATTCCTGGGGATTCTCAACACTGAACTTCCCATAATGACTAAAAAAGGGCAGATGAAAAAAAGTGGAAAAAAGAGAAAAGCTCAAAAGCAAGCCCTAAAAGTAAAATGAAACATACCACAATACCTGGTATAGATGTACACCTGAAGGAGGTAGGAGACGTGGGGTTAGAACCAATGTAACAAAATATGGATAGCTTCTCTAATCTTACAACTGAAGGAGAGGTCCAAGACTTAGTCCTACCCGCGGAACATAAGGATAGGTTTAATGGAGAACAGAAACCCCTGCATATCAGCAGGTCTCTGTGCTCGGCTGGCACCTCCCTTTGGAACAGCCTCCCTGCCCCTCTGAAACTTGAGCAGAACCATCTCCGGTTCCGGAAGCAACTCAAGACTTTCCTCTTTGTTTCTGCCTTCTCTCTTCCTCTTCCCTGCTGATCTCATGTCTGATACTGCACTGGTCACCTTGCTACCCTCTGAACTACGGGTCCAGGTCTCTGCCCGCCCAGTTGCACCCCTGCACTGCCTCCGGGCATCCCTTGCACTTGGGTCTGTATCTGTAACCCTACAGTCCCTTTCTGCACTTACCAGACACTTGTTGTCTGCACCTAACCTTGCACTGCCACCTGTTGGCCGCACAACTTGATCCTGTGTCCTGCACTTGCCCTTCCCCCTGGCACTTTTACGCTCCCCTCACCCATGCACTTGCGCGATCTCAATTTCTCTTGGCCTAGTAAGATCATTGTCTTTGTCCTCCCTTTGTTTCCCCTCCCTTGCCTCGTCGAGCCTTGAAACACTTGTGTATAGCTGCGTTATAAATGTCATATCATATCATATTATATCATATGAAAATACTGAGCAAGGGTTCCAAGGGAGCTCCTTAATCCATTATAAGGATTGATCAGCCAAGCTCATACAAATGGTGGGTGCAAAGTTTGAGAAATTACTACATCTGACCAGGCAAGAGGAAACATCTAAACTATCAGCACTTTTGATTGGTTTTGAGGAATTATTTTGCAAGCAAGGCCATATTGTACTAAATAGAACAGCGCTTCTGGGTCTTTTTAACCTTATTCCGACACTTCGAGTGTTGACTTCAAATGATATATACCTGGTGGAATTTGTGGTAGATAATAAAACAAACTTGGTGGTTGCTCACTTAAAGTCTAAAGTGGTCTATAACCTTATTATGCTGGAGATAGAGCTGTTCTTGATTCATGGCATAGACCTGTTTGCCGGTATGCAGCTGGAACCGATAACTGCAGAATTAAGGACCAACCCTACAAATAATTAACCTATTCATGGAAAATAGATTTCAATCAGCAGGAACTTATACAATGCACCCTTGGGAGAACGGGGGTGCGTAGTGTGCAAATAGCCCGTAAACAGAAGGACCTGTTTGAAACAGGTGACGATTGGTCATGGCTAACAAGAGGTGCAAGAGCAGGAACGCATAATATAAGGATTTGACTATTATATCGTGGAACTCCAGAGGGTCCAATAGTTTCCTGGATGGGTCATCCATATTCTTAAAGCACGATATTTTCCTCCTACAAGAAACATGGCGCTCTTCTGCCCCTGTCGTGGATGGTTACTCTCTGTTTATAACAAAAAGCAAGGATAGATACAAATGGGTGCCTAATCTTAGGTGTCAACTCCGCCTTGGGAAGAAGTATCAATGAACTTAAGGTGGACTCGGACACCATTCTAGTGGCAACTCTAAGCTGGAGTAAGCTACAGTTGCTCTTGATTGGTATATACTGGAAACCAACAGCTGTGGAGGATCAGAAGAAGAACACTGAGGCTGTGAAGACATTTTAAGCATGAGATTTGTTCTAAAATATAACGGCATAACTCTCCCTATATCTATGGGGTGTTAGCTACCTATTTTACTAAGATGCTTGTCAGTCAGAAGGAAAGTCAGAAAACAAGTCTGTCCACTGTCCAAAACTAACCTATCTGACCCTACCACTAATGCAACTAAGGCCAGGAGAATGACTCCTTTCTCCTGGATGCTGTTGTTTTGTCACAGGACTTTCTATGTTCTTTCATTCCTCTCCATAGAACATAGGCAAATAGACTCTTGTTATTCTCTGTATTAAGTTCTGTAACTCTTGTTGGGGATATCTAGTTTTCCTATCCCTTTTTATGCAAGCAATCTTCCTTTTGTATACGTTCCTTCTCTCTTTCTTGTCAGGCTCTAGGCTCTTTTCCCAGAGTGCTATTTCATGTATGAGCTCTTTGTTTCTGGTGTTCTAGGTGCTTGCTTCCCAAATTTCTTTATTTATTATGTTCTCTTTCTCATCTTCGGAACCTGGCTGACTTTTCCCTTTTCCCGAGTTAACAGGTTTTCAACTCTACTCCTCTCCCTCTTGTTGTATTTCATGTAGCTCTGCCTTTCATAAACATGGTTCTCATTACCCGGCTTATTTCAATACTTTTATCATTAATACTGGGACGAGTTTTTGCTCGAGTAATAATGAGTCCCTCTTAACTGTCTGTTAATCCGGGTAAAAGCTGTCCGGTAATGGTAAGGTCTTGGACTCTCTTTCCATTTCTTCTTGGCTCTGCGGCTCACTTGTTGAGCCATCTGTCACACGTGCGATTTGTTCTCGTCCTCCGAATCGCACTTGCGCTGTATCTCGGGTCTGGAGTGGGTTTGTCCCTGCAGTTGTATCGGCATTGTCCTGCGAGCGGACTGCCTAGCACCATTGCTGTGTGGCCACGCCATCACCAAACTCTCTCTTCAATTGCATTGTGCTTTCTTCCGTTCTCATATGCCGATCTCCCAGCATCTTTGGCTCTGTGTCGGAGCTCGACTGGCTTACGTGGGCTCTGTGTTCTGTGAGAGCTCAGCCTCCTTCCACTCTGCTATGCACGGAGGGCTTCCCCTGGTTCTCCTGGCTTCTAACACTCTCTCACCGTCTCTCACTCTCGCTTGTCATATGATCCCTTTACAGCATCCTCGGCACGGTCCATTAGAGGGACTGATTTAAAGGGATAGTCTTTGTTTCCTGTTGTGGATAGCATAAGTTCACTTAATCTTTATGGAATTGATAATGTTCTGTTATTTTAGACTCATCCATATATGCCATCACTTTGAGGGTATCTGGGAGATCCTCCCTGGAACATAGATACAAGGTTGGATAGACCTAAGTGAGTAGAACAATAATACTCTATGAGCGGTAGCCACCCCACACAAGAAGGAAATCCTATAATACACTGAGAAACCCAAACAAGAGGCTACAAGGCGTAAGGAAACCATAAAAGAATGTCTAAAAGAAAGAAGGTTATTTACAAGCTCGATTGAAGAATTACAGAGACTAATCAAAGAAGTAGCGAGAGGATATTTAAGGCTCCTGTATTGATTTGTAGCCTGATACTAGAAGTATCTTAATGAGATGCGATTCATTCTCCCCACTTAAGTTAGTTTTACATAGTGGTAGGGTGAGCTAGGGTCATTTTGGACAGCGGACCACACCTTAGTTAGTAACATAGTCAGGGACCACCCACAGTGATAGGAAAAGTTAGGCCTTATAAGTCTTATTTTAATAAACCACCCTGAGCCATGTCATGTAATAGTCTGTGTCTTTCTTCTGACCCGTCACAATACCAAAAAGTGAAAGCTGCCTCAGAAGCTCCTGAATGCGGTGGTACGCACACTGGATGCCATATTGAATACAGCGTTAACAACTGGGACTTTGCATTCCCTACAACGCTGGACACAGGGAATATAAATTATTGGTGGAAACATGATCTTCTGAAAGAATATTCCAGGAAAGATCAAACATATTGGCAAATTATATAATTGGTGCAAGCAGCATGATGACCTATATGTTCTATATGAACAGTGCAAATGTGTATTTAGGAAATAGAAAACCATACCAAGGTAATGGGACCACTGCGCTGATGCAAGCAGGAGTACCTTTTACTTGCGCTTTAGGTTTAATTTCTGTCCGACTTTCGAATGCTGTGGTCCCAGAAGAGAACTTGCAATTAGAGACAGAGCGTGTCGACTGTGTAACACTCCCAAACAATTGGAAACTATTAAACATTTATCCAGGGTGCGTGGAGATATGCTGAATATACACCGGAAGTACTTTAATAGATATAATGTCCATGGTGAAGAAATTTCGTCTTAAAGATTCTGGTTTAGACCTATGAATTGTAACAGCATTTCTACACTGATTATGATATATAGCTTTTTAAGTGACCTAGGCCATCTTGGAGAGAATTTGGCTAATTTTAATGTTAGAATCAACACACTTTGAATTGTTAAGTATATTTTAGCATGATAAGATTTTAGTGAAGTAGTACCATTGAATGATGTCTACTAATCAAACTCCTAAATAGAACTTACAGGGTGACATTAAGTTGTAGGCATACCCAAATGTGGAGGAGATGTAATATAAAGTCATGTTTATGAATGTATTTGTAATTGTGATGTGATGATTTGTATATTTGGAGACATTAAGGTTTTATTTTATCTCATTAAATAAATAAATACATACAAAAATATGTAAACACCTTTTCCCACTGTCTCGACCTAGAAGAGCATGGTTATGATAGGGCGGAAATTGCTCAGATCGACTAATTCAAGGATGGTCTAATTTTTTAGGAGGGGTTTCTTGTGCATCTTTGAGGCTTCATTGCTGTTCTTCTTGTCAGAGGGAAACATTGATTAAGTTGAGCAATAAACAGCCAATGCTGCTTAGGATTGTTTGGACAAAAATATCGATAGTAGGTCAGCACAGTAGCTGGTTGGTCTCAAGTACATCTTTTTCCCTGAGTGGCAAAGAGGGTCAATGCATATTTTTTGGGAGCGACTTTCTTATTTAGGACTTGGATTCTGTTGGGGAAGAAGTTGGTTGATTTTTTAGTGATGTATCTTCAAAGTTTGTACTTGGTTTGCTGTGCTAGAAAGATTGAGCAATTTTGGACTTTCGCAAAACACTGAGCATTGTAATGCCTGTTGCATAGCTTGCTATACATTAATTCCAATATTAAACTTTGTAGATTTTCAGGTTCACCTTTAAAAGTGCACTTCGCTGAGAATCGGTGCCCTACTGGTGTTGAGGTGGAAAAGACACTCAAGAGAACAATTCCCTTGGACATATACGGGAGACCCGAAAGTCATCGATGGTGGACCGAGTATGATTATGCATACAATCAAAATGAGGAGGTATGTGCTTGATGTCTGCAATTAAGCTGGCCCGTTCTGCTAATGTAAACATAAAATACACTATTAATGCAAATGCTTTAATTTTTAGGGAAAGTGGAAGTAGAGACTGACAAACAGCTGGTAAGTCAAAAGAATTGGACCTGCAAGTTCCAAAAATGAATACCTCAAAAGTAATCACTTTTCACAGTTTTCAGTTGAATTTCGGATCTTTGTGGTGCAATTCACATTTATTCTTATTGTGCATTTGGTAAACTGTGAGTTTGTTAAAGCAGAGAGCAAAAAAATATGGAAAATGATAATCTTATAGAAAACAAGTCCCCCATGTTTCAAAAAGGCAATGTAGAATAGCAAAACACAGGGCAGTTTGTGTGTTGCTTATCTCAAGAATCGAAAATATCTACAAATGAACATTAAAAAGAATAAACCACACTATGAAAATTGGATATCAGATATGCAAACACTTTCATGGTGCGAAAACACACAAGCTCTGAAGCGTGATTAAATATGATGAGATGTGGGGATCGTTTAATAGTTTGTTTGATTAAAGTGTAGGACTTGCTCTGTAGGTGTGACAATGATATCGGGAGTTGGTTGGTGGGGGGGTGTTTGTCTTGTCTACTGTGTTGTTTCTGTTATGGCTCGTTGTTGAAATGTGATGTGGGGGTGGGTATCTTATGGTAATGTAATATGGCAATTGGTAGTGGCATGTGTTATGTAGAAATTGATTATATAGAACTACCTGCAAATCTATTCTCACATGTATGTTTTTCTGTTTTATAATTTTGTGTAAATATGTTAAATAAAGTTGGAAAAATAAATAAAGTAAACGCATGTGTGCAAATTAGCCACTTTTATGGAGTGTGACTGTCAAATGAGAAATTCATAACATTATATCAGATATGTTTAAGAATGGAGAGAAATGTACAACAAAAAGATATGCACATTGTGACGAATCACAGGTATTCGTCCCTTCTCTCCAAAGGGGAGTCCCCCTTGTAAGGCTATGGAGGTGAGTCCGCTCCGCAAGACCTGCATGTGGGATCTCACCGGGAGGGACTCCCCCTTTGGGGACAAAAACTCCTGGTCCTGTGCAGAACTCCCTTGCCCATCTACAATATGGAACTGCCTGTTGGAACAAGTAACATCACATCTTGACAGTTGGCTGAAGGCAATGCAAAAAGAAATCCATTTGTGAAAGAAAAGGAAGATGTCTCTTTGACAAGAAACGGATATTTAACTGCGACGAGTAGGAGAGAAGAGAGATATCCTGGTGCACAGGAGAAACCCTCAGATCATTACACCTTATGGAGGTGGTGCGAAGGTAATTCACGGAGCCCACAGCTTTAAACCAGGCAGAGAACGCCAGTACGAGAAGCCGGGGGCACAGTATGTGTCGATGCGAGAAACGCATCATGAAGAAAGGAAGAGAAACGAACTATCCTGTGGTGGCATGACCACAGGTGCTGCATATTGGGCAGGATGTCCGAAGAACGACGCAGAGATCGCAGGTACGGGGAACGTGGAAAGCTTCCGACCTATACCTGTAGTGTGAGTGCAGAGCAATAACACGACAAGGAACCTGGAAGGGGAATCCAACGAGAGAGAGGAACGAGAAAGCACACCTGAGCGAGATCCGAGCCCTGCCACAGTCCCTGCCAAAGAGAGAAGTATCAGAGCAACTAGGAGAAGCGGCGTGCCACTGGGTCATCGTTATAGTCTGGAGGAAACTCGTCCCAGTCCTACGTATGAGAAAATAAGACTAAGATTGCATAATTGGAGTTGAGGAAAAAGTAACAAAAAGATTGAATAAGGAAGAGGGTTATTGTACAAAGAGAGAAACTCATGCCAGTCATAAGGACGAGAAACTAACATTAAAAATTGGTGATTGGGCTTAAAACCCAGTAACAAATAACCTGAATAAGGAAGACGGTTATTATATGCAGCAAGAGAGTCGTCCCAGTCCTAAGGGTGAGATACCAAAAGACAAATCAGTTAAGAAAAGAAGTGAGAAGCCTGTAACAGAGGGCTTGAATCAATGCAGGTGGGGAACAAGCAGGGACTGGAATCAAGTACCCTGGGAGGAAGGAAAGCAATCCTATGACCTCAGAATTGAAGACTGAAGCACGTCTAATATAAGAAAATGTCATGAGAAACAGAGGGGTCAAGATAAACCTACCTCAGGAAAGCCTGACTGTAAACAGAGGAAAGAATCTATAAGTGATGACAAGAGTGTGAGAAAGTACCTGAAGGAAAGTTGTTGTAAATACAGACCTACAGAAAATACAAAAGCCAAGACTATTCTTGAAGAACTCCAAACATTGATCTCAAAAACTATCCCAGGGGATTATGTCAAGATATATCTCTACCAAAGAGATGATACCATAAAGGAACAGACCAGGCGAAGATAAGACATTCTATTGGTCTATTTAAGTTAGTTAAAAATAGTGACCGGGTCAAATAGAGTTATTTGTGATGGAGGACATTTTTACTTTGGACTTCCTGACAACTGATGGGTACTTTTAGTTTCCTTAGATAGGTAGGGTATTACCTTTAGTGATAGAGAAAGTTAGGCTTTTTTCTTATAAGTTTCATAAAGGTGTTGAATCATGTCCTCAGCGTGTCCGTCTCCTTTACCAACCCGCAACAACATATAAAAAAGTCAGAAATCGAATTTGTACTGTATGTAGGGTAATTTTGATGGATGAATGCTGCCTTCAAGCAAATGAGAAGTGGTTAGGAGGGTATGGGCTAAATTGGAGTCCTAAAGGCAATGAAAAGCTCAAAGCTTGCTTGGAAGTTCCTAATTTTATATTTTTTTACCATGCTTTTGTTATTAGAATTGTGCGCATAATACAGTATCAAAAGCTGCAAAATATTCTTATTAGTCTTGCACAATTCCACAGTTTCCCAAATATGATCAACAATTTCCAATATTAATGGATCTCTACCTGCATTTTGAAAGTCTTGTTCATCAATTCATGTCCACTGCAAACCACATGCATGTTTGCACATATCCGTTTCACACAGCTGAACTACTCAGCCCTAAAGATTTAAAATAAATATTAAGAATGCTTGCATTGACCAAAGTTGAATATTAGTTCATTGGGTTATTGACAATTTACACAGTGCTGCGCGTGAGCTGTAGCTGCTTGAACGATCTGAGTGGACATGATTGGGGACAGGAATTTAGTAACAAAGAGAAGACTCAGTGGGGAGTGGCAGGAAATTAGATGGTACTCTTGGAAATTTTGCAAAGCAGAAGTACAATCAAGATCCTCGTACAATGAGTGCACATATTGAACGTCAAAAGATTGATACTGAATATGCAATTGCTAAAATCCGCTTTTATGACATTTGTTAATAGCTTAGGGGCAACGTGCTCGCCTTGGAAGCAAGACAACACGGAGCAACACAGGTTCGCTCCTCGGGTCCGCACTTAGAAACCTCTGGGTATTAAGTGTGTTATAAATAATCTATCATATCATACATACATACAGTTTTAATTAACCTTCATATCACTCTAAAAATTGTGAATTCCGTTATGTGTATTTGCAAATAAAAATTGTCATGTTATACATTGAAATAACTGAATGATACCTTGAGATTGCATCTTGGCTAGATTAAAACTTGTGTAAACTATTTGCCAACAATCCCGGGGTTCAGGTAATCCAATAGGATTATTGGTAGTACCTACTTGGTAGGTACTGAAGTCATTTCTAGATTGGCAACAAAGATTGTCTGTTAAAACATCCCTCTCCGTGGATTCCTTTATCAATGTGTGTACTCAACACGAGAGATGTATAAATATATGCCACAAGTAGCCATCTGCTGGGCGTTGGAGCTGTCAGTGTATACACAAGATGCCTTCATATTGACATCTTTCTCTAGGTACCAGCTCTTTTAGCAGAATGTCTATCTAATGATATTTACAACAAAAGGACGAGGTAAAGCAATTGATTATAATGCGCTGGGATATAACGCGTATCAAACAGAAACACCACACTCAGAATTACCCTCTAGCATTCAAAAGAGACAGATAATTTTGACATAAAACTGTAATTGTATTGCTTGATTGCTCCTGCATTTGAATAGAATTCATTTTCTAAAGTGGATAAATACAAAACATAACATTTATTTTGCAGAGCTCACTCGGCTCCAAACAGTCCTAAGTGTCAGTGCATAGCCCTGAAACATTCCTATCATACACACATTCTCTGCGCTCATATAACATATCTAAAAAAAATACTTAAAACAATTCTTCAGTGTGATCTGATAACAATTCTGCTACAATTCAAGTCCTAAATGGGACCCTGTGTGTCATGACTTTACGCAAGTATCCACACCTCTTATTTCAAATTGCAGCTGCAAAGTTATTAATTGCCTGTCATCAGGTTGGCAGTAATAGTAACACTTATCAAAAACCTAAGCATTTAATTGAAGACATATTCATTGAAGGTGTCATGTCCACTTGAGTTTCGGCTATCGTGGTCCCATGCTTTCTACTGTACCAACCTCTTCAGGACAAGATGGTTTATATGTTAATAGGCTGACATCAATTTTTCCATTTAGGCGACAGTTTTCAGATGCGAACAAACCCAAGCGTTGTATTCGATGCTTAAATCAATCGAGATAGCGCTACTTCTATGTAGTTAGCGAAGTGGGCATTGAGTCCCACGTTGTTCGCAAAGCTGTTGTTTGTTTGTATGCAGCCGACTTGCAATTTAACGCCGGCCACTGCAGTACTTCATAATAGTCTCACTCGTTTGTCGACCGGCTAACTCTGCCAAGATTGCAAGGGCCAATGATTGCAATCTAATGATCTTTAGAAATAGCAATGTGTTGATGTGAGTAAAGGTGTCACTCGTTTAAGAAAATGTATATTAGGCATCAGTAGGAGGAAACAAGCATTGATCCTGCACAGCTTTTGATGCAGTTTATTGTTCATTTATTTCTGAAGGTGGAAGATACATATAGCTCTTATTCCCGCAAGGGTTTCATCACATCACAAATGTGTTGTTGCAATCAGATGTCAAATGATCTGGCTCTCCGTGCAAACATCTAAATGGAAACACAAAGTCTGTCAATGCCTTTTTCTATATATTGGCCCTCATTACGACCCTGGCGGTAAGTAAGCTACATTACCGCCATGGCGTAATCATCGTTTACGCCATGGACCGATGGCGTAAAGAGCGCCATATTCCGACCCATCGCGCACGAGCATTACGCCATGGCGGTAATGTAAACTACGCCATGGCGTAAACAGCCCTTACCGGCATCGAATGCCGCGCTGGGTGACCTACCGCCACCCATCATTGCGCCGACCGTAATCAGCGGGCCCCGTAATTAGCGGGCACCGTAATTAGCGGTCACCGCAAATAAGCGGAACCGGAAGTATCGTCATCGCGGCGGAACGGGAAAGAGCACAGCGGCCTTCTTCAAAAACACAATCCATTGCCATCCTACCCAACCACACTACATTCGACCCTGAAACCCTGTGAATCCCATTACCCACCCATTTCCACACCTAACCATGCCAAAAATTGTAAAAAAATCATGCGACAGGCAGCGGCAGGACCGCTTCAGTCGCGAAGAATTAACCATGCTGGCAGAAACGCTGCAGGAGAAGGCAGACGTCGTCTTCTCATCAGAGATGACGAGACCAGCCGTAGCCCGGAAAAAAGCAGTATGGGAACTCGTGGCACAACGCGTCAGTGCCGTAGGTACCACCCCACGCACCGCCAGACAGTGCCGCAAAAGGTGGGATGACCTCTGGCTCAGAGTAAGGGGCATACTGTCAGCAAACCGCAACCTGGGACTGGCAACTGGTGGTGGAGCAGACTCCCCACTGAAGATGCAGCCATGGGAGGAGACATGTGCCTCATTGATTGGCATAGAGTGCATTGAGGGCGTCGGCGGAATGGAGAGAGGAGCCCCGACATCAGGAGACACAGGTAGTTGCCTCCAATTCAGCCTTGCAAAACACCCTGAATCGCACTTACATGGGAATCACAATGTCGCCCCATATGGCAAACGCAACACATCAGCAGAAGACCCACACCCTGCACACATGCAGCATGTACACTCTACAGCAGGCACACACATTCCTGCATGCTCAACCCACCCAAAAGGGAGACAACCTGTATGTCACGGCCTACAAAGTCCACCATTTATCCATCTAAACCATGGCACTCATCACAATGCCTGCTCAATGTCTGCTGAACCATCAATAACACTTTCCCTCCTCTGCTCCACCACAGGCTCACACTCGGACACCGGCAGGGACGAGAGTGGCACCACCCCAGCCAAGAAGACCAGGACAGAGGGAAGAGGCCACCAACCATCCACCTCTGCTGGACCCATGGCCAACCCACAGCAGGCCAAAATTCCTGTTGCCGAACAGCCCAGGGCAGCAATTGCCCCGAGGAAAGGGACATGATGGCACCCACGGCAGACCCACAACCACTGCTGCCCACTGAGGGGATCGTGTCTGCGGGGAGCAGTACAGTCGGGGAGACTGCAGCCATCGCAGCCTGTTCTGACAGCGATGTGGCGAATGGGGATGATGACATGGAAGGTCCCCCCAACACCCAACTTACCTCCCCACACCTGTCCCCATGTAGCCTGCATGGACAGGACACACAGGGGCAATCCCCTGGAGGTTCATGGCCAGCCACTCCAAGCCCAGTGGGAGTAGGGGAAGAGGGGAGTAGTCCTATTGGGCCTGCAATTGCAACCTACATTGTGCCTGATTTCAGCCAGGTGCTGGACCAAATATCAGCGAGGCAAGAACAACTGGCGTCAATCCTAACGCAGCATGTTGCTGATTGTGGAGGTGCCAGTTCAGGCATGGAGAGGGGTGCTGACAGCATCAAGGCAGCCATCCAATCAGCAAGCACGAACATATGCACAGAACTAGCCGCAGTGCGGAATGTGATTGGTGAACTGATACGGACAATCATGGACACAAGGCGTACCGAGCAGGCCGGTACCTCCAAGGCTGCAAGTTCGGCCCCATCCAGCCCCGTCCGCAGGTCATCCAGGGCCCGGAGGAGTACAGGCAGGGGGGCCCCAGGTTCCGGGACAGGGGGCTGCCAATAGTGCCCGCCCAGTGGACCACTAAAACATTACCCACTTCACCACAGGCACTGGCACTCCTTTGCAGGGATTTCTGGGAGGAGGGGGAGGGGGGATTGGGTGTGTTGGGGTGTTCAGGGGGAGGGGGGATTGGGTGTGTTGGGGTGTTCAGGGGTGAGGGGGATTGGGTGTGTTGGGGTGTTCAGGGGGGAGGGGGGATTGGGTGTGTCATAACTTTTCAGAAGCACAATACACTTTTTCGTTTATCACAAACCAAATGTGTGGACATTGCTCATTGTGTATGTGTGCTTTATTGTTGTACAGTCTACAGTGTGCATATACCAGACACACACAGTGCCCCAAGTGCCGTCCACATGTTACACGCACACGCTGTGTGTGCTAGAAGTATTGGTCAATAAGATTCTGACGCATTTCACGCCCCTCCTGTGCATCACTGCCTCCTTGAGGTGCTGCCCCATCCCCACCCTCATCATCCTCATCATCAGGTGGTTGCAGTTCTGCGTCAGGGGGCAGAGGCACGTTACGTCTGACGCACATATTGTGTAGCATGACACATGCCATGACGATCTTCGCAACCTTTATCATGGCGGTACAGGAGTGCCCCGCCAGACCTGCTGAGGCAGCGGAAACGTGCCTTCAGTAGGCCAAAGGCCTGCTCTATCACCACACGGGTACGTGCATGGGAACGGTTGAAGTCCTCCTCATGCTGGTTCTGTGGGTTCCGGACTGGTGTAAGGAGCCACCTCTTCAGGGGATAGCCTGCATCACCTGTAAATGGGCAACAATGTATGTGTCAGGAATGAGATTGCTTTCTGAACATGACGCGCCACCATGCCTTGCATTCAACTGTTACTTTGCACCAAATTTAGTTGTGCTAATGGATTCACACTATGCAACCGGTATATGTTCATGGCTCTCATGTACTGTTTTGCATGCCAAGACACAATGCAGGGGGGACAATTGCCTTGTGAGTGCCCATCCACTGTGTCCGTTCAGGCCGTTACTTTATGTGACCTGGCACGTGTCCTGTGAGGTCAAAGCTCACATGATTGCAACATTGCTGTCTGGCTCATTATGACCCCAGGGAACAATACTGGTGTCAATGGGGGGAGTTTGTGGTTCTTGCTGTCTGTGCAGTGGTGCATTGATGTTCCTGTCCAACATGTGCCTCCTTTGTGTGCAGTTATGGGGGACAGGCCTTTCAGTTGATGGTGTTTGGTGACGTGCATGTAGGTGCGTTCCTTTGGAGTCAATGTGGTCACAATTCGTACAATGCACTTGCAGATGGTTGTGTCATGGTTGGGGTACACTTTCATTCACATGTTAGGGCTGATTAGATGAGGCATCATGTATACAGTTGTCAGATGATGTGAGTGCTGCCTCAGGGTATGATCTGGCTACTGCTAGTCGCAGCCATGTGACGTATGCATCATTCCCCCCCCCCCCTTTCTGCCAGGTGAAATATGCATTGGTACGTCGATCACCTACACACTTTGCATTTCCATGCTCATGACATTAGACTCACCGAGTAGGCAGGATCTTGGGCCTGCATGTCGCTCCATGTAGCGTGGTATTGTGGAGTTCCGAAGGACCATTGAATCATGGGTTGATCCGGGGAATCGGGCACAACAATGTGTGAAGATCCTGTTGGAGTCGCAGACCATTGATTGAGTGAAATAGTTTACGGTTGCGGTATGGTACCTCCATGGCATGTGGGACCACCAATTCAACATGGGTGCAGTCGATGGCACCAATGCAACCAGGTATGCCAGCTAGTGCATGGAAACCCACTTTGGTGTTGGCAATCTCCTGGGCAGACCGTGGCAATGAGATGTGGTCGTCTGTGTGCTTGAGGAGGGCATCGAGCACTTGGATCAGTGTACGTGAGAATAATGGTTGGGATATGCCATGCAAGTGGCCCACTGTGTGCTGGTAGGTGCCTGTGGCCAGGAAGTGGAGCACAGACACGACCTTCAGTAGGGGCGGGATGGCGGTGGGTGTTTCTATCATGCTGACGATGTCGTTGTGTATCATGTGCACAATGTTGGTGATGGTGTCCCGGTCCAGTCGGTAGAGGGTGTGGATTTGCTCTGCGGTGAGGTTGAATGGACTGGCTCTGATGCGTGGGATTGGGGGCTGTCTGCGTGGTGCCACTGGCTGTGCTAGTGGGGCTTGCTGGGCCTGCCTTGCCCTCCTTCTCCACCTGCGTCTCCTCTGTGCAGCTTGTTGTTGTTGTTGTTGTTGTTGCAGTTGTAGCACTCGCATTGCTATCAGGTCCTCCAGCACAAACATTGCTAGTCTTATTGGTATCATTGTGGAGTGTGACTGGGGCTGGTAGGGGTGGGGTGTGCTCTTTTTGCACTGGGAGAGTCTGTATTGCCTCCACCGGTGCTTATTCTGTGCACCTGTGGCAGCTGGGAACACTGCACATGGCAATTTACGGTTGGTTCGCGATGGCGGAATTAGCGCCATGGCGGTAGGGTACTTTACGGCCTTGGCGATGGCGTTAGGGGCATGTCCGCTTGGTTTGTGATCTGCGTAGCTTTGCGCCATGCCGGTATTTAAGGCATGGTGGGTCGCGCGCGCGCGATCTTGGTGCTGTTAGCGGCACCGTAAACTACGATGTCGCTTATTGCACTTTCGCGGGTCATAATCGGACCTAGCGGAAAACAATGCCGGTATTCATTTACCGGCATCGTTTTCCGCTTACCGCCTGGGTCGTAATGAGGGCCATTGTCTCGTACTTCTTATTAAAGTTGCTTAGTGTAGAGTTTAGAAGACAAAGGTGGAAGTGGCCTTGCTGCAAAGCTAAACACCCCCTTAGCCCGCGGCTTGACTAGGATCTTCACAGAATCAGCACTCTAATATGAAAAGCCAGTTAACATCTGTTATAAAAATCCCCTGTGCTTTGGTACTTTGCCATTATACAAATGATAGACTGCGCCTTCCTCTTCTAGGGCAGCTTTGGTAGGAAACCTTCTATTCTGCTGGCGTACAGTTGAAAAGCGTGGCGATACCATGGACATATATCACAGCAATGATGTAAATGGTATTACATTTGTCACCATTCATGCTACCAAGTACAGAATGTTGAAGTTTGGCCCACAATGTCTGTTTCAACAGTATGCACATTTATCATCAATTGCCTGGGATCTGCTTTCCTTTTTAATGAATTGCTTTACAATGTCTTGACATTGAAGAATAGCAAACACTTTGCATTTTTCCACTTAATGAAACAGAAATGTCTCCTCACTCTGCGTGCACACAGGCAAGGAGTTTGGATACGTTTGATTTTTCTTCACACAGCTTTATTAGTAGCGGTGGTCATAGCATTTCAAATGATAACACATTATCATCACCCAGTTCCATATCCTCCTGGGACCAGATGTTTATTCAGACCTTCCTATTGACAATCTTCAGGCGTGCATTTCTCGACAAGCTCTGCATTACTTACTGGGACCATAGATTTCCTATGTGGATATTTAGTCGCATGACCACAATATTGTGAAAAACATTCACTTTTTCAAACATTTCATTATAATACACCATCATTTGTTGTGCTTCTCGCACAAGTGATAAAGAAGTATTGGAGCACAGCCAGGCTCGCTCATGTTATCATGAATCTGCCAATGCCAGACTCGCATGCTTTTTGTGAAAGAATTTTGTGTACAATTCTTGCAGCATGCCCAGCAAGGCGGCCCTACCTCTTTGGCTGGATAGCAGGTACACATAAAAGAACTCCTAGAAATTCTGCCAATCCCTCCAAACTTTCGTGAAATGCTTTGGGTGAGGATGGAAACTCTGATTCTTCCCCTTCCTCGTCAGTGTCGACCGCGTGAGGCTGAACACTCTCTCCTTGCTGCTATTTTCTGACACCACTCAGAGGAATCGGGAATGCAGAGGAAATCTAGAAGGTACTGATTGAACCTCTGGTAGGTGCCTGGTTCTCTTACGGACCACGGCGTTCCCTCCGGGAGGCTTGTAGCCATCAGCCAAAGCCCTGGTAGTCCGTATGCTTAGGTGCACCCCCTCAGGGTCAAGGCCTGGTACCAGAAACTAAAGGATCCTTGGACCGCTGTCCGGTAAAAGAATCTACAGGCCCCTCGGTATCTGACTTTGCAGAGTCACGAGACTCCTCAGCGCAAACATTGGTAGCCTCTGAGGCCTCGGGTCTGATACTGATGCTAGAGGCTTTCTGACTCCTCCCAATTGCGGTGCGCCCTTGAAGGGAGTCCTCCTGCTGGGGTGCCTTAGTAAATAAAGGTGTACTTACCTTTTCTGTCCATGTCTTTCTGTCCACACATTTCGGGAGATGATTCAGAGGAGATGTGGAGAATATCTCCCTCGCCTAATCTGTTCTTCAGAGATCTCGGTGTAAGCACGTTGCAGGCCACGCAAGAATCCCACTGGTGAGCGATCCCCCCAAACACTCCAAACAGAGTGTGTTAGGCCTTGAGGCCAGGACGGGGCCTTCACATGACACGCACTTTGCAAACCGTGCCTAGCCCGACATGCGCTGGAGGGACCGGTGCACCCAAAGCTGGGACAAATGAATGTAAACAATTTAAAAAAAATATACAGGTTTACTGCGCTTTAGAGAAAGTATACAGCAATGAAAATTTGCGACAAAGTGCTCAGCCTCCGTTGCTGTTGACACAGCAAAGTGGACAGAGGTGTGGCACGAGTGGCGCGGTCAACATGCGTGATCACGTTTGTTGCCGAATCTCTGCACACCCAAATTAAATCTTAAAGGGAACAGCACATTTTTGTAGTGCAAAAGGCTCCCACCCCGTCCCCGTATGTGATCACCCAAACAGTATGGAGGAAAGGGGATGGGATGTAGGAGTAATGTGATATTCAAATCGCCACACCAGATAACTGGATGGTAGAAATGATTAAGCTGATCACCAAGTCTATCCCAAAATATTTTATTTGGACTGTAATTTGAGCATAAAGCTCAACATCTAAGGAAATGCTTACACTGCGAGATAGTTGTTAAACTCATGGTGGATTAAACATGGATTTACAAAACATATTCGTTGGGCTAAAAATAAGAATTTCTACACCTTGCATAGTTATTGTTCCAATATGTATTTTCCTGAAATCATTAAATATCACCCTACCTCATTATGTAAGGAATGAAACTGGCATAGGAGGGGCATTATCGGTCCGTAATGGACTGGGTCCCGTATTTACTTGGGCCCTGGGCCATTACCTGACTGGTAATGCCCACCCTGGAGGGTTTCATTGCTTTTAGCACCCTCGCATGCTCTCTGGGAGTGCCAATAGGGATTGTTTACCTTTGCGAAGCAGCTCGGTGCTGCTTCTCAATTGAAAAACTACAAACCTATAGGGCTACCATGGATGTAGAGAGTAGGGGACTACATGTAGCTCCCTCTCCCTTTCCATGATGGCCGTGCCATGGAGTAGGTCCAGAACAGTGAGTGTTACGGAACCGGCGAGAGACGAGGTGGTCGCAAGTAAGTGAGGCTGGGGTTGGGAGGGGAGGAGTGAACATTGGAGACGAGGGTGGGGGTAGTGGGCATGGGCAGCAAGGACGTTCCTGCTCGGAAGGGAAGATAGGGACCTCCTGCTTCTGAGGAGGCTAGGAATGCGGGCAATACCGTGAGGTATAGCCCGCCTTCCAAGCTTTCTGATTGGTTGGAGGTCTCCTGACCTCCCTGCTGGGTGCTAACAGAGAATTCAGAATGGTATCATACTTGCCTGAAAAGAGTAGTGTCTGGCCAATATGGTAGCTACTTTATCAAGAAAATCAAACTTCGTAGTATGCAGACCGAGTATGAATTCAGACACATGCAAGCACTGGCTTTACAAGATTGATCAGACTGGATCAGGTTGGTGTTGTGATGAGCTTTACCTGCATCTGGAGCAAGTCACTGGAATGTTGAGATGAATGCACGGCTTAGAATGTTTACCTATGCGCGTGTTCCAGGTTTATCAGTTGCAAGGATGTAAGCCCTGAAAGAGGAGGCCGGTGGGTGCCCTATGTTCCCTAATACTCGTTTGACTCAAGAACTGTATTTGATGAACCCTAAACTAAGTAAATGAGTTAACTTTCCCCCAAGAATGCCAGAGTCATTTGTGGCCATGTACAGAACTCAACAGTTGGCCCGGTTACAAAACCTTCAAATACATGTTGAACAGGCTTGGAGTAAACCTGATGCTAAAATAAGGCTAGCCACAGCACAATAAATATAAGGTTAGCCTGCTGGCAGGCTGCTGCCCAGACTGAAGATCAGGTAGTAACAAATAGGGTATTTAAAAAAAAAAAAATGTATTACTTGTGTATAATCACATTTTGATTTTGACAAGAAAGAACTGAACGTTGAAGTTAAAGTTTCTCCGAAGAGATGAAGTTTAGTGTACTTAGCAGTCGACAGTACTTTGGTCGGCCTGCGAGTTGATTTTGCTGAGGGCAATGTTCAAAAGTTTTGCTGTAGCCTTGGTCCATTTAGCATTTTCCCCCGACAGTAATCGGTTCCACCAGACGTCTTCTTCCAGAACCGAAGAGGCCATCCCAAGAGGCGAGAGGTAGGCTACTCTTTCCTGGTTTAGTGCTTTGCAGTGCATCACCAAGTGTCTTACATTTTCAGGCTCTTCCGATGTGCCACATAGTCTGCATTCCTTAGACCCGGACTGCAGTCTGATACAGAGAATTTCCCGTGTGGGAAGTAAGTTCAGGCGTGCTCTCAGAAAGACCCTCATGAGGCCTTTATCTGGAAATTTGGAACAATATGGCAGTGGAACTTTAAGTTTGTTAAAGCTCGGTGGCAGATGTGTGGTTAGTTTGTTCGCCTGGGCTTTTTCGATTGTGTTGATCCAATCCAGCAGTTCCATTTTGCATTTTATTCTCTTTGGATTCGATGCAAGGTCTTCTTCAGTACATGCTATTTCTTCAAGCTTTGTTTTTTGCTTCTTGGCCCATTTTGTTAAGGTGTTGATGTGGCCGGATGCAAGTTCTGCAGCAATAAATTTATAGATAGGGAGCGTGTCTGGGAGAAGGAGTCTTCTAAAGAGTTGCATAGAGCTCTGTTCGACTGTTGATAGTAGAGACAGCAGGCCCAGGTCGCGCCTGATATTAGCGATTGAGGCCGAATTTGGGAGGCCCAGGACTGATCTCCACAGTAGCCCTTCCAGTTTTGCCCAGATGGAATTTGGCATTGTAAGTGTTGCTCCCATTCCATAGGTTAATGCTGGGACGACTTTGCCTTTGTAAAATTGGATTACAGGAACCAGCGAGAATTTCCCATATTGCTTGTCAATAGCTCTCATCTGGACTGCTAAATTCCTGGCTTTACCCCACAGTACGCTTTGCATGGTCGATTCCTGTGCTGAGCTATCAATCGTTACGCCCAGGTATTTGAAGTGTGTGACCACTTCAATCTTGGTGTTTTCCAAAAACCAAGCCCTGTTTCGTCTGTTCTATGGACGTTTTTTTGTGAGACTCATAACTTTGGTTTTTAGTTTCTTGATTTCCAAGTTGTTTGAGCCTATGCACTGCACCAGGTTTGTCAGTGACGCTGTAAGCCAATTTCCGTCTGATCTAACAAAATTAGATCATCAGTGTAGAGTAGGCGGGACACATTGATGTTTCTTATTTTTGGCGGAAATGCTCAAACTGAGGATTCTGTGTCCTTAAGGTCACCCAAGAAGCTGATGAAGAGGGCCGGGGCTAAAGGGCAGCCCTGTTTGACCCCACGCTCTGAAGGAATCTCCTTTGACAGCAATCCTTGATTGTTTAGTCGGACGCGGAGTTTAGTTGCCGTGTAGTGCCATGATTGGGTCTAATATTTCGCTTGGGCACTTCCATTTTTGCAGTTTAGACCAGAGCTGGCTTCTGTCTACTCTGTCAAAGGCCTGTGAAAGGTCTATGAAGGCCAAAAACACTGGTGGTGCTCCCTTAACAGCAGGATGTTTACGGATGTTCCGCCGTTTTTTAAGAAGCCCATCTGGAATGGGTCATATGCTGGTGATACCTTTGCCCATGGATGGAAGTGTTTAAGTAGTAGTGTAGCGAAAATGTTGCCAATGATGTCCAGCAGCGCTATTGGGCGGTAGTTCTTTGGCTCTTCCCTGTTTCCCCGTTTGAACAGTGGAACTATTACTGAGTGCGTCCATGAAGTCGGAATTGCATTTAGTGACTCAAAGTGCTGGAATAGGATGCTGATGAATCTTGTTCAGTCCTCTGGGTGTTGTTTGAGGTCGATGTTGCAGAGACCATCTGGGCCAGGGGCTCTTGAGAATTTTAGATGTTTGATAACGTCTCTGATATCGTCTTCTGCGGATAGATTAACCCATGAGCCGCTGATCTTCTGAGCTGGTGTATGCGTCCGGGTGAAGGGTAATGCAAACAACTTTTCAAAGAAGTTGATCCAATTTTCTTCAGTAACCGAATTTGCCAGTTGCTTTTCTTGGGTCTTGTCTGTGTTCTTAATGAGTGCCCAAAAGTCACTGGATTTTTTGGTACTCAGCGCTCTCAGCATGCTCTCTGCATCATTTTGGTACATTAAGCATCTGCGGCTGTGTAGCCATGATTTATAGCCGTTTGCTTCGTTTTTGCAATCTTGCCTAGCGGATTCAGAGTTCTCAGTTTTTGCTCTTCTTATCGCTTTCCTCAGGCTCTTTCTTCTTTCTACCAGAGCTCGGTCAAACTCATGGTGTGCTTTCTCCCTGGTCCCTTGTTTTTCTTAGGGTCAGCCTTGAATTTTAGTAGGAGTGGAAGATAGTCTGGCGACCTGTTTCTTTCGAGTTGCCTGCCATACTTCTTTCATATTTATCGGTAATGACCTTGATGTTAGCAGCGGTTAGGCGAAGGCTGGTTTGTTGGCTGTTTGCTTCTAAAGACGGAAGAAACAATTTGCCCTCATGATGCACTGACGTCCATGTCATTGCAAGCAGATTATGATCACTTTCTGTGGTCCGAATGATTTCAAATGAGGCAATTAGTGGCAATAGGCAGTGGGAAGTTAAGAAATAATCGAGTGTTGCCCTGGAGTTTTCACGCTCCCACGTTGGGATGATGTTTTCCCAAGATTTCAGCCATGCTACGTTGTGGAAGTTTCATGAGTTCATTGATGCCAGCCACGCGATTCCTCTTTCTTCTGTCGACAGTTTCTGTTTGGTTTTAATCTGGCCAGTATTTTCCAGATCGCATTTAGCGTTCAGGTCTCCGCATATGATTATGTAGTTTGTATTCATGTCGACTCTGATGCTGTCAACGGCATCAGTTATCTGGTACAAAAAGTTGAGATTTAGGTTTTCTGGGGATTCCAATAGAGATTAATGATCGCTAATTGGGACGTGTGTGATTTTTTAGTCCACGGGTCCTGGTACGTCCATGTTGTAAGGACTGCAAGCATCCCATAAGACTCTATTAGTTTTTTTGAAATCTTGATACCAGACCCAATCCGAGTTGCGAGAAGGAGGCCAGAGGATGGACGTCCGAATAAGCCCCTTGTAGCCGATGAGAGTTCGATCTCATAACCGTCCAAGGTGGGTTTCTCTATCAACCAGGTTTCCTGGAGGCATATGATGTCGAAACCCACCAGGTCCTGGTTGTTTCTATTGGTGAGATGTAAGTGTCCTCAGGTGTTCCTTGAGGACATTGATAGTGTCTTGATCACAGTTGATTCTTGGGCTGGAGTAGATGGGGCCCATTCTGATTGCTATCTGACAGACTTCCCCTTTACAGCTGTCTTTAGCCATTGCCATGGTCCTCTTGGAAATCTGGATTCTTCCTGTTCGTAGATTTTTTCTCTGATTTGGGTAATATGCCCTTCTGGCTTTCCTGTCGGTGTCGAATCTGGTCGTGTGCAAGGGTGGCAGTCTGCTTTATCTAGTCTTAGTGTACCAGATCCTGAGGAGACCTTCCCACGAGAATCGTTGTTACTAGGCGAGAGGTGCCTCTCTGAGTAGACCCTGTGAGATCTAAAGTGATGCAGTTCACTGGTAGAGTTCTTTCTGCTGTACTTGTTGTTGTACAGGTCTTGGGTTTTTGAGATGTAGTGCTGTTTGTAGGACCTTACTTCCTCCTTATTCCTTTTTTTTACTTCAGGATCGGGAGTTTCTAGTTCAGTTAGCAGGAGGCTGGCTTGCTTAAGATCGCTGTAGGCTTCCACCGGGATTATTTGAAGGGCCTGAGATTTTATGTGGAGAAATGCCTTGGCCTTTTGTTCTCTGTGATATGGCTCAATCAAACGAAAGTCCCCAGTTGTTAGTGATCTCAGTGATTTAATTTTACTCAGGGTTTTCAGCACAGTTTTTCTATTCAGAACCATGTAGCCAGATTTGCTTGAAACTTGTTCTAGTTTAAAAATTCTTGTCCCCTTAGGTGTATTTTCCGTGTCGCTATGGTGGCCAACACACTGCTTATTGGGTACGTTTTCATCTAGCAGAAATTGCTGCAGCCTTTTAGGTGGCGTTTCTTTACAAATAGATGAACTGCCTGTATGTGGCTTTTCGGTTTCCTCAGGTGATGGCTTCTGGTCATGCTTTTTTCCTGGATGATTTCCTGTCGTGTACTGGTGATTTGGCCCGACAGGGATCCGAGTTTCGTTCGAAACTGGAGAATCCTTGGACTCTGTAAAGCTGTCTATCGTCGGCTATGGTTATCTTCGGACTGCTCTGTGCCATAGTGCCGGTTGAGGATTCATCTGCATGTAGGTGCTGCGATAGGTCCATTAGACTACTTGATGCTTGAAACTCAGCCGGCGATCGTGGTGAGTTACTGAGGTCAATGAACACTTGTGTTTCAACTGGATCCTTTGTTTGCAATGTTTTTGTTTGTTGTTTTTTGCCCGATAAAGAGTCCTCTTTGCTGTCTTGTCTTTGGAAACCAGCTGACTTTGCTTTCGCAGAGGATGATTGGTTTGTACCTGCCAATTGAAAAACTGAATTTTGTTTCTTTGCGGGACCAGATCCTTTGTTCTTTTTCGTTGGGCTGGGGTACGCTGTGATGGCGTCGCACTGGTCTCTGGTAGCACGTTTTATGAAGAGTGGGGCCATGCTTCTCTGAACGATGGGTTCGCTGGTCTTGGACGCTTTTTCTAAGGTCGATGTTTCGGAATGCCTGGTTTGGATGGCATAGTTCTGTTGCAATTCTAAACGAGTCAGCTTCGCTTCCCAATTGGCGTGGACTGTGCCCTGTGTTGCTTCCGCTGCAGCCATGTACCCTTCCAAATAAATGTGTTTGGACTTGATTGTTGCTAGAATTGAAGTATTGTCTTTAGTAGAATCATTGATGGCTTTGTACACTTTACAGAAGGGTGTTAAGGCTATAGTGATAGCTGACATGATTGTTGTCAGATCAGGCTTCTTTTTGGGCGACCCTTTGCTGAGATCACCCGATGAGGCCATAGATTGTCTGTTTTTCATAACAGCATCTCTTAGGTCCATTGACGGATCTTGAAAGGCGAATAAGTTTTCTGCTTGGGATGCGAGATGATGGGCTGGTTTAGGAGTTCTTGGGGTCAATGGCTCTTCATTGCGGCTTGAGTTTAAGTTACCGATGGCTGACTGGGATGACACTGATTTACTGCCTCAGTATAGCCTTTCAAGATGGATGTTTGCCCATTGCTGAGGGCTCATTGAGTGCACTACTCTCGCCTCTTGGCGTTGATGGTCCATGATGTGTTGTACTGAAGTAGCAGTTGTATCGATTGCTTTTCCCATGGGGGACCGTGTTGCTTCGATGATAGTTTTACCCTGAGGGGTGACTGGACACAATGTTGGAGTGTGAGCTTCAGTCGGCTGATCCTGAAGTTCTGGTTGCAGGAGGTTGGGATGCTGGGCATGGTCCAGGGAAGTATTTACTGGCGGGTTGTCAGGGGTTGGCAGAGAGGGTTGAGTAGGGCTTGACGTAGGTGCCGCAGTGTTTGGGTTGTCTGTTTTTCTTAGCTTAGGAGCTGGAAATGTTTTTTCCAGAACCTCCAAAATGTCTGCATCTGAAAGTTCCGTCTCAACGTTCAGTTTGCATTTGCATTGCTATTTTTTTTGAAAAGGTTGAAAAGTGCACTCGAGATTGATGGATTTGGGCGAGCTTGTTTCCCTGTATCATTTTTCTTTTCTGAGTTCTGATTGGGGTTACTGGCGTCTGCTAGTGTGAATTTTTTTCCTTTGGATTTGCTTCCAATGTCAGCTCTCGCTTGTTGGTTGTCATTGGCTTTAACCCCTTTTTTTCCAGTTCTGTTTTTGTTGTAGGGGATTTTCCTTAACGGTAGAATGGAGGCAATCTGGTCATATGGGCTGGGGGCTCTTGTGCCCCCCCTGGAGAATCAGCAGGATCCGTGATTGCTGTAGACTTTAAGATAGGATGCGGGGTCGAGATGGCCGATATGGGTCTGGTCCCATCCTGTTGTAGGTCCTTATTTGGCGGACGTAGGCACCCCCGCCCTGATGTTACTGTCCGTGGGGGGCGAGACACCAGCAAGAACGGGTTTGGCATGGATCATAGTTGTTGCCTTGATTTTTGTAGGACCGCACTGTACCAGATTCTCATGGTAGTGGCCATGATCGTGCGGGTTTTTGTTGTTGCTTGGGTTTCCATTTGCAGTGGAATTAGGCGTGCATGACCCGACTTTGTCAATGCAATCTGTGGACTCGTGCTGGGCCGGAGAAAGGGACCCCCCCAGGTCGTCCTCTGACGGCCTCGGGGGTAATCCCTCTTGCTAAGGGGGGACTCCGGCCCAAGCTGCGATTGACCACAGACACAGACGAATCGGCGGGTGGAGCAGGTGAAGGCTCCACAGCTTGCGGTAAGGTCTCTGCAAGATTGACCCGCTCCCCGATTAGCCTCGGGTCTTCTTCTGCTTGCAACGGCGTGTTGTTGTTACCCACTCCCTCTTCGCAGCAGGAGGCCGATGGGCGTGCCTTTTCCAGACTACCCACGGCCGCGGGCACCTCCGAATTGGGAGATGGAGGAGGCGGCGTGCACGGAGCGGGTGAGGCATTCGTTTTTCCCAGACGAGCAGCAGGCGCTCCTCCCGCAAGTGTGTTGTTTTTATTCTTGATTTTCTTGACTGGGGAGGTGAAGGCTATTTTCTCAGGACGTGTTGTTGACATAACGCTGCTCCGGAGGCAGCGCTTTGATTCACTGTCCAAGGAATGGGGGAGAGGCAGGGCCCGAGGGCTCACCGATGGCTCCCAGGCCACCGTGGCCACTCGCGGACTGCAGGACAGCTCTACTCTGCGTCCCACTCTGCGTTCCTCTCCGCGGAAAGGTTGAGGGTTTTAGTGGGTCCTCCCACTAACAGCAGCAATGGAGGGGAGACTGCAAAAAGCACGGAGACTGCAGGACTGCTCTACTCGGCGTCCTACTCCGAGTTCCCCCTTTCTCACCTGAGTTCGATCTTTGCTGGATTTCTCGGTCGATGCCTTCTTGCGGACGGATCGGTTCTTGAATAAGGCTGCACGAGTCTCTTCCGACTCCATCGTGCGTTCAAAGTTCCGGGATGCAAAGATCCAGGAATCCGGGAAGTTTACAGAGCGTGCTACTCAGCACACAAGTCCAGAAATCAAGAAAGGAAGGAAAGGGACTAGGAATGGGGTTGGCCGGGAAAGAACCAAGGAAAACAATACCGCGAGCTACGGAGCACAAGTCTGGTCGCTACTTCGCAATAGCATTGAGACGCGCTGAGCCGCGGGAGGCGTGGTCTATTAACAGAACACGCTACGTCCAACGTGTAGCGCGAAGAAGGTGTTTCACAGTGGACGGCCATGTTGGGAGTACCAGGGAGTGTATGCCCCGTTGAGACAAGGACCAGGAAGTCCAAAAGGGGCGTGTTCTGTAGGACATGACAGCATGCCTCCTCCGAAGACCCGTTCCTCTGGGTTTGCCCGGGTGTATAAGGTAAATTCTTGAGCAGTCGAGGGGCCTTGAGATTAGAAAGTGGTTCCCAGGTTCTTTCACTAGGAGGATATCCTTTCCATTCAACCAGGTATTGAAGCTGACCCCGTTTATACCTGGAGTCACATATTCGGGATACTTCATATTCCAATTGGTTGTCGGCCAGCAAAGGAGGAGGTCGGCAGGATTTCTGGGAGGATTTGGTGTAGGGTTTTAATAAGGATGTGTGAAATACTGGGTGAATTTTCTTCCAGGAGTCTGGTAGTCTGATCCGGTATGAAACTGGATTGATAATTTCCTTGATGGGAAATGGACCATATTACCGAGGGGCCAACTTGTTTGGCCGTAGATGTCGGGGTAGTAATTTCGAGGACAACCAGACTTGATCATCAATTGCATAAGAAGGACCTGGTCTTCTATTGGAATCCGCATACCTCTTAGTCTGTGTTCTGGCTTTCTCTAAGTTTTCTTTGGCTTCCTGGTGTACGTTGATGAGGGTTTCTATCCAGGAGTCGACAGTAGGTACTGGTGTAGGATGAGGGAGAACAGAGGGTAGAACCGATGGATGGAAACTTCGGCTACAATAAAAGGGAATGGTCTTAAGTGCTGAATGATCGGAATTGTTGTAGGTGAATTCAGCCACGGGTATCAGGAGCGACAAGTCATCCTGAACTTTGGTAGCGAAACATCAAAGATACTGCTCCAGTGTCTGATTAGCACGTTCTGTGGCCCCGTTGGTTTGGGGATGATAACCAGATGAGAGGGCGCGTTGGATTCCCAAAATGCGACAGAGATGTTTCCAGAATTGAGAGACGTATTGAGGTCCTCGATCAGATATGATCTTGGACGGAAGTCCATGCAAACGGAATATGTGTTCCAGGAAGATTCCAGCAAGCTCGGACGAGGATGGTAGCTTACACAGGGGTGTAAAATGAGCCATATGAGAGAACAAGTCTATGGTAACCATGATGGTCGTGTATCCTCGGGAAGGTGGTAATTCCACAATGAAGTCTGTAGCAATGAATTCCTATGGCCTAGTTGGCAGTGTCGGTTGCAGTAGAAGACCCGCCGGTCTCTTGTTATCATGTTTATTTTGACTACAGATAGTACAAGCTTTGATGAACTGCTGTACGTTGGTCTTCATTCCAGGCCACCAAAACTGTCTTTGTATGAGACGGAGGGTGTTGGTTATGCCACGATGTCCGGAGTGAAGGGTATCATGACAGAGGTTTATTATTCTTTGTTGTAATTTCTGTAATGGAATGACCAGTGCATTGTCCTTGAATAAATATCCTTCCTTGACTCTTAGGTTCAATTGATTCTTCCTTGAAATATCCTTCCAGAGATCAGAGGATTGGGTTTGCACTCGAATTTCTTCCAGGAGATTGAATGCTTGAGCTACAAAGATCGTGTGGGGAAACATCTTAGGATAGGCCCTATCTTCAGTAGCTACATAGTCAGGACATCGAGATAAGGCGTCAGCAATCAGGTTTTGTGATCCGGGAACATGAGTGATGTGGAACTGGTACTGGGCAAAGAAGTAGGCCCAACGCGCCTGAAGACTGTTCCTACACTCCAATGACTGTAGAATTTGAAGATTCCGATGGTCCGTGTGGACCTGAACTGGATATCTAGCACCCAGAAGTAGATGTCGCCATTCAGTGAAGGCTTGGCGGATGGCTAACAGTTCCTTTTCCAGGACGGAGTAATGTGTCTCACTGGGAGTCAGGGTTCGTGAAAGGTAAGCAATAGGGTGTTCCAGTTTATCCTCAAGTTCCTGCTTCAAGACCGCTCCTATGGTGTAGTTAGAGGCATCCGTTTCCACTAGGAATGGTCGATTTATGTCAGGTTGGGTCAAGATGGGGGCTTGCGTGAACTCTGTTTTTAAACGTTGAAATGCCTTATCTTGCGGTGTAGACCAGATAAAGGGGGTGTCTTTCTTCAAGAGAGCAACGATCGGCTGAACGATCTCGGAAAAGGTAGATATGAACTTCCGGTAGAAGTTGGCAAGCTCCAGGAAGGATTGAACTTGTTTCACGGACGTGGGAGCGGGCCAGGCCAGTATGGCCTTTACCTTTGAAGGGTCCATACCAATTCCTTCTGGGCTAAGGATGAATCCTAGGTAGTGAACAGAAGTAACGTGAAACAAGCATTTTTCGGGTTTGGCTAAAAGTTTGTGTTCACGAAGTCGTTGTAATACTGCCTTTACATGTTCTTCATGCTTTAGAGGATCCTTGGAAAAGATCAATATGTCGTCCAGATAGACAATGATGAAGAGGAATAACATGTCAGAAAAAACCCTATCCATAAAACGTTGAATAACTACGGGGGCATTAGCTAGTCCAAAGGGCATGACTAGATATTCATAGTGACCAAAGGGTGTTCTAAAGGCTGTTTTCCATTCGTCTCCTTCCCGGGCACGGATCAAATGATAGGCACCCCGGAGATCCAACTTCGTGAATATTACGGCGCCTCTCACAGCTTCCAGGATATCCGAGATCAGAGGCAGTGGGTACCGATCTTTGAGGGTGCATTGATTTAAGCCACGATAGTCGAGGCAAGGTCTGAGTTCCTTGGTGTCCTTCTTGCGAACAAAGAACAACGAAGCACCCGCTGGAGATTTTGAGGGTTTTATGGTGCCGTTTTCAAGGTTGGTATACAGGTATTCTCGGAGGGCCTTTTTCTCAGGTTCGGAAAGGATGAACATTCTGCCGAAAGGAATCACGGCTGAGGGATTGTATCTATGGCACAGTCTTCAGGTCTGTGAGGGGGTAAGACCTGATCAATGGCAGTTGAAAATACATCAGCATATCCCTGATAGGCCTCTGGGACTTGTATGATATTGGAAACCATGAGTGGTGTTTGCTGGTCTCTTGGTGGTTCTTTAGGGGGTGTCGAGGAGGGATCCAGGAATAGACAGTGGGACATACAAAACTCTGAGCCTAGGAATAGTGATCCTGCTGTCCAATTGATATACAGATTGTGCTTCTGTAACCAGGGCATACCCAATACCATGGGGTAATGAGCTGACTTAATGATGTCGAATGTAAACCGCTCTTGGTGATGGTTTATAGAAAGCTGGATTTCTTTTGTCTGCAGGCTTATGGGTCCTGAAGTGAGGGGTCTTCCGTCGATTGCTTCCACTGGCTGCATGGTGCTTCGTGTCTCGTATGGAATATGAAAACTAACAACCCAATCTTGATCAATGAAAATTCCCATAGCTCCGCAGTCTACCAAGGCCAGAATGGGATGGGTCTTATTCTTGGAGGGCGATAGGAAGGCCTGTAGTATCACCAAATTGTTTTGTCCAGGAGAGTTCAAGGATGGAATTGATGTGGAGCAAACATCTCTCTCCCGAAGCTCTGCTCCATCTAGGATCGGGAGCTGGCGTTTCCCGAACGCCGAGGAGGGGCTAGAGGACACTTCCTAACCAAGTGTTTGTCTGAGGCACAATACATGCACAACCCTGTATGAATCCTTCTCATCCTTTCTTGCAGGGTTATCGGTCCACAGAAGGCTCTTATCTGCATGGGTTCTGGTTCAGAGACTGAGCCTGTGTTTGTGTCCGTCTTGGTGGTACTCTCAAAGGACACTTTCGGAGGATTACCTCTGGATTTCTTCTTCTCTGCCTTCCTTTCCTGGATACGGAAATCTATTTGCATGGCAAGGTCCATTAGTGCCTGGAATGAGTTTGGGCGAGCCACTCTGGCCAACTCATCCTTAATCTCCTCATTCAGTCCTCTCCTGAAAAGGGTATAACTCGCCTCAGGACCAATTAGTTTCCTTGACTAATTGCTTGAATCGGGTTACATAGGTGAGCATATCCTGGGATCCTTGCTGAAAGTCTAATAGGCGTTCCTGGGCACTATAGACCTGCTCTGGACGGTCAAACATAGTCTTAAGGGCTTGTATGAACCCATCATAGTCATCTAGGAGAGCATCGCCGGAATTACTGAGGGGCGTAGCCCAGGTTAAGGCGTTTCCTGAAAGGTGGGAAATTATGAACCCCACCTTAGCCCTGGGAGTCGAAAAGTAGTAGGGCTTAAAAGTAAAGTGGACCAAACATGAATCCAGGAATCCGTGAAGGGTTTTTGCTGACCCATCGTATTTGTCCACTATGGCGCCCAGCAACACACTTTCTTTTGTGGCAGAATCACGGGATAGAACTAATTGTTTGAGAGCGGCGTTTTCCGCCTTTTGATTCTGCACCTCGGTTGATAGCTCTTGCATTCCACGCATCAGGTCCTGGACGGCCGCTTCCATGTCCATATCGAGTTCGGTTGGGTGGCGTCTCAAACTGTCAAGGAGTTCCCCCTTTCTCACCCGAGTTCGATCTTTGCTGGATTTCTCGGTCGATACCTTCTTGCGGACGGATCGGTTCTTGAATAAGGCTGCAAGAGTCTCTTCCGACTCCAGGGTGCGTTCAAAGTTCCGGGATGCAAAGATCCAGGAATCTGGGAAATTTACAGAGCACGCTACTCAGCACACGAGTCCAGGAATCAAGAAAGGAAGGAAAGGGACTAGGAATGGGGTTGGCTGGGAAAGAACCAAGGAAAACAATACCGCGAGCTACGGAGCACACGTCTGGTCGCTACTTCGCAATAGCATTGAGACGCGCTGAGCACCGGGAGGCGTGGTCTATTAATAGAACACGCTACGTCCAACGTGTAGAGCGAGGAAGGTGTTTCACAGTGGACGGCCATGTTGGGAGTACCAGGGAGTGAAGCCCCGTTGAGACAAGGACCAGGAAGTCCAAAAGGGGCGTGTTCTGTAGGTCATGACACATAGTTCTTTAAAGAGCTGTTTTGTGATGACACTAACAAGACATTGAAGAATATCTAAATCTACTTAACATGAAAACCTCTGAATATCCCTAGTAGCGTGCCTGGTATGACAAATCCAGGTTATTCATTCCCTCTTCACAAGGCAGAGCCACCCTCTCTGGGACTAAGAAGGTGACACCGCAGAGGGGACAGGAAAAGCAGAATCCCACTGGGAGTGACCCCTCTTAGAGAACAGGCCGTCCCTTAGCAGAGGTATGTGTCATCCTCCCTAACCTAACCAGCTCCAGAAGTGTTCCAGTTTCCCCCAGCCCATATCCACAACAGGATGGCGTATGGGATGTTGCCTTCTGTATGCAGCCTTCTGCACATTGGCCTGTAGGAGGCGCATTATGTACATATGGTATTACATTTGTTATTCTCAAAGGGATTTTTTTTAGTAGTACAGGCTTTCCGTTACAATGTGTTTACTGTGATTATCAATAATGGGCACAATAAAATACATGCTTAGGGACCGCGATTCAAATAAAGGTACGTCCATGAACCAAACATATCTTATAGCTTTATTTTAAACAACACAATTATCATGAAAACAATTTCCAGCATCTTTACTTTAAAAGACATAGGTTATTACTTCAACCAAAGTTAATTGATCATAAAAATGTTATTCTGAAATTCAGTTTGTTTTAAAGTCCGCAGAAGAGCTTGTGACCGTTTTAAAGACTTTAAATGATTTATGATTGCAATTTTTTCAAAGAAATCTCCAACAGGATCGACATATTATACATATAATTATTGCTTAAAAGAACAGAGCCCCATTTTGAACAGGTTATTTTATTTCAAGCTGCATATCTTCTCCCACCGCTTAAGATTCTTTAATATATAAACCTCATAGTTAAAGAAATATTGAGCTGTTGCTTTCTTGGCATATTCCTGTACAAGGCACTTAGAACAACTTCCATCTGGTGCACAGGTAGTAAAGTAAACGTGTAATTGTGTATTTCCTTCACAGATTTTGCCTCTTTCCTTAAAACATCTGGATCATGGATTCCCTGGACTTTCCGACACCGACCCATTTCACTGCATAAAATACAACAATACACATACATTAATACAACATTAAAAGGGAAATCAGGCTTAAACACAACTCGATTCCCTGTGTTGTTGGACTGTCAGACTGTGGGCTGGTTAGTGTAGACTACTAACCAACACAGACTGAACAACATCCACGCAGCATGCAACAAACATACAGCAGAAAAGGAGTGGGGAGTCGGCTGGACGGAGTGCAGGGCAGTGGAGAAGAGAAGGGTCTGGGTGTGAAACTTGCCACACATAAAGGAATAGGGCTCGACGCAGAAACCAGGCAACCCACGGGCGGACCACAAGGCACAGGGAGCGCATTACCCCTGGAGGAACTCGTCGGGTGGTAATTGCTACAATCTGGAATGATCGACAGGGGAAGGAAATGGATCACATTTCGTCAGAACAGCGGGGGTAAGCAAGGTACTGCCACTAACAAACCGTACTAAAAACTCACGCTTCTGCATATCCCTTCTCCAACTCTGAACTAAACACAACCATGCCTCTACAGCACAACAAACCGCACATACCTCACAACACCACTTCAACGAAACAAACCACACATAATCTCGCCCAACACCACATGGCGGCCACCAACTAAAAAATCACACCTACGCTCAGTGAACGGTGTATCTGAACTGAAGCTGCCAACAGCTCGTCACAACTCTCTCGCTATTTTGTCCTGCTCAATCCTACTAACTACCCCCCGCCCGGCTTGCATTACAGATCCACCAGAGCTTTAAGAGACCACGCAAGTGGCAACAGTGCACTACATAAGAACATTTAACATAACATAACATAAGATTTCTACTGCTGTCATCTGCTCACTGACACTGAAGCCAGACATATTTGCCCTTAAAACGTACCTGTGCAGGAACAAAGCGTCTTTTCTTGACAAGACTTTGTGTATCGCTTCTGTAGATATCAGTGTATTGCATATTGGCACAGCACCCCCAGGGCACAGAGATTAATGCTTCTATTCTGAAGCTACCTTGGCTGTATAAGTATGTACAGGACTGCACACACCTGCTACACGTGGCTCGTCAGCTGCTCAAATACATAGAGCACTTGTGTTGCTTATGCCACTGCTTTAGTTTCTTGCCACTCCTTGGCTACCCAGCTGTCCAGTACTTTAGAGCTGAAACCAGTCTTAAAGTGCTCTGCCAACTCAGTCATCCCCAGCAGACCCCACTGTCCACAATCCTCGGCTACTAAACTGTACATATGTAGTGTGCTTAAATGACACAGAGAACTGCACTGCACATCCGATGTTCCCAGCCATGTACATCCCATCGCATCAGAACACCCCGGCACCCAAAAGCCTCTACCAATATGAACCACATGTTTCAACGGGGACTGAGCCATGTAGGGCCGCAGTTTGCATGCTATTACCATGAAATCCATTCAAATGTTTTTCCTAAGATTGCTTTTGTACTTGTTGATGCACATTTATTGCCAGGCGTTTGTTTCTTGCTTAGAATTGTATCATTTATTTTGCACACTATTGTTTTATGATCTATATTTATTTCCATAAATCCCTTTGTGTTACACTGACAGGTGATGTGTTTATAACACATCATGCCTGCTTAAACACTCGAAACATGTGTGAGGCGTCTGTTAGATGTTTCCTATCCCAGGCATGCACAGCACATGTAGGTTCATTGAATGTGGCAATGACAGTGAGGGCTTTGTTTGTCTTTGTTACATTTGATCATGCATTTCCAATAGTCGTTTGCGTTGGAATGCTCACCTGGCACTCCAATGTGGTTCTCTATACATCGGATGTAGTTCTGAGCCTTCACTGGCAGCTCGTCCCATTTCCTGACCTGGGTCGTGTCCGTCTTCCACCCTGGCATGACCTCATACTCCACCTCCACCTTCTGTAGAATTTCTTGATTGGCTGCGAAAAAGAAGCATATTCAGATAAGCAAAATGCTGCTTACTGTGAACAACGTCTCCTGAATAATTTTACACAGATTTAGGGCCAGATTCAAGGAATTATTAAATAGGGTACTTGCTTGCGCAACTGCGCAAAAATCCGCCTTCGTCGATTCATGGAATCTAATGTGCAGTACTTTTCCTGGACTTGCGTGGAGTTCGTGCTGGCTCGGCACGTCTGTGCGAGCCGTCGAGGGCTTTGCGCGAGACTCCACGCAGAGCATGAGCATGGCTTGCGCAAAGGGCTGGGAAGGGGGCGGAACACCAAAAATGGGAAGAACATGAGAAAAAGTGAATGTTCTGAGAGACGGCCTGCCGGCATCCTTTGCACGCCCACAATTGCGCAGCACGAGACATATTCGTATATTCGATCGCGCAACCTCTCGACTGGGAAATGGCCACGCAAGTCCTTCATACGATCTGTTAGGGAGAATTCTAATTTCTGTGCTAATTCCCTTCAACCTTAGAGACCCCCAGCTCTTTTGCTGGACTTAAATCTTAAACCTTGGAGTGAGTGAGACCTTTTTCTCACTCTCTCATGTGTTTTGACCCGATTTGGATTGTGTTTCCACAGTTTTTTGAGTCTGACAAATTCAATTGGCATCTAATTTTTGTATGGTGACACACAGCACCTTCATTGCAGTGTCACACAGAAATCCTTTGCATTCCTCTTAAGGTTTAAATACATTTTCTTGTGTGAGCTACTGTTCCCAAGAATAGTAAAGTGAAAGTGACTTTACTTACTTTTTTTCTTTGTAGGTCCAGCACACACCATTTTATGTGGAGTGCAGGGGGGTTACCTAGTAGACCCTTATTCTACATTCTCATGTAACATGTTTTATGTTACGGTCACTACTTTAAATGGCTGGTGTCAGTGGTTTATTTTTCCTAGCATTGTACTTTTGTACCGCAGGGTGAACCCTCAGCAGCAGTACAGCACCCATGGGTGATCATTTTGTCAAAATGGCCCCTGAATTCTTTTTTCGCCATTTTCAGTTTGTGAGGTCTTTCTTGGGGTTTACTCTGCATATCTCAAATTTGGCTGAGGAAATTATTTTTTACATTTTTGAGGCATAAAGTGTTTAAGGGTGCCAATAATCTTCAAAACCGAAGCTGCATATTTTAAAGAAGCGTGTTCTAAATTTCCCATTTCCCATTGAGATCTCCATTATAGTAAAGTGAAAAAATTACGTTTCTTCAGCTACTTTTAATCGAGTGAATGGATTATTACCAAAGTTTGGCAAGATTAATTGGATCTGTCAGGCCAGGTAGCTTGCTGCCAAATTTGTTAAAGATCCATCCAAGGTTTCAGAAAGTATAGGGGGAAAGTATTTTTATATTTTAACAATGAACAGGAAATATAACCTTAACAATGGAGCACAACCACAGATCTGTTAGGTCTCGACAATCATAAGTAGATTGTCTGTACCGAATGTGTATTCAATTTCAGTCAATGGTCTATGAAAGAGTTGGGACCCAAATGTGCATGTATTAAACTATTTAGCTTTAATAAAGATGTGAGATTTATATTTATTATGGCTGAACATGTTTTTTGCAATTCTTTCTATGTTATCTATAAAGGAGTGTGTCTGAAGGTGAAGGAACAACGGCTTGAAGAGATTCCCCCAATATCCTGCACTTCAAGTCTTGAATCTGTGAGGCGTTCGTCTTGCTGGCTCTGCTGTAGTGTTATCAGACCGACCCTCACAACCACGGTCTCTGTACTTCCAAGAACCGAGCATAACGATATTCAGCATGCTCAGCTATGGGCAATTGAACTTTCAGAATACAAAGAAAGGCAGTTAATTTGTTTTTAAATGTATTTAACTTTTAGCAATTAAAGGGAAATAATGTTAGAAAGATCACGTTTCATTACTGGATGTCAATAATCTTGCATTAGCTTTTTTCATACTTATCAAAAGATCTTATTTATGTTCTGCAATGTTCTGCCTTCCCTAATATTCATACCTACCACAATAGTTCTAAGATCTCCTAGGTTGCTTAGATGTATGCATTATGTAAAACCTATTATATGATTCATGAATAAAGATATATACACATTTATTAAATGCAATGTATGATTTCCAAGACACGTGTGGCTACTTTAAATAGGTCCCACTCCTAGAACCAGAGGATTTTCTACTCCATACCCTCTTCTATGCCTTCAGTCAGCCTCCTGACAATAGAAGGTGCCAGATTATACCCCCACTCTTGGATCTGCATGTTCCCTAATCAAAGCTTTGACACGCAATACTGCTATCTAAGTAATCACCCTTTCATTGCATTCTTTGTTACGGTGAAATAGTTTTACCAGTTCCACGTGTACATGCATTTTCTATTTGGATTTAAACTTGCTATCATAATGATTTATTTTTCTGGTTGGCTTTTTTTTACTTTAACGTTTGCAATTGCCAAACTTCAAAAATGCCCTCAAAACTGTTTCTGTTTACTGAGTTTATTTAGACTGTAATATACGTTATGAGGTAAAATCATTGAACTCCTACTTTGGGAACAGCAAAGTATTAAATCACTTGATCACATTTTGCCTCAGTGAGTTTTTTTTGTACGGTCAAATAAGTGTTAGCATGATAAGAAATTGCTACCTTACAGATATTGGTGGAAATAACACTGTCCTTTAGATAGTCTATCCTCTGTGGTGCATTATGTCATAAGAGAACGCAGAGAACTCTCTGTATTTTAGTTCTGTTAGAGTCAACTACCATTTAAACGTAGACGACATTTGGTTTTATAGGAATAAATACAAGATACTCTAACAGACGACAATTCTGTCTCATATGCATCTAGCACGGGCCGTTGATTGAAGACTCCTTATAATATGATCATGTCACATTTGCTGTTATTATTTAAAAAAAACACTTGGTAGCTACTCTTTGTGCTTTGTAAAGTACAAACATATCATGACAAGGGACCAGTTTTGTAACTAGCACTGGCTTAATTTGCATTTAGTTATAGATAGGCTCTTACAATCATTGGAATTTGAAACAGGAACCTGTTGTCGTTTACACTGAATTCTGTAGAAGGTGCAAGGATGACCGGAGCCACTTCTCTGTCACTGACTGAGACTGCCTTTTTAAGGATATGGGTTATGTGCTGTCTAGTGGTGGAAACTCAGTCAGGAATCATCTAGGAAGTTTCTTCAAAACTGTTTTTATTATGTCAACATGTTTGCTGCTTTTTCCAGTCTCATTTAGAACTGGCCATTCCATACAATATGGATGTTGAACAAAAGCACATGTTTTAAGTTGTCTACTAGAGTGGAAAGGGACATGTAATACTTTGCTGCTCCCTTATGTCCCCAACTAGAGGGTCACTGTCAAAAAAAGTATTACGAATGGAGGACAATAGGGAGGTCCATCACAACACTCTTACCAGAATAAATGCTGTTGATTAAGATGCGTTCATGAACACACTAGAATTACGGGTGCTAGCCAATGTTCTTAACATTACTAGAGGAAAATAAGCAAAACAAGACAAAATTCCATCAGAAACTTTCAGATCTGTTTAAAATGAGTTCATAGTATGTTCTGGCATTGGTGCTTTTGACTCTGAAAGTAGTGTGACGAATCTGTGGATGTCATCCTTTCTCCGCTAGGGGGAGCCCCTTCCCATGATTCCAGGGAGGTGAGGCCGCTACCTGATAGTCCCACTGGGGATGGTACTCAGTGGGTGGATCTCACGGGGAGGGATCCCCCTTTGGGACTAGGGACGACTGTCTGGGAAGAATGCGGTATGCCCAAAATATATCCCCACCTTCCTCCTCCTACCCTATGCAGGCTTCCATAATCCCACATACTTCCATGTACTGCTGTAGGATAGGTGATGTGGCCTCCTTTGTTAAGGCACCATGAAGCAAGACACAGACAACAGATTTAAAGTTCAAAATAAAATGGTTTATTAACTGAAATGTCAGGATGGTTGATGACCTAATTTGCCCTATGCTAAGGTGGGACTTCCCTACCCGAATGAAACTAAGGAAAGTCCGAGTCAGAAAGTTCAACTTAAAAGTCTGTCTGTGTCCAAAACCTATCCTTGCCCTCACAACTAAAGCTAAACAATGTGTATGGATGTCAACAATAAAAGAAATGGTGATTAACACAAAGTTCTGAACTTCTTCCAGCTCCTAGCTTCCTTTTCAGCTCCCCTTTCCCAAGTAAAAGAAAGTTCCACAAAAGTCTCAAGATTACCGCTCCCAAGTCCAAACAAGTTCCACAAATCCTCGGGGTTCCCTTCCCCAAGTTCAAGGCAACAACACAGTTCCAAAGAAACGGGGCTTGAGGCTTTCATTCTCAAAACAGCATTGCAGTTCATCAAGTCTCAGGGTTCCCTTATCCAAGACTTTAACTTGCCAACTTGTACTTGGTTTCAGTCTTTCAATGTTCAACACAACTCCAGGTCCACTTGACACTCCTTCTGGTTTGAATTAACAGTTCACTTAAATTCACTTAAATTACTACTTCTTGGTTTACTTCCACAATGTCTTTGGCTTTCACAATTGAGGGTTCCCTGGTCTAGGCACAGTTGTCAGACCACATGGTCCACCCATTACAGGTCATGCAACCAGGACCCCTGGGCTCCTCAGCCCAAACAGGTTCTTCTGTATCTGCCCCTGTGTCAAGGTTCACATTCACTTAGCTTCTCCTTGTTGGCATCTTGGCTTTCTGTGCAGTTGCACACTCTCCTGGCTTCTCCTTGTCGGCCTCTTGGCTTTATGGGCAGGTTCACAGTCTCCTGGCATCTCCTGGTTAACCTCTTGGCTTTGCCACAATATGCCACATATCCCCCACCCGTCTTTGGCCTTGCTGCACTGTATTCATGCATAAAGTTCACTGCATGGTGGTTTTCATTTCTTTCCCACGTTTGTCAGGTTCTTTCTCAAACTTCCACACTTGTGCTCTTATTTTGTATGTTGCTTTAAAATGGGCACTTTCACAATCATCTTTCATCAGATTGTGGCTAGGCACATAAAGTTTTCTTTCAATTTGGTATTCAATATTTGTGACTTTTTACTTTGCCGCTTAATTTTGGTTCAACCCGTGGCTTTGGGTTTGTTTCAATCTGCACATGTAATTTGGTTCATTCGGCATTCGTCTCACTTCCACGCAGCCCATAGGAGGGCGCCGTGGCTTCGAATGGCGTTCCCCTTCACTTACCGGTCCTCTGCGTTCCTTTCTGGCAGCTGCCTTGCTTCACTTCTGCTCCGCCTGCTGAGTTGCCTTTAACCGGGAGCCCTGCTTGCACTTAAGATGCTTCTCGGTGCTCGCCGGCATGCTCTGCTTCTTTCCCGTGGACGCTGACGGCGACTTTGATTCTTTTTTCTTTGCCCACAGCTTCAACTGTGCCTTTCTGACCACGGAGGCTCCCACACCTGTGGAATTATTATGGCCCAACTTGCCCTGGGCTCCACTGGTCTTCGAGAATCATCTGCCGGCATCCTGGCTCCCCTGCAGGATGTACCATGGCTGCCTCCTCATAAACAGGATACCCTGCTGGTCTCTCCCACACATGCCTCCCTGTTTGTCCGTGTGTTGCTGGTTTCCTCCATTCTTATACACCTGCAACCACTCGACATGTTGCAGGTGTGATTTCCCAATTAGCATTGCCTGACTACAATTAGAGTGACATGCCTGACATTTGCAGTACTCTGCAGGCATCTTCCTCGTCTCAGTAGTAGAGTGGTGAAATGACCTACTGGTGTTCACTACTCCTAGTTGCCTCTTCCCCGTCCAGGTTGAATGAGAAAAATTGAGGGGAGCTGTTTTACAGTCACCCATAAAGGCCAGGGGATGGTTAGGTTGGTTTTCAGAAGGGAAAAGGGGATACAAAGTCTCACCTGTGGGTACCCTTTTCCAAATCCTTAAGGACCCTCCACCCAGGTGATCCTTCCTTGCTTCTCCACCCCCAGGGTCAGGATCCAAAAGTGATGGCCTTTCCCTGGTCACCTGAGAAGTGGATCCAGGGGGAGTAGGAGTGAGCATACTCTCAGGTTTCTCAGGTTACACTTTCCTAATGCGGGTGGCCCAGGGTGCTTCACAGGTAAACCGGGAGAGGAAGTCTACGTTACCTTGCTCTTGGCCCTTCTGGTGTTCTACTGTGAAGCAGTAAGGTTGAAGGTCCAGGAACCACCGCATTACACAAGGGTTGGATTCGTTCCTCTGATTGATCCATAGTAGAGTGGCTGTTATTAGGCAAAACCTACGACCCAGGAGGTAATACTTAAGGTGAATCACTGCCAACTTGATTGCCAGTTCCTCTAACTCGATGACTGAGTAGTTCTTCTCCCTGGGGAATATCTTCACGCTGATGTACAAAATTGGATGTTACAAAACAACATGGTTTTGTGATAGAACAGCTCCTAACCCCATAAGGAGGCATCAGTCTGGAGGATCAATTCTTTAGAAAAATCAGAGACTTTCAAAATGGGGCTCTGGCATAGGGCTTGTTTCAAGGTCGTATAACAGATCTCATCTTCCTCTTCCCATATGACCTTTTGGGGCTCGGCATTTTTCAATTTGTCAGTCAATCTGGATGTTTTGCTGGAGAAATTTGAAATAGACCTACGGTAGTACCCGATTAGTCCCAAAAAAGCCCTTCTTAGTTTTTGGAGTCGGAGTATTGAGAACAACTCTCACCTTCTCTTGCTGTGGTTGGACAGTGCCATTACCCACAAAGGACCCCAAATACTTAACCGCAGATTGGGCAAGCTTGCATTTTGTGGGATTAGCGGTAGGCCCTGTTTGCCTTAACACTCTCATGACTGTGTAATGGTGGTACAAATGGGCTTCCCATGTCCAGCTAGCTATCACAATGTCGTCTATATAGGCTCTACAGTATGGCTGTAAGAGTTTATCCATCAATCTCTGAAATGTTGCAGAAGCACCATGCAGACCAATAGGCAGGACTTTAAAATGAAACAACCCTATGGGAGTGGCAAAGGCAGTTTCCTCTTCATCAGGTCCATGCAAAGGAACTTGCCAATACCCTTTCATTAGATCTATTGTTAAAAGGTAGACAGCATTGCCCAGCCAGTCGATCAGACCATCTATACGGGGCCTTGCGTACGCATCATAGGCAGAAAAATGGCGTTCAGCTTTCTAAAGTCTATCCAAAACCTCCAACTTCCATCAGATTTTGCCACCAACATGATAAGGGAGGATCAAGGACTATTAGAAAGTTTGATGATGTTAGCCTCTAGCATGCTTTTAAGTTCCTGAATTATGGTATCTTTTCTAGCCTCAGGTAACAGATAAGGTTTCAAGTTTACCACTTTGCCTATGGGAGGGCGGATGTGATAATTATCTTTCACTCTTACAGGCTCCTCTCGTAACACATCAGTAAATTGTCTTATAAGGTCATACAGGTCTTGCTTTTGATTGTTACTGAGGTCAGGGAAAATGAAAGCCTTGTTATCTGGGTCTTCTGGCAATAGACAGGATAAGGGAGGATTGCCATAGCATTTCGGTGCTGGACTGCTCAATTGGGCGGGACAAAAACTGATATGCAAATGGATATTCCTCCTTTGTGAAAAGTACAGTGAGCTAAAACATGTAGCTGCGGAATCTGAGTTTGTACATTCCCACAGAACAGGTTATCATGCCGTGTTCTTTCTTGCAGAGGGGCACCCTGACCTCTTTTTGTATGTAAAAGGAACTTGGGGTTGGTTACCCTAAATTACCTAGGGTTACCCAGACGTGGACCCCTTGCTCACTGTGCTCAGAGGCACAGCTCCACCTCACTGATGAAGCCCGACTAGGCCGAAACATGTGTCAGGGGTTGCTGCTGGTACTCTTGTTCCAATGAGGATTGCCATAGCATTTCGGTGCTGGACTGCTCAATTGGGCGGGACAAAGACTGATATGCGAATGGCTATTCCTCCTTTGTAAAAGGGACAGTGAGCTAAAACATGTGGCTGCAGACTATGAGTGGGTACATTCCCACAGAACAGGTTAGCATGCCATGTTCTTTCTTGCAGAGGGGCTCCCTGGCCTCCTTTTGTATGTAAAAGGAATTTGGGGTTACCTAGGGATATCTATTGCTCACTGTGCTCATAGAGGCACAGATCCACCTCATTGATGAGGCCTAACTAGGCTGAAACACATGTCTGGGGTTGCTGTTGGTACTCCTGTTCAAAGTCGGATTGCCATAGCATTTCGGTGCTGGACTGCTCAAGTGGGCGGGACAAAAGACTGATATGCAAATGACTATTCCTCCTTTGTGAAAGGTGCAGTGAGCTAAAACATGTGGCTGCAGACTCTGAGTGGGTGCATTCCCAGAGAACAGGTTATCATGTCGTGTTCTTTCTTGCAGAGGGGCACCCTAAC
Organism: Ambystoma mexicanum; assembly: GCF_040938575.1. Classification (NCBI taxonomy): domain Eukaryota; kingdom Metazoa; phylum Chordata; class Amphibia; order Caudata; family Ambystomatidae; genus Ambystoma; species Ambystoma mexicanum. Next base: position 647,202,098 of record NC_090940.1, on the reverse strand, counting down.
CTCTTTTTGTGAAGATAGAATTATAGCTTGGGATACTGAAGGATTTTCCCTCCACTCTTTTAATAGGTTCACATGATAGACTTGGGTTTTAAGACTGCGGCCTGGTTGTGAGATTGCATAATTACACGGACCCATTTGTTATAGTACCTTGTATGGTCCATGCATGTACCCAAGTTTATTTTCCGAGGTAAGTAATAGTACCACCACCTTTTGACTAATGGAAGGAAACCCTTTTATTATAGGAGGTTCCTGTGCTTTAACCATGTGAATCTGTACTAAAGATCTAACAGTCGTCATGTTGTTCTTTCAGCCTTTTTGCAGTTTGAGAGAGTGGAATTGGGGCTACCTCTCTCTCATCCCACGTTTCTCTAAACATATCCAAGATATCCAGGGGTTCTCAGACATGAAGGAGTTCAAATAGGGAAAATCCTGTTGAGACCTGATGGGTATTATTTCCTGACTGCAAACAAAGCCCTTGGTATCATTTGATCCCAGTTCCTACCATCTTGTTCAACTAATTTTCGGAGTACGGTTTTGAGGGTTTATTAAATCTTTCCACAAGGCCATCTGTCTGGGGATGATACACAGATGTTCAGAGTGTGGTGATATGCAACAGTTGTTTAATGTCCCCCAGAAGCTTGCTCATAAAAGTAGAGCCCTGGTCAGTCAAAATCTCCTTCAGAAACACTACCCGAGAGAAGAAGGGAGCAGGTGTTTCAGGATTTGTTGTGTTGTGTTGGCTCTCGGGGGAAGGCCTCTGGATATTGTGTAGCCTAGTCTACAATGACCAGAATGTATTTATTCCCCGGTTTGGAAGTTTCCAGGGGTCCTACAATGCCCATACCAATTAGGGAAAATGGAACCTCAATTATTGGCAGCGGATTTAATGGAACTGCTGATGGTATGTGAGCGCTAGTTTTCTGGCAGATTTTGCAAGCCTGAATGACATTTTTAATGTCAGAATGGATTCCGGGCCAGTACAATGTGTTCGTTATATGGGTCGGAGTTTTGGACTGTCCCAGATGAGACCAGAAGGAGAAGGAGAAGCAAGCACAGGAGAACGCTGTGTGATGCCGACAAATGGCGATGTACTGCCCGGGTCTGAGGAAGTGCGGTGGAGCCGCCGGAGGTAGCAGGAACATTGATGGAGGCTGATAAAAGCTGTTGGCAGACTCAGAAAAGACCAAGGCCGACGACACGGATTAGGAGCACGACAACAAGGTACCGGGGCTGCCTGGGTCCACAAAGGGGTCTGGGACCCAAGCAAGAGAAACTACAATAACATGGACTGGGATCCAAACGAGAGAAACAAAATATAAGGGGTCTGGGATGAAACAAGCAAAACCACATTAACAAGTCTGGGACCTAAGGCAGTACCTTGCAGGGGAGTATACCAGGACTGCCTGTCTAGCCACTGAAATTGATACAACCACATTCCCCCACATTTGTTGAACTACAAAGAAAGGCCCAAAAAAGGCCAGGGGAAGGGAGACATTTCCCCCACCTTTGTTGAACTGCCAAGAAAGGCCTGGGGAAGGGAGACATTTCCCCCATCTTTTTTGAACTGCCAAGAAAGGCTTGAGAAAGGCAAGAGGAAGGGAGACGTTTCCCCAGCTTTGTGACCATTGTGAGTGAAGCCAAGGGAAGAGAGTCATTCTATTGGCATTGTGAGAAACCTGAGAAATGCCAGGGCAGGGCAAGGGAGTCATTCCCCCTGGTATTGTGACCATTGCAAGAAGCCTGAGAAAGTTCAAGGGGTGGGAGTTAACCTCTTGACATCAATGTTTTGAGTTGGAACTTTGCTTATTTTGGTAACTGAGACTTTTCAATCTGGAACTTTGTGTGGTGCCTTTTGAAAGGGTCCGCAACCTGGGGAAGGGAGTCATTCCCTCAGAAGATAGTCCCTCTATACTACTGGCATGGTAGTCTGCGAAGATGAAGGGAGCCATTCTTCTACAGTAAAAAGACCCACTAATATGTTATTTTAGTTAGAAGTATCAGGGAAGTTAGAAGTATCAGGGAAGGAAATAGGTTTTGACACATGATGGTGGACATGTTATGGACATTTAGACATATACTTAGTATTAAGGTGATGCAGGGAAATCCTTCTTAGGGTTAGGAATGTTTAGGGATTTCCTCCTTTGTTTTCACTGAACAGAAGTATTGCATAGAAGTAAACAATCAAGCCACCTCTTTGTCACTCTTCTCCTTCCACACCCTAACAGTAAATTTGCTTGCAACTCTTGCAACAGACAAATGAAGAGTGAAGTAGTATTTTGAGTTCTCCATTAGATCCAATATTAAACTTATATTCAACAAAATTCATAATACACTTTAGAGAGACTCCCATCAGACGCTTAATCTCAGGGATGGCGAGGTTTTAGGGCAACTACCAGAGGGAGGAGAGCACGGTGATTATTTTATAAAAATGTCTGAAAACAACATGTATTATTTTGGCAGTGTGCCTTTTTGAAAAAACATATCCTGCTTGTTTGTTTCCTGCTAGTATTGTGCCAAGAATTTTAGAAGCTGCAAAAGAACTTAAATGGCAAAAATGTAGTGTTAACGAAGTGCCCAGCACACGATTTTACATATATGCCACAGGCTGAATGAGGGGTAGGAAATGATGAGACAAATGGAGTCAAACTCAAAAATGGTGCAAAACATATTCATCATCATTTTGTCATTTGTATAGCGCCTTTCACCAAAGTCCCATCGTGCTGGTGGTTGAAAGCCCTCAGAGGGACCTGTGCAGAATCATGAAGATCTCCCACTAAAACCCTACCTAAAGTCTCCTACCAGGGGGCCAGGAGAGGGCAGATGCTTCCTGATCCCAGTCCTGGTGGTGGAGTACCGCGGGGGATCAACTGGGTGGAGACAGGGCCCAGGGTAGTGGGGTGATTTCACAGGGTGAGACATGGTATTGTTCCTCCGATGCTGGTAACATTATTCCGAGATAGGTCATAGCATCTTGGCATTCTGATAAATGTCAGTCTATAGTTAAAACCAATCCAGTAAAAGCTAGGATTAAAATGTCTAAAACTGCTACATCCCCAGAACCATTCTTCTGTACCCCTAAAGTCATATATTCTCCTCAATGCCAAAGGTATGCCTACAGGAATGTTGACTATGTGCCTTTTACTGTACCATCTATCACTAAAAAGGTGAAACCCTATAACGCCTTTATTATCAACATCAAGGGAGGAAAAACATATTTACGCCTTTTAAAGAAGTAGAAAAACTGAATTTCTATAAAATAGACTGCATGTCCCACAATCCCTCAGGGACTGTAAAGAAGAAGAGGGCTGAGGAGCCAAGGCCAGGCAAGTAGGCCTAATAGCTAATAGCAAGGTCAGGTAATTAGTCCTAAGGGTATGTACCTGAAGCCAATTAACCCACCTGAGGGGCATAAAAGGCTGCAGCAGGAAGGACCGTTAGAAAGAAGCTGGAGCCGGAGCTGGAAGGTTGGCAGTAGCAGAAGCAGAATACGAGGCTGGCAGTTCACTAGTAAGTGTGGCCACAGAAGGGATGCTGGAGCAGAGGAAGAACAGACTTCACCTGCAGGCTCTGAGTTGGTCCTCTGCTCACAAACCCTGTTTGGTTCTGTGGCAGCATTGGAAGAGACTGAGAGAAACAGGCAGTCTTTTCAGGTGTGCTTCGTGAATGCAGAGCTTAAGCCGTGCATCTACCCAAGGCTGGTGTGCAAAAGCAAGCCGAAGGAAGCTGGAGAGTGGAGGACTATCCCTTAATGAGGCCAGATTGGAGACACCCATGCAGCAGAAGGGTGTGTGTTTAAAGAGTGCCTGTAGCAGAAGCAGCAGAAGAAATTAAGTCAGGAAGCAGAAGCCACCCACAGCCTCTGTGACTGTGGAGCCGGTGAATGAAGCTCCGTACTCCAAATCACCAGAAAAACCTTGCCGGTAACTTTAACCAGCTTAATTCATAATCGCGGGCATAGCAAATTGAGTAAAAGTTATCGGCAGAAGTGGGAAGTCATATTGAAAAGGGAAATGTATCACGCACGTAGGTCAAGAAAGTTAAAGTACCCGCGTGTAGAGAAAGCTTCTCTTTTCACCAATGTTAAGAATAAACGGCTGCAGAGCACTTGCGAGTCTCCTAATAAAGAGGAGAGTGTTGCTGGTAAGCCGTATGAAGTGGAAGCTGACTTGCCCGCATTGTTACAAGCTCGTAAAACATCAAGAAGAGGCTGCCCATATGCGTTTCCCAAGTTCTTTTGTTGGGTTCCTAGTGAAGGTTTCGAATGGCAAAGTTTAAAAAAAAAATGCATCGAAAAATGCATTTAAAAAAAAAATTAAATTAATGGGGGTCCTCCCAACCCCTGTTTTTTACCCCTTAAAACCCATTATAGTAAAAAAATAACTTTACCTACACAAAAAAATGCATGTTTTCGATGCATTTTTTTCCAAAACTTTGGCATTCAAAACTATATATTCAAAGCAATGCCTCGATACCATTTTGTTGTATGACACTGACCAAAAGAAGGCTCTTTGAAGTGCCAGTTCATCACCTAAACTAAATTGTGTGTGTCTAATTTAGTTTCTATTGTGAGACTGAGTGCTTGTAAGAGACTGCACACTAATGTACCAGTTGTAGTAGCTGCTGAAGCTAAGAAGAGAACAAGTATTATGAACGCCCGTAGACCAAACCCATTTAAAGTGAAACTGGCTCCATTCAGAACTGCACCTCACTGTTATAAAGTTGTTGAAGCTGTCAAAACCCAAAGTCCTCTGATACAAGGGTGACCAGCTTACCCAGGCTGGAAGAGTGGCGATACAGCTTTGGGGTAACTATTGAAGACAAGAAGGTGTATATGAACATACGAAGAGAGCTTAGTACTTGTTAAAGAAAAAAATCCTCAAGCTGTAAAGCTGAGACTGTTCAACCCCAAGAAGAAGCAGCCTGGAAGCCAAAGACATATTTTTCGGTAGCTGCAAGATCGAAAGGAAAGGCAAATATGCTGCCCTTTCTTGTCATACAAGAAGGAACAGTGCCTTGCCCACCTGTAGAGGTCGAAGAAGTCTTACTGAAGTTGTCTAAAATGCTAAATTGCACTAGCAGCAGTAAAACTGTGGTTGTCAATACTTTTGTCAGGAAATTATTTTGTAGTAGAAGCATAAGTACACTGTGGGTTAAGGGAGTCTACTCTCACAGTATCCGTAGCAGAAGGGAATTGCTATAGAGAGAGTAAACCTTGAGAAGAAGCATCCTGACAAAATTGTATATAAAGACGCTGCAGAAGTTTCAAAAAGAGGAGTGGTTGCTAAACAAGAGAGGTAATTTTGTCTCAAATTTTACCCATTCTTTCCTGGAAGGAGGCTGTCCAGGAACACAATTGGTGCTGTTGTTTTCTTTGTGAAACTTGGAAAGCGATCTTTTCATCAAGCGAAGAAGGACTCATTACCAGTGGATTTTGTTAGTGTGAACTTTTGTTTCTTTGGAACTTTCCAAGACTTTATTTAAGACTTTCTTTTTCTTTTTCTTGGAGGAAATTGACTTTGGGACATTTCTGCGGGAGCAAGATCTGCCCAGGACCAGTAGAAGTCATCCCAGACACTGGTTATTTGGCAACCTTTTTATTTATGTTGTTTATATGTTATTTTGAATGTTTCTGTTGTTTGGGGTGAGGGTTAGTTGTGTGCATGCTAGGAGGAGTTTCCTTAGATCCTCGACTAGGTAGGGAACCCTCTGGTAGAGTAAGCTTAGTTTAGAAAACTAAACCTAGTTGTGAGTCTCACATTACTAACCCCTCACAGACGGGAGTCCAAAGTATGGGAACATTGGGAGGTGCTATTATGCGTGTGTTCATTTTGGCCATTAAATATATGAGAGGGTGGCCAAGACCCTGCCAGTCACCCATGTCTCAATGGCATGTGGATGGGTGGAAGGAGGTATACTGGGAGTTAAGCGGGAGGTGTGTGTGAGAGCATAGCCAGTTATGTGAGTAGCTACAGTTTGAGGTTTTTTTCATGAAAAGTAGCTGCATTCTTATGGCAGGAGTGTTGTGCAAAAGTGTCTTGAGTTGTGTGTGGGAGTGAGGCCATGCCTTCTGCTATGCTCCGAAGGTGCGGCGTGCGTTGGGAATAAATGGGTGAGCTATACATTCAGCATTCTTTACCCCAGGAGTCCAACAGGTGCTAGGAGAAGTACTTAGTTTCACATACGACCTAAGTGCAATATATATCCACCCTCTTTGTGGATCTTAGAGAGATACATAGCCAAACCCAGGTCCTTCAAGCACAATACAATTCCCACCTTAAATGTCCAGTTGTAGCGACAATGCCCACCCTCATATGCACTAAAGTGTGATACATTACCAAACTCCAAATGATAATTCAAATGCGACTAATTATCCTCTTCCACATGGATTCAATTGCTTGACCTAAGGGTGTGTTTAAGTGTGATACATTGCCCATCCTCAGAAGTCTGCTTGAGTGCACTACCCAGCCCACTCTCAGAATTCTTATCAAGTGCAAGTTACTAGATGCCCGCTTGACTCCTCCGGGTACCGAGCCCTGCGTGCATTGCTCAGTGGGGGGATTTGGCGGGATGCTGTGGCTCAGGGGGAAATGTGTGGAGTAGAGCTCAGAAGATAAATAAGAGACGAAACAAGGCAACTGAATGTAGAACCTGATAGAATGGATAGGCCTGGATTGTTATCATTATGGCATCATTACTCTGTTATGGAATCATTAGACTCACTGTTAGAGAATCATTACTCTTCGTTACAGAACCATTACCTATTAGTACCTGGTGAGAGTCAAGCAGAATGCAACACACATTCTGATTGGCTCTCGCCGGGTCCTTACCCGGCCGAGAATCCTTCAATTCTCGGCCGGGATTCGAGCTGCCTTGTCCTCAGCTGGGGGAGTGGCAGCCCCTCAGCCAATGAGGAGGCAGGAAGAGGGGCCATCCACGCTCCGAGCCTCCCTTTCCTCCCTCCTCCCCCCTCCTCCCACTTACCTGCTTGTTCATGCTTCCCCGGCGAGGGACGAGGGAAGCCTCCAGCCGTGTGGAGACTTGGAGCGGGGCCATCCCCGCTCCATGCCTCCACACGGCTGGAGGCTTCCCTCATCCCTCGCGGGGGACGCAGGTACGTTTTTTTTTTTTTTTCTTCCCTCCCAACCCCACTTACCTTCTGCTTCTTTTTTTTCTTTCGGGAGCTGACACGCTGGGAACACTTTCTTGGTCGGCCATTTTCTTGGTCGTTTTTTTTTTTTTCTGTCCCAAAACGTTTCAGGACAGATAAAAATGCTTTTAGTGCCCCGGTCTTGCACATAATGCGGGCCGGGGTACTAATAGCAATATACCCCTCGCGGCGGGGAATTACTAACTATGGGCCCCAGGGCATTACCTGAGTCAGTAATGCCCCCGCCGCTCGGGTTATATTGCTTAATTATAACCACTTTATGAATCCAGTTATCCATTCATCCTGCTTAGTTATCCATCATCTGATTAGTACTGATCAGGAGTACATGAAATAGTAGCATTATACTATTCACATTATTACCATGCATTTGAAGAGAGAAATAGGCCCTGTTATATGAAGGGTTTTCTCTGCCATATATGTCGAAAGAGATGCTTTTATTATGCCATTTATGTAGCGCCTAGGCTGAGAGAAATGTGCTAGGCACTATAAAGAATGAATGAGGCCTTGTATATTCGCAGAGACATGTAGAGGCATGTAGAGACACAAGACACATGCAGAATGTATTTTGTATGCATGTATGCAGATGCACTTAGAATATGCTTTGAGCATTATGTAGCGCTTGGATTTGTGAGAGAAAGCTTGAACGCTAGAAAGCATGTAGCTGGCTACTAAAGCCGTTTCTGGATGGAGACACACAGAAGCGCCATTTGGTTTTGTGCAAATTGTTATGAATTAGTGTGAAAGAAAGGAATGTAAACAGTTTCTTGGCAGGCACAGATGAACCTTGTCTGAGTGGAAGGCGAAGGAGCCTTATCAGCATGGCTTGTGTGCCGCTCAGCGAGAAAAGGTGGGAGGCAGCGCCATGGAGCAGGGAGATGGTTTGCTCTCTGAGAGAGTGAGGGATAGTGAATGACGTGAATGGAGGAATGTATGGTAAGATGGTGTATTGCAGGCAGACAGAAGAAGGCCATGATAGAGATATGCTTTGAAATGTCACGCTGACAGAACACACAGTGTTTGACCATAACACGGAGTGAAAGTACATGCAAACACAGACTTTCAGGCATTGCTCATATTTAGAAATGCTGACACACAGAGAAACGAAGGAATGCTTAAAGTAACTATAGGGATTTGTATACGTCATTGCACAGTATAATGGAGAGATGGAGAAAGGGGAGTTCGCTAGTTCTTGGAGATGAGGCATTGAGGCAGTTCAAGTGACCACATCTTGAGGCCTGGCCCTGACACTGACTGGCTGGTTGCAGAGTAGCAGGAGAGGAGAGACCTGGCAAAGAGAGCTGGAGAGGGGAGAAATGCACAAAGCTCAAATGGGAAGTATGGTTTAGGGCCTAAACCTGATTGATGAGAACAGACACTCACACAAAGAGCTTTGGGTTTGGGAAAGGGGAAATCAGATACGGATTGTCTTAGAGAGAGAGAGAGAGAGAGAGAGAGAGAGAGAGAGAGAGAGAGAGAGAAGTATAGTGTGGAATGGAGAGGAATGCTGAATGCTGGCACTTGCCATATGTATATTGCATTAGACATTATAGATCCAGATAATCACAGGCTTCCATTAGAAGCCTGTAAGGCTTATAGTTATTCACTGCATGGTAGATTTGCACCAGAAGCATAAAAGGTGCAAATTCGATATTTGCATTATCTTATTGCTTGCATCATGCCTTGTTATGTATGAATAAATGTATTCTATTGTTATAATGGAATCGATTCATGTGTTTTCTTTGTGTCTTATGTTATTGCATAGCATAGGAGTAAGATAGGTGTATGTGGTTAGGAGTAATCTAGAAGTAACACAGTGCACATAGGCCCTGAGATACGAAAGCAGGGGGGGACATAGTGATCCCCCCCCCTAGGAGATTGTCTCGGGTTGTCTAAGACTGATACATGGTCGCCCACACGGGGTAGGCCAAAAGCAGGAATTGTTTTCCGGTCTCACATGAATGGCAGGCAGGCCGGAGGGGGTGGGCAGGGGAAGAGGATCTGACTGCTGGTCAGTGCTGGTGTGTATGGAGGATGTGAGGGGGGCTCAGGATGTGGGAGGGAACAGTCAGGTTTTGAGGGCATACCTGAAAGCCAGGGGATCTTCTAAGAGATGGAGAGCGAGGGGGAGGGAGTTCCAGAAGGTGGGTACAAGGACAGAGAAGGAGGCTCCTCCTAGTCTGGAGGACTTGAAAGGAAGGACTACGAAGAGGTGTTCTGAACCTGATCTGAGGACTTGGGTGTGGTGGTAGCATGTGAGTTTGATTTGGAGGAATTCAGGGCCTTTCTTATTGATGGGTAATGCACATGGCTTTGAAGGAGGCCTGTCGGTTGATGGGCAACCAGTGGAGTACCCTGAGTGCAGGGGAGATGTGTTCTCTAGGGGAGATCGAGAGGGGAAGCCTTGTTGAGTTGAGTTTTGGATCCATTGGAGCTTTCTGAGTTGTGATGTAGGTGCACTTAGCGAGAGGGAATTAGAGTAGTCTAGGCGAGAGAGGATGATGGTCATGATTTCAGAGACTCTATGAGGATAAGAGTGATACAGAAAAATCTGCTTGAGAATGCGGCGGCGGAAGTTGCATGATCTGGAGACGGCATTGATGTGGCAAGAGAGGGTCAGGTCTGAGCTAAAGGTGCATCTTAGGTTTTTGACTGAGGAGGATGCACGGGTGGGGTCCTAAGGAAGGTGACCAAGGGGTAGGTTAGGAAGGAGAGCAGTTTTGCCACAGATTAGAATTTCATTTTTTCCAGGATTGAGGAGGAGGTGGTTGTTCATCATCCATTGGTCTATGTCTGAGAGGGAAGCTGCAATATCTGGGTTGGGTGAAGACAGGGAGTTATGGAACTTGAAGATGATCTGAGTGTCATGGGCATAATTGTAGTAGGTGAGACTGTGGGAGCAGATAAGCGCGGGAGTGGTGAAAGGTAGAGGTTGAAGAGGATAGGTAGGCTCCAGGATGGACTCTGTGGGTGACTGGGAGGGGGACAGCAGAGAACAGATGGAGGAAAATGATTTGGGAGCGGCCATAGAGGAAAGAGGAGCTCCTTCTAAGGGCGGTGCCCCTGATGCCTAGGATGAAGAGTCTCTCCATGTGAATGGAGTGGTTGATTGTGTCGAAAGCTGATGAGAGGTCCAGAGGGATGCACGTGGTGCAGCCTTTGGAGTCTGCTGTTCTTTTCAGATCATCCCAGATTGAGACAAGGGAGGTTTCAGTTCCATGGAGGGGTCTGAGGCCTGACGGGGAAGGGTCAAGAAGGCTGTGGGATTCTACTAAGAGACTGAACTGGGAATAGGACATGCAATATAGTAGTTTGGCTATGAAGTGAATGCTAGAGATGATGAAGTAATTGGAGGGGAGCAGGAGGCCAAGAGCAGGCTTTTTTAGTAGAGGTTTGACGTGAGAGGTTGTGTATGCTTCCGGGATCCAAGTTGTGAGTGCAGTGAGTGGTTAATTATGGATCTGGTGAGGCTGCTGCACAGTTGGAGGAGAGAATGTTTTTGAGGAGGGCTGAGGTCCCGAAGTCTTAAGAACTCAGGGTGGGATATTGCAGAGAAGGAGCTAAAGAGGATGGTTGTCGTGGGCAGGGATTGGGGGTGGGGAGCAGGGGGAGGATGCTCATTTAGCGTTGATGGTGAGGTCTCTTTCAATGACTATGTTGTAGTAATGGTCAGACAGGGCATCGCACAGTACTTGGGAGACTGGGACGGGGAGGTTAAACAGAGACGGGTCCTGAACTCAGTAATAATCTTGTGGAATTCTTTGCAGGGGTTGCTGGTGTTGGAGATGTGGGAGCTGTTGAAGGAATGTTTGCCTTTTCTGATTTCTAATCTGCAGACCCTCGTCTGTCTAGCAAGAGTGGCTTTGTTTTGGGTGAAGGGTTGGTCCGGCAATGGCGCTCCAGGTGATGGTTGAGGGCTTTGAGGGAAGGGCTGAACCCCCTGGGGGAAGGACCTGTGCTGTGGTAGGGGGTCTGGTAGGGGTAAAGGAGGATGGAGCATCAGAGAGCCATTGGTCTAAATGGGCTGGGGAAGGGAAGAGAGTAGGGACGAGGAGATAAATCCGGGGAGACAGTTACCTTGTTCCAGAGCGAGGTCCTGGAGGAGTCGACGGGGGTGAGGGGTTTAGGGGTGGGGCTTTTGGCAGGAGTCAGAGCTGAGAAATAAATAGCAGAGTAGTGAGTCCAAATTAGGGGGTGGGTGAGGGCGGATGAGATCAGATTGGAAGAGCTGAACACTACATTGAGGGTGTGACCAGCAATGTGTGTGGGGCCTAATATTAGTTGGGTCATATTGAGGGCTTCCACGTTGTCGATGAGATGACGGGTCAAGGTGTTGGAGTGAGTGTCGAATTGTTCAGATCCCCTAGAAGGCTAAGCGTGGAGAGACCATGATGGCTGCTACGGAGTTACTCAGAGAGTCTGCGAAAGTTCTGTTATAGCCCAGAGGTCTGTAAAGGAGGAGGAAGCTGAGGGAGAACGTGGGTGATAGTTGTAATTTGACCAGCAGGGAGTCTTCAACTGTTGAATAATTACACAACCGGTGGAGCATGCAGCACCGTGCAGACAAAGTGGTCCAATCAGAGAAATGTTCTGACTAGAACCATCCATAGATCCTTTACTGTCTGTGACAAACTTTCCCTTTCCACTACAAATCCAGAACAGTTGGATATATTCGACGTTGTTATGTCCTGCACGGTTTATCAAATTGTACAATTTGCTCTTGCTTTTTGATATACAGTAGATTGAGTTAGTAGCCACGTCTAGTGCTTAGAGTTCCACATTCACACAAGAATGACAGGGTATGTGTAGCCTTGCCTGGAAAATGTGGGATTCTCTTGCCGTTGAGCTTGTATGCGACGCCGATTTTGATCTCGTCGAGGACGTCCAGAATATCCAGCTTTGTTAACGCCAGTCTATTTAAGAAAATAAAGTATAAACAAGAGAACTCATTCATTGATCACCCAGAACTGGAGAAAGAAAAGTGGGCACACAGGAAAACACCCCATGTATTGCACTGACAGCTTTCATGAGCAGAGAGTTACTGTGTGACCACATGGAGAAGATGAAATCAAGTGAAAGCTTTAAGAGATCCTCAGATTTTGGGGCTCACCAATCTCTGTGTGATGGATAATGCTACCCTAAACTATTTTAGGGGGCGGCTTCTGAGAGCTTAGCCAATCACACACATTGTTTCCCAGAATATCCTTGTAGGTTGTGTCCTTCGGATCTGTGTTGGTACCTTTCATCTACCACTTATGCATTTGTAGATTTTGCCCGGATAACCATTTTTTTAAAGATTACTCTCAGGTCTATATAATTTAGCATGAGGACATTCAGGTGTTTTGGGTTGGCGTGTGAGGCAGTTACACCGCCCAAATCTGTGTCTGAGATTGGGGAAAGATAAGCAATTTTTCCAATCCCTAAATCTTAAAAGGATGTTTGGGGAATTGGGGGATTATTCTTAAAACAAACAAAAATATGAGATAACGGATGTGTGCAGAGATTATAGCAGGGAAGGGGGGGGCTGTCCAGGGGGACAGCTCATAATGCAATTGTTCACCTCGGGTGTGGAAGCAGCTTGCAATGAGCAGGTTTGATGCCGGTAAGTTTGACACAGCACTTCATCCATCTCAGGTCATGAATTCAGTACCACTAAATTGTGCAATAAGGAAACTGAATATTATAGAGCTTAGAAGCAGGAGGAATGCAGCATTAAGCACTTTAGGAACAGATTACATTATTACGAGACACAGGGGGTTATGCCGAGTTTGGAGGTAGCCATGGTGCTATTACTGCCATGGCTGCCTCCAAAACCGGGTCTGGGTCCGGTCTGGCTGAATGGGGACTTACCGGGTCATTCCGACCCTGGAGGACCCGGTAAGTCCCCATACAGTAAACCATTCCCCATTCCCATTTGAGCCCCCATAGGGCTCAATGGGAATGGGGAAGGCGCTAATAACGGGCCTTCAAATTGCGCGCCCCGTCATTAGCCCAAGGTCCCTTAACGGGAACCGCAGAGAGTGGGTGGTTAGACCACCCGTTCCTGCTGGGACCCGTTAAGGGACCTTGGAATAGGGCGGTAAGGGTTTACCGGCACCGGCATCCTTACCGGTGCCCGTAAACCCTTACCACCCAACTCGGAATGACCCCCACTGTTACTACCATGTTAAGGGGCCAAGCTTACTAATATTAAAATCATGTCTGGCACTATTCTTATTTTTTTAAGTAGTAGCAGGGATTATTAGGCTTAACGTGGAGTGATTGTGTGCAGGAATGAGAACATTGAAGACTATTGGAATAGGTGAAACAATGCTGGGCTAGAACTGGGAGAGTGGCAGATTGCCAAAAATGTAAATTAGCGATTTTCTTCGAAAGCCACCTTGGCTGTGTGCCCCATCTTGTCCCAATAAACAGCAATCATGCGTAGTGCTATATGTGTCTGAGAAGAAACGAGAAATGTGACCGTGAAGCATCTGTTTGGCAGAAGAGGCAGTGAGCAGAGAGGCGCAGCAGTGACACTTTGTAGTAAAGTGCATATGTCTGTGTGTCATGGATGCGCGAGCTTGGAGGGCTGGGGCGCATGAATGGAATGGCGCTGTGGAATATTAGAAGAGTCTTGGGTGAATGTTCCATGGAGTCATAGTAATGGAGTGATAGTAATGGAGTGATAGTAATGGAGTCATAGTAATGGAGTCATAGTAATGGAGTGAGCTGGCTGGGTGTACGTCACTGCACACTTCTTCCAAGCCTCATATGTTTAAAGAGAGCATTTCAGTCTTGCACAAATCACCTCTCAAACCCGGGTCAGACCCGCGAGTTGTTGGCCAATTGGCCCCTGTGCCACAGTGAAGAGGGCAGAAGGCAGCATTCTGGGTACTGCACTATTTAACCCCTGCCCAAAACCTCCTACAGTACTCCAGCAGAGGCACTGTGCAAGCAGGGCAAGGCTTTTTGGGTCAATGGTGAGTTTAGAAATTGACTAAGTTGCAGCAAAGACCAAGTGGGGCTCTGTAGGGAAAAGAAACCTCCCATTAAACCATTGAAGAGACAATTACTTAGCTTGATGACGATTCTTTTATAAACCACTCCCATTCAACTGCTTCTCCTCTTCATCCTATCCCTTCTTCTCTAATACCATCCATCTGCTCACAACTGCTTCCCTACATTACCTATCTTCTCAACCTCTTTCTCTCTACCCCCTCCTTTCCTACTGCAAAAATGAAATGACCATCGCCCTACTGAAACAACCCCTCTTGACCCTTCACTTCCTTTTAACTTGTGTCCTATTGCTCTTCTCCCAGTTCTTTCCAAACTCCTAGAAAGCGTTGTGTACCCTCAAATGTCCTCTTCCCTAAACCTACCCTCCCTGCTTACCCCTCTTCCACCTGGTTTTCATCCTGCATGCTCCACGGAAAATGCGTTATTATATTTTCACAGCTCCCTTCTCTGCGCCCACCATAGAAAGCTCTCTTGTATACTTATTATTCTTGATCGCTGGGCTGTTTCTGTTACTGTTGACCATCCCTTTTGAGCACTGTCCTCCAGTGGTGTGATTCCTATTTCTCAGGCAATTCTTACTCTGTCTCTTGGGCTGGCCACCACTCTTGGCCATGTCCGTTACTTTATGGTGTCTCCCAAGGTTCTGTACTTGGACTTTTTTGCTTTCTCTTTAGACTATCCCTATTTTGTGCTCTGATCGAATCATTCATTTGCAGACGTGGAAGGGCGCAAATAGCGCCATGACTACCACCATACTCGGAATGAGGGCCATTGTGCACTCTTTTCGGTTTTGCTAGGACCGTCCGGGAACTAGGCGCTCTCTCCCCCGTCCCTGGAGTTTTTTTAATTTAAAAACCACATCCTGTATTTCAGTAAGGGGGGGGGGTGACCACTGCAGAGAGGCAACGAATCAAGGTGGCACTTATAGATAATAAACACTTGAATAGTTCCTTAGCTTCCCATTATCATCTTTCTCCGACCTCTGCCACGCAGGGGTCAGCTCGAACCCCCATCCTTCCTGATCACAGCCACAAGCATTTACTGAGTGCGCCACGGAGACTGCATATGAAACGTGCATGCAAAGCCTGTAATAAAAATCAAAGCAACAGCTCTTCTGTTTTAACATGCTTAGTGTCCCAGCCAAATCGGCAGTTTATATAAAAGAGAAGTGATTTATTTTAATGTGCGATCTGACCGATTGGGTGGGGTGGATGCTTGAGAGGGGTGAGGGGGTGTTCGGGAGGGAGGGAGATTTGAATGGGCTGGGGTCGCAAGTCCTACCTTTATGTTTGTGGTCTGTCCCGGTTATTTTCAAAATCTGGTCACACTATCGTGCTCACGTTTATTTTCATTTCATGACACTAAACTTCTTCCCTCCCGTCTTTTTTACTGCTCTGCTCTCCTGCTTGGTTATCATTCTTCCCAGCCCTTTTGTTCTGTCTATAACTCTGCCTATAACTCTGCTATCAGTCTTCTCTTGCTACTACCCGCTCGATCCACTATTTCTACCCGTCTTATTTCATTCTCTTTCATATCATTCGACTCTCATCTTCTCCCCTTTCTTTGCCTTGTCTATGTGTTCACATGGCCTTGACTTTCTACTTCAGTTTCCTTTTACTCCCCCTCCCGACCTCTCTGTTTTCCAACCCCTTGTGCCTCATTACCGGTCTGCCGGTAACCGTGTCGGTGTTACTGGCTGGTTGCTGCCGGACCCATAAACATTTACCAGCGCCTTACTTGCTGGTACCACCGGGGGAATACAACTCCGGCGCCCGGGAAGTCAGGCACCGGTAAAATGTTGTTCCCCATTCCCATAGAGTTCCATAGGACTCTATAGGAGTGGGGACCACGGAAACACTAGTACCGCTAATAACGGTGCCGGTGCTTCCGTGAAACTCTGCAGGCGGGTGTTGTAGTGTGCCAGCCCGGAAACAACACTGCTAGTACCGACATGCTTGTAATGCAGCCCATCTCCTTTCTGTTCCCAAACCTCATTTTGCCCCTTCTCGCTTTTGTTCCTTTTCTCTTTTAGCCCATAAATACTGGAATTCCTACCCCTTGCCATCCACACCTCTTCCCCTCGCCATGCTTCCTCCCCTCTCTGTTACACAACTACTTTTGGCTGAGCGCTGGATTGCCATCATGTCCATTGCTTATATATATATATATATATATATATACAGGGCTTTGGTGAAAGCGCTGAATAGATGCATCAAAATAGCAAATACAATATTGCCATCTAGCGGCCACGTGTAGCATCTACCTTTGGGAAAATGCTTAAAGGGAGCGTTTTAACTATGATCCTGCAAGTGCATTACTGATATCTTGGCTTACTTTCTCTTTCGCCGGTCTCAGCCCTTTTCTGAGACACTCCGCCGTACTTTTCATGACTTGGATACACGTTACGCTGGATTCATTGTTAAACATGGCTCTGTTAAGCAATGTGTCATGTGAGCGTTCTACAATCACCACCAACTCCAACAACCAACACCAACGCTTGAGGGCAGGCCAAGGGTTTTTATTTATGGAAAGACGCTTGCTAAGGGCTAACAATCTCTCTCTCTCGTCTACCCCATCCATTCTCTTCCACAGCCCAGGCGCCGCAGAACCCCAGGATGGTCACTGGAGATCGGTAACCCCGTCTAATGCATGTTTGGCTGGCCGGAATGGCCCAAGTGCAAAGGCCCTTTCCCTCCCTCTCCCTCGGCGAACAATCTTGGCGAATCCTAATCCAGGTCCCAGAGAAGGTATTACAAGAAAAGGTGCCTTCCCGACGCTCAGATCTCGCTTGGTCCTGTCCTTGCACGCCTGCGTACTCCTTGCCTTGGGGTACTGCCCCACCTCTACCTTCCTTCTGCTCTCCTCCCGCTCCCTCTCCCAGTCACCTTCCCATTCACTCTCATTCACTTACTACTCTGCTAGACACACCCTTACTTTGCACACACTCACACTCAAGTACCAATTTCTCCCAGCAACCTCCTGGCACATTCTTCCAGCAATCCTTCTCCATAGATTTCTGCATCATCCCTGCCCAGCTTGCTTTCTTTGGCCCTCCTCCTTCTTTGACCTCACATAAAACCCCACACATTATTGTTCCCTGTGCCCCTTTTTAACCTGCCCTATCCTCCCTTTGCTTCGCTGCTTCGGCTGGTTCTCCGGGCCAACTGCTTGATTGCTTCTCCCCAGAGCCTGTGGTCCCCTCCAATCCCCTGTTTTTGGTGTAAAAACCACTTTTTTTTCCTATACGGAAACCCCCCAAAAAAATATACATTTAAAAAAAGGCATTCAACCCTTTTGTTTTCGGTCCTATTGACTCAAACCTTTTGTCATTCAATCCTTTTCATTCGATCCTTTGACTGGACACGAGAAAAATGCCCCCAGCATTTGTGAATGGTGGCCCGCTCCGAATACAGTCACTGTCCCACTTCAGGTTGATATAGGAAGTGCTCTGGGCCCCACTGAAAGTGAGAATATTGCAGCTTGTGGCAAGTACCTGGTAATGCCGTTTCTGGGCTCTGGGGTAGACATTAGTGGTAACTAGAAATAGGCTTATATCACCCTAAACGGCCCAGGCTTCTTTTACGGCAGCAGATGTGGAGAAGGAACCAGTCTCCGAGTAACCCCCAGGGAAGGACATGGGACTGGCCCCCGGAACCAGCTGCGTACACCATGCTGCAGCTCCATGGATTAACATGATGTAGGTACAGTGACGTGACAAGCGCTGTACCAGGGAGCCACATGGCGACCACTGGTATGATGGTAGTGCAGCCGTAGACCCATTGAGGATGGTAGTGTAGAGGGTGCTGGATAGTAGGCAGGTTGGAAGTAGCTGTGGACCCAGCAGCAGAAGACTGAAGGTTGTAACTATAGGAGAGGCCTAGGAGTCCAGTAGGGTATTAGAACTGGAACGGGTGCTGGATAGTAGGCAGGCTGGAAGTAGCTGTGGACCCAGCAGCAGAAGACTGAAGGTTGTAACTATAGGAGAGACCCAGGAGTCCAGTAGGGTATTGGAAATGGAAAGGGTGCTGGATAGTAGGCAGGTTGGAAGTAGCTGTGGACCCAGCAGCAGACGACTGAAGGTTGTAACTATAGGAGAGGCCTAGGAGTCCAGTAGGGTATTGGAACTGGAACGGGTGCTGGATAGTAGGCAGGCTGGAAGTAGCTCTGGACCCAGCAGCAGAAGACTAAAGGTTGTAACGATAGGAGAGGCATAGGGGATCAGCAGGGTATTGGAACTGGAACGGGTGCTGGATAGTAGGCAGGCTGGAAGTAGCTGTGGACCCAGCAGCAGAAGACTGAAGGTTGTAACTATAGGAGAGGCCTAGGAGACCAGTAGGGTATTGGAACTGGAAGGGGTGCTGGATAGTAGGCAGGCTGGAAGTAGCTGTGGACCCAGCAGCAGAAGACTGAAGGTTGTAACTATAGGAGAGGCCTAGGAGTCCAGTAGGGTATTGGAACTGGAAAGGGTGCTGGATAGTAGGCAGGCTGGAAGTAGCTCTGGACCCAGCAGCAGAAGACTGAAGGTTGTAACTATAGGAGAGGCCTAGGAGTCCAGTAGGGTATTGGAACTGGAACGGGTGCTGGATAGTAGGCAGGCTGGAAGTAGCTGTGGACCCAGCAGCAGAAGGATGAAGATTGTAACTATAGGAGAGGCCTAGGAGTCCAGTAGGGTATTGGAAATGGAAAGGGTGCTGGATAGTAGGCAGGTTGGAAGTAGCTGTGGACCCAGCAGCAGAAGACTGAAGGTTGTAACTATAGGAGAGGCCTAGTAGTCCAGTAGGGTATTGGAACTGGAACAGGTGCTGGATAGTAGGCAGGCTGGAAGTAGCTGTGGACCCATCAGCAGAAGGATGAAGGTTGTAACTATAGGAGAGGCATAGGGGATCAGTAGGGTATTGGAACTGGAATGGGTGCTGGATAGTAGGCAGGCTGGAAGTAGCTCTGGACCCAGCAGCAGAAGACTGAAGGTTGTAACTATAGGAGAGGCCTAGGAGTCCAGTAGGGTATTGGAACTGGAACGGGTGCTGGATAGTAGGCAGGCTGGAAGTAGCTGTGGACCCAGCAGCAGAAGACTGAAGGTTGTAATTATAGGAGAGGCCTAGGAGTCCAGTAGGGTATTGGAACTGGAACGGGTGCTGGATAGTAGGCAGGCTGGAAGTAGCTCTGGACCCAGCAGCAGAAGACTGAAGGTTGTAACTATAGGAGAGGCCTAGGAGTCCAGTAGGGTATTGGAACTGGAACGGGTGCTGGATAATTGGCAGGCTGGAAGTAGCTGTGGACCCAGCAGCAGAAGGATGAAGGTTGTAACTATAGGAGAGGCTTAGGAGTCCAGTAGGGTATTGGAACTGGAACGGGTGCTGGATAGTAGGCAGGCTGGAAGTAGCTGTGGACCCAGCAGCAGAAGACTGAAGGTTGTAACTATAGGAGAGGCCTAGGAGTCCAGTAGGGTATTGGAACTGGAAAGGGTGCTGGATAGTAGGCAGGCTGGAAGTAGCTGTGGACCCAGCAGCAGAAGACTGAAGGTTGTAACTATAGGAGAGGCCTAGGAGTCCAGTAGGGTATTGGAAATGGAAAGGGTGATGGATAGTAGGCAGGTTGGAAGTAGCTGTGGACCCAGCAGCAGAAGACTGAAGGTTGTAACTATAGGAGAGGCCTAGGAGTCCAGTAGGGTATTGGAACTGGAACGGGTGCTGGATAGTAGGCAGGCTGGAAGTAGCTGTGGACCCAGCAGCAGAAGACTGAAGGTTGTAACTATAGGAGAGGCCTAGGAGTCCCGTAGGGTATTGGAACTGGAAAGGGTGCTGGATAGTAGGCAGGCTGGAAGTAGCTCTGGACCCAGCAGCAGAAGACTGAAGGTTGTAACTATAGGAGAGGCCTAGGAGTCCAGTAGGGTATTGGAAATGGAAAGGGTGCTGGATAGTAGGCAGGCTGGAAGTAGCTGTGGACCCAGCAGCAGAAGACTGAAGGTTGTAACTATAGGAGAGGCCTAGGAGTCCAGTAGGGTATTGGAACTGGAAAGGGTGCTGGATAGTAGGCAGGCTGGAAGTAGCTGTGGACCCAGCAGCAGAAGACTGAAGGTTGTAACTATAGGAGAGGCCTATGAGTCCAGTAGGGTATTGGATCTGGAACGGGTGCTGGATAGTAGGCAGACTGGAAGTAGCTGTGGACCCAGCAGCAGAAGACTGAAGATTGTAACTATAGGAGAGGCATAGGAGACCAGTAGGGTATTGGAACTTGAAAAGGCGCTGGATAGTAGGTAGGCTGGCAAAGAACAAGGCAGGAGGTGAACCAGAAGGGAGGATGGCCACAGCTAAGGAGAGGGAGACAGCAGACCAAGGGAACAGACAGATCAATAGGGGAAGGAAGACAACAGAGGAACAAGGAAGGGGCGAGGCAACAGAGGGACATTCCCTGGGGTCCAGAAGACAGGAACAAGTCGGGCAGACTGTACAGCACACAGAGCGCTTTACGACCCATGCAGGGTTTAAATCCCCTTGTGCTGAAAGACCGAATGTAGCAGTTTCCAGCGCGGACATGTATCCGCGGGAGCGAGGCGCTGGTCCCCCGCGCATACACAGAAAGGAGGACAAAGCAGTGCCCATGGTGCAAGTGTCAGCCGTGTACCTGTGCCACGCAGAGGCTCGCCTGGCTCTGGCCCACAAGACTCACCTAACAGCCCCTCTGTGTCTTAGGCACCAACAAGGATACAACCGCCAGGTAAGTATCCACGGGCCATGGCAGTGAGTCTGAGAATGCAGTGGCATGACACCCTGCCTCCCCCAAACCCTGAAGCACCCGGGGCCCTGGCCTGCCAAGGAAATTTCAAGGAAGAACCACTGGATCAACTGCAGGTTTGTACATGGTGGCCGATTCCCACGACCCATCACAAGAAGCATGCCCCTTCCAGTCAATCAAGAATTGCAAATCACCATTGCGAAGATGGGAGGCACTGACCTCCGGGACCTCATACTCAGGCTGGTCGTAGATGTCGAGAGGCAGGGGCCAGGATGGAGCACGGCCATAGGTGTATGGACAATAAGGCTTCAACAAGGAGATGTGGAACACCAGCTGAACATGCCAGTCAGCTGGCAGCTGCAGATGTAAGGCCACCAGGGAGATGCAAGAGATAATGCAAAATGGACCCAAAAACCGTGGAGCCAGTTTGGTGGGTAGGTTTCGACCAGGGAGTTCCTTATTGTACAGCCACACCTTATGCCTTATTTTCTACCTGGGTACCATCAAGCGTTTCCTGCCCCCCATAACCGGTGCATACCTGTTTTCTGGAGAACAAGAGCCACGTCTGATTATAACTGCTGTATGCTGGACCAAGGTGTCTGCAGTAGGCCCAGTACTCCGAACTGGCAGCACCTTACGGTGGTAGCTGTAGGTACAGTAGAACGGACTGGTCTTGACGGAGGCATGGAGAGCGTTGCAGTATACCACCTCGGCAGTATCCAATTATTTGCACCAGTTGGATTGTAGGGCATTGGCGTAACAATGGAGATATTGTTTGGGGAACTGTTTAGTTCGCTCAGTTTGGCCGTTGCTCTCCGGATGGTACCAGGAGCTTAGTGCACGGTGGAAGCCTGTGTGGGTACAGAGTGCCTTCCAGAAGCAGAAGATGATTTGCAGTCCCCTGTCAGATATCACCTTATTTGGCAGGCCGTGTAGTCTGTAAATCTTGTGGAAAAAAAACAAGCCATCTGCAAAGCTTTCAGCCAGACAGGCAGAGGGATGAAGCATGCAAGTTTGGCGAAACAGTCCACCACAACCATTATACAGGCGTCTCCTAGCAATACAGGTGTTCCCTAGCGATTCAGGCAATTCAACAATGTAATTGGTGGCAATGGTATGCCAGGCGTATATTGGGTTCTCCAGCGATTGTTGCAAGCCCACAGGGTGACACCAACTGGTTTTTGATTGGGCAGCGCACACGGGACACAAATTGACATATTCCTGTATTTGTTGACAGAGACCCGGCCACCAGAACTGCAGTGAGATTAGGTCACTGGTGGCCTTGGTTCCCCATGGCTGGCAATACATGAATCATGAAAACAGGAAAGATTGTCCCGGCGACGAGTTTGAAGGGCAAGTACAAGTGACCATTATGACAGTAGCTCGGCTGCCTCCTTATCCTGTGCCGTTTCCACCTTAACATGTTGCATAACGGGTAAAATGACATTCAAGAAATGCTTCAGAGGAAGGAGGAGTTCTCCCTGTTTATTCTAGATAAGGCATCAGCCCGTTGATTTTGTGCTCCAGAAATGTAGGTGATGACAAAATCACATTGCGAGAAGAAAAAAGCCCAACGGGCCTGGCGGCTGTTCCTACAACAAATGGATTGCAGAAACTGTAGATTCCGGAAGTCGCTATGGACCTCGACCTTGTGGAGTCTGCCAAGCAGATGGTGCCACCATTCTTGAACTGCTTCCTTTATGTCTAAGAGCTCCTTTTCGATTACTGAATAATTAATCTCATATGGTGTGAGTTTCTTAGAATGGTAAGAGATGGGGTGCTCAGAATCTGTTTTAGGGTTGTGTTGCAAGAGAATGGTCCCAATGGCTTTATCAGTGGCCTCAGCTTGGATTATGGATGGACGGATGCAAAAGCTGTCTCGGCTGGAGAGAGGCACTGGTCCCCCGCACATTTCCAGAACAGAAGACATGGTGGCGCCCATGGTGCAAGTGTCGGCCTTTTACGCGCCAAGACCCACCCTGACTCTGGCTCCCACCGCCCAGCCCGCAAGCCCCTCAGTGTCAAAGACACCAGCGAGGATACAATCTCCAGATAAGTATCCGTGGCGGTGAGTCTGGGAATGGGGGGCATGACAGTTTGTGCCATGCAGCGCGTCTGTGTTGCCAGCCTGATGTGCAGATTGCTGTGTGGTTCTGCTGCAGGTAAGATACTGGTCACAGTTCGAGTTGCGTAGAGCGCTGGGATTGGTGTTTTGAGGTGCCGATTGCTCAGCCGTCCAGCAATTCCTGACTCCCCTCTCCCTGTTGCGTTGCTCACACTCCTCCACCACTAGGCCTTCTGGGAGATGCAGCCAGAGGGGACAAAAAGGAATAAACTGGCCAGCATTGTGCAAATCAGTTAGGTGGCAAGAAAGGTGGTATTTGTTTCAGTCATACAGGCAAAGGTAGAAGGGACAGAGACTGGGGTCTCTCAACTCCCACACCCCACTTCTGGGGCAGGAGTGGCTTGGGAAGAATCCCTGCTAGGCACCCCACCCCAGTTTTGGGGAGCCCCTTTCACTCTTGACACAGTCAGTTTCCTGACCCTGTCACAATATGTTGCCATTTGCAGAGCCTTGAGTAAATACATCAGACATACATCATGCAATATGCGGATGGGAACGAGCAGGAAGTCGTCTTTGAACAAGACTCTGTTAACTCTCACAAAAACAAGGGTCTTTCTTTACACCCATTATTCTGGGCCCCATTAAAGCTGCATAAAAGGAATCCTTTGGTTTCAGGGGTATGTTGGCACTCACAAAGGCTCTCTTTTACACCTAATCTACGTACGCGGCTCTATCATTTAGTTCTGGGAGAGGGTAGGTCCAACATATAACACATCTTGGGTGTTGCATGCCACATGACTAGTTTTAATGTAATTTTCAGTTCTATATGCATTCCTGACAACAGAGATAAAGACACTGAGAAAGGACTAGACAATTTAGCAATCAAAACTCACATTGGAAAAATGTCAAGCGACACCACTATGCCGAATGGTGGACAGACATTTGCTATGAAATGAGGTGACAAAGGTTCCTTACCAACATGGATCCAACCTCGCGCAACAAGCGAAGATTTGCATGGACCCCACTGGAGGAATTCCTTAATAAACCCACTCGCTCACACGTTCATAGCCGCAATCTCTCAGGATAACCATGTGAGGACTGTTATTGCCTTCCCTACCCACTTGTTCATGGTCAAGAGCCATCTTTTCGACCCCCCTGGAGCTGCTCCATTGAGGGCCTGAGTACTCTCCCACCTGGACTACGGCAACACCCTTTAAGTCAGCCTGACCGCAAAGTCCGTAAAGCAACTACAGCTCATGCAGGATGGGGCAGAAGCCCAGGCGAGGATGCTCACAATCACCGCACAGATCAGTAGACAGCAGCACATCCTAGGATAGGTTTCAGGGGCGTGACTCTCTTGCTAAAGTATCTACCACAGTGCAGACTGTGTGTCATGGGCGTGGCTGCCACTGTTATAATCCTCCATGGGCAGCGAGTTCCAAAATATTCGCAGATTTGGGATAGCATGAAGTGCATTTACTGTTTGCAGGACATGGTCATGTGAAACTTACGCAGTAAATCCATTGACCATGTGAGCGTATCTCAATATGACAAGATCTAACCACCCGCAGCGTCGCTTCCGGCCCGTTGTTACTCCCCATTCGTGTCCTCGATTCTGTAACAGGTCTCCAGTTTGCTGTAACAAGGGGGAAACATGTTTAGTCCTAAACCCATTCCTGGGCGTGCAATGCTCTGAGCTGGCAGTCACCTTTGTCAAATCATCCTTTTAGCAGGTGTTTCATCCGTACAACATGCCACACTCAAATATTGCATTTTTTAATAAAGGCATAAATAAAAATGGTATTACCCATATTGACCTTTTCCAATTGACCTTTTGCACAATTGACCTAATTATAGTGGTCCTAATTGACCTTCTGCACAATTGACCTTTATATTATTTTAGTTATTTTATATATGTGTTGGGTTGGTTTTGGATTATAAATAATATAAGGGGATTGGATGGGGGGATGCAGGGGGTTTTGGATTGGGTGGGGTGTTGCGTGGGGTTTCCCCCGCATATATGTCCTAATTGACCTTCTAAATTAGGTCAATCCTCCCGAGGTCAATCCCCCTGAGGTCAATTGTGAAAAGGTCAATTAGTATACAACCATAAAAATAGCCACCAAAGAAAACATGGTGAACTAGAACAGTTTCAGGTCACTGGTAAAGAAAATCTTGGGATTAAAGCCATGCATGACGGAGTGAAGAGGTCAGGGGAGTAACATATGGGAGAATGGGATTGGTGTTGGAGGCAGGGAGAAACATTAAAAGGATGGTCACCAGAGTTTGTCCAACAATCTCTCAATCAACATGAGGTTCTTGTCTTTGTTCATTTGAAAAACAACTAGTTCACAATTCCAATATTACCCAATAATATACTGTTTGTGTTAATGAATGGGAGGGAGGTCATTAACATTTACTTGATCTTCTATTCCACGTACAGTGTATTTACAAGTCTTTACTAATTGCCCCTGGATGGTAATGACAGCACACGTGTAGGGGGAAGGGATGAGATTTAGCATAAAGAAGGATACTACTCCCAGTAAACTGTGGAAGACCACATGGCGTAGAGCAGAGTTTTTATGGTATTAATATTGAAGAGACTTGGAAAAGCGGATACTCCTCTTATAACGAGGGAAGACCACAGGCACAGGCGCACATCGGTTTACTAGTACAGTGTTAGAAATAGCAAGCCGTTTGCCATAGGAACTAGGGTATGGAGCTAGAGTTCACATAGACGGACAGAAACGTCATGAATGCAAAGACCCAGGCCTCTAGCCATCGTGACCCTATTATCAAGCACATCACTGAATGCAAGAGGATCCAGCCAGGTGTGACCATCTGGAAGAATGGACCATAGAGTGTTGTAATGCTAGGAAAACAGCCTACAGAGAGGCATATCTGTTTTCATGCCCTCCACCTCACTGTATCATCCTCAAGGTCAGGACCTTATGAACCCTATGGAGTTTATAAAAGGTGGGAATGTTGCTGGTGGTTCACCCTCAGATGTACACGTACCATTCATCCTCCTGACCTTGGATGGAAGACTTACATTTATTTGCTCAGTTGGAAAAGCTCCAATGCCAACTCTGGTTGTGTATGCTTTCACAACGCCGTACACGTCGCCAATGTTCTGTGGCGGTACTCCAAGGCCTGTGCAGACGCCGCCCACAGTGCAGTTTGAGGAAGTCACAAATGGATAAGTGCCTGGAAAGAAATACAGCGCTTAAGCATGAAAGGCAAAGGTCATGATACATTTGCAAATTTCCCTGATTAGACTTAAGTGTGGTGTGAATTTCAATAGATTTGCATATTTTTAAATTACTCTGAGTCCCTCATTGCTGCAACACATTGCTTAAAAGTACAAAACAAAGAACACACTCTGTACATGGGCCAATTTCAGTTTGGCGTTTTGTTGCTGAACCAAAAAGACTTTCCAGTGCAAGCTCAGGCATATGTCACTCAGATCCCCAGAGGCATGTCAAGCTCCTCTGTCTCGCAGCATCTCATTCAGATCCCCAGAGGCGTGTCAAGCTCCTCTGTCTCGCAGCATCTCATTCGGAACCCCAGAGGCGTGTCAAGCTCCTCTGTCTCGCAGCATCTCATTCAGATCCCCACAGGCGTGTCAAGCTCCTCTGTCTCGCAGCATCTCATTCAGATCCCCAGAGACGTGTCAGGCTCCTCTGCCTCGCAGCATCTCACAAAGATCGCCACAGGCGTGTCAAGCTCCTCTGTCTCGCAGCATCTCATTCAGATCCCCAGAGGCGTGTCAGGCTCCTCTGCCTCGCAGCATCTCACAAAGATCCCCAAAGGCGTGTCAAGCTCCTCTGCCTCACAGCATCTCACAAAGATCCCAAAAAGGCGTGTCAGGCTCCTCTGCCTTGCAGCATCTTACTAAGATCCCCAGAGGCGTGTCAGGCTCCTCTGTCTCGCAGCATCTCATTCAGATCCCCAGAGGCGTGTCAGGCTCCTCTGCCTCGCAGCATCTCATTCAGATCCCCACAGGCGTGTCAGGCTCCTCTGCCTCGCAGCATCTCATTCAGATCCCCACAGGCGTGTCAGGCTCCTCTGCCTCGCAGCATCTCACTAAGATCTCTAGAGGCGTGTCAGGCTCCTCTGCCTTGCAGCATCTCACTAAGATCTCTAGAGGCATGTCAGGCTCCTGTGCCTCACAGCATCTCACTAAGATCTCTAGAGGTGTGTCAGGCTCCTCTGCCTTGCAGCATCTCACTAAGATCTCTAGAGGCATGTCAGGCTCCTGTGCCTCACAGCATCTCACTAAGATCTCTAGAGGTGTGTCAGGCTCCTCTGCCTTGCAGCATCTCACTAAGATCTCCAGAGGAGTGTCAGGCGCCTGTGCCTCACAGCGGCTCTGAAATAACTGCTACGAGACGGTAAGCAAGATCAGCTGTTTCTTTATTAGCAGGCCCGCAGGAGTCTCCTCCACAGATCACTGCTCCACCTCAACTGTAACTCCCCAATCTTCTGAGTCTTCTAAAGTCCATAATAGAAGACTCGGGATACAGATTGTAACACATCTCCCTGCTTAACCATACCTAAAATCAACATTTAAACTAAGGGAAAGTGAATGTATGCAACTTGGGAAAAGAGGTATATTTTTCACAAACAGAATTGAAAAGATATTAATCATTAATACAATATAAAACGAATATATAATTTTAGATATTGTGGCTATGACTACACTTATATGTTCATTCACATACAAAATTCTCCAACCATTTGGGTTATCTTCTTAATCTCTTCAAAGACAACTTAACATCCTCAGAATTGGTGTTCAGCCCATTCTGACCTTCCTCACATTTTGGCAACTTACACATCGACCACACCTCCCCTCCTTCCACGATCGCCACACCATTCCGAACAGCAGAAATGCTTTTTGGACCAATACATTTACTTTCAATGCATTTGTGAGTTACCCCAGGATTCTGAATCATCACCCAATTTCCCACTTTCCAACTCTGCCTTTTCACTTCTCTTCTCGCAACAAATATTTATTTGGTATTCCTTTGACTCTTCTTTATGCAATACATTATTGCTGCCCTACACTCCTCCACTGAAGTAGCTAAACCTAACCACCCCGGGCACAATTGTGTACCAGGCTCCTTCCCTTTTAATGATACAAACAGTGATGTTTTTGTTACCGAATGTGGTGTGGTGAGGTAACCCCACATCATGTGGTTGAGGACTTCCTTCCATGGCAACGCTGATCTTAACGCTAACTGAATTCCTCCTTTAATTAATCTATCGGCTCTCTCTACCACACCATTTGCCCTTGGGTGATATAATGCTGTGAGGGTATGCTTAATGGCTTAACTATCTAAAAATGTTTTCATGAAATTTGAACAAAATTGTACACCATTGTCAGTGACAATTTCCATTGGACAACCTTCCCTCAAAAATACCTGCTCCAGGAATGCTACCAATTCTCTCGCCGTCACTGCACTCCATTCCACCCATTTGGTGTGAAAATTTACTAAAACGAACACAATTGTCAAAACTTCCCCTAATCCATGAATAGGACCCGTTATATCAACTGCTACCCTATTCCAGGGCTATTCCAGGGCTGCTCAGGAACAACATGGGGAATGAGTGGAATTTCACATACAACCTTGGTCTTATCACTTAAGCAACAAGTTGTGCAATTTCTGACACACCTTTATATCAAAGCACCCATTCCAGGCCACCAAACGCTCTGTCTTAGCCTTCTACTAATCACTCCCAAATGACCCTGGTGAGCTGTTTCCACTAATTGAGTTCTGAGTTTCTCTGGAGGGACAATACACAACCCTCTCCTGAGTCTCCCATCAATGACACTCAATTATTCTTTTACTTCCCACCAAACCTCGAATCTCTTATCTAAAATGTCTTTATTTGGCCAAACTAAAACAGTCCACTCTTTAATAATCTTCATGTCCTCATCAAAATTTTCGCAATTCTCCAATTCCATTTGCTATATACTCCCTATTTCAACATTGCCAACAATGACCTTTTCTTTCCAATCATCACCCATTTCCTTATCCAATGCCACAGGCATACGTGACAATCAGCAACCACATTTTGTTTCCCAGGAAGATAACAAACTTTGAAGTCATAGCCTTGCAATCCCAAGAACCACCTGATCCTGCACCCCAATTCCCACATTCAAACATGTGTGCTAATTGTTTGTGATCTGATCAGACTATGAACTCCCTGCCCCACAAAAAATATTTAAAATGTATTATTGGCCAAAACATTGCCAAATCTTCTCTTTTGATGACCAAGTAGTTCCTTTCAGCACCCTTCAGTGTCCTCGACGCAAACGCTATCACCCGTTCTTCCTTGTCTCCACTATACTGAGTAAGAGTCGCTCCCAACCCCAAAACACTTGCATCCACTGTCAAGACGCACTTGTCTCTTGGACAACATTTTCCTATCGACTGCGCCTTCACAATGTCTTCTTTTATTCTTTGGATTGCCTCATCGCTTTCCTTTCACCAATTAAATGTGCCCCCGCTTCTCGAGCAAAGATCTAAGTGGCGTGGATATTACTGCAACATTTCTCACAAACGTGTGGTAATACTCTGCCAACCCTAAAAATGATCTTATTTGGTGCTTGTCAACGGGGCTAGGAGCTTTATCGATGGCTTTCACCAGACTCAATTAAGGACAGATTCCACTCCCGGAAATGCTGTGTCCCAAGTAATCAACACTCTCCACTGCTGTTTTAAATGTTTTCCTTTGAACCGTCTACCTTGCTGCCTTGAGTCTGTTCAACACCATTGACAGTTCTTCATATCGCTCCGGTGATTACGCATGAATCAAAATATCATCCTGTAACACAATTATGTTAGGTACTCCCTCTAACACTTTTTCCATCACTCTGTGGAATACTGAAGCTGCCGAAGCTAGTCCAAAGGGCATTCGGGAGTGTTTTAATGATCCTTCATTCGTGACAAAAGCAGTCAGATGTTCACATTCACTGGTGAGAGGTACTTGATGATATGCAAAAGAAAAATCTATCACCGAGAATATTCTGGAATTTCTCAAGCTGGACAACGTTTCAGAGATAATGGGCAAAGGGTGACGATCTACCCAAATATTCTTGTTTAAGTCTCTTAAATCTACACAAAGTCTGATGTAGCCATTGGGTTTTGCTACTATCACTACTAGAGACAACCATTCCGAGCTCTCAATAGGTTAAATTATGCCTTTTGAAGTCATTCTTTCAATTCTTCCTTTAGCTTTTCCTTAAACTGCTGTGGAACTGACCTCCCTTTATGTACTTTAGGTAATGTGGCTTCCTTGAATCTGATGCAATGTTCAAAATCCTTTAGTTTGCCTAAAGACTCTGAGAACACTTCTGGGAATTTCCTTTCCTATTTGTCCCCTACTTCAGCTACAGTTATCGGTGTGGAAGCATTCGCCTGAATGCAAATACCCAGGTTGTGCTGCTCCTCCCAACCTAACAAGGACAATCCTTCTTTAGTGATATACACATCTGCTACACAGCTTCTACCCTTGTATTTGATGACAGCTGAGAATTTCCCCATTAATTCAATCTTCACATTTCCATAGGTATATGGTTCAACATCATGTCTGAGAAGATTCTCCATTTTCCCTTCTACACACTCCTTATATGTCTCAAGCGACATTATAGTCCATGGATCACAGCCGTCCACCTTCATGGTCACCACCTTCCCGTTTATTACGAACACATCAGTTGGACCCTTTCCTTTTTCTGACAAGGTACTTACTTCCAGAACGTGCTTAACTTGTGTAGTGATTGGGCAAAGTGTCCTCTTCTCTTGCACTTGATGTAGTTTACATTTCTTGCAGGGCGGAATATATTTGAGGCCAGGTGTCTAATGCTGCCACGTTTGTAGCACTTAACCTCTTTCCCTTCATTTGTTTTTCTGTTCTGTCTTATTGTGGAAACTACTTGTGCCTGTCTTTTGTTCCGCATGCTTCTCATGTAGCAAAATGTTTGTTCCATTCCCCTTGCAACTTCTATTGCTTGTTCCAGTGGTAAATCCTTGGGGAGTAACTGTTCTTGTACTCTGGCGTCATTGGTGCAGTGTATCAATTGGTCTCTGATTAGGGAGTTAGTTAGTATTCCAAAGTCACAGATGTGGCTTAGAGTTCTAAGAGCTGCCACAAAGCATTCTACAGGTTCCTGTGGTTCCTGCGACCTCTAAAAAAATGTGTGCTGTTCAAAGGTAATGTTTTTCTTTGGTTCAAAATGCTCTTGTAGTTTCTGTTCCGCTAGTGTATACTCATCTGCATCCCCTTGACCTTCCTCCCTTGCTTCCGGGATACCATCATAGACACTGCGCCCCTCTGCTCCTAGGTTGTATAAATGTACAGCTTGTTTTCTAACCGGTGTAAACTTGTCACCACCTATTGTCAATAAATAGGTGTCAAACAGTCTTTTCCATCAGTCCCACCTGATTGCTGGTGTGCCAGGTTCAGGTAAGAAGGGTGGCGGTGGTGCCATGCTGGCAGCTGCCATGTTTGCAGATTTCTGCTGAAGCTGGGTTTCACCCCCTTTTTACTTTTGAGGCTGTTACAGCCTCTATTTACTTTTAAATGTGCTTGTACGTTTGGTTGCCATGGAAACCTACTGCTACTCCTTGAGTTGCACTGGGCCTCATTATGGGTCTGGCGGGTGATACCAGCGGGTTGCTGCCAGACCCAAAAAAAAAATACCGGCATCTGACATGCCTGGTAACACCGGGGTATTAGAACCCTGGCGGCTGGGAAGTCAGGCACCGGTAATTCTGTTAATCCCCATTCCCATAGGGGACCACAGAAGCACCAGCACCGTTATTAACTGTGCCGGGGTTCCGTGATGGTGTGCCTACGGTCGCCGCTGTGCCTGTGAAGGTCAGACCTGCCGGGCACAGCATCTCCGGCAGGCTGACCCGTACTGGGCCGGTCCAGGAACAACAGTGCCCGTAGATTTACCGGCACGGTTGTTACCGAACCGCCACAGTTATAATGAAGCCCACTGTCACTTAAATCTCTGTCCACTTGTTACTGTGTTTGTTGGCTGGCTGCCATGGCAACCGACTGCTTTTCCTTGAATAGCACTGTCACTTTAAGCCTTTTGGCTTGGTTGCTATGGCAACCTATTATCTTTCCTGTCACTTTAAATCTCTTCAGGTTTAACCTCCTTAGTGGGGCCTTGAAATCATTTACTTTCTCATACGTTGCACTGCCTTTTCGTTTATTTTTTAAAATGTTTGTTTTTTATAGAGGCCTCGATTCTTGACAAGGCCTTATTTAGTCTGTTGCCCTGGTAACGCCTGCTGCCTCCCTCACGTTGCGCTGACGCTCGCTGGTCCTTTCCTCTAGGCCGCGAGTGTCACGCATATGCTGTTCTTGTTTCTTCCTCTTTCCCCCCTTTTTTTACTATGAGCCCTCTCCTTACCTCACCGCCGTCCTGACTGAGGCGATTGGGGCTTGGATGGGCAGGGAAGCTGGGGCACCACAGAGCTGCTGCTCTCTCTGCCGGGCCCTCTGCCGGGCCTTGGAGCAGCAGCCAATGTAAAGGCAGGATCTTTGGCTTGCTCGTGGAGGCAGGATCTCCAGCCTGCTCCTCGCGTCCCCCGCAGGAGTCGCCTCCACAGATCACAGATCACTGCTCCATCTCAACTGTAACTCCCCGATCTCCTGAGTCTTCTAAATTCCATAATAGAAGACTCGAGAGACAGCTTGTAACAATCTCATTCAGATCCCCAGAGGCGTGTCAAGCTATTCTGCCTCACAATGTCTCATTCAGATCCCCAGAGGCATGTCAGGCTCCTGTGCCTCCCAGCATCTGATTCAGATCCCAAGAGGCTTGTCAGGCTCCTGTGCCTCACAGCATCTCATTCAGATCCCCAGAGGCGTGTCAGGCTTCTGTGCCTTACAGCGTCTCATTCAGATCCCCAGAGGCGTGTCAGGCTCCTGTGCCTCACAGTGTCTCATTCAGAGCCCCAGAGGTGTGTCAGGCTCATGTGCCTCACAGCATCTCATTCAGATCCCCAGAGGAGTGTCAGGCTCCTGTGCCTCACAGCGTTCCATTCACAACCCCAGAGATGTGTCAGGCTCCTGTGCCTCACAGTGTCTCATTCAGATCCCTAGAGGCGTGTCAGGCTCCTGTGCTTCACAACATCTCATTCAGATCCCTAGAGGCCTGTCAGGCCCTGTGCCTCACAATGTCTCATTCAGATCCCCAGAGGCATGTCAGGCTCCTGTGCCTCACAGCGTCTCATTCAGATCCCCAGAGGAGTGTCAGACTCCTGTGCCTCACAGCATCTCATTCAGATCCCCAGAGGCTCATCAGGCTCCTGTGCATCAGAGTGTCTGGTTCAGATCCCCAGAAGCGTGTCAGGCTCCTGTGCCTCACAGCATCTCATTCAGATCTCCAGAGGCGTGTCAGGCTCCTGTGCCTCAGAGCATCTCATTCAGATCCCCAGAGGCATGTCAGGCTCCTGTGCCTCAAATCATCTCATTCAGATCCCCAGAGGAGTGTCAGGCTCATGTGCCTCACAGCATCTCATTCAGATCCCCAGAGGCGTGTCAGGCTCCTGTGCCTCACAGCATCTCATTCAGATCCCCAGAGGAGTGTCAGAATCCGGTGCCTCACAGCATCTCCTTCAGAACCCCAGAGGAGTGTCAGACGCCTGTGCCTCACAGCATCTCATTTAGATCCCCAGAGGCGTGTCAGGCTCCTGTGCCTCCAATCGTCTCATTCAGATCTCCAGAGGCGTGTCAGGCTCCTGTGCCTCACATCGTCTCATTCAGATCTCCAGAGGCGTGTCAGGCTCCTGTGCCTCACAGCGTCTCATTCAGATCCCCAGAGGAGTGTCAGGCTCCTGTGCCTCACAGCGTCTCATTCAGAACCCCAGAGGCGTGTCAGGATCCTGTGCCTCACAGCGTCTCATTCAGATCCACAGAGGAGTGTCAGGCTCCTGTGCCTCACAGCGTCTCATTCAGATCCCCAGAGGAGTGTCAGGCTCCTGTGCCTCACAGCGTCTCATTCAGAACCCCAGAGGCGTGTCAGGATCCTGTGCCTCACAGCGTCTCATTCAGATCCACAGAGGAGTGTCAGGCTCCTGTGCCTCCCAGCGTCTCATGCAGATCCCCAGAGGCGTGCCAGGCTCCCGTGCCTCGCAGCGTCTCAGTCAGATCCCCAGAGGCGTGTCAGGATCCTGTGCCTCCCAGCATCTGATTCAGATCCCAAGAGGCTTGTCAGGCTCCTGTGCCTCGCAGCCTTTCATTCAGATCTCCAGAGGCGTGTCAGGCTTCTGTGCCTTACAGCGTCTCATTCAGATCCCCAGAGGCGTGTCAGGCTCCTGTGCCTCACAGTGTCTCATTCAGAGCCCCAGAGGTGTGTCAGGCTCATGTGCCTCACAGCATCTCATTCAGATCCCCAGAGGCGTGCAAGGCTCCTGTGCCTCACATCATCTCATTGAGATCCCCAGAGGAGTGTCAGGCTCCTGTGCCTCACAGCGTTCCATTCACAACCCCAGAGATGTGTCAGGCTCCTGTGCCTCACAGTGTCTCATTCAGATCCCTAGAGGCGTGTCAGGCTCCTGTGCCTCACAACATCTCATTCAGATCCCTAGAGGCCTGTCAGGCCCTGTGCCTCACAATGTCTCATTCAGATCCCCAGAGGCATGCCAGGCTCCTGTGCCTCACAGCGTCTCATTCAGATCCCCAGAGGAGTGTCAGACTCCTGTGCCTCACAGCATCTCATTCAGATCCCCAGGGCTCATCAGGCTCAAAGGCATCAGAGTGTCTGGTTCAGATCCCCAGAAGCGTGTCAGGCTCCTGTGCCTCACAGCATCTCATTCAGATCTCCAGAGGCGTGTCAGGCTCCTGTGCCTCAGAGCATCTCATTCAGATCCCCAGAGGCATGTCAGGCTCCTGTGCCTCAAATCATCTCATTCAGATCCCCAGAGGAGTGTCAGGCTCATGTGCCTCACAGCATCTCATTCAGATCCCCAGAGGCGTGTCAGGCTCCTGTGCCTCACAGCATCTCATTCAGATCCCCAGAGGAGTGTCAGAATCCGGTGCCTCACAGCATCTCCTTCAGAACCCCAGAGGAGTGTCAGACGCCTGTGCCTCACAGCATCTCATTTAGATCCCCAGAGGCGTGTCAGGCTCCTGTGCCTCCAATCGTCTCATTCAGATCTCCAGAGGCGTGTCAGGCTCCTGTGCCTCACATCGTCTCATTCAGATCTCCAGAGGCGTGTCAGGCTCCTGTGCCTCAAAGCGTCTCATTCAGATCCCCAGAGGTGTGTCAGGCTCCTGTGCCTCACAGCGTCTCATTCAGAACCCCAGAGGCGTGTCAGGATCCTGTGCCTCACAGCGTCTCATTCAGATCCACAGAGGAGTGTCAGGCTCCTGTGCCTCACAGCGTCTCATTCAGATCCCCAGAGGAGTGTCAGGCTCCTGTGCCTCACAGCGTCTCATTCAGAACCCCAGAGGCGTGTCAGGATCCTGTGCCTCACAGCGTCTCATTCAGATCCACAGAGGAGTGTCAGGCTCCTGTGCCTCCCAGCATCTCATGCAGATCCCCAGAGGCGTGTCAGGCTCCCGTGCCTCGCAGCGTCTCAGTCAGATCCCCAGAGGCGTGTCAGGATCCTGTGCCTCACAGCGTCTCATTCAGATCCCCAGAGGAGTGTCAGGCTCCTGTGCCTCGCAGCCTTTCATTCAGATCTCCAGAGGCGTGCCAGGCTCCTGTACCTCCAATCGTCTCATTCAGATCCCCAGAGGAGTGTCAGGCTCCTGTGCCTCACAGCGTCTCATTCAGATCCCCAGAGGAGTGTCAGGCTCCTGTGCCTCACAGCGTCTCATGCAGATCCCCAGAGGTGTGTCAGGCTCCCGTGCCTTGCAGTGTCTCATTCAGATCTCCAGAGGCGTGTCAGGCTCCTGTGCCTCACAGCATCTCATTCAGATCCCCAGAGGCGTGTCAGGCTTCCGTGCCTCGCAGTGTCTCATTCAGATCTCCAGAGGCGTGTCAGGCTCCTGTGCCTCACAGCATCTCATTCAGATCTCCAGAGGCGTGTCAGGCTCCTGTGCCTCACAGCCTCTCATTTAGATCCCCAGAGGCGTGTCAGGCTCCTGTGCCTCAAATCATCTCATTCAGATCCCCAGAGGAGTGTCAGGCTCATGTGCCTCACAGCATCTCATTCAGATCCCCAGAGGCGTGTCAGGCTCCTGTGCCTCACAGCATCTCATTCAGATCCCCAGAGGAGTGTCAGAATCCGGTGCCTCACAGCATCTCCTTCAGAACCCCAGAGAAGTGTCAGACTCCTGTGCCTCACAGCATCTCATTTAGATCCCCAGATGCGTGTCAGGCTCCTGTGCCTCCAATCGTCTCATTCAGATCTCCAGAGGCGTGTCAGGCTCCTGTGCCTCACAGCATCTCATTCAGATCCCCAGAGGCGTGTCAGGCTCCTGTGCCTCCAATCGTCTCATTCAGATCTCCAGAGGCGGGTCAGGCTCCTGTACCTCCAATCGTCTCATTCAGATCCCCAGAGGAGTGTCAGGCTCCTGTGCCTCACAGCGTCTCATGCAGATCCCCAGAGGAGTGTCAGGCTCCTGTGCCTCACAGCGTCTCATTCAGAACCCCAGAGGCGTGTCAGGATCCTGTGCCTCACAGCGTCTCATTCAGATCCCCAGAGGAGTGTCAGGCTCCTATGCCTCACAGCGTCTCATGCAGATCCCCAGAGGCGTGTCAGGCTCCCGTGCCTCGCAGCGTCTCATTCAGATCCCCAGAGGCGTGTCAGGATCCTGTGCCTCACAGCGTCTCATTCAGATCCCCAGAGGAGTGTCAGGCTCCTGTGCCTCGCACCGTTTCATTCAGATCTCCAGAGGCGTGTCAGGCTCCTGTATCTCCAATCGTCTCATTCAGATCCCCAGAGGAGTGTCAGGCTCCTGTGCCTCCCAGCGTCTCATGCAGATCCCCAGAAGTGTGTCTGGCTCCCGTGCCTCGCAGCGTCTCATTCAGATCCCCAGAGGCGTGTCAGTCTCCCGTGCCTCGCAGCGTCTCATTCAGATCCCCAGAGGCGTGTCAGGATCCTGTGCCTCACAGCGTCTCATTCAGATCCCAAGAGGCTTGTCAGGCTCCTGTGCCTCGCAGCCTTTCATTCAGATCTCCAGAGGCGTGTCAGGCTTCTGTGCCTTACAGCGTCTCATTCAGATCCCCAGAGGCGTGTCAGGCTCCTGTGCCTCACAGTGTCTCATTCAGAGCCCCAGAGGTGTGTCAGGCTCATGTGCCTCACAGCATCTCATTCAGATCCCCAGAGGCGTGCAAGGCTCCTGTGCCTCACATCATCTCATTGAGATCCCCAGAGGAGTGTCAGGCTCCTGTGCCTCACAGCGTTCCATTCACAACCCCAGAGATGTGTCAGGCTCCTGTGCCTCACAGTGTCTCATTCAGATCCCTAGAGGCGTGTCAGGCTCCTGTGCCTCACAACATCTCATTCAGATCCCTAGAGGCCTGTCAGGCCCTGTGCCTCACAATGTCTCATTCAGATCCCCAGAGGCATGTCAGGCTCCTGTGCCTCACAGCGTCTCATTCAGATCCCCAGAGGAGTGTCAGACTCCTGTGCCTCACAGCATCTCATTCAGATCCCCAGAGGCTCATCAGGCTCCTGTGCATCAGAGTGTCTGGTTCAGATCCCCAGAAGCGTGTCAGGCTCCTGTGCCTCACAGCATCTCATTCAGATCTCCAGAGGCGTGTCAGGCTCCTGTGCCTCAGAGCATCTCATTCAGATCCCCAGAGGCATGTCAGGCTCCTGTGCCTCAAATCATCTCATTCAGATCCCCAGAGGAGTGTCAGGCTCATGTGCCTCACAGCATCTCATTCAGATCCCCAGAGGCGTGTCAGGCTCCTGTGCCTCACAGCATCTCATTCAGATCCCCAGAGGAGTGTCAGAATCCGGTGCCTCACAGCATCTCCTTCAGAACCCCAGAGGAGTGTCAGACGCCTGTGCCTCACAGCATCTCATTTAGATCCCCAGAGGCGTGTCAGGCTCCTGTGCCTCCAATCGTCTCATTCAGATCTCCAGAGGCGTGTCAGGCTCCTGTGCCTCACATCGTCTCATTCAGATCTCCAGAGGCGTGTCAGGCTCCTGTGCCTCACAGCGTCTCATTCAGATCCCCAGAGGTGTGTCAGGCTCCTGTGCCTCACAGCGTCTCATTCAGAACCCCAGAGGCGTGTCAGGATCCTGTGCCTCACAGCGTCTCATTCAGATCCACAGAGGAGTGTCAGGCTCCTGTGCCTCACAGCGTCTCATTCAGATCCCCAGAGGAGTGTCAGGCTCCTGTGCCTCACAGCGTCTCATTCAGAACCCCAGAGGCGTGTCAGGATCCTGTGCCTCACAGCGTCTCATTCAGATCCACAGAGGAGTGTCAGGCTCCTGTGCCTCCCAGCATCTCATGCAGATCCCCAGAGGCGTGTCAGGCTCCCGTGCCTCGCAGCGTCTCAGTCAGATCCCCAGAGGCGTGTCAGGATCCTGTGCCTCACAGCGTCTCATTCAGATCCCCAGAGGAGTGTCAGGCTCCTGTGCCTCGCAGCCTTTCATTCAGATCTCCAGAGGCGTGCCAGGCTCCTGTACCTCCAATCGTCTCATTCAGATCCCCAGAGGAGTGTCAGGCTCCTGTGCCTCACAGCGTCTCATTCAGATCCCCAGAGGAGTGTCAGGCTCCTGTGCCTCACAGCGTCTCATGCAGATCCCCAGAGGTGTGTCAGGCTCCCGTGCCTTGCAGTGTCTCATTCAGATCTCCAGAGGCGTGTCAGGCTCCTGTGCCTCACAGCATCTCATTCAGATCTCCAGAGGCGTGTCAGGCTCCTGTGCCTCACAGCCTCTCATTTAGATCCCCAGAGGCGTGTCAGGCTCCTGTGCCTCAAATCATCTCATTCAGATCCCCAGAGGAGTGTCAGGCTCATGTGCCTCACAGCATCTCATTCAGATCCCCAGAGGCGTGTCAGGCTCCTGTGCCTCACAGCATCTCATTCAGATCCCCAGAGGAGTGTCAGAATCCGGTGCCTCACAGCATCTCCTTCAGAACCCCAGAGAAGTGTCAGACTCCTGTGCCTCACAGCATCTCATTTAGATCCCCAGATGCGTGTCAGGCTCCTGTGCCTCCAATCGTCTCATTCAGATCTCCAGAGGCGTGTCAGGCTCCTGTGCCTCACAGCATCTCATTCAGATCCCCAGAGGCGTGTCAGGCTCCTGTGCCTCCAATCGTCTCATTCAGATCTCCAGAGGCGGGTCAGGCTCCTGTACCTCCAATCGTCTCATTCAGATCCCCAGAGGAGTGTCAGGCTCCTGTGCCTCACAGCATCTCATGCAGATCCCCAGAGGAGTGTCAGGCTCCTGTGCCTCACAGCGTCTCATTCAGAACCCCAGAGGCGTGTCAGGATCCTGTGCCTCACAGCGTCTCATTCAGATCCCCAGAGGAGTGTCAGGCTCCTGTGCCTCACAGCGTCTCATGCAGATCCCCAGAGGCGTGTCAGGCTCCCGTGCCTCGCAGCGTCTCATTCAGATCCCCAGAGGCATGTCAGGATCCTGTGCCTCACAGCGTCTCATTCAGATCCCCAGAGGAGTGTCAGGCTCCTGTGCCTCGCACCGTTTCATTCAGATCTCCAGAGGCGTGTCAGGCTCCTGTATCTCCAATCGTCTCATTCAGATCCCCAGAGGAGTGTCAGGCTCCTGTGCCTCCCAGCGTCTCATGCAGATCCCCAGAAGTGTGTCTGGCTCCCGTGCCTCGCAGCGTCTCATTCAGATCCCCAGAGGCGTGTCAGTCTCCCGTGCCTCGCAGCGTCTCATTCAGATCCCCAGAGGCGTGTCAGGATCCTGTGCCTCACAGCGTCTCATTCAGATCCCCAGAGGAGTGTCAGGCTCCTGTGCCTCGCAGCGTTTCATTCAGATCTCCAGAGGCGTGTCAGGCTCCTGTACCTCCAATCATCTCATTCAGATCCCCAGAGGAGTGTCAGGCTCCTGTGCCTCACAGTGTCTCATTCAGATCCCCAGAGGAGTGTCAGGCTCCTATGCCTCACAGCGTCTCATTCAGAACCCCAGAGGCGTGTCAGGATCCTGTGCCTCACAGCGTCTCATTCAGATCCCCAGGGGAGTGTCAGGCTCCTGTGCCTCACAGCGTCTCATGCAGATCCCCAGAGGCGTGTCAGGCTCCCGTGCCTCGCAGCGTCTCATTCAGATCCCCAGAGGCGTGTCAGGATCCTGTGCCTCACAGCGTCTCATTCAGATCCCCAGAGGATTGTCAGGCTCCTGTGCCTCGCAGCGTTTCATTCAGATCTCCAGAGGCATCTCAGGCTCCTGTACCTCCAATCGTCTCATTCAGATCCCCAGAGGAGTGTCAGGCTCCTGTGCCTCCCAGCGTCTCATGCAGATCCCCAGAGGCGTGTCAGGCTCCCGTGCCTCGCAGCGTCTCATTCAGATCCCCAGAGGCGTGTCAGTCTCCCGTGCCTCGCAGCGTCTCATTCAGATCCCCAGAGGCGTGTCAGGATCCTGTGCCTCACAGCGTCTCATTCAGATCCCCAGAGGAGTGTCAGGCTCCTGTGCCTCGCAGCGTTTCATTCAGATCTCCAGAGGCGTGTCAGGCTCCTGTACCTCCAATCGTCTCATTCAGATCCCCAGAGGAGTGTCAGGCTCCTGTGCCTCACAGCGTCTCATTCAGATCCCCAGAGGAGTGTCAGGCCCCTGTGCCTCACAGCGTCTCATTCAGAACCCCAGAGGCGTGTCAGGATCCTGTGCCTCACAGCGTCTCATTCAGATCCCCAGAGGAGTGTCAGGCTCCTGTGCCTCACAGCGTTTCATTCAGATCTCCTGAGGTGTGTCAGGCCCCTGTACCTCCAATCGTCTCATTCAGATCCCCAGAGGAGTGTCAGGCTCCTGTGCCTCACAGCGTCTCATTCAGATCCCCAGAGGAGTGTCAGGCTCCTGTGCCTCACAGCATCTCATTCAGAACCCCAGAGGCGTGTCAGGATCCTGTGCCTCACAGCGTCTCATTCAGATCCCCAGAGGAGTGTCAGGCTCCTGTGCCTCGCAGCGTTTCATTCAGATCTCCAGAGGTGTGTCAAGCTCCTGTACCTCCAATCGTCTCATTCAGATCCCCAGAGGAGTGTCAGGCTCCTGTGCCTCACAGCGTCTCCTTCAGATCCCCAGAGGAGTGTCAGGCTCCTGTGCCTCACAGCGTCTCATTCAGAACCCCAAAGGCGTGTCAGGATCCTGTGCCTCACAGCGTCTCATTCAGATCCCCAGAGGAGTGTCAGGCTCCTGTTCCTCACAGCGTTTCATTCAGATCTCCAGAGGCGTGTCAGGCTCCTGTACCTCCAATCGTCTCATTCAGATCCCCAGAGGAGTGTCAGGCTCCTGTGCCTCACAGCGTCTCATTCAGATGCCCAGAGGCATGTCAGGCTCCTGTGCCTCACAGCGTCTTATTCAGATCTCCAGAGGCGTGTCAGGCTCCTGTGCCTCACAGCATCTCATTCAGATCCCCAGAGGAGTGTCAGGCTCCTGTGCCTCACAGCGCCTCATGCAGATCCCCAGAGGCGTGTCAGGCTCCCGTGCCTCACAGTGTCTCATTCAGATCCCCAGAGGAGTGTCAGGATCCTGTGCCTCACAGCGTCTCATTCAGAACCCCAGAGGCGTGTCAGGCTCCCTTGCCTCAAAGTGTCTCATTCAGATCTCCAGAGGCGTGTCAGGCTCCTGTGCCTCACAGCATCTCATTCAGATCCCCAGAGGCGTGTCAGGCTCTTGTGCCTCACAGCGTCTCATTCAGCTCCCCAGAGGCCTGTCAGCCTCACGGAGATACCCAGAGCATAATCTGGATTCCTGCTCCATTTGCCAGTTTTTCCCAACAAGCCTGTGAAACATAGGCATAGTAGAGGGATGGCTTGGCCCGATGAAAGCACTCTGGCCCCTGACTCTGCTCCCGGAAGGAGCTGTGAATCACAGCATCCTAGCAGGCCCTTGAGAGAACTCCCAGATCACTGTGTACGGCATGCTGCTCTCAGGCCAAGTTTCCACTGACACATGAACCATCACTCTGCACAAAGCTACGATGCCCTACCCCCTCTCAGATGACGGCTGGTGCTGCATATCGCTAAGGGCATATTAGTTCTGTGTGCCGTGCCCTTCCACATATCCTGAGCCCACTGTTCTCTGCTATTTCTCCAACATGACACACTTCTCAATGTACCCTTTGGAGCAGAAATACAGGCCCCCCCTTGTTTCAGAACTGCAGATGGACACCTCAGAATGTGCGCCGAAGAGGCTTGGACTGTGTGTACCACGTGACACACTTCAATAAATAAGTAAACCAATAAAATCTGCTATATTCTCTTCTCATGCCTGAACATCTTAGCACCTGCACCCCTCTCGACCTGGGCATGCAAGCATGCTGTGCAGATGCTTCCTCTTGGTTGACAATCCTTGGAATGCCCTGTGTTCTACCAGTTTGCAACTGCATCCTGGTAAATGCATGCTATCTTCCCTGCCATGCCTTGCACATAGGCCATCTTCTTGCTACAGAGCCATGATGTACTGCCCACCGAGTTGTCACTCAGGTTTTATTTCTGGTCTAATGGAATGCATAGTGCCAGTGATGCATACATCCAGCAAAATGCGTATAGCCAATGAGTCCAATTTAGGGTTTGGTGACGTGCTATAGACTCAAGAAGCTGATATTTGATCTTCACTTAGACCCCTGGGCTTTGAGCAAGTGGCCAGTGCCCTGTTGCACACTAAGGGACGACGTACCTTAGATTGGGTGCTTTCTCGCTCTATATACCCCAACCTACAGCATGATCCAGCTCCTGCCCCTATATTGGTCAGGCCACAAAGTCCTACTTATCGTGAGTGTGGTCCCTCCTAGATTATGTAAAGTTGAGAGAGCTTGAACATTTCATACAGGGATCAATGCATTCTAAAAGGTGACCTCTTATGCCAGATCCTCAGACAAGCTTGGCCCTCAGACAAGCTGACACCACCCATATATCTCTGATTCCATGTTTACTGCTACGTTGGACTTGGTGGCTCCTCTTAAAATCAAATCTGTAAACTCTTTCCATTGCGTGGACAAAGGGTTCACACCTGGGCAACATCAAATGAGATCAGAACTCAAGACAGGTTTAAAGGAAGTGGCAAAAAGACCCCTGAGCTCAACATTGCAACTCATTAACCGGTCAGATAGCACAGTGAGTAGAGTGCTCGCTTTGACAACCGCACAGAGTCTGCCAACGCAGGTTCGAATCCCGCAGGGCCAAACTCAGTCTTTCATCCTTCTGAGGTCGATTAATGAGCACCACCACACACCGTGGGTAATAATAAGCAGCGCTCAGATGCTGAGGGTTCGTAGCGCTATATAATTAATTGTTATTTACATTTTAACAAAAGAAATATACATCGATCACAAAGCAAATACATCATATCACGAGCGAAATACAACAATACAAACAATATTCAAATACATAAAGAGCGAGAGAAAAAAACCCACATTTACTATATACATACCTCTTGCTAATACAGGTTTATATACATTCCTCTTGCCAATACAGATTTAAGAACACATCCCATACCTTAGCATGTATTTGCAATTTCCCCAACCACCTGTACATTAGCTTCTCAATATTCGCCAATGAAATCATCTCATCAGTCCAGTCTACCAAACAGCCCAGAAGGCAAACACAGCCACCATCATCGGAGCTAACACGGAAACTCCTATGCCAAGCAGATCGAAACAGCAGAAGACTCCACTAAAACAGTCTGTGATCTACTTAAGCAACTGGAAAAGCCCAATTTAGGTAAGAAACCATGTTCGCCCTCTAAAGATTTGCGCTATGAGCTGCAAAAGTGCTTTTGAAATACATCCCCAGGAATCATCTGCACTCATTCTCGGGCCTCGCATGGGAGGGATAATCCCTCTCACCCAATGCATGTGCCCTCCACAGTAACAGAGGTAGTAATCAAGGTCCTTGTGCCAGGGGTAGGCTTGTCTGCACCGTGGTAAATCAGAAGGAGGAGTCGGACAAAGGGGTGGCATTCTGCACAAGGCTTTTATTTATATAATAATTAAAAGACCTACCTTTCCTTATACTAAATGGTTTGCCCTGACTAACAGAACTCTAATTAAAGAGCTCGTCATCGGGGTGGTTTGCACAAAGGAAAAAGACTGTTCTGTCCAAAAAAACGACCCTACTTCTGACCCTACCACTAATCAAAAAGGTTTCAGAAAACAAAAAAGGGGCTCAGGAGAATGACTCCCTTGTCCTGGCGTGGCTGACTCAGCCTCGATGACTGATATTCTGATAGTCTCTTGTGATAGTTATGAATCGCCCCTGCAGCTCCTCAAAGGGACTGTGTTGGTCTTTTCCAAGTACCCAATGACTATTGGCTCTCAAAGTCCAAGCCGGGTTTTCCCTCAAATGTTGTTCATATATTCTCTGTCTCCTAGTTTCTTTGTTTTGGTTCAACAAACTATTCTTCCCACTATTTAGACAAGGGAGGTTAATACAGTAGTACTCTTGGCTTTTCTTAGGGTTTCTGCATTCACTGTGACGATGGAGATTAATCCTGTATTACTCTTGACTTCTCTTAGGATTCTCACAATCACTGTGATGAGGGAGATTGCTCCTGTACCACTCTTAGGATTCTCACAATCACTGTGATGAGGGAGATTACTCCGGTACCACTCTTGCCTTTTCTTATGGTCTCCACAAATACTGTGACAAGAGAGATCCCTCCAGTACCACTCTTGATCTTTCTTAAGGCTTTCACAATTCCCTGGACCCCTGCTGGGTACCCCGCAGCTCCTGTTACCTCTGACGTGGCAGATGAGCATCACCATTTCTTCCTGGGGTCACGGGCTGGCTTCTCTCCTGTATGCATTCTCAGCATTTCTCTTCCCAGCTTCTTGTCTTGGTCTGCGGCTCCATGGAGCCCTTGGTTTGGCGGTTCCAGTGTTGTTTATGGATGAC
Source organism: Ambystoma mexicanum (assembly GCF_040938575.1). Lineage (NCBI taxonomy): Eukaryota > Metazoa > Chordata > Amphibia > Caudata > Ambystomatidae > Ambystoma > Ambystoma mexicanum. The sequence continues at coordinate 647,157,137 of NC_090940.1, read as the reverse complement.
ACAGTCCACCTACCTGAGGTTATGCCACCGTATGAATTCTCCCAAGCTTCAAATGAGTCGGCCCTCCACTGGCCCCCAGATTGCTTCTCCATCCAGGCTATCCCGTCCCCTGTACTGAGGACCAGCTTCTTCTCATGGACTTCTACTTCGCAGGTTTGAGTTTCCCCTGGCTCTGCTGGCTTGATTCCGGCATCTCCCTTCAGCATGTCCTTCCTCTGTTTTCATCCTTTGCTGCTGGATCCTCCCCAGTGGAGGATTAAAGTCCTTCCTTTGTTTTCAAGAGGTATTCTCTTTGGGATCAACTCTTCCCACTACTGGCTATCTACACTGAAGGAGTGATTGTTATTGCTCCTTCACTCTTCTTCTTCTCACTACTATTGGGTTCTGACCTATTGCTATTCTTCATGTCTCGTTTACACTTCCTCTTCTCAGTGGTTTTATGTCTTGGCTGACTAAAAGAGCTCTTACAATAGCAAACAGTAGTTTCTTCTGGTTAGACTTACTGTGACAATGAGGGCCTTGGGATCTCATAGGAAAGAGGATTACGGAGTTCCTTCACGGAACGAGAGTCCCTATCCCCAAGCGGGGAGTCTCTCCCTGGGAGGTGCTGCTTACAGCCACCCCTAGGTGGAATATTGCGTAGCAGGCTCACCTCCCTAGCCTCACAGGGAATGGCTCAACCTCTAAGGAGAAGTGTTGAGATCCTGTGAATCGTCAAATCACGCCAGTGCCTATTGATAAAACTATAATCATCAAGAGCTAAATCACTGCCATTCTGCCCTATTCTGCCATTTCCCCCCATACTTCTTCTTTGCAGTCGAAAACTGTGCAGATAACTGCACCTATGATAATAGATAACATCATCTGTTCCTTTTGATAGGACAATTTTCCTCTATCGAGCAGGAATGCCCACCTTATCAGAAAGCCATCTTTAGACCCCTCCCTGAGTGCAAGTCATTCTCCTAGTAGAAGTCTCACATTTGTAGTGTAAACCATACACAAGGCTGCATATATTCCATTGCAAGTGCTCAGCAAAGACACAAACTACTTGGGAATAGGAAGTCTGGGTTTAGACTAAGTAGTGGCACTGAGATTCCGCAGCTAGACACAAAAGACAATTTACTAGAGATCTTGGACAGAGGCAAAGCCAGCCACCTGATGCTTTTGAATCTGTTTGTCGTGTTTGACATCCTCGACCACATCATCTTGACGACCACACTGGTGCAGGTGGTGGGGGATGTTGGGAGCAGGTCTGAGATGGATTCACTCGTTTTTGAGTAACAGGCTATCTAGTTAAACTATACTCCTATGAGTCTGCTGCTTCCAGTGTCAATTACAATATCCTTCAGGGATCAAGTATACAACCCCTGAGTAACACCTAGATTAACATTTAATGTGATTTATTGCTCAGGGGGGCATTTAATTCCGTAACTATGCAGCTGACACAGCAATCATCGTTATGCTTGAAAGAGACCTGAGGAAAATCTCAGGGAAGAAGATATTTTTGATATCATTGATCAATAAATGTAGTGCACTTCGGTGAGCCTCAACCAGCCCCAGTCTGAGCTGTTACTATTCGCCTTAGGCAGGCCTCTATGCCAGTCGAGTGGAATGTCCCATCAAGAAGGACGGAATATCCCGCAAGTATGGAGGAAAGGGGATGGGACGTAGGAGTACGAGGTGCATACCATGTTTGGAGCTCTTTCCATAGTTAGTGGTAGTAACAGTGCAGAAGTATACCTTCAGTACAAGAACACGGTCTTCCAGGCAGATAGAAAATCAGCAAATAAGCACTCAGCGAAGGATGGTGAAAAACTGGAATTATGGTGGGTATTATGCTGACATCCTTACCGATGAATAATAGTTTGGAAGCAGCTTTGTGCCAATTGTAGCAGTGAATGAGTTACCTGATGCTTTTTCCAGGTTGTATTTCTATTGTTTGGGAGGCCCGCTCCCAAATAGGTAAAAGTAGTACTGTAAAAGCAAGGAGGACTTGAGAACAGAAACTTGAGGCACTGTTATCACATTCAGCAGAAAAAGGTGTTAGGTGTTTATCAAGAGAAGGTTTGAGGATTGTGTGCTCCCCATACCCAGATGGGGTAGAAGTCATGTTAGGTTGGTCCTAATGTGATATCCAAGAATAGATGAAAAGCCAGATGACTGAAAGTGTCTTTTTTCAGGACGTGTATTCGGCAATAAAACAACCACCTTTGAAATGGGACGCTTGAGCACACATCGATGTGAATATGCCGTTCTTATGCCAACAGCAATAAAGTTGCCTCTCTAGACAGTGGCAAGCAGATGTGCACAATGTTGATCTTAGAGGGCTTTGGGTTTAACTATGTGTGAGTACTAAAGTAGGCGAGTCCGTCATGGTAGGCATTGCTAGATGCGTGTGTTGGTCTTGATAATGGCTTTCAATTTCTAATTTTCTATGCATTATAAATGATTTCTTTACCCCTCTACTCCCCATGCAGATTTACATTCCATGGTCAACTCACCAAAGTCAATATCAAGTAGGGCAGCATTTGCACCTTCCACCAAAATCTTTTTGGGGGATCCGTGAAGGGCTTCATACATAAAATAAACACCATCACGGACCAATGGTCGGATTTTCTCTGCATACATCTGAAATTATCAAAATACAAAAAATACCACATATTAAATAGCTGAACAAGCACAAACTCGAACAAGCACATACACATGTTTCAGAACAAACAACAAACAAATTTCAGAATTTGAGGATATTAAAGGGCTATATCATAACCTTCATTTTGTAATCGAAAAATAGAAATGGGAAATGTGGTGGTAAGAGATGGATGGTTCACATGGATAGAAAGATAAAGAAATATAAATAGATAAAAAAGAAACATAGGCTCTCATGCTAAAAACATTACAATTCTAAACAAAAATAGTAAACACATGTATTTAGTGGATAATCAGGCAGTGAGCATTTGTAACCTATGATATCACATACATTTGTACCACTATCGATGCTGTAATTATAAGTATTTTTGTAGCTTCTCTAGCTTATGCTCCACAATTTCTGCAATTAACTCCCCATCATACTCCTCTCAAAATAACAGCATGGAATTAAACCAATTTAAGGTTTGAAAGAGAAGTAGTAAAGTGAACTTCAAGGGCACATGCTTCATAGATGGAGGCGTGTCTGCTTTTTGATCAACCTAAGCTCATGTGAACAGTTTGCAACCATATCTCTGATCAATTAGTCTACACATATCAGCCTGTTTTTTCTAAGGTTGAAATGCTGGTGTGAGAAAAGATGTAATAATTAAAACCCCCGCTGGGGACAGAGCTTTAGATCCGCCCTATGAAATCTTTGGAGTGTTTAGGCACTTGCAGAGAGACTGAGACAGAGAGGGTGCCAAGTCTAACTGTTCCACATGAAGAACTGGAGTAAACCGTTGAAAATAATGTTCAGCCACAAATTAATGGGCAAACTTAGGCATACTAAAGGAGGGCATCAATGGGTCAAAGGTGGAGGTGCAGGTAGATCTGCATGCAAAGGGCAGATGATGGCAGAGAAGGGATTGACAGCTGGAAATCGTGGCGAGTCAGAAGAAGGACACAGACTCTTGAAGGACATGGTTCACAATATGTATTAAAGTAAGTATAACACGGCCTAACATTTGCTTTTTCAATGGGTGATCCCTACCTATATAAGGTGCTTGTGCGTCCATCGTGAGAGTCCAAATAAAGAAGTCCACTGTCCAAACTATCCTAACTGACCCTACCACTATATAAACTAACTTCGGCTCAGAGAATGGCTCCCTTCTCATCAGGATACTTCTAGTATCAGTCTAAAGACTGTGGATTAGTACGGTATCCTTAAATAGCTCCTCGTGATTTCTAGGATCAGTCTCCGTAACTCTTCAAATGGGCTGATGACTTTTCATTCTTCTTTAGGAACACCCTTTAGGTTTTATTGTGCTGTTTGTGATTTTCAATGCGTCCCTTGATACACTTGTTCGGATGGGCTATCGCACCTGAACTGTTATATTTCAGTTCACTTTGGTCTATTTGACCTTCTATCTGCTGTATTATTTTTTCTTTTTCCCAAGGTTTTATGGTCACTGATTTTGATCTTCCTTTATTCAGCTTCTCAATAATGCTTGTTGTTGTATTATCACTTTTTAAGTTCATCAGGTTCAAATTGATCTTTACTCCTTTCTTTTCCCAGGATATTGTGATCACTGGTTCATCTATATCATTAGTCTCCTTTTCAATCATGCATTCTTTCGTATTATCACATTTTAAGTTTGCTTGTTTCAAGGTTAACTTTGTCTCATAACTATTACTGAGACGAGGAGGCGGTATGGTATAATGATTCTCTCTTCGAGGCCTTCTGTAACTCCTGTCCTCCCTGTTACCTTCGGATTTGAAGGAGAACAGCTTCAGGAATCGAGTTCCTCGGAATCCTTCTCGTTCGTCCTGGACCACTGGGGCCTTCTCTACCTTGAGGTCTGTTTCCTTGCGGTTTCTCTACTCCTTATGGTATCTTGTCCCTTCCTGCTATACCAGTGCTCTGATGAGTAACCGGACATCCTATTTCTTCATGCTGTCGGTGGTATCAGCAAAGTTCTGTGCACCCGCGGTCCAACACGTATCCTCTTCTGTGGTCTTGCCACCACCTATTTGCGGGATCCTGCCCTGCTGGTTTCTCAGGCTTTGGGTTTGCCGTAGCTCTGGCGTCCCGTCTGACAATCGTGAGCAAGTTTGAATCTCGAGGGTTTCCCGATTGCTGCTTCCTGCAGGTGTCACACATCTCAGGGTGTTCCCGGATTGGCGTCTGCTTTTTTCTCCCTTTATCCTTGGGCTCATCGAGTGTACGTAAATCAACGTCCTCGTCCCAGTGGATTGGTGATTCTGATTTAAAGGGAGATATCCTTTCCCTATAAGATCAGGGCATCTCTGAAAAGTTTCTTCGTCACAGTTTTGATGCATAGCAGTTTCTGCTATTTGAGAGCATGCCATTTAGGCCATAGTTCATTTTGCTTTAGGGTGCTCCTCATGGGAACAGGAGTCCTTGTCCCCCTAATGGGGAGTCTCTCCTGGAGAGGTCCCACTTGCCTCGACCACTTGGGAGGGTATTGTGGAGCGGGCTACCATCCCTAGTATCATAGGAGGGGGCTCCCCCCTTGGGGAGAAGGGACGAATTCCCTCGATTCATCACAAAATCCACTTATATGTCAATCTGTAAAGAGTCTGGAGCCAAAGGATTGGCTGGCATTCAACCAGAAAACATACAGTCTCCATCTTGGTTGAGGACTAGAGAACTGGTCCTCACAGGATCAAAAACGTGAGGTTGGTCTACACAAATCCAACAGATAATTTAACAGAAAATTATTTAAATCTGATTGACAAGTTAAATCAGTCGGAAAACTGATAGATGTCTGGTACATCCGTCTCAAAACAAATCAAGACAAAAGATGGGTTTGTAGGAAACAAAGGACTAGAAACGTGTCCTAGTGATTTGTCCTAAATTCCTTGAAATGTTATTGTAAATACTGTAGCGATAATGGAATACTGTCTTGAAAAGTAGCCCTGTACTATGTACGTGTGTAGTTTAAAGTGCAGAGTGAAAACTCAAGCACAATACACTCCTATTGGGACTAAGGCGATAATGAGTGACATGGGTTTGATACAACCGTTGGGCCGCCACAGTCCTTTATATTCTGAAGGTCGATTAATTGAGTACCACGAGTGGTTAATGGCGAGACAGATTATTACATTGCTTAGAAACTGGAGAATGCATACGATGTATTGGATACATCAATTAATTATTATTATCAGCTAATAATCCATATTTAATTAACCTTATTAGCATTTGTGTGCAGATGAATTACAAAAAACATGTTGGCTTCAGTCTAAACAGTGGCTCACACATAAAATGAATACAGCATCTTGAAGATTTTAAGAAAACAATCCAGTACCTCCTTAGATATCTTAGTATCTGACACAAGAACTCACCTTTAATTTTTTTAGTTCACCATCTATATCTACCACCAAACTAGGAAACATAGACTGATACTGGTGCACCAAATTCTTAAATCTGCGAAACAAAGGGAGAGACATGTAAGAAAAGGCATGGCATCAACAGTAAGACAGACAGACACAAGTGACCACAGTTCAAGGGTGTTTATTGCGCTCCAAATGGGGTGTTATAAATGCCTATCTAATCCTAAATCTACCGATGGGAGCAAGTTAATAATAATTCTGTCCAAGTGGTGTATTTGTCAAAATAAAATGGTCTATACTAAAAAAACGATTGCCAATCCTTACCTCTAAACACAAATCAAATGATATGTTAGGTTGTTCGGGCCGTTGGCCTCCCTTCCCACGTTTTCAGCACAGGACAAGGCGGTTCACTAGAGGATAGCTCAGTCTCTGGCTTCTTTAGCAGAAGGATACAGTTCCAATTATTCACATCAGGGTTTCGGTGCGCAAGTCTTCTTGCTTTTAAAAGTCTCTTCCCAGAGGGCTGGATGCAGACACCTAAACAACAAGTTCTTGTTGTCCTTCATTTTGTACAAGTGTTCACTTCGGTGATTCACTATTCACACCGGACCCCCCTCATCCTGGCTCAGATCCCATTGACAAAATGTTTGTAGTATTTTCTTTTCTCAGGCGACTCAGGGTTCACCCCGGTCCCCCCTACGCCGGGTTCAGATCCCTTGTCTACAATTTGTCTCCCTGACCAGGCTCGGACCTATTTCAATTAACTTCATAGATCGAAGACTTTCGGATGTGCACAGGCTTTTTGGCTTGACCCGCTGCAGGGCCACTATGATTTCACAATTCCTCTTATTTTAACCTTTGTCACCTTTTCGTTGGATACCTAACTGAAACCTTCGAATGAGCACCCATGTGTTGCCAGAAAACTCCGTCTATGGCATCGTACTATAGTTTCAAAGTTCCATCAATAGTCTGCTATTCTGATTACATTTATGACGCTCGCCACATACGTTTCATGCACAGTTCTCCTTCAATGGTCTTTATACAATGTGGCTGCTTGCAACCTTGGCGTCCGTACAGACCGGTTTGGTATCAGTCTGCCCAACTCACCGGCTGTGCTGACTTCACTGCTGCTGCTTTGTTGTAGGAGCAAAGGACAGTACCGCGGCAGCAATCGCTTCTCCCCGCATTGACTGTCGACACAATGCAGGGTTCTTTAGTTGCAATTCCAGGTCTTACGTTTCTTATTCTTGAAAGCTCATGAAAGATACTGGCTTTCGGTGACAAGGTCAAGGGCACTTCCCTCCTTACACTCCTCTTCGGTCTTGCCGTCTTTCACGTTGTATTAAATTACCATCGTGGAACTACTGCTTCCTCATGTACTTTGTTCAGTGTGTGCTTTCGTGATCCGCCTTTTATCCGTGTGGGGAAGTGTGATGGAAGTCAGGTGTGTGTAATGATCAGTAATTGCCTGACCATGCCTGGCCATTGTAGTGGGACACGTCAGGTATATAGCTCAGGTGTTAGTCAGTTTTCTTTTACAATTAGTTGTCCATGAGAAAGTGTTTGTGTCGGAAAGAGGGGGGGCAGGGGGATTGAATTCCTAAGTATCCTACTGGGAACGATGGGGTAAAGGTGCTACAGGGAAGGAGATACAGCATTTCACCCTCCAGTGTCCCACTCCCACTCCCCGAAGACCCCCCTGCACTGGGCCACCCCCAGGAAGTGGATCCAAAAGCAATGGCTGTGTCCTCATCAACTGGATGACAGATCCTCTGGGACCAGCGGGTGAGATACCTTCAGGTTTCTCACATACAGACATGCTAACGTTTGATAACCTCGGAACATGTTCTCCCACTTGAAGTCAAGACATACATTTGCAATTGAAAGATCAGTCTTCGCCGCATGACCTGTCACTAAAATGTGTCGATTCTTACCTCGATGAGAATTCATTGAAATCAGCGAGAAGGTCACATATGCGGAGACCTGTTCGTGACGCTTTCGATGAATACGTTGGTCCAATTCCCTTCTTTGTAGTGCCAATGCTAAAGGGATATAGATGTTTATGTTACGTTTAAAATTGAAAGCAAGTTTGAAAAACATATATTAATAAGAAAGGAAAAGCAACAATTTAGTTGTGTCACTCAAACCCCTGAATGTTACGCATTAGATAAATGTAAATGAGGATGCAGGATTGGATCTATTTCACAAAACTGACAGGTGCATGCCTCTATCCGCAAGGCTTTCCGGAAGGATCTGGTGTTCTACAGTGTTGTGAGCTGCAGTTAGAGCCAGGAGGAATAAAGACTCTTGGCGGTTCATGTCATGGGTGGTGAAGAGGTTGTTTGAGATGTTGGACCTTATAGATTCAACCCATCGGGGTATCTAAAACCTGAGTGTCAGTCGAGTAGAAGATTTCAGGGTTCCACATATTCTTGAAGGTGATTTGTGATGACTCTTGCACAGACAATTCAGATTGTCGTTGTTTATATGTAAATTTCTTCTGTGAAATGACAACTCTAACATGCCTCTTGGCACTTGTCAGCTGCTTCAGAGTTGGGATGATACCTTGGGCCAAATTACCAACTCCGACAGTGAACTGAGCACACCTTTCTGCTGAATCCCAGACTGATGATAAGAGTTCCCATGCCATAATATAGATGTGTGGAAATGTTAGGCTTTATTAAAGTATTATCCAGGTACACCATTATAGGTATATTTCCTATCTACCCATAAAATGTGTGAAGCATTGGTTTAGATGAAAAATTCCCAAATACCAAGTTCGCCTCTTAATACATTATTCAGATTTAATGGACTGGTTGCTTTTATGGAAATTTTGAATTGCAGAATAAAGATAAACATTAACCAACAACGTCAATATAGCAAAAATGAATCCTTATAAAGCTGCTTAAATATGAGTTCCAAGGCACAACTCTGCATCCATAAATATTTCCACTATTACACAGGCAGATAAATTCGGCATTGAAAGGAGAAATAAAGTACAGCTTGCCGGCTAATAAATATATTCTTTTCCTCTCTAAGGAAAGGTACATTCTGTTCATCCTAGGTGTTTTATGCAATGGACAATAAAATATTAAGTGAAGAGCAGAATCTTTCAGCGCTTGAGAAGGAATAGACATCAGTTCCCCATCGCCTCCAGGACCCCGCTCCAGCCGGCGTGACATGAAGAGGATTGCAGGTGAGATGTAGTGCGTGCCTTTCATAATGATTTATTGCAGTAAGATAAGTGGTTAGCGCAACAACTGGTCTAGAGACAATGAACAATGTTCTTCTACTCTTCCCGCTCAATCCACCATAGACGTAAGAGATTCGACTTGGGATTCCGACCACTGTCATCGTTTTCGCATTTAGATTCGCCCACCGTTCCTTCCATCCTTAACTGTATGGAAGACTGTAGGATATTAAGCCAGGGAATGTGATTTACAATGTGACTTGATATGATATGATAGTTTATTTAAATAGCTCCTATACACAATGTGTTTCAAAGCGCTTCAAGGCAAGGGAGGGAATAAGGGAAAATACAATGACATTCTTGCAGGCCATGAACAGTAAGGATGTGAAATTAACTATCGTACTCGGCCTGACGACATTTCAGATAGTGCAAGTGCTAAGACATAGATAAGGAAGGGAGGGGGAGAGTGGGAAGGAAATGAAAACAGACAGGCGACTACCGTACTAAGCCTGACGACATTTCTGGTAGAGCCGGAGAAAAACAAAAGGTGAGGGAGAGGGGTGCAGAAAGGGTAGGGGAGGAGCAAAACAAGCGACTATCGTACTAGGCCTGACGACATTTCAGAAAGTGCTAGAAGGTGGGGAGTGGGGGTGAGGAAAAAAACAAGTATGGGGAGGGGGGAGGAAACAGACAAGGTTGCTATCATACTAGGTCCAGGGACAATTCTGATATAGTAAGTGCATAAAATAAAGTAAGGGGAGGAGGGGAGGAGATAGGAAAAGGGTGAAAGGGAGAGGAGGAGAGAACTGAGAGTAAGTAGTCAAAAAGAGTGGAGAAGCAAAAGGGGAGAGCGAATACAATTGCAGAAGTCAGTAGTAACACATAATGTTGCAAGCCAGGATACAAGATGAAGATGAGAACAGCATGATTCAGAGCCACCATGTGTACAAGATGCAAAGGAAGTGCAGCATGAGAGTTGAGAAAGGGTGACGCACGTGAATCAATGAAGTCCATAGACTATACACTCCAATAGACGCCTAAGAACAGCATGTGTACTTATTTCTTTTGACCAAATTAGAGACTGCAGGTCCAACTATCTCTTTGCATTCAGTGAACCTACCAAATAGAATATTTTGTAGGGCCTTGATATGATAGATTTCTAAAAATAGTAGCAATTGGTCTTTTAGCAAAATATCAAGACGGAGGCAGCAGCCGAATCATCCTCCCTGATTGCCTTTCAATGTGTTGGTCCCAGCGCTCATCCTCAGAGATCCTGAGGCCTAAGTGGTCATATTATTTGCATCTCGGCACTGGGAGTCCATTGGCAATAGGGGGTATTATCAATGTATGTTTAGGATTATACTGCATTGCACATACCTTTGAGTTATTCACTTCTAAAAAGATGACATACCCATCTGTCCTGTTAATTTCATTAAAGTGGCCTGTGTTTAAGCTAATTGACTGCTGTTGGCTGCATATAACAAAATAGGCAGATTGCACCTGGCTCTAGAGGGAAAATACAGATTACAGTCTCTACCATGCTTGGCAAATCGTTAACATATAAATTAAAAAAACAAGAGTGCATGAATGCACCCTTGGCACCCCCATACCTAAATGGAAACTTTAGTGGAAGATTTCCCCAACATCCTAGTAAACTTGGCAATATTCTCTATGTAAAAGCATATTACTTAATATATTAAATAAGGGAGAATGTCCAGATCAAACAATGCATCTAACAGTTTGGGCATATCATTCCAACCGAAGGCTGATCACGTGCCTATGTATGCCACATGAATGAGAACGTTATAACCTTCAACATATTTTGAAATCAACATTGGTGAGGGCCAAAATCAATTTTCCTTCAATCTTGTCTAGATCATAGTGTAATGGCAATCTGTTAAAATAGAGCATGATTTTAGGATTAGAAATCACGTCAACGTGGTTCATATTAAAGATTAAAAATCTAGACCACTCTTCCATTGGATTAGAAAGGTTCATTTATGGTTAAACCAATGAAAATTATTCAAAAAAATTCAGAACCTCTCACATTCTTAGAAGTGGTGGGAGGCCATATGTTGGCAGGGCCACAAGCCAGGAAAGCAGTGACATCATCCACAGATAAAAGACGTGGATACCTCTATTAACAACCATGTTGAACATAGCTGCCAAGAGTATGTCACTGGAAAGTGTAACAGACACAGACTAAAGAAAAGACTCCCAGAGCCCTCATCATATCGTAGCTCACAAAACGCCATAATACTTATGACCAAAACCCAACTAAAACGTGTGTACAACGGAGCAATAAAGAGGATGAGAGAGAAAACTAATATGCCTAAGCAAGACCGTTCCTGTTCCAAGAATTGGAAGAACCATGGTTCACATGAGGTGCTCACAAGACAAGCCAAGACATAAGTAAACTAGCTGGACAGGTTTTCAACAGACTGTCTCCGGCACAAAAAGGGGGGGCCTAACTATTCATTCTGATTCACGATGCATGTTACTGGAATCATGCGTAAATCCCTTCAGACAGAGGTGAACTTTGTTTTGTATACATTCATCTTGTGTAATCTCATTATTCCTTCACTCTGCTCTTCCCCTTTCACCGTTGCACACACTGCCTCCCCTGCACTCCCCTCACTCTCTGCGCCTGCCGGATCTCCCTCTTTTGACGCCGTCTGTCTTCCCTTTATGAATTGCTGAGTTTACACTGTTATCTTTTCCCTCCTTCTTTTTCTTTCCTTTTTAGCAACCTCAATTATTTGTTTTGCATGTGAAGACAGTTGCCAGATTTTTTATAAAAACTTGAATTGTAAAATTGAAATGTTCTGAATTGACTTCACCACTAAATGTATCTATATCTTGTAATTAAATCAGGCAAAACCAAGTCAGATTTAGTGATATAACAAATGTGCTCTGGGGGACTTAACTGCATTAAGGCCCCAATCCCATTATCATAACTCTGAGCATGTCCACCTGACTCTTGGCGCTTTAAAAGCCTATTGTTAATAATAGGTAGGAGTTAGGACTTTATTTCATATATTCCATAGTGCAATATGTCCATCTGTAAGTCTTGCCACGTGCCCATTCAGGGGAACTATGTAAATAACGTTATTGGATTTGATTTTCCTAAAACATGCATGTGACTCCTAATAGCACATACAATAGAATCTCTTGCATGTCTTTAACACAGTTTGGATGAGTTCCCCTTCTCTAAATGCTCAATTAATGTCATTGCATCTCCAAAAAGTCCTGACTACACAGACTGATCACATACATGTTATTGCTGGGTTCTTGGGGTGCCACAGAATGTCCTGGTGCTGTTCTTGGAATTCGTTTGGTTGCTGTGGAGTCTGGCGAATCATCTTCCAAACCACCATCTTTAATCTAAAGCTATAAATGGGCCTTGGTGTTCTATACTCTTCCAGGGAGATAGGAGGTCTTCAGTTTCCCTCGGCCCTCACTAGCCCTCTTTAGCTCAGTCATTCTGTGAGTTCTTCCACTTCCTCAGGTATACCTAAGCCTCTTCTCCCTCTCACATGGGGACATGATTAAGGAGGCTTTTGAGATCCTTCAACTCCCTCAGATCATAGGGTAGAAACTCCAGATGCCTCTGTGGTTTCCTGAGCTCTCTCTGGAGATAGGAATGGATAGAGTCTCAATGGCTGCTTCACGTGCTCTTTTACAGGCTTGAGAACAACAGTCTTCATGGTTCCTACCAGCCTGTTTATAAGGTTTGTTTGCAGAAGTGAGGCTCTGCCACGTCTCTTCTGGCTGCCTTGAAGATTGAGCAGCTCTTGTGTCCTCAGCACTTGGGTTCAAACAGCTGTGTTGTGGACTGTCTGGCTTTCCATAGACAGAGATCGTGCCCCCCCCCTCATTCACCTTCTCTTTGCTCATTGGGTGTCTAGTTGCCTGGCTTTCCACAGGTTTATAGGTCCTCAAGCCCACCCCCTCATGTGCTCCGGGGCTTATAGGTGAGGTATTAGCTGTGGAGGCAGTGATACAAAGGGATACAAACTCTGTCCACCATTTTGGATTGTACGTTCCCTTTCAGCAGTAGCAGCATGAACACTCCCATCTTCTCTCTCGCTAAGACAGTCTCCCACTCTCTTCAGGTAAAGACAAAGGCTTTGTTTAGGTTAGCAATGCGACCATGGAGATGTTAAGATGTGCACATGGCCTACATGTATTTAAGTGCTTGTTTAAAAAGGGGGGAGGTGTTGGGTTACTGTACGGATTGAATATGCTTGAAGAGAATTTTTGCTAGGGCGTCAAACAAAAAAAAATTATATCTGGCTTTTGTGCATAGTAGTCCTTGAAGTTAATTGGGAGGGAGGGTTCCAAAGCTTCTAGGTAACAGCGAGCCTTGTTTCCCCTGGACGAACAAGCAGCAGCAGAGCTTGTATATTTTCAGGGACAAGCAGGAGGCCAAACCTTGCAGTTACTCTTGGATTATTTTGACCGGGTTATAATGATAATCGCTTCAGGGTCCGCTCATATTGGGAGAGGCTGAGAAAGCAGGAAGGTTCGCTAGACAAGGCCCAAGGGACCATGGCATTCTGGTTACTCTTAAGGCTGGTGGTGAAAGGGAATGCAGAAGTGGCTGGACAGCATGGAGCAGGGGTCCGCGACCTTTGGCTATCCAGATGTTTTGAAATACAACTCCCCTGATTCCTCACCATTGACTATGCTGGCCCAGGCTGATGGGATTTGTAGTCCAAAATATCTGGAGACCCAAAGGTTGAAGCCCCGTGGTATAGAGTCATGAAATCTAAAGTAATTCTTTAGCTACTGGGCAAACACTAAGCGAGTCACATCAGCCTATCCAGTTTCAGAGGCGGTGTTTTGGAATGGTAGGGTTATGTGAATTCCCCAAAGGAGTGACGTGGTTGATATTGGAAAGTAAGCTGCACAAAAACCATCTGGGGCTTTCAATAGGATAATTTACCCCTGCAATCTTTGGCTCTCCAAATGTTTTTGACTGTGATCCCCGTCAGCTCTAGCCACCATAGTGGGTTTTGGCAGTTCTGGTTCAAAATGTCTGGAACCCAAAGGTTGCAGACCGCAACTATATTCATTTCTGAAAAGAAAACATGCAATTTCTCCACTATAACAATTATAACCAGGGAATGAGATAGCTTGACGACAATAGTGTCATGAAGTAGAACAGGCCCTTCAACTGTACCCCCCAAACCTTTGAGGGAGTTAATGTGCAAAGTTGTCCATGTCTTTGGAAATCCAATGGGCGTCTGATAAGTATGACTGCAGTAATCAATTCAAAGACCGTCACGTGTGTCGCGGTGACGTGGTTCATTGTTCCATGTTTGCCCTGAACTGTTTGTTTTGGGAATCAGCCCTTTTAGACCTAGAAGATTAAGTAGGAGTCTAATCAAAGTGATAACTCCTCAGCAACGTTACGCCACAGCCTGGTTGAGTCAGAACCTCAGTGTGAAATGTATGTGCAGATGAACACAGCCACACAATAGACGGCCGATAGAGGAGTAAAACATGAAACACGTGGATTACTTAAAAGTTACTAACAGTATAAGATGGTGGTATATAATTACTTTTTCCCCTCTTGCGCTTCTCGCTGAATTTCCTGAAGTCCATCAACGGCCTGGTGGAAGTCGCACACTACAGTAGAAGGAAACCAAGAGGAGAACATTTGAAATAGGTAAAGGATACAATTCGAATGCATTGCCATGCACAGCCAGGGTGCTGCCCCAGAGTTTGTCATCAGGTGTGCTGCAACAGTGCATGATTATTTTGCTATTTGCTCCCAGACAGGCTAAAGTGGACAGCTTCAGTAGAGCTGCTAGGATGGGGGCAGTAAAGCTGCATTGTCACCCGTACCCTATTCCTCGTCAAAGTTCATAATAGGGAAGTGTGCATTCTTCTTTAAACATTTAGGAGAACCCCTCTACCACTGGCCAATAAGAGGCCACACTACCAGCACCAATCCTGATTGTGTCTGTCTTACACACAGGTTGATGGTGATGCTGCTGGCACCGCTCTCAATCCTCTTCCTTTGCCAGAAACTAGCTCCTGCTGGGCAGGGAGCTCCTTCAGTGCCCCTCCACCTAGGCTTTCCTTAATCCAGCTCCTTCTCCTCCCCATCTCATTTGAGACATGTGGGCACCAATGCCATGTTGTCTGATGAATATGGCGGCTAAAACCTGCAGTCTCTAATTCCTCAGACAGCATTAGCAGATATGAACGTTCCCACAATGCATCTCTCCCTCTGATCCTACTACTCTGTGCACGATGAGAAGGTAATGGAGGGACCTTGTCAGTGTTTAGATCTCAAGGTGTCTGCCAAAGTCCTACCCTATAGAGAACCCCAGAGCGACTTCTGTATAACCTTAATATAAACTCTAATACACATCCCGCTGTTGCCTCTGCTGACTAAACTCCCAGTGATCAGGTGGGCTGAGGCCGAGTGACCTCTCAAAAGGGCTTACACTGGTGGTTATTTGTCCCATCGAGCGGTATGCAGTAATAAAATCGCCGCAAAAAAGTAATCTGTAAAAAAAAGGCAGGAAAAATGCAGTGGTTTGACCTGGTAAAGGTGTACCCCATTATATTATTTAAGGGGAAAGGGTCTGGGGGTTGCAGGGGTGTGCCCCGCATCCATTACATGGATTGCGGCGGCAAAACCACTGCCTTTTTGCTGCAATTTTTGGTGTAAACAGCAATTCTTGTCGCAATTTGAACACATGGAAGCTATCGAGCCAGCATACCTACCTTCCGTGTATGTTGCTGCAGATCTTTGTGTAGGACCTTGCGGCCCACTGTTATACCATACAGAATGGCTCTGAGTGCTGGGAGATCTGCCACAAGGTTTTGCCTCAGGTTGGCTTTATTTTCACAAGCCTACTTGGATGACATTCATGATGGTGCATTGACCTATAGAGCTACTATGGCTGCTATGAGGTATATATGGGTAAGAGTCTGGTCCACAGGTCCACTGTTATGAAAGCTCCACTCCTCATCCTGGACCTCTTTGGCTGTCACCTTGAATACATGAGCAGCAAGGCTTTCGAGGACGGGAAGCACTTCCTCTGCTTCACATTAAAGCCTAAATCATCAGCTCTGATGGCCTCCAGATTTGTGAATCTACATCAGCCTTGACTTCATTAACCCCCCTCAAAACCCGGAGTTGAGGGTGCTCCTGCATCCATCTTCAGGCCCCCTCTTCAGCTCCAGTATCTATCCCCCTGACTATGCCACGGACCTCCCTTTCAAAGTGGGAGAAAGCCAATGAGGCCCTCTTCCTGCATCCTGAACCAACAACATGTGTCACTCCTGGGTTCAAAATTCCAGAAATAAGTGAGCCTTCTTACCAGTGTTCAAGAACTACCCCAGAAGATCTTCGCCCACCTATGGAAAACAACCTCTTGCTTCAGTGATAACTGTCAATGCCAAGAAGTCATGCAAATGACGTGCCCCACATATTCAAAACATAAGACACGTGGCCCTTTGCTCTACAGAAATTATTAGAATCAATAAATCAAACAAGGCAGAGCGACAAGCATCCCTCATCCTAGAGTGTACGTTCTGTTGCTGAGATTGAGGTCACATTTGAAAGAACATTAGATTATTTCTATAATTAAGACCTGGAAAAACATGATTGTATCATGTAAACATAATGCACGGTTTTTGTCTTTAATGTCCTTGCTACAATGCACGTTAGAAGAACTGCACACAACTTACCTATGTGTGCCCTGTCTGAAATGATCAGCCGTTTCTCCCAGTCCTTCAGCCCTGCAAGAAGACACAGGATAAACATCTCAATGGTTACTGCCTCAGTTGTTTGTTACCTGACTGCATTCTCACTGGTCATTTCATGTTTATGGTTGTTGCTTGCCTTTGTTTGGAGTAAGTATGTCATTTTTTATTTTATTTTTATTTTACCTGGCGCATGCATTTGACATCTGTACACATACATGGAATTTAGAAAATCAGTTGCGTGATAGGAGATCCGGAAACCAGTGAAATCCCTCATCCTAGGCTGCTCTCCCAGGGAACTTTATAATTTATTTTGTGAAATGCATATTAGTAGAACATAAAATATACAAGTGAATAAAAACGCTCTGTACTGGAGAGACCCCCGGCTGGCCCATAGAGTTGGAGTTTGCTCTGCAGTACTTTAAGACGAGATATCTGCACCTTGAGATGGATGGGGGTGCAGGTTTCTTACTCCAAAACCAATCAATAAGGACAACTCAATGGTTTGGCAAAGGGGAGTTCGTTTAATGACAAGTACAAAAAACAGAGAAACATGGAAATCAACAGTGATGCGATAGCCTGTCTCGCTTCAACTCCCGTCAAACTTCATACAAACAGTAACATTTATACCCAAAACTCGTCATCATTGACGTGTAACACTCAAAAGTTAACATGTAATTCTATTGGGTAGGAAAAGGTAACTTAAATATAGGTGCTATATCTGTATATGATAATGGAGTGACGGGATTGGATAAACACTATCAGGTGTGCAGACGTCACTAAAAGTATGATGTCTCATTGGTTTTACTGTATATAGGACCCTAGATTATTTGGTCCATTGTGATTGGGTTGGCTACAACCCCATGCAGAAATCTCCACTTTAATGAGCAGCACGCAGAATGGTCAACCAGGTGCAGGATGCCCCAAGATTCACCCAGCCTCCCTTCCATCAATCATTACTTTAGTGGCTATGTGTCAATTAGTTGGCTGCGGTTAGCCTCAAAACTGTATCTTCTTGTCAGAAAATGTTACAGCCAGGCGTAGGTGTGAAACTGCGCCTCCACTCACTCGGCTGGTCACGTGCTAGCACACTGCTTAGTTTTCCTTCTATTTTCGCTTTTAATTCTTTGTTCAGCTTGCCACCTGCCTGGGGCCTCCTTATCTCGGCCTTCTGAGATGGGCTGTTCTGTTCTTAAGTTTAGAAGCTACTGCTCGCTCCTTCTCTTGGTCTGACCTGTCAGGATTAGGGGTTCGCAGGGACAAAAGCGGCGCCAGAAACTGAATAAGTAGTCAAAACTACATTTCCGAAGAGCACTTGGGAAGATTGGTAGTCCTCAGCCGTGCACGCGTCTGGCCAGCTGAGTTTGATGAGGAACGGTTTATTAAGGCCACACGGCGCACGGCAGGTGTGGCTTATTGTGGGTGTGTGCAGAGCTCCATGCCGGAGAGAACTTGTGAAGCAGTGGAGGCGGGCGGAAACAATGCGGTACGCATAACAGACAAGACTGCAGCTGTGACGTGCCTTCTCATCCAGCATCCGGGAAGGCTTCCGAGCCTCCCGGGCTTAAGATAAGTGCCCAATGTGTATTTTCCAAAAGGCTTGAATCAGTATTTCTTGTTATGCACACAAACAGTTAGTATTGGCGGTGGGCAGGTCTGGGTGCGGAGTGGCGGCACTGCACGCCGCAGGTCTTCTAATGTGCATGAATTACTCCAGCATTGTATACGGACACTTTTAGGGGCTAGTCCTTGTTATGCAATGCATTTCTAAGGAAGTTCAGACACAAGGTCTCCCTCGACAAGTATTAGGTGGTCAAATGTTGAGAGGAAGAGTTACGGCACTAATAGACTATGGCCTGCAGAGGGGAATGACCAGAAGAAGCATGTTTCCATGTGTATATGTTCTTTCATGTTATTGTGATCAGTGTTGCTATCTGCTATCCCGAGTGGGCCATGTGTTATGTTATTCATAAGGGAGAGCTCACCCAATTGTATGGGCCATACTGCTTGTTTTATGTAGTGTTTATGTCAATGTGTGATTGTGGTACATGTATCAAGATGTGCTAAAGTGGTCTCAAGGGATGCATAGAATTTGTGTCATAGTCTTGGACAAGGCATGTTTATGAGAATACTAGGAGTTAAGTAGTGTAGGGTTTTTTCCTGTTACGTCCCCCGTCCTATCCACACTAGGGTTCCCTTCAACCTCTTTCCGGTTTTCCTAACATTCCCCACCCTGTCCACAACCTCTTCCTACCCCTCTTCCCCCCACTGGCTGCCACATGGTGTCCTGTTCACTCTACCAGGCACCTGTGCCAACCACGGTGGGAGAGTTGACTTCATTCGGCTTCTGTGCTTCGGGTGAGAGTGTCGACCGCTCTTCCCCTTTTGTTGTGCATCTTAACATAATAAGCCACCCCCAAATTGGGATACTTATAACCACCTAAGCCAAATGGAAGTGACTCCTCCGCCTTTGGTTGATGTGCTAAAGGTGCTGGAAGACATTCAGATGGAATTAGCACATGCTAGACAAGAATCTGATCATTTAAAACAACAAGTACAAAGTTTGGTAGCTCAGAGTACTCCGTTAGAAGGGGCTAGCACTAGCACTATGGGAGCCTCTTCAAGTCAGAATCCTACGGTCATAGTTCAACCCCCTAGTAATGTACTATTGACCGCACCAGAACGCTTTTCAGAGAGTCCTCGAAAATACATGATGTTTATTACACAATGCAGATTACATTTTTTGTGCAAACCTGCTGCGTTTGAGACAATCCAAGCTAGGACAGCATTTGTAATTTCTTACTTGACAGGAAACGCAGCGGCATGGGCGATGCCATTGGTGCAGAAAGATGATCCGCTGTTGTATAACTGGGATGGGGTTTTAGCAGAACTTGGGAGACTATTTGACCGACGAGAGGTGTCTTTAGCGCAGGATAAGGAATTGTTGGGTCTAAAACAGGGAGCGCGGGATTTGGTAGAATATGTAACCCAATTTAACATATTAATAATGGAGAATGAACGGCCGGTGGCCAAGCAGACAGTGTTATTCTATCAGGGGCTGCGGGAGGAACTTAAAGATGCAATTGCTCAAGTGGAACCTCAACCTAGAACATGTACTGCCATGATAGATTTAGCCTTGAGGTTGAATCATCGCATGAATGAGAGGAAAGGTGATAAAAGGAGACCAGAAGCAGCACCTTTTGTGCGACTGGACAGGAGTAGAGGAGGAAGGAAAAGTGAGGTGGAACCAATGCAAATTGGGAGTGCAAGAGGACCCTTGTCAGCAGGAGAGAGAGAACTTCGGAAGGCCAATAAGTTGTGTTTGTATTGTGGACAGGCAGGACATTTTATACGTACATGCCCCAATACTCCTCAGAAGAGTGATGTGAAGAGTTCAAAGGAGGCGGGAAAATAGTTGGGCCGGCCTTAGGGGGAACACAGGTGTCAGGCCCATTGGATGTGAGATTTCCCAAATGGATTGCAAATACGGTGGGGGGTAAAACGTCCCACTTATACATTTTGGTGACGCTATGTTTTGCCCTAACTAAACAGGAGGTCATGGCTATGGTGGATTCGGGGGCTAAAGGTAATTTTGTGGATATTTCATTGGCCAAGCAGTTAGGTTTATCGTTGGTGGACAAGAAACAAGCAGAAGGAGTCCAGTCAGTAGATGGTTCTCCACTTATATCGGGACTCATACGGAAGCAGACTGAGACATTGGAAATTATCTGTGTAGGGGGTCATCAAGAGGAAATTACTTTTGATTTAATAGCTGCACCACAGTTCGGGTTGATTCTGGGAATGCCATGGTTGAAATTACACAATCCCCAAAATGATTGGGAACAACAGACAGTGGGGTTTGATGGGTTAAGATGTCAGGAACACATACTATCGGAAGCGGGCCCTGCAGCATTGTTAATTGAGAAGGAAATAGGAACTCAGGTAATGGGAGCTGTGGGGGGGAGGTTCCTTCACAATACCTGGAGTTTGAGAAAGCGTTCGACAAAAGAATAGCAGAACAGTTACCCCCTCATAGGACATATGATTGTGTTATCGAATTGGAAGAAGGAGCAAAACTACCCTGCAGTAGGATTTACGCCCTCACAGAAAAGGAAAATGAGCATCTACGAGAGTATCTAGATGAGATGTTGTCTAAGGGATTTATTAGACACTCTACTTCTCCTGTGTCTTCACCGTTATTCTTTGTTCCTAAGAAGGAAGGTACCTTACGCACTTGCATTGATTATCGGGCATTAAACAAAGTAACTATCAAGAACAGATTTCCTTTGCCTTTAATTTATGTCCTGTTAGATCAGGTAAAGAATGCAAAAATCTATACTAAGTTGGATTTAAGGGGAGCTTACCAGCTGATACGAGTAAAAGAGGGTGATGAATGGAAGACGACATTCAGAACTAAGTTTGGATAATTTGAGTATGTTGTGAGTATGTCATCATACTCCTCTCCTGTGTCTTCACCGTTATTCTTTGTTCCTAAGAAGGAAGGTACCTTACGCACTTGCATTGATTATCGGGCATTAAACAAAGTAACTATCAAGAACAGATTTCCTTTGCCTTTAATTTATGTCCTGTTAGATCAGGTAAAGAATGCAAACATCTATACTAAGTTGGATTTAAGGGGAGCTTACCACCTGATACGGGTAAAAGAGGGTGATGAATGGAAGACGACATTCAGAACTAAGTTTGGATAATTTGAGTATGTTGTGATGCCGTTTGGGTTATGTAATGCTCCCGCAGCTTTTCAGTTTTTCATGCAAGAGGTATTGCATGAGTTTATTGATGTTTTCGTCATTGTGTACATTGACGACTTTTTGATTTATTCAGAGTCCCCAGAGCAACATGTAAAACATTTAAGGGCAGTTTTGAAGAGGTTACAGGAATATCAATTGTGTGTGAAGTTTGAGAAGTGAGCTTTTCACGTGAGACAAGTGGAGTTTTTGGGGTTTATACTGACTAAAACAGGAATTGTAATGGATCCAAAAAAGGTTCAGGCTGTTACGGACTGGCCTTCTCCACAGTGCATAAAAGACATACAATCCTTTTTGGGGTTTGCCAATTTTTATCAGCGCTTTATTAGCAATTTCTCTAATATTGTCACTCCTATTACACAACTATTGAAAAAAGCGGTGCAGTTTAAGTGGAATGGGGAGGCAGAGAAAGCCTTTCAGCAATTGAAGACAGCCTTTACTACTGCTCCAGTGTTAAGACATCCCAATACAGAGAGAGTGTTTCAGGTGGAAACGGATGCTAGTAATGTGGCAATAGGAGCTATTCTATCCCAGAAGAATGAGAAGGGCATATTGCACCTTGTAGCATTTTTTTCTAAGAAGTTGTCAGGATGTGAACAAAATGACTCCATCACTGATAAAGAGTTGTTGGCTATTCGGTTAGCATTCTTGGAGTGGAGACATTATTTACTGGGGGCAAGGCATCAGGTGGTGGTGGTCACGGGTCACAAGAATCTACAGTACTTTAAAACAGCCCATTCACTTAGCCCTAGACAGTTACGATGGTCTCAGTACTTCAATGAGTTTGATTTCATGGTTACCTTCAGACCAGGCAGTAAGAATGGAAAGGCAGATGCTTTATCTAGACAACAAAATTTGGATACTGTAGTAGGTGAAACTAAGACCATCATTTCGCCAGAAAGAATTATTGGCGCTATTACAAAGCAGGTCATTGAGGAAGTAAAAAAGGTGCTACCCTTCAGAAAGATGCAAGAGTTGAGAAAAAGTGACACGGCACAAACAGTTTGTGATGGGTTACCCTATCATAAGGGTAGATTGTACTTACCCACTCAGGAATTACAGGACAAAGCATTATATTGGTGCCACAAGTCTCCATTAGCGGGACATGCAGGGTTCAGAAAAATGCAAGATATGTTAGAAAAATACTTCTGGTGGCCAACTTTAAGACAAGACATGGAGATTTATCTGGGGTTGTGTGAGAATTGTGCACGTTACAAGGCGGAACATGTGAAGAAAAGAGGGTTGTTACAACCGTTACCAACTCCTGTACAACCATGGACTGACATTTCTATGGATTTTATTACAGACTTACCGTCTGATAATGACTTTGACACCATTTGGGTAGTGGTAGACTGCTTGTCCAAACAAGCTCACTTTGTCCCATGTATGGGAATACCGGGAGCAGGGAGGTTGGCCGAATTATTTCTGCAGCATGTGGTACGATTGCACAGGTTACCAAAGAGAATTGTTTCAGATAGAGGCTCGCAATTTACCTTCAGATTTTGGCGTGCCTTTTGTCAGATGCTAGGCATCAAGTGTGCGCTTTCCGCGAGCTATCACCCTCAAACAGATGGTCAGGCAGAACGAGTGAACCAGACATTGGAGCAATATCTAAGAGGGTACTTGGGAGATGGCAGAGAATCTTGGGTACAGGCCTTATGGTTGGCAGAGTTCACTTACAATAATACGTATCATACTTCTTTAGGAATGGCACCAATGAATGTTTATATGGTCAAGTACAAAATATGATACCAGAACACTTGCCTGGAGTGGTACATATGCCAGTATTACAGGAGCGTAAACAGTTGCTTCTGCGGTTCAGACAGAAGGCACGGGAAAATTTGGAACGAGCCAAAAGACAATACAAAATACAGGCAGATAAACAGAGACAAGAAGGTCCTAAATTTGAAGTGGGGGATAGAGTGTGGTTATCAACACGAAATTTAGCTTTGATTGGATCAAGGAAGTTTTTACCTCGTTTCATTGGGCCATACGAAATTATTAAATGTGTGTCTGCAACTGCTATGAAATTGCGTTTGCCTAAATCATTACCCATCCACCCGGTGTTCCATGTGTCTTTACTTAAACCCGCAGCTCCGGGAATGACTACTAAGAGACCCCCGGCGATCATAAAAGATGGGCGACCGAGTATGAAGTGAACAAGATTTTGGACGTCAAGAGAAGAAATAACCAACTATGGTATTTGATTCAGTGGAAAGGCTAGGGGCCTGAGGATTGTTCTTGGGAACCAGTGGAGGCAATACATGCCCCATGTTTGATTCAACAAGTTCATCAGCGACATCCAGGTAAACCAGGTCTTGGGAAGGGCCCTGAGAGAGGAGGTAATGTCAGGATTAGGGGTTGGCAGGGACAAAAGCGGCGCCAGAAACTGAATAAGTAGTCAAAACTACATTTCCCAAGAGCACTTGGGGAGATTGGTAGTCCTCAGCCGTGCGCGCGTGTGGCCAGCTGAGTTTGATGAGGAACTGTTTATTAAGGCCACACGGCGCACGGCAGGTGTTGCTTATTGTGGGTGTGTGCGGAGCTCCATGCTGGAGAGAACTTGTGAAGCAGCGGAGGCGGTGGCGGGCGGAAACAATGCGGTACGCATAATGGACAAGACTGCAGCTGCAACGTGCCTTCTCATCCAGCGTCCGGGAAGGCTTCCGAGCCTCCCAGGCTTAAGATAAGTGCCCAATGTGTATTTTTCAAAAGGCTTGAATCAGCATTTCTCTTTATGCACACGGACAGTTAGTATTGATGGTAGGTGGGTCTGGGTGCGGAGTGGCGGCACTGCACTCCGCAGGTCCGCTATTGTGCATGAATTACTCCTGCATTGTATACGGACACTTTTAGGGGCTATTCCCTGTTATGCAATGCATTTCTAAGGACGTTCAGACACAGGTCTCCCTCGACAGGTATTAGGTGGTCAAATCTTGAAAGGAAGAGTTAAGGCACTAAAAGACTATGGCCTGCAGAGGGGAATGACCAGAAGAAGCATGTTTCCATGTGTATATGTTCTTTCATGTCATTGTGATCAGTGTTGCTATCTGCTAGCCCGACTGGGCCATGTGTTATGTTATTCATAAGGGAGAGCTTGCCCAATTGTATGGGCCATACTGCTTGTTTTATGTAGTGTTTATGTCAATGTGTGATTGTGGTACATGTATCAAGATGTGCTAAAGTGGTCTCAAGGGATGCATAGAATTTGTGTCATAGTCTTGGACAAGGCATGTTTATGAGAATACTAGGAGTTAAGTAGTGTAGGGTTTTTTCCTGTTACGTCCCCCGTCCTATCCACACCCTTCAACCCTTTCAACCTCTTTCCGGTTTTCCTAATATTCCCCACCCTGTCCACAACCTCTTCCTAACCCTCTTCCCCCCACTGGCTGCCACGTGGTGTCATGTTCACTCTTCCAGGCACCTGTGCCGACCACGGTGGGAGGGTCGACTTCATTCGGCTTCTGTGGTTCGGGGGAGAGTGTCGACCGCTCTTCCCCTTTTATTGTGCATCTTGACATGACCTTGGCTTCCGAGGCACAAGTTGCTCTTGCTGAGTTTCGATTCAGCCTTCTTTTCTTGTTTTTTGCTGGAATATGAATCCTGCCCTGTTTGACCACTAGTAACCTGAGTTAATTCTGCTTTTGTGCAAAGTGGACTCGCACTTGTATAATGTGCTTCGTTGAGGTAGATCTGTATAGGTAGCACTTGCTGCTATAATTTTCTACTAAGCATAGCAAGCCACACTGTTTCCTTAGCTTCTTGCGGTTTCAAGCATATGTACAGGCGTTAGCTGGTTGAATGACTTCATCCTGCTTTACAGATTAAGTTTCTTTATATTTCAACATCGTCTCTCCTTCTAGGTTCACGATATCCTTATTCATGGCGTTTCGTCTCTAGGTCATCTTTGGGTCATCTTATCTTTTGTCTGCAAGCCTGTTCGGGTCTTCGTGACATCACCATTCGCCTTCAATTAAGGCCTTTTGAGTTTCTTCCGGGACAGTGTTTAAGCAATCTTCATTTTGTTTCATTTGCTGGTAGGGTTTTCTCAATGAATACCTTACTGTCCATGGTTGTCTGGTAATTGGTACTTCAATAGGTATTGTTCTCCTGATAGGCACTGGGTAAAGCCCTACTGCAGCTCTCTGCTGGTTTATTTGCTCATCAAACGTCACATATCTCGGTGTGAATGTTCCTGGTACTTCAAAATGGGCGACTGGAGTGCAGGCTACATTTGGGACCTCCTCTACATTCCCCTGTCTGGTCGATACATCGACCACTTCCACTTCCTCTTTTTTGTTCATGTTACTTGGTTCTTCTGTGTTCATTTCTTCTTCATCTTCTGGGTTTGTACATGATGGTTTGAAGAAGTGTCTCTTTGGAGTCCATATTTTTATTACTCCTCTCAGGTTTCCTGTTGTCCTCACATGTTCGTCTTTGTTCCATGTCATCAGCTGACATTGTCCTTTTGGGCTGCAATAAATCCATTTTCCTTCATAGTTTCTGCGTTTCCAAGGGTAGAGAAACGTTGTACCTTCTGGCGCATGTTCGCTGGCCTTCACAAAGTCTCTTATTTCATCATCAGTTAGATCTCTGGGCTTCCATCCTGGTTTGACACCAATCATGATCTTCATCCCTATGGCCTTCTTTGCAGTTTTCTGGCACTGAGAGATTATTATCTTGATGATACAAAAGCCTAGCAATATCATCACTAGCAGGACTCCCAGGAACTTGAATGCGTCTGCCATCCATTGTGGGACCCATGAGAATAGTGAACCAAACCAGCTGTCATCATCAACTTCATCAGTTTCATTGATCATCTGGTTCTGTAGGTTTGTCAGCTTTTGTATGGCTTCTGTTAAAGTTCCATTTACTTCGTCGTGAGAAGGTATAAATGTGCAACATGATTCTCCAATTTTTGCACAAACTCCTCCACCCATAGCTGTGATCATGTCAAGTACATATCTGTTCTGGAGAGTCATCAGTCGGATTGCTCTTAACTCTTCCTTAATCACATTTAATCCTTTTATGGTCGTGTTGATGGTCTGCAATAACTCCCATCTGGTTATCTGCAACCATTTAGAGTTTACTCCAACTTGGATTCTTGGCATGAAGATTGTTGTGAACACTGATCAGGTGAGGCTGAACAGCCTGCGTGCATATCGAATTGCATGAAATGCTTCTTCTGATTTGGCAGAGAAGTAATTCTCTCTCTCTTCATTCGGGTTTTCCGTTCCACAGATCTCTTCTTCCTCAGGTGAGCATCTGCTTTTGGGAAACTGTCAATATTAAGGTCGCTTTTCGGGATTACTAGTGCTGGAACGTGGACATTCACTATCGTGCATATGCCTCCCCAGTTCTTCGGTAGTCTGATGTATGCTTTGGATCTGCATGCCCAATAATGATCCATAATTACTGCAGTCCCATGAGTCATTCCTGGAGCCTCAAAAATTCAGCCGCAGTTCTAATTCTCTCCCATCTATCTCGTGCCATTGTTCCTGAAGCATAATTTCGGGCTTTCTAGTGGCACTATCTGCAAGGGTCCTCCTCTGTCTTCGACCCATGTCAGTAATTTTGTATGTTTTGGCCATAGTGGTTTGCACAGTCTCTGTGAGTTTTCTATTGCTTCCTGGCAGACTCCAAGGACCATCCATGCTCGGCAGATCACTACTCCTTCTTCCCATCCGTTTGATGAAAGCACTGTTCCCCAAATCTGCATTTGGCCTCTGTTTTTGGAGTTGTTCCTTGGACATTCAGTCTCGGGTTTATTTCCCATTTTATTCCTGCTCCTTTAACTTCAGGTTTCTCGTACCTGATCACGTGATTCCTAGTATGGGCTCTATTTTTCGTCTTAATGTCCTGGATATAGTCATCTTCATCGGGATAAGCGGTTTCAGTTGCCCATATCAATGAGGCATAATTTCCCATGAACTGGCCTCTGGTGTTGCACATTGCTATGTGTGAGAGACAGTGTGCTGTCGGGACATCAATTTCGACAGCTACAAAGATCTTGGATTTCCCCATGCTGTACGGTAGGAGTGCACAAACAAGGCATTCTCCTTCTAAATTTCGTCTTCCAACTTCTTTCATGTGTTGGTACCAAATGTTGTTTCCTAGATGTGCTGTGCTGTCTAGGTAGTCGTTTAGTTCATTATTATCTTCATGCATGCTTCTCTTGGTTCTTAAGGTTTTCCTGTAGTTTGCTATAACTACATCTCTGAATGCCTCTGTATGGCCTTTCCTTGCTGGAGGATCCTCAGGTATTTTGGTCCATGGTGCAGGTCTCTTCATATGCACCATTTGAGTGGATACGCGCCTGGCAGCTCTTTCCTGGTCCTCATGCATCCTTTCTCGGCTGCGTGCAAATGCCCATGCCAACCAGCCTGACACCGGTCCGGTATATTGCTGTATTGTAGACCTGGTACTTGTCTCTTGTGTGCTTGTCAATATCATCTCTGCTGTTTTGTTCTTCAGTTCCTCTTGCAGTTTCCTCGCTCTGGCTATGTATGGGACTAATAATTCTACTATCCTTTGTGTTCGTGCAGACAGTTTCTCCACGTTGGCTTTTGTTTTCTGAAGAGTTTCTGATATGTCTGCTTCTGTTGGTCTTTCTCTTAATTCTTCTTGTTTTCTTGCATTATCTTCTATGAAGGTTTTTATGGCAGGCAGTCTCATCTTCTCTGCTGCTTTTGTTTGGGGTTCTGCGGTAATTGATACTAGGCCTGTTCCGTGTGCGTTCATTGTGTGTGTGCGTGTAGTTGTCAGGGTTTTTTCTTCATTCATCTCATGCCGACCCTGTCTCTGGCTTTTCTGCTCATTCGTTACCATAAATGTGTGTATATCACTATTAATCACATTCATTTCCAGTTCATTTACTCTACCAGCAGATTTTCTAGCCACTGGAATGACTATATAAGGTCTGGATGCTTTTGTGGGTTTCATGCGTGTATCATCAGGTGGGTGCACTGAAATTGGAATGCTTCGTGCACCAATAAAGAATGCAGTTCTGATTGTTAATGACAGAAAAATAATGACAATTATAATATGTTAATGCTAATTTTAAAGGATATTTGTACCACGCACTATCACCACCGGAGTGGTCCTCTGGCGCTCTGGCGGTTCTGAAAAAGGGAAGGGGGGGTGGTAAGTTAGTGGGAATAAGCTGGAAAAGTGCAAGAGAGCAGTGATGTGCTGTTGGCAGCCTCAGCCGGTGGGTCCGTTGGCTGGGCTTGGGGTGTTTTACGGTCGGTAGTCGTTGTGTGCTGTTGTGCGATTCTATGTGTGGTTTGGTTTGTTGTTGCAGTGTAGTGAAGTTTTGTGCGGATTGATGTGTTGTAGGGTTGTGGTTGTGTTTGGTTAGAGTGTGAGAGGTGTATGCAGAGGGGTGAAATTGTTAGTGGAATGGTTAATTGGCATTGCTGTCCTTGCAATTATGTCTAGGTGTGATGCTTGCTATAATGTCACCATTCCATCTAAGTGTGGCCCATGCTAACATTTATAATCCTATCTGGGTGTGACACAGGCTAAGTTAAGCATCCTATCTAAGTGTGGCGCATGCTAACATTCAAATTTCCAGCAAGATGCGACGCAGGCTAAAGTTAAGAATTCTATCTAAGTGTGGTACATGCTAACATTCACAATCCTATCTAGATGTGACGAGTGCTAAATTGAGAACTCCATCCAAGTGTGGTACATGCTAACATTCACAATCCTATCTAGACGTGGCGCAGGCTAAAGTTAAGAGTTCCATCTCAGTGTGGCACATGCTAACATTCACAATCCTCTCTAGTTGTGGCGCGGGCTCAGTTAAGAATTCCATCTAAGTGTGGCACAGGCTAACATTCCCAATCCTACCTAGATGTGGCGCAGACTAAAGTTAAGAATTACATCAAAGTTTGGTGCATGCTAACATTCACAATCCTATCTAGATGTGACGTAGGCTAAGGTTAAGAATTCCATCCAAGTGCGGCGCATGCTAACATTCACATTCTATCTAGATGCGATGCAGACTAAAGTTAAGAATTCCATCTAAGTGTGGCACATGCTAACCTTCACAATCCTATCTAGGTGTGACGCTGGCTAGGTTAAGAATTTCATCTAAGTGCGGCACATGCTAACATTCACAGTCCTATCTAGGTGTGACGTAAGCTAAGTTAAGTATTCCATCTAAGTGCAGCACATGCTAACATTTCCAATCCTATCTAGATGTGACGCAGGCTAAAGTTAAGGATTCCATCTAAGTTTGGTGCATGCTTACATTCACAATCCTATCACAATTCCATTCACAATCCTATCTATATTTAGCGCAGGCCAAAGTTAAGGATTCCATCTAAGTGTGGCACATGCTAACATTCACAATCCAATCTAGATGTGACGAGTGCTAAGTTGAGAACTCCATCTAAGTGTGGCACATGCTAACATTCACAATCCTATCTAGATTTAGCGCAGGCCAAAGTTAAGGATTCCATCTAAGTGTGGCATATGCTAACATTAACAATCCAATCTAGATGTGACGCAGGCTAAAGTTAAGAATTCCATCTACTTGTGGCATATGCTAACATTCACAATCCCATCTAAGTGTGATGCAGGCTAAAGTAATTCCATCTAAGTGTGGCACATACTAACATTCACATTCACAATGTGACACAGGCCAATCTTCACAGTTCTCACTAGGTGTGGTACTAGTTAACATTGGCAAGTAAGTTATAGTGTAATGCAAGGCAACATTTACAGGCCAGCCATGAATAGATTAAGGCTGGTGTTCCTAAATCTATGGTAGTCTGTGTTATGGAAAGGTAAGGTAGAGTGGTAGGGGCTTTCTGGCGTAGAGTAACTGCTCTACACCCCACCCATGCCACACTTACAGTTTTTGTTGGTGCCTGTTGACTGCTGGCTTCATTGGCTTCCCCCACTGACCCCGCCGACACTGTTTCGAGCCGCCACTTAAGGAGCCGCCCTTTGCCTCTGGGTCCTCGGTCGCACAGGCTGTCCAGGGTCGGTGAGATTGAGTAATCGCCTGGCCAATCAGGATCATGCAGCGGGCTGGGAGGTGGGAGGAGGGAGGGAGAGGGAAGTGGGGAGCCGGGAAGCTACGGTCTGCCAGGCCTGGGCCCGGGCTGTAAGGGGGCACTTAGATGGTCGTATGCAGGCCCCCTGGAGGGTCGCCATGCACAGCCTCAATCACCTTAGGCACACGATGATAAGGGCAGCCAGGTGGAGCCGCGGTGTGTACACCGGGCAAGGTTGCTTTAAGGCAGCCAATCAGGATCATGGGGCAGGCGCACTTAGATGGTCGGAAGCAGGCCCCAGGAGGGTCGCCATGCACAGCCTCACTCACCTCGGGCGCACGATGATAAGTGTAGCAAGATGGAGCCGCAGTGTGAACACCGGGGCAGGTTGCTTTAAGGCAGCCAATCAGGATCATGGGGTGGACTGGGAGGCGGGAGGAGGGAGGGAGAGGGAAGTGGGGAGCCGGGAAGCTACGGCCTGCAAGGCCTGGGCCCGTGCTGTAAGGGGGCACTTAGATGTCGGAAGCAGGCATAATAATGTACATAAATACATTATTCCCTTATAGGTCAGGCGGCAGCATTTTCTTCCAGAGAAGCGAGGGTGCCTCTCTGCTTGTGGGAGGACCAAGTTACTGCTCTGGACCCCCATCTCGATCATTTATCCAATGTCAATTTTATTGTTTCCAACACCCAATATTGTTCTTTTGAGTTCTGTGACAAAAGTGTCGGGTGCTTCACAAGTGTCCCCCCTCTTGCAAGACGTTTGTCTCTTAATACAGGATACAGTTCCTTTGCTAGACTATGGAAAAAATAGATTAAAATAATACTTTGGTGAGTCACTTTTACTGTGCATGTTCAAAGTATGTGAGTTCCCAGTCCACTCCTCGAATCTGCTTCAGTCCGGAGGATATATTGGACACTAGTCAGTATGAAGAAATAGGGAAAAAAAATATGACAAATAAAGTTCTTGACTCTGCTCCCTCTATCTGTCCCTCGGCGGAAGGTTTCTTTAGAATCTCCTTGGATAATCTCTCTGATGGTTGGAAAGTTCCACTTGGAGTATTCTACCATGCAGCAGAATTCCCATCTGCGTGCTGCACTGGCATGCCGTACTCTCGGAGGTAGCCCCTCCTTTTCCAGCACGCTAAGCCTGCGTGCACTGACGACGTCACCTAGGCAGAGTCACTGTACACTGTTACTTCTTGGTCTGCGTGATTCTCAATGGCGAGTATCAATGCCAATAATTCTGCAGCTTGTGCTGAATAACAAGATGGTATTCGAGCACTAAGAAGCATTTGAAATTCTCCATTCGATGTGTGCCTTATTACAGCGACGCCTGAGTATCTTTGCCCATCACATTGTTCAATTCTCGAAGACCCGTCAATAAAGACGATCTCTCCTTCTACCAGGGTATTTTCCTTCACACTGGGAATTTCATCATAGAATTCTTCATAATTCGTGCAGTCATGTATCGGCTCTCTCATTCATTGACTGGCTCTGCTATGAACGTGGCTGGGTTTACTATCTTACATCGGACTATTTTAATCGAAGGGTTTGATATGATCACTTCATAAGCAGAAGCTCTCTGAGGTGTTAATGTGCCTTTTGGTTTCTCTAGAATGGCAAATAATGAGTGCTCGACATATAATGTCATCGAGCATCCCATTACAATGGTTCTCGCTTTCTCTATGGCGAACACTGCGGAAGCTAAACTTTGTTTGCATGGGCAGTGGCCTCTCATTACTGGGTCCAGATTCCCACTGTAATATGCTAGGGGCTTGAACCCCAAAAAAGGTTTTTTGGGCGAGCACTGCCGTCATAACGCTGCCATCTGTGTGTGAAAACAGGTAAAATTCCTCTGCATAGTTGGGAATTCCGAGAACTGGAGCTGTACAAATCGCTCTTTTGAGTTCAGCATACCCTTTCTCCATTGTTTCAGACCATTCAATTTTTTCTTTTGTCACTTGGGCCTTCTTTAGGGCCTAGAAAGCTCTGCATTTGCTTTACCGTGTGTGGATTAGCCGTGTTCGATATGGCTTCAGCCCTTTCTGGGGTCACCTTCTTGCCTTCCTGTGAGATTAGCTGGCCTATGTACAGCACTTCCTGTTGACAGTATTGTAACTTTTCCTTGTCAACCTTATATCCTTTCTCAGCCAGTATAGTCAGTAATTCAACAGAATCGTGCCAGCATTGCTCTTCTGTGGTGCTGCAGATTAGGATGTCATCCTCATACTGCAAGACAACACTTTCTAATGCAATATTGCTTAGGTCCATCTGCAGGACTCTGTTGAAAATAGACGGAGACTGACAGTACCCCTGTAGTAGCCTTGTGCTTTTCAGATGCATTTGTCTGAACGTGAATGACATCAGATCTTGTGAGTCACGATGCAATGGAATTGAGAAAAAAGCATTTTTCAAGTCAATCTCTGTGAAATGTTTTGCCTCGATGGGTATATTGCATAATATTGTAGCCGGGTTAGGGACTAAAGGGAATTCAGTCTCAACAATATTGTTTATTGCTCTAAGATCTTGAATTAGCCTCCAAGACCCCCCCTTTGATTTCTTGACAGGATAAACTGCCGTATTACATGGTGACTCTGACGTCACTAAGATGCCCTGGTCCATCATGGCGGAAATTGTCTTAGCAATCCCTTCATCTGCCTCTCTGGACATGGGATATTGTCGGTCTCTCAGTAAAATTGCTCCTGGTTTTAGTTTAATTTTCACCTCTCCCACGCCCTTCAAGAGGCCTACGTCATAGGGTCCTGTAGTCCACACTGAGACAGGCACCTTGGCGACATCGTCATCAAATTATTCAGGACGTTTTAATGCCAACATCATTCTCGAAGGCACTTCTCTTTTGATCATCTTTACCCAAAAGGTGAGACTTACTTCCACCATTGTCTCTCCCGTGTCTGCTTGTTCTTCAAACAGATCATCATCTGTGACATCAGTCACTCGATATCCTTCTTCAATGGTGATAATCGCGCACCATTGTCTGCATTCATCATTGTAACCATCAACCAATACTACTTTCCCCTGTATTGCAACTGCATGTATCATCAAGGGAAATACTTGTCCCTCCTCCTCATGCATAGGTATTATTGGTCTGAATAAAAACTCATCAGGGGTGCTCATGAACCTGTCTGCAAGGCCTGGGAATCCCGCCATAAGCACACGCATGCCATATGCGAAAATTTCTGGTTCCAATGGTATGGCTCTCATGGCTATGTGTCCTGAGTATGCTCTAATCATTTAGTATACATTTGAATAGTGCATTCCTGGAGTGGAGCATATTATGCCCTGCTCCGTGAACAAAATTGTCATGTTGAACTTTGTCATTAAGTCTCGACCCAAAATGTTTACTGCGGTCTGATGTGAATATAATAAAGGTACATTCATTTCTCGCTCTCCTATGGAGACTGGGCATGCGTCTGTAAAGGGAACTCGACTGTGAGCTCCTGTAAAACTCTGAGTATCTATGGCCTCCCCGGACAAGGAAAACTTGCCTTCACGTATGCACGAGCGTGTCGCACCCGTGTCAACTAGGAAGGAATATTCTTTATCCCCTATAACGACATCCACCCTAGGTTCCTTATGAGGGTCTGGTGCCACTGATGGGATAGAACACATTAGGGTTCCCAGAGAGCTGTCCTAACTTATGTATAAATTCGGCCCACCGTGTGCCGGTGGATTTCCCCCATTTCCATTGTTACCTACCATTCCAGGGTTCATGGTCTGTGATAGTTGCGGCGGTGCCTGTTGAGATTGTCCTTGTGGAAAATTCCCCATATTTTGTGGTTGCACCCCTTGCAGCACTACTTGTGCTTGTTGTTGCACTGTTTGATTTTGTGCACCACCCTGCTGCAAACCTGCAGGTGGACTTGTCATGTCTGCTCCTGTCCCTTGGCGGCTCTGCATCATGCCTTGACTTCTGCATGTGCGTGCCAAATACCCTGCCATTCCACACAGCCAACAAACTGGCGGTGGATGGATCATTTGCCCATTTGACATATCTTGGTTACCATTTTGCGTATTTTGAAAGCCTCCTTGATTATTTTGGAAACCTCCCTGATTGCTCTGCCATCCTCTTCCCCTAAATCCTCTTCCTCTGGGATAGAATCCTGTGTTGCCTTGTTATTCTGCTGTGGATGAGCCACCTGCTGTATGCTTTGTTCAGCTGTGCTAGTTAGCATGGCTCCTTCAAGAGCATACTTTGATAATTTCTTTTGCACCAACTTTGCTTCCTCGCACTTTTGAGTTGCTTCCTTTTTGTGATTCTTTTCTTGCAACAGTCTACAATAATGTGCAATAGTCAATTGTATTTCAGCCCAGGGTTTAGCTTCGATTCCCACCAATTTCTTGAGCTGTTTTTGTTACGGTTCTGGCAATCCTTGGTACAATATATGGTAAAATACGGGTATAGATTTTGTCCAAGAGGCATGCGTTTCGAGCACCCACGCGTCTTGGAAATTCTGTATATAAATCAACGGGTCTTCTGACTCCTTCATTTTTTGAGTCTTTATAGCTCCCATATCGGAAGTATCTGGGTATAGTACTCGTAGCGCTTTCCATACTGCTGCTCTACAATTATTAAATGGTGCTCCGTCATGCGCGGTATTCATTGTGGTTACACCAGGGTAGCCTGCCCGTGTCCACACAGTCTGCTCTCTCACCAAGTATGGCGATCAGGAGAACTTTAATGTCCTCTATAGCTAGCGTGTTTCCTCCTGTCATTTTTTCTAACTTATGTATCCATTTTCCGGCTCCCGATGTCAGCATTGGAAGCTTGTTTTTCAAATGTTCTCGATCCATGTGTGGCCATGGAATATATTGTGGTCTTGCTCCCCTTTTCTCTAGTAGTGGAAATTGGAATGCGTAGCCCTCTTTCTCTTCTCTCACTGTTTTCCTGTCTATTGCAGGGGTAATATTCCTGCATCACCGTCTACCTGGCAATGTCTTTAGTCTGTCTACATAGGGCGGTGAAGACACCCCCCTCCGACCATGAGGTACTCCTTCATGTCGGTCAGACTGCGTGGCTGACTCTGATGCCCTCGGTGCGGACGCGCTAGTGTTTAACCATCGTATCCCTCTTTCCCTTGGGAGTTGTCTTTCGCTCCGTCTCCCTTTCTCGTTTTCGTCGTACTCCTCCCCTTCGGAGTCGGACATTGTTTGTGCCCAATTCACGCAACTTCTCGTATCCTCCTTGTCCCTGCTTATTTCCAATCTATCCAGGGATAGCTCTCTATTCCCACTGCTTCGGGTGACTTCCAAGCGCTCGTCCTCCCCCTCTTCTTGGGGTGTTTGTTCTAGCCCCATTTCATCATGTATTCTATCGATCATTTCCCTGATGCTTCTGGTATCAAAGTCATCATCAATATTTGCCATGGATGTGCCTGGTACTGAAACGTATGCAGGAAAGAATTCTTCAATGTCTTCCCAGTCTACAACTGGATCAGGCTTTTTAGCCCCACTCTCCAAATATTCGAGATTGCGTGTCCTATGTCTTCGTTTACGTTCGATATTGTCATCAAATTCTTTGCGCTTCCTCGCCTCTTCTCTGACCCTATCTTCTTCCTTTCTCTCTTGATTTCTACATTCATCTGCCCTTCGAATTTCCACATCTCTTCATCTCCTTATCCTTTTTTCACGTACCCTTTGCTCTTCTTCTAACCTTTGTTGTTTCTGTCTGTCTTGATCATAGGCTGATCTTGGGTTGCGAACAAGCTGTTTTTCCTGCTCTTCGCAATATAGCTGTTCTCGCCTTTGCCTGTCTTTCCTTCTTATCCTTTAGTCTCTTAACTCCTTTTCTTTCCCCTTCCTCCGTGTCTCATCTTACCTTTCCTTTTGTCTCGCATCATCAATGCCTTTCCCATCAAGTTTCAATAAAATGTGTCTTCCCGTCCATTCGTCTTTTGCGAATGCTATCTCATCAGTTCTACCTTCGCTCCCTTTCCATCTTTTCCCATCTCTCTCCTTGTCGAGAGATGCACTTGTCTGTGCCTGCTCTTTTCTTTCATCATCGCGTCTCCCCTTGTCACTTAGGACTATGGAGGTAATACTTTTGTCCTTTTCTCTCCCTTGATTGTCGTCACTACTATGTGTAGGTGACTCATATGCGGGGTTGCTGTATCCCGTGGCTGCTTTGAGTTCCCTTAACGGGTACAATCCCTCGTCCTTATTTTCTTCAGTTTTCGTTTCGGGCAGGACAAGTGGCACGGTAGGCATCTCATCCCCCTCTGTGCATACATTTGGTATCAAATCTGCTGGAGGCTCTTCCTCCTTTACCTGTTCGTACATTCTCCACAGTTCGAGAACAGCAAGGCATTTTTCTAACTTCTTGCCTGTATATGTGGCATGCAAATATGTCGTCATGTGTTGTAAAAACGGTTTTAGATAAAGACCCATTTTGTGGCCACGGCATAAACATGTTGTGGGCGGTACCTTTAACCCACTCAGTACTATATTTCTTTAGCTTGGGTGTGTGTTTTGGCAATTGCTTGCATAAGTGTGCTAATGGAGTAATGTCTTCCATGCTTAAATCTGTTTCCGTTCCTCTTATATAACACTTGTCAATGCTTTCATGCAACTTTAACACTTCCAACAATATGAGCGAGCACCAAATATCGCAAGCTCCAATCCAAATTTTCTCAAAATTTTATATAATCTAATCTACTCAAACCCCAACAGTTTGTGTGCAATTTTATCTCAGCTATTAAATCGCAAAACTTTTAAACAATTCTCTTAAAAATGTTTCAATATATATAACGTCACAACAAAAACATATAAAACAGACATTTAACAGACTAGACGGACACCAGCTGGACACAGATATCTCTGCCTCTAATCAATACCCCTTCATGGAGTGTAAACTTACCCCTTTCAGAATGTCTTTAAACGTTGTGGTAGCCTATTCATTCCCCATTATGTGGGACTTTGGGTACACGTTTCTTCTGGCCGCTATATTAAAGCGCAGGAATAAGGCGAATCCTCTCACTTCTCAGGTGTCTGCCCTGGTAACCTCTATCTTCTCGGGTGTCCACCCCGGTAACCTCTATTTATTCAGTTGTTACTCTTGAGCCATTATCCCCATATATATATATATATATATACAGTCTTTTCTACTTCTAATTATTTTGTTTTCCCTCCTCCCTCCGTTACCTTTTCCCTT
Organism: Ambystoma mexicanum; assembly: GCF_040938575.1. Lineage (NCBI taxonomy): Eukaryota > Metazoa > Chordata > Amphibia > Caudata > Ambystomatidae > Ambystoma > Ambystoma mexicanum. The sequence goes on along the minus strand of NC_090940.1, from coordinate 647,119,295 downwards.
TACTTGTTCTAAGGCTTACAATGTTTGCCAAAGCATTCCATTTTTTTCTTCACTCACCGTTCGCATGGTTCCTCTCTGGACCCTCGGGATCACCACCTTTGTTACTCTCTTCTTCAGCTTTTTGCTCGCTTAGCTGCCCATAGGAATGGGAAGGGATATGTGGGAAAAGGGGTCCCTTCAGGCCCTTACTGCAGCTTTTCTTTTCTATACTACCATTGTCCACGGGGAGCTTCACGGTCTACTCAGCCGAATGGCAAAGGACTCGCGATATTGCCGAAGACCTAGAGTTACTTTATGTCGACGGTCAATAGGTGTCTTATTTTAGTCAAATAATCAATGGTTTCCAACCATCCTCTGCTACCAAGTGTACTGGAGAGACCCCCGGCCGGCCCATAGAGTCCGAGTTTGCTCTGCAGTACTTTAAAACGAGATAGCTGCACCTTGAGATGGATGGGGGTGCAGGTTTCTTACTTCAACACCAATCAATAAGGACAACTCAATGGTTTGGCAAAGGGGAGGCCGTTTAATGACAAGTACAAAAAACGGGGAAACATGGAAATCAACAGTGATACGATAGCCCGTCTCGCTTCAACTCCCTCGAACTTCATACAAACAGTAACATTTATACCCAAAACTCATCATCATTGACGTGTAACACTCAAAAGTTAACATGCAATTCTATTTGGTAGGAAAAGGTAACTTAAATATAGGTGCTATATCTGTATATGGTAACGGAGTGAGGGGATTGGATAAACACTATCAGGTGGGTGTCTACACCCTTCCTTCTAACATTACTCTTGTAGACGTCACTAAAAGTACGACGTCTCATTGGTTCTACTATCTATAGGACCCTAGATTATTTGGTCCATTGTGATTGTGTTGGCTACAACCCCATGCATAAATCTCCACTTTAATGAGCAGCACGCAGAATGGTCAACCAGGTGCATGATGCCCCAAAATTCACCCAGCCTCCCTTCCATCAATCATTACTTTAGTGGCTATGTGTCAATTAGTTGACTGCGGTTAGCCAAAAAACTGTATCTTCTTGTCAGAAAAAGTTACAGCCAGGCATAGGTGTTAAACTGTGCCTCCTCCCGCTTGGCTGGTCACGTGCTAGCACACCGTGAATCTGCTTAGTTTTCCTTCTGTTTTCGCATTTAATTCTTTGTTCGGCTTGCCACCTGACTGGGGCCTCCTTATCTCGGCCTTCTGAGATGGGCTGTGCTGTTCTTAAGTTTCGATTCCACAAAGCCACTGCTCGTTCCTTCTCTTGGTCTGTCCTTGGCTTCCCAGACACGAGTTGCTCTTGCTGAGTTTCGATTCAGCCCTCTCTTCTCGTTTTTTGCTGGAATACGAATCCTGGCCTGTTTGACCTCTAGTAACCTGAGTTCATTCTGCTTTTGTGCAAAGTGGACTCGCACTTGTATAATGTGCTTTGTGAGGTAGATCTGTATAGGTGGCGCTTGCCGCTCTAGTCTTCTACTAAGCATAGCAAGCCGCACTGTTTCCTTAGCTTTTTGCGGTTTCAAGCATATGTACAGGCATTAGCTGGTTGAATGACGTCATCCTGCTTTACAGCTTAAGTTTCTTTATATTTCAACATCGTCTCTCCTTCTAGGTTCACAATATCCTTATTCATGGCGTTTTCGTCTCTATGTGTCATCTTTGGGTCGTCTTATCTTTTGTCTGCAAGCCTGTTCGGGTCTTCGTGACGTCACCATTCGTCTTCAATTAAGGCCTTTTGAGTTTCTTCCGCGACAGTGTTTAAGCAATCTTCATTTTGTTTCATTTGCTGGTAGGGTTTTCTCAATGGATACCTTACTGTCCATGGTTGTCTGGTAATTGGTACTTCAATAGGTATTGTTCTCCTGATAGGCACTGGGCAGAGCCCTACTGCGGCTCTCTGCTGGTTTATTTGCTCATCATACGTCACATGTCTCGGTGTGAACGTTCCTGGTACTTCAAAATGGGCGACTGGAGTGCAGGCTACATTTGGGACCTCCTCTACAGCTCTGTCAATCCTTGGAATCTGGGAAACGTGGGCTAATTACATAGGATGCAAAAAAAGAAATATATGCACAGGGCGGTTCTGTGGGTTTTAATAAGAGCAGATATTTACCGGGATATTCTGCATCCAAACAAACACAAGCAGACAACCCTAGCATTGTGGATGTAGGACATGCCAAAGCCCCTCTGCCCGCATGGGCATCGCTGCCCTGATGCCACTGGGCTGCCTTTCTGTCTAACACAGAGCACCGCAGAGTGGCCTGCTGAGGCTCTTGAAGCACAACCTTCAGTAATGATGCTTTCAAGGCTCTGGCAATATTGCTTAGAATTTCCTGCACCTTCCTGCTAATGATGACATTGTACATGCATTTAGTCAAACTATTAATGCAGTGGTCACCGATGAAAGTAACTATAAAGTAGCTCTTTCATGAAGCACTGTGTATGAAGAAGTTGAGAGCAATCTTAGAATTGTGTCTACGAAAGCAATAATACCTGAACCTGTTGGCCACACCAGTTGGTGGCCTGGGCCTTCAGGAAGGGGCTTCGGCGACCTTGCCATGCAATGTGGCCCGCAGTCATGGGTAATAGTGCGATTAGAAAGCTAATCACATTTCCGTCAGTGAAAAAACACTCACTTGTAAGCCTGTTGTCATTAATAAAAACAGATTCTCAATTCTAAGTGGACAGTAAGAAAACAAATTAAAGAAAGGTCATGAAAAAGGCATAGCAGTTCCGATGCAGAAGAACAGGAGAGAGGTGGGAAAGAAAAATGAGGAAGAAAGTAAGAAAGGTAAGGGAAGCTTGGTTTAGGAAAAGAATAGGTAGTGGACGGCTGGCGGGAGGAGATATTGCAACCCATTGCAGCCCCCACAAATGGGCCAGAATGCTTTCTTTCAAGGGCTTTCTCTTTTGGTTTAGACATAGGGTTTTGCAATAGCTTGCCAAAACTTAACATTCAGTGAGAACACTTCTAATCTGATGTGTAAACAAGCCACCTGCACCAGCATCAATGTGCTAATAGCATTAGTGAGTGTTGGTGTGAACAATAAAAGCACTACATTGCCCTTAACCCACATTAACGGCCCTTGCTTCACTCAAACAGTTAACTTGGCTTGCAATTAAAATACGCATTGTTATTAGACATCTTTTATTCCTCTTTCTACTGTGAGGAACTCATGGTGGCAACAAGTAAGGCCGACAGATGTGATCACAGTTCAAGGGTGTTTATTGAACAATGAATGCTGTATGCAGGTTGGAAAACCGCCTAATCTAAACCTAAATCTAAGATGGGAGCGAGCTTCGACCATCAAATGAAAAATAAGGCAGTCCTAGTGGAGTTGTGTCAAACAAAAAGGGCCTATACTAAGAACAACCTATTGCCAAACTTCACAGCTAATACAAAAAGGGGTGTGGGATAGTTCTCCAGAAAAGAAGGAAGTGTTCTAAAATAATATGTCAGGATGTAGTAGCCTGGGTCTCCCTTCCCCACGTTTTGCGCACAGGGTAAGGTGGGATCTTGGAGCACAGTACAGTCTCGGACTTCTCCAGCACGAGACGCCAATTCTAATGGCAGTTTTCAGGACCGTCAACGGCCAAGTCTCGTTTTACTTGAAAGTCTCTTGCCTTTGAGGACCTGATGTCTTTAACTAACAAAAACAAACGTTCCTTCAACAAATGAAAGTTAGTTTCTACTGTTCGGTGGGTGACAGATTCACTCCTGGGTCCCCCTCTTCTGGGCACTGACCCTTCTCAATTATTTACCACAGTCTCACGTAGGGTGATGGCTTCACCCCTGGGTCCCCCTCTTCCGGGCACTGACCCTTTTCAATTATTTACCACAGTTTCACATAGGGTGATGGCTTCACCCCTGGGTCCCCCTCTTCAGGGTGCTGACACTTTTCAAGTATTTACCACAGTTTCACGTATCAGTTCTTTTCTCAATGAACACTGGGTGAGAGCTTCACCCCTGGATCTCCCTCTGCCGGGCTCGGACCCCTCTTGACTGTTAGTGCTTGGGTGATTGCTTCACCCCTAGATCTCCCTCTGCCGGGCTCGGACCCCTCTTGACTGTTAGTGCTTGAGTGATGGCTTCACCCCTGGATCTCCCTCTGCCGGGCTCGGACCCCTCTTGACTAATAGTGCTTGGGTGAGAGCTTCACCCCTGGATCTCCCTTTGCCGGACTCGGACCCCTCTTGACTGTTAGTGCTTGAGTGATGGCTTCACCCCTAGATCTCGATCTGCTGGGCTCGGACCCCTCTTGACTGTTAGTGCTTGAGTGATGGCTTCAACCCTGGATCTCCCTCTGCCAGGCTCGGACCCCTCTTGACTGTTAGTGCTTCAGTGATTGCTTCACCCCTGGATCTCCCTCTGCCGGGCTCAGACCCCTCTTGACTGTTAGTGCTTGGGTGATTGCTTCACCCCTAGATCTCCCTCTGCTGGGCTCGGACTCCTCTTGACTGTTAGTGCTTCAGTGATTGCGTCATCCTTGTACCTCCCTCTGCCGGGCTTGGACCCCTCTTGACTGTTGGTGCTTGGGCGAGAGCTTCACCCCTGGATCTCCCTCTGCCGGGCTTGGACCCCTCTGGACTGTTAGTGCTTGAGTGATGGCTTCACACCTGGATCTCCCTCTGCCAGGCTCGGACCCCTCTTGACTGTTAGTGCTTGAGTGATGGCTTCACCCCTGGATTCTCCCTCTGCTGGGCTCGGACCCCTCTTGACTGTTAGTGCTTGGGTGATTGCTTCACCCCTAGATCTCCCTCTGCCGGGCTCGGACCCCTCTTAACTGTTAGTGCTTGAGTGATGGCTTCACCTCTGGATCTCTCTCTGCCAGGCTCGGACCCCTCTTGACTGTTAGTGCTTCAGTGATTGCTTCACCCCTGTATCTCCCTCTGCCGGGCTCGGACCCCTCTTGACTATTAGTGCTTGGGTGAGAGCTTCACCCCTGGATCTCCCTTTGCCGGGCTCGGGCCCCTCTTGACTGTTAGTGCTTGAGTGATGGCTTCACCCCTAGATCTCGCTCTGCTGGGCTCGGACCCCTCTTGACTGTTAGTGCTTGAGTGATGGCTTCAAACCTGGATCTCCCTCTGCCGGGCTCGGACCCCTCTTGACTTTTAGTACTTGAGTGATGGCTTCACCCCTGGATCTCCTTCTGCTGGGCTCGGACCCCTCTTGACTGTTAGTGCTTGGGTGAGAGCTTCACCCCTGGATCTCCCTCTGCCGGGCTTGGACCCCTCTTGACTGTTAGTGCTTCAGTGATTGCTTCACCCCTGGATCTCCCTCTGCCGGGCTCAGCCCCCTTTTGACTGTTAGTGCTTGGGTGATTGCTTCACCCCTAGATCTCCCTCTGCTGGGCTCGGACTCCTCTTGACTGTTAGTGATTGAGTGATTGCTTCACTCCTGGATCTCCCTCTGCCAGGCTCGGACCCCTCTTGACTGTTAGTGCTTCAGTGATTCTTTCATCCTTATATCTCCCTCTGCCGGGCTCGGACCCCTCTTGACTGTTGGTGCTTGGGCGAGAGCTTCACCCCTGGATCTCCCTCTGCCGGGCTCGGACCCCTCTGGACTGTTAGTGCTTGAGTGATGGCTTCACCCCTGGATCTCCCTCTGCTGGGCTCGGACCCCTCTTGACTGTTAGTGCTTGAGTGATGGCTTCACACCTGGATCTCCCTCTGCCGGGCTCGGACCCCTCTTGACTGTTAGTGCTTGAGTGATGGCTTCACCCCTGGATTCTCCCTCTGCTGGGCTCGTACTCCTCTTGATTGTTAGTGCTTGAGTGATTACTTCACCCCTGGATCTCCCTTTGCCGGGCTTGGACCCCTCTTGACTGTTAGTGCTTGGGTGATTGCTTCACCCCTAGATCTCCCTCTGCCGGGCTCGGAGCCCTCTTGACTGTTAGTGCTTGAGTGATGGCTTCACCCCTGGATCTCCCTATGCCGGGCTCGGACCCCTCTTCTTTACATTCACTTTACTTTCAAGTGGTACCGGATTCACGTCCCTTGCTTTCTCTCAATGCGGGATTCACTTCCCTTGCTTTCTCTCAATGCAGGATTTACTTCCCTCATTTTCCCATAGTTTATAGATCAAAGTTTGATATCCTCCCAAGCATAACCACTGTCTCCCCTACCCAGGTGATCTTCCCCCACTGGTCCACCCCCAGGAACTGTATCCAACAATGATGGCTGTGTCCAGGCCACCTGGATAAGGGATTCCTAGGCTCTACCTGGGAGAATACCTTCTGTTTTCTCACACAGCTCAGTCTCTTTTCCTTTTTCAATCTATACTACGCCTATTTCTTTGTACATTCCAGCAGTGCCCACATTCAGAGTTTCTCTATCCCTTGCCACAGGGGGAGACACCTGGGATTAAGAAGGATCCCAAGACTGTGTACTGAGCTTCTAGAATTTTATTTGGGCATAATGTACACACAGAGGCCAACTAAATTGCCTCTTACCAAAATCAACAATAATCAGGATGGTCTTTCTTCCAATGTCTCTCCAGCAGAATGTGGGTATCTAGGGCTATGCAGAGTCCCAGTCATTACAGTTCAAAGAAGCCCTTCACTGCCTATCCTTTCGTGTTGCAGGCTTAAGGGTCACCCAACCCCTCCTACTCAGTATGAACTAGATGCAGGTTTTCCAGGGTCCTCTACCCATTTCTGAGCCTCGTACCAATTTCCATGATCAGGTGTCACCTCATGATATGATATGATAGGTTATTTATAACACGCTTAATATCCAGAGGTTTCTAAGCGCTGACCCGGGGATCGAACCTGTGTTGCTCCATGTCGTCTTGCTTCCAAGGCAAGTACGTTACCGCTGAGCTATCCTCCCAAGACCCATGAATTTCTGAAGGCCGTCCAACATTTACGTCAGTGCAATGGAAGAAATACTGCTGAAAGGAAACGCAGCGCAGATGGTTGCACTGTGGCTCCCAAAGAAGGCAACATCTGCCAGGAGATAGAGTATCCTCATGGCCGCCACACATATGCCTGAAAACCGGGATCAGTGTCTCCTGATTTTGTCTGTGAGCATAACTCCACTTACATTTGCTACCTGGAAGTCCTTCTGTGGAGTCCCTTAACAGGAGCTACCCAGGACTGAGCATTTCTTTGCTACAACCTGTGCTGCACAGCATGAAGAAGCGGTTGTAACATGGAACGGAAATTGCTACAAGTATCAAGCTTGATCAAAACATTGAACCCCTAATATCTTTTTGTGTGAATGAATATCTTGACCATCACAGGTTAGGGGGAAACAATGCTCACAGAATCACCTGTTGAATAATATTTGATCCATGAAGGATGTCTTTTATACAATAGTAAAACAAATCATAAAGCTAAGATTTGCGACACTAACTGAAATTCGGACATTAGGAATAATATTTCAAAATCCCCACCGGCCAGATGCTGTTTTGGACAATAGATACAATTCACAAATAAAATGTCAGATCTTAAGTCATGAAGAAAAACAGAAAAGGGTGGTGACATGGATTTTTACATTGCCACAGCAAGTGTTCTTCTAGATTCTAAGATATAATTCTTCACATGCTTATGTCTTGAATGTGTCCTTGGACCCTAAATGTTTCATTCAATAACATACACATTAATTGCCCACAGGCCCAGTGGATAGAATGGCATGCAGGCGCTCCTGTGAGTTGCAAGTCTGCTCCTAGCCGCAGTGTGATATCCTTTGTTTACATGTATTTATTGGAAGAACGGGGATGTCAATTTCGATTGGAAATGACTTACAATAACACATTAACAGATGGCGCAGGCAATCCTGCACAATAGCACAAAAATGAGAACAAGTGGTGAGCCAGTTTACAAGGGCGTGAAAAAGTGAGATATATACCAGCGACACAACAAAAAAACTGAAAAACCTATATGAGAAAATAGGTGATTTACAAAAGTAACATTACCCTAAGGGGCAAATGCTTCAAACTAATGAGGAATACTACTTAAATATACAAAATTACTTTATAAAGCGTCACTGGAGGCTGTGGTGGGGTCAGGTGGGGAGGATGAGAGGGAGGGGCAGGGAGAGATTCCCTTTTATCAAGTAAGTGAAGTTTAAGCCAAACTTTAAAGAGATCCACAGTTGGGGTGGCTTTGATTGTTAAGTGGATTCCAGTGGAGGGAGGCGAGTAAGGAGAAAGATCGCAAGCAAGAGGAGGCATAGGGAACGTATCGAATGGGGATGTTGAGTGCAGAGGAGGATCGGAGGGAACGACATGGTGAGGAAAATTAGATACAACCAGATAGTTACTGAGGAGCAAGACCATTGATAGCTTTCTAGACTAGGAGAAGGAACTTGAAGAGAGTGATTGCCCATGGCGAGTCAAACAGATGGTAGGTAGAAGTGTGGGAGGACCTAGGCAGGTCATAGAGAGTGCGGGTAGTAAAGGGAAGGGCTTTGTCTCAAGGGAGGAAAGAGTAGGTAGGACGGCCCAGGAATTGGCTTGAGCAGTAGTCACGTTTGCTGAGCACGAGAGTGGAGAATGAGAGTAGGGTTTTTGTAGAGTGGTTAGTAAGAAAAGGACGAATTCTTTACAAATGTTGAGGAGGTTAATGCGAGCAGTAGAGGCAGTGGGTGTGATGAACTGTTGGTTGCTGTAGTAAGTCGGTATCCAAAGGGAGCCCAAAATTGCATTTCAGCTTATATTTTACATCAATACTTAAGATATCACACTTCTACCTTACACTTGTTATGACTGTAGCTGCAGACGCAGGGTCAGTCTGCATACCAATGACCAGTCACATGTTGACAAGGTCTTTGTGAGGAATACACCATCAGGTTCATCTTGTCTTCTGCATCAAAACTTCTTGACCATTTTGAAGGTGATATTCTATATGCATGGTCTATCTAATCTCTGCACACATGATATATTTAACTTTTTAGATTTGGATTTTTTTTCAGTATCCATAATAGTTAATCCTGGACGTCTCATAAACAGTTTGTCTCGATAACCTCTGGAGGCCCTTTCAGACCATTTACATGGATGTAGGCTTTTAGAATCAAACTCTATCTTCTCAGTCTTTTGTAAATTTGTTGAGAAATTAAAAGATAGAGAGCCTCATTTAAGGTCTGGTGGTAACCCTGCCGGTGATACTGGCAGTTTGCCGCCAGATCTGGAAAAAATTACCTGCGCCTGACTTCCCAGTAACACCGGGGCATTACAACCCCAGCGGCCGGGAAGTCAGGCGCTGGTAATTTTGTTAGTCCCCATTCCCATGGAGTCCTCTAGGACTCCATGGGAATGGGTACCACGGAAGCACCGGCACCGTTGACAACGGTGCCGGTGCATCTGTGAAACTCTGCGAGCGGGTGCCGTTCCACCCGCTAGGTCTGACCCTGGCGAGCAGGATGGCACCCGCCCGCAGAGTCGTACTGTAACGGTCCGGTAACAATGATGCCGGTAGGCTTACCGGCACCGTTGTTACCGGACCAGCGCAGTCATATTGATGCCCAGTGTCTTGGTGATTTCCTTTGCTTTCCTGGGGAGCTGTGCTGGCTTTCTGGATTTTCTTAACTATTACAGTGAGTAGCTGGAAGATAACTGTTTTGCCTTCTACCTCAGAAGTATGCTGATATTTTGACTCCTAATGAAAATGAAAAAATATTTGAAATGCATAGAGCTATGTGGAATGCTGTCATAATACAACTGAGCTCTTGGTCAGTACTGATTTGACATTTTTACAAAAGCTTCTACTTGAATAGTAATATCAGAATGCATCTACGGGCCTCGCTGTCGTGGCGTTGGCGGAGGAAAGCTCTCATTCCAACATGGCGGCTGCGCTGCTCCACCTCACCTCCCCAAGATGGCCTCCAGTATGGAGTGTCCGGGGGAACGCGACACGACTCGCCAGAGGCGTTTCAGAGCCACAGCGGATACAAGATGTGGTGGAATCGGTAAGACCTTTCCTCTTCCCTGATCGGACCCAGAGGGTAACACAGGTAAGGGGTGCATCTGACAAGAATTTGACTATTTTTACACACACTGAATTACACGGATAAACTGATGAATTGATGAGCTACAGCGATTAAAAGGTTTCTTGACATATAATCTAGAGAGTGGGATATCTTTGGAGGAGTGCCCTTTTGTAGGTCCAGATTGGAAGACACTGCAGGTAACAGGTGTCACAGGCAGTTTACAAGCACTACATACAATAACAGGAATATTAAAAGTTTCTATATCATTATATAATATCATTTCGGAAGCACATACAAGTGTACAATTAGTTATGCTACCTCAATCTTCAGATTCACTAGTATTTATAAAACGTGCAGTGAAGCGTTTAATGATTATGAATGGCGGTAGACCCATGAATTCTTTTCAGACTCAAGTACAGGTTTGCAGATACCATTTGTGCTGCACTACTTGCCACAAGAGACCTCCATGTTTCCCCAGACTGTTTATGCTTTTCTAAAATAGCCTCTCTTGGTGTCTCAAGGCTGTGAACTTCATCAGTGCAGCCGCACTCTGCCAGGGCTATTTATGCCATAGAGTGTCCCATGTCGTTGAAGCTGGCTGGCTAGACGTGGCACCCACATACGCCATGTATTTATAGCCCAGCCACAAGACAGTGAAAAGGCAAAAGTTGAGAGTCTCTAGCAAATAGTAGGATTTTCTATTGGTGACCCCTAAAGTGGCAGCCCCTAGTGGTCCCAACAGCAGATCATAACCGGTGACATATAAGACACATACTCCATACAATGGGTCACCACCTTACTTTCTGTAACAAATAGTTGTCACAAACAGTAAAGGAGAAAAGACTTTTGTGAAATCGCCAATCTAACTAGTATTGTATATCCTGAGCCCCTCGTGTCTCAACTCTCCGATTCTGTACTAGTTTTGAGGACGTCTAAATGGCCCATATTCCTCTCTTCGTCAGGAGTAAACAAAATATTGTTTTTTATTTTTTGTATACACTACGGCTCATCTTATAAGCTCCATGGCTCATACCAGTTTACGGTTTCGCCGTCACACCGGCATTTGGATTTCCCTTACAGCGCATTGATCTGCGAGGTAAATTAATGATGGGCAATGTTGCGGTGTGTGAAAATCTGCATGCTGGTCATGTCACTTAAATCTGCTGGCATTACACCGACAGACATCACTCCTTCAAGGTACACATAGCACGGAACACACAAATGACATAGTGCCCCCTTTCCCGCCTGTGGAAAATCAAACCATTCATCCCAGCAAACAACTTCAGACCTGCTGTCCAAGCTCTTTTCCTTCCTCACCTGGAAGAGCCTCCGGCGAATACCCTGGCAGACCTGAGATGTGTCCTACATATGCAGCATGACTCATCAAAGGACTCTGCATCGACCACATCAAACACTCCTCATCGACCACCACTGTCTTCCACTGAAAGCATGTATCACCTTCAAATCCTAGTGCCCCATCTACAAGGCCATCACCCTCATGTCCCCAAGCTATTGCGATGAAAGGTTCAGCATCTCCGGAGGTCTATGATCTATCAGAAGCAAGGACATATGAAAACTCGAATTCCGCTGGTGCCGGAAAGGACCAGAAGACAGGCCTTTTCTGTCCCCAGAACCTGAAACCTCCTCCCCATCAACACCAGATTTGCTTCCATGCTTCTACATCTCAGGGAGCACCTCAAAACCCTCCTCTTTAAGAAATGGCTTATTATTGATGGCTACCCCTCTTGAATTGTAGATCATTGTCCTTACTGGTTAGTATGAGGACAGTCATTGTGGTCTTCATTTTACAGGGACTTCATGACTGTATACAATGTACGCAGATGCTTAGTATATTTCAGAAGGGTTCAGAAAAGGCTTATCAACAGCGTATAATATATTGCTATTGAATACTCGAACACACGAGGCTAGGACTAGAGGGTGTCGCCGCTGTACGTCCTCTTTGTTGATTTCTCAGCATCTTTTGATTCAATAGATAGATCTAAACTGTGGACTAAGTTAGCAGAGTTGAGCATGCCCGAGGTACTGTTACTGCTGTCCAGATTGTTACATCATGATAACAAGGCAAGAACGAGATTGAAGAGCATGGGGGAGCTGTCAGCTTCTGTCGATATTAAATGGGGGCCAGGCAGGGCTGCGCGCTACCTCCATGCTCTTCAACCTTTTGTTATCAAACCTGGGTAGTGCTTGTGTTGGCAAGAATGATTTTCCGCCTACGATGGCTCACTCGGATAAAGTGTGGTCCACATACGCGGATAACATGGTAATCTTTGACAGTTCCTATGTAGGCATTGTGAGGCAGGCCTGGCATCAAGAGACACAGACTCAAAAGTAACAGTTTGAAAACCTTTATTATAAAACTTGGTTGGGCTGGTGTAATGCCTAACTGGTCCTTACTCTAAGGGGGTTGTTCCCTCAACTGATATTTCTTAGGGCCGTCGATGTCCGTAAATCCGAAACCAAAGTATGTCTGCAAAAACCCTTGCTTGCCCACACTCTTAAAACAAATGTGATGTTAGGTCTTCTTAAAGAAAAATGGTGGTTCAAAAAGAAATGCAAACTAAGCCTGGTTTCAGGTAGCCTCGCCATCAGGTTTAGTTCTGTCAGTTTAAAAATAGTTCAACACAAAAGGGGTGTCCTCAAGATCCTCCAGGTAAGGCTCTTGCAGCAAGTTGATATGGTTCACAATATCTCTGGGTCTCTTGGGGTTCCCTTCCCCAAGCTCTGACCCCACTGGTTCCAAAAGTAAAAAAACACAGTTCCTGTTAGGCCTCTCAGGGTTCCCTTCCCCAAGCCTAGGCCTCTCTCCTTTCAACAATGTGTTTTAGTTTCTTTTGGACCTCTCAGGGTTCCCTTCCACAAGCCTAGGTCCCTCTTGTCCCAAATGAAGATTCACAGTTCCTTTCACAGTTTCCTTTGGGTCTCCCAGGGTTCTCTTCCCCAGGCCTTGGCCTTTCACCCTATAAAAATGTCTTTCACAATGTTCTGCTTTCGCGCCGTTCGCACACCTTTTTTCTTCTGCTTTCTTTTGCCTTTCACACTTTGGCGCTCCGTCATTGTTCCCGCGACAGCCACCCGCACGCTCCTGAGTTTCTCTCTCTCTCTTTCTCTCTATCTCTCATGAAACACACCCTGTAGTGCGGTGCTGGTGGGCAATCGCATCAGGACATGAGGCTCGAGGTCAGGGTCTCACCACTTGCCGCTCAGACAACCCTGGGACCGGCACATGTCCCAGGGGAATGACCAGTGGCCTGGACACGGCCAGCAGGTTGCAGCTCTCCCCAATCAGGTTCCTTGGTGACACGGCTCCCTTACCATGCTACAGCCCCCCTCTACACATTGGGTCAGCGTCTTGGCGTTCCGCTCTCCTCCAGATCCTCCCAGCTCCTATAGCTGCAGTCTCCTGTCTCCTGGTTTCCACGGTCCATCCAGCAACCCCAGCTCACTCATTTCTCTTGGTAGAACCACACCTTTTATGCCCTAACTGGGAGTTAAGTGGAGTCAGGTGTATATGGTTAATGTCAGGTACCTGACCTTGTCTGACTCTATTAACAGGACAGCCTAGTGGTGGAGTGCAGTAGGCCACTCCCTGCATCTTCCTCTTCACAGTGTTGTTCCCAAGCGTAATCTTTACAACTCCCGGTTGCCTCTTACTCGTCCCAGTACATGTTGGAAATGGGGAGTGGGAGATGGGATAAGACTGAAAATGGCCTCTACAGGCCCAGTCATAGTAGGGTTATTGATAATGAGGAAGAGATGGATACCACATCTCACCCTAAGGTAGCCTTTTCCCATTCCCCAAGGACCCCCTACTCTGGTGATCCTGCCTCGCTTTTCCGCCCCAGTATTAGGATCCAAAAGCGATGGCTCTTCCCTGGCCAGCTGAGCAAAGGATCCGAGGGGAGAAAATGTGAGGACGCTCTCCAATTTCTCACAGCATCTGCAGAAGTGCTCAGGCAGTCCTGGATTATGCTTAAGTTAATGAAGTGGTCGTTACTATGAATAAGACAAAGTTCACAAGATTTGGGAAATCAAAGCTAGAGAGGAAGTTGATTTGTACCACGGAAATTGACATTGAAAAGGTTGACCGATACATTTACTTTAGGTATTAAGTGGAAGCTGCGAAGGGTGAAACGGAAATGTTCTGAAAAAGAGGGGTGAAGGCAATATCAATAACGCTCACTATCAAGACGTTTGCTCAGAGAATGGCTGGATACAGCCGTATCGGCATCGTCAGGATTCACAGACAAAAACTAGAAGCAGGCATGTTATATGCAATGGAAGCGTCATATGCTAACCTTGACTCTTGGGCTAATAGGCGTGAGGGCCTACTGTGGCGTAAAATATTGGGGTTGATGAATGCTACCCCAGTTGAAGCTATAAGGGTAGAGCTGGGTTTGACATCTTTGGCGGTCATGGTTAAGATTACCAGAGGAAATCTGTACATTAAAATAATGACTTCAGAAGCAATTATGGTTGATACGTATCGCTCGTTGGAGGAGTTTAAGGCTTGTAAGTAAAGGTTTTTTGTTTTAATTGCTTGGTCCCCCAAGTGGCAATATGCTGAAGTGTGCAGAGAAATGGGATTGGGCGGTAAACCATGAATGCGTGAGGAAACTGAAACCTCTAAGTACCTTCGCCAGGATGTGATTCCCTTACAAGAAAACTCAGCGATATGTATATATCAGTCTCCGTCGCCAGCTCTGAGAAGAGCGTATATGCTAATTAGGTTTCATAAATTGAACGTGATGGCAGTTAGAGGGGTGTGGATGGGATTGCCAGTGGAAAGCGGGTATGCAGGCTGTGTGGGGACATATCCATGAAGGAGACAGCTAGACATGTCTTAACTTGCTGCCAGGCACTGACAAGCACCTGTATTGGGAGCATGTGCAGGATTTTAATTAGATCATGAATGAGTTCTTTCTGCTGCGATACGCATCTGTTTGTGGGATATCTCTGGTTTTGGTCATCACCAGAGCGTGGTTGTGGGCGGAGGCAAAACGCGCCCCGATTCCCAGTGCGTGGAATTATTGAAGTGATGAAGTCCCTTCCTCGCAGTAGACGTGAATCGTATATATGGTTTGCCACCTATTGCAACGGTTATGGTGAGGTTCTATTAAGTCGCTGTTTACTGTGAGTGCAATGAGGCAGTGATTTGCAGCAAATAGACAGTTGCATGATGAATGTTGCTCAAAGGTGTTACATTTTATGATTTAGGTTTGAGTCATTAGGATATAATGGAGATTTAAGTATGATTGTAATGGTATGTATTTTAGTTGGATGGACTGAGTTTTTATTTGGATGAACTGATATTTTAAAGCATGTATTTATTATGTATTTTTCTGTCTTGTGTGAAATGTTGTAAAAACTGAAACACACTAATAAAAAAGGTTTTTTTAAATAGCTTCTCCATAACACCTAGGCCCACATCCCCTCCACTCTCCACCTAGCCAGAGGCAGGGCGACGAGATCCACCCTGTTTCCTCCCCTGGTTGCATGTAGATCGCATGCTGCCAAACGGTCTGCTCCCCCCATCCTGATCCCTTGTATTGATCCCTTGCAGTGTTGTAAAGCACTCTGTTGCTTTCTGAAGGTAGGTCCAGGCTCAATAAATACCATAATGACGCTAATGATAATATTAATGATAACAGGTGTTCCAGAGACCTGCTCCACGTGTATCTGTGATTGAAACCAGCCATAGGTTGGCTAGTGGGCTCTTCGTGGGACTGACCAGTATACATCAGTAATGCACACCATGCCTTTGCTGACTGCTAGACTCTATCAACAAGTGCTTGAAATACACCAGTGATTGAAACAAATAATACAGCGGCTTATAGGGCCTCAATGAATAAAAACATCCATGCATTGTCTGGTCCTGCTCGCCAAAGATGTTTTCTACAAGTAGCAGAGAGTAAAACCATCCGTTGGTTGGCTAGTGGTGCTGATCAATGACGTGCTCCAAGCCTCTAAGTGATGGAACAATACATATATTGGCCCTTAGTAATACCGTAAATACCACCAAACTAGTGTCAACAAGATGAGCAGGGTCAATGAAAGGCAGACATAGAAGTTTAAGGAAAATTGACTTGTAACTGTTACACAAATGGACCAACTGGGGAACACGCAAACAGGATGTCTTCTAAATATTCGCTCCTTCAGTCCTTGCGCTCAGTAGCAGGTTATAATCGGGGGGCCTCATCCCAGTATGTCTTCAGGTTTCTCAGTCATTCACAGTCCTGAGATTTAAAGTGCTCTCTGCAATTTGTTCTTGTCTAGGAATGCTAGTAGCTAAAGGTCTTCTCCTGGACCTCTCATGGCTGAAAAGCACTTGCACGTTGAACCAGTGGAAATGTTTTCTCTGGGGTGGAGGGATGGGAGCAAAACCACAAGAGCGACCATCAAAGGGCTGGCAGGCACATCCCAGCTGCAGACTTGTTTGGAGTCCTCTAACCTCTTGCTTTGCTCAGGGTCCCGACACTAATCCCCAGCAGATCGACTACATTTGCCTGCTCAACACTCCACAATAGTCTTGTGTCTAGAGGGCTCATCTATCTCCTTCACTTTGCCTCTCTTCCACCCCCGCCTGTGCCTCAGTGACTCCTTCTATGCGCTATTACCACCGTAGGCATGTCCTCTCGGCCTCCTCAACTCTCCCCATCTTCCTTTCTACCTCCTTGGCTCCTCCGCCAAGCTGATATCTGGAGACATTTCTCTCCTGTGCACCGACCTTGACACCTGCCATTTGGTTGTCTCCTTGAGCCACTTCCTTGTTACAGCTCTCATCCTCTCTAGTTGGCTATTCCACCTCTCCACAGAGTCTCCCTCCAACCGTCTCCCAAATGTACTTCTTCTCTTTTCCACAGATGTCACCTCTGTTGAGGAAAAGGATCACTCACGACTCTAGTGGATTGGCGAACACTTTATTAGTAGAAAGCAGTTACAGCACAAACGCAACGGCAATACGAGACACAAAGTTCAGAGCGTTCCCTTCCCTCCAATTCCCCAGCCTTAATACCCACCAGGGCACATGCTTTCCAATGTCGGGGGGGTCCCAACAGGTCATGGTTGCACGATAAGTTCATCCTGCCAGCAAAGAACAAAGCCTCATTATATCAGCCTTTGACACCAGCTGTGCTTTTTCATGAAAGTCAGTGTTATCAGTGAGGTCACCAAGTCATAACTTACTCACAGTGCCTACACTCCTTAAAGATTCCCATACGCTTTGAGGCAAGCAAGAGTGTAAGCGATGTGACAACTTCCTGTGCCTCTTTCTTAAGGAAGCAATAGTCTAGATCCTGCTTGCATATGCCAAAAGGGAAACACGTCAGAAGCAAGAGATGAGAAAGCGAGCATTCCAACAATCTAGGCGAGAGGCTTTCATTGCAAAGACATGCAACGTACATCCTACAGTCTCTACTTCGCTTAAGCAGGAAACGTTGTTTAACCATGGCAGGTTACAGGACCTAGTCACTATAATAATGCAGTGGCAGAACGGAGAGTACATTCAATCTTCATTTCCAAATTTTCCTCCACACCGCCAATCTCCTTTTTTAGTAATGTCCTTCAACTCTCTACAAATATTACCACAAAATTCCTTTTTAGTATCATCCTTTTCCACACCCTTTCTGTTACCTCCAACCTCCTTCTAATTGCCACCTCTAGTCAGCTACCTCTCTCCATTCTCCTTCCTTCTAATTCTTCAAATTAAATGCCTCTTGCCTCAATCTCCAACCACATCTTGCTCACCTACTCCAAACCCTCACACCTTGGAAAAATCGCACTTACATTTTACAGGGGCCCTCCATTAGGACCACTCTCTTTCCTATCAGATCACTGGGGTGGATAATAGGTCCAGCGTGTGATTGGTGTAAAAGGACTACTTTGTGGGAGTCAGACATGGGTGATGGATTGCCACTGCAGAGCACAGTGCTGCGGACCAAGCTTATTTGACGGTTGGCTGCCATTTTGGATATGTAGGATACTATTTTGTAAGCGTAAGGTGGACTGCCAAAGTGCAAGCTCTCCTGCCTCTCCAGTGGCCATGCTGAGACAGCTGCGAAAGAGTTTGGGGTGGCTCCAGCTCGCTGTGAAATACCAGTAAGTGAGCTTGGAAATTCTGTGTTTCCATCACCTGGTGCTGCAGAACATAGCAGGTCTTTACCAACACCAAAGCCTCCTAAAGGGGGCGAGGTTCTGGCAAGTCCCATGTGGTGCCCCCCTGTCAAAGGTCAGGGGCATTGCACTGCAAGCCCAGGGATCCCCACATGACCCTGTGGTGCAGCATCATACAGCAGGTGGCAACACCAAGCCCATGTTGCCAGCCCATCCCACCCTCACTCTAACCCAATACACAGGAAAGGGATTTCGTCACATACCCTCTCCCTTGAAGCTCCCTGCCATGGGTGCGAGTCGACTAAGGAAATCCATGTTAACATGTAGATGGCTACCTATGCAGACTATGTAAGCGTGTATAGCTGTAATGCGAGGAACTATCTAAATACTTGTCCATAGCTATACGTGTTCCTGGTAAACCAGGCAAGGGGCATGTGATCAAAAATAATGAACAACAAGGCCCATGTGATCAAAAACAATGAACAATGTGTAGCCCTTCAGATATCATTTTAATGCCTCAATGGCCCATTTTATTGCTAGGCACTCGGGAGGATAGATCAGGGGCAACGCACTCGCTTTGGAAGTAAGACGACATGAAGCAACACAGGTTCAATCCCCGGGTCCGCGCTTAGAAACCTCTGGGATTAAGCGCGTTATAAAAAAACAGTTATTAAAAGATAAAATTATAGGTGCTCCAGCTTAAAGGCAGCACAATTCCTTTCCCTCGTGAAAGGTTTGCAGCTGAGTTGCAATTTCTGTTATTGTCACCACTTTCATTCTTGCAATAGCACTGTCCTGAGTCCAACCTTGGGGCCGTCTACATGGATGATGTATGCTTGACTGGAGTTCGGAATTATGAGGAATTGTGGATATCTAAGTGAGTTCACTATTCAGCGGACCTCCTCCATAATGTTAATGCAGGCAATCTTGTTGTATCAGAATCTTTTGGGCATATCTGCCGTTAGACTAGGGGTAACTAGGCATAGGTAGCGGCTCGGTTATAACTAAGATTTACCATACACCACAATGCTATCCAGGTACGCACCATTGTATTCACAGTCAGGTTGTGGGATGTAATCCTTTACTCATTGAAATGCTGCTTGGGATATGTGGACCCAGAAGTATGACACCACAATTGGAACATACAGGTGTTTTCTGGAGCATGAGGTATCCTTTGTCTAGGTCCAATATGGATATATATAGTTGTTGGTCTGATCCTCTCAATCATTTTGTTAATGCATGGCATTGAATATGCATTGAACTTTGAGATTTTATTTACTTTAGGGGAATCTATACAGAATCTACTTGACCCGCCTGGATTGGTAGCTAAAACAATCAGCGATTACCAGTTATTCTCCAATGGTTTGATGACCCTGTTCTCCAACATCTTTTCAAGATCTGTTTGGACTGCCGAAACACTACGATGAAGGTAGGGCCTGGTCCATATTGATTTCCCTGGCAGTGTCTCAATGCTGTGTAGGAAGCCACTGACTCGGGCAGATTTGTCAAGAAACAAGTCTTTACATTGGGTCAGTTACTCATGTAAGATGTTCCTTTGCTGCCCTGCAGGTCTCTGTCAGGGCTGGCTCTTCATGCTAATTCCAGGTTTTGAGGCAGTTGATAAAGTGGGCTTGTGTTGTCTTCGGTTGGCAGACCTGCTGTATCCGGTAGCTTTCGTAACTCTGAATTTTGGTAACTCAATAGGATACATGTTATCACAACAGGAGCTTCTTTTGAGATGTAAGGACGAGCCACAGAACTTGATCCTTTACATGGAATTCCCTTAAGCAATCCTGTTTGTTCATATAATTACTTTTATTTTGCTTGACTTTCTTGTAGGTGTTGATGCACAAGGTCTCTGACTAGACCTATCTCCTCTATGGTGGCCTCCATGAACTTAGCAGTGTTTTGTGTTGTCTCTTCCTGGTTCTCCCATCCGGAGGCATACCAAAAGCATCTCTGGGCTCAAATCCATAAACCAATTCAAATGGAAAGCTCTCAGTGAAGGCTTTGGGGCTTTCCCTCACAGCAAATAAGCACTAGAGGAGAAGGTAGCCCCAGTTCTTTGTGTTTCTATCCACCAACTTCTGCAGGAGGTTCTTTATGGTCTGAATAATTCTCTGATATAAGTCGTCCATCTGAGGCCTATAGACGGAAGTCAGACAGGAACGTGCATCCTTGATTAGAAACAGTCCAAATCTACAGGGCAGATTTCTCTGCAGAAAATACAGATTTCTTATGAGCACATGCATTCAACATTCTCCACATGTTTTATGAATCACCTGCAGATTTTGAAATGATTGGACAGTTCCTGTTAGTTCCCCTCTCTCTGAAATGGAATTTATTTTCTTCAGAAGTACGAAAGATATGTCTTCAGATTTTCACAAACCTTTCTCTAGAGCTGGACTCTTTCTATCCTTGATCCTGAAGGCAACTCCACTGGGTAAAAATAGCAACTAAGTGCTTGATAATCTGCTGTGTAGTGTTGCAAAGGCTTCGGGATAACGGGCACCATAGTCTAAAATCACCTAAATGTACTCAAGGGTCCCATAGCATCGGTGCCCAGCCTGGTGAATGTGATATCAATAATGGTGTGGATCACAAAGGAGCCCAACACTCATCTGTATCTGAGGTCTTTTTGCAATTGCACACTAATCGCAGACATTCTTTACGCGATGGTAAATGCTGACCCTAAAGATCCTGTTGAGAACATGGTTGTACATTTCTGCAATGCCCTGATGTCCTCCAGTTAGCTGTGAATGGGGTGACTCTATGACCACCTTTGTAAATGGAGGTAGTGTCAATGCTTGGAAAGGGGGGTCCCCATCCCTGCAACATTGTTCTCTGCACGATAAAGTATCTCTCTATTTTTCTAAACATAAGGATACCCCTTACTCTTGCCACGCACCACTAAAAAGTCCCATGCATAGGGGACTTGAGGAACAGGACATTTCGTGAGTTAGGGCAAAGTGGAGAAGAATCGGGTTTTTAAGCTTTGTGCCAGTACATGGTGAAATGAGCGAACCCGTTTCTCCCCCTGTTCACTGTTGTACACATCTGCACATTCCAGGACATCAAGTTTGTAAAAGACTTCACACACAAGCTGGATTCCAGGTCTCCATCTTGTCCTACATACACTTCTGTGCTCTGGTCGAAGAGTAATACCTTGACTATTCCCTGATAATCCTCATCCACAACTTCAGTCTTAACTTCCATGCGACATCCACAGCTAAGCCTGACTTATTTATAAAGAACCACCATCTAACACTACAAACATGCTTTGAAACGGTTCTTTGAAATTAATGATTCTGTTCCATTCAATTTCATTTACATGAAATGACTAGGGGCCTCATTACAAGTTTGCCGGTCCGGAAACAACGGTGCCGGTCAGCTTACCAGCACCATTGTTTCCGGACCGCCAAACTACGAGTCTGCTGGCGGGTGCTGTTCCGCACGCCAGGTCTGACTCTGGCAGACAGAAAGACACCGCCAGGAGACTTTCACGGAAACACCGGCACCGTTATTAATGGTGCCAGTGTTTCCGTGGTCCCCATGCCCGTGGAGTCCTATGGGACTCCACGGGAATGGGGATCAACATTTTACCGGCGCTTGACTTACCGGACCGCGGGGACTGTAATGCCCCAGTTATTCCGGCAAGTCAGGTGCCGGTAAATCATCACAGGTCCGGCGGCAGCCTGCCGGTTTAACCAGCACGGCTACCGCCAGACTCGTAATGAGGCCTGTTGGGTATTTTGTGGATATTTGGGGCTTTGCGGTATTTTCTTACCGCCAAAATACCTTTAGCAATAATCACTCTCTGTATTCATATTGGGTCACAGATAACAATAATACATTGCATTATTTCAGAATTCAGACCTATTTAGATAATGTGCGCGATAATTTGCGTGGTTGGTTGGTATAGTGGTTGGTTTATTTGTGGCCCCAATATCCAACATCCCTTGTTTTTTATTTAGATTGTTCTTGATCACTAGAGAGACCTCAGGCCTACATTTTAGGCATACCACATTTTCAGTGTTAGTGTTGTGTGCCACCATGGGCTATTGTGGTATTTTTGTGGTAATTTCCACTACCTTAAATACGGCATGGAACTATGTCCAGAGAGTCTCTCTTCCCGTTGACTCATGTACCTCCAACAGGCTATGCTACAAACAGTCACTCACAACTGTCCATACTGAATAGAATCATGCACACATCTGTTTTAAAATGACAATTGCACTGTTTAAAAATCTACCCACGTTTAAACCTTTTCCCATGCAAAATGAAAGAGAGAAATAATACACACTAGCTATCTGTTTTCAGATATTTTTGTATTATAGAAATTTCCTTTAAACACAGTTTAACCTTTTTTTACAGAAATAAATGAAATGGTACAACATTATTTGTGATAAAATCAATAGAGAACTGCGAGAATATATTCAATTGGTAACATTAAATATGCTGATAAGGGACTGGGACTCCCTCGAATACACTGACTGAACAGTTTCGCACACTTTCGCACAGCTCCCACACTTCTGTAATTACCTTATCTGTTCAGCATGAGTTTTCTCCGGCTATTCTCTTTCTGAATTTGGCTCCCTTGAAGATTAACCCCAGTGAAAACAAGCGTCTGCCGTTCTCAAACCGGGGTTATTGCCTGGAATTCTCAGCTTTTGCAGCAGGAATGCTTCAGCCAGGAAACAGATCCTTCTCCCAGCTCTGCAAGATCTCGATTGCCTCTCCCCCTCTCTTCAAGCTTCCCCAGCAAAACTCTAATCACAGCCTCTAGCATGATACTTGCTATGACGCTGCTCCAATCAGAATCAATCATGTCATCTCCTCCCTCATTACACAATGGCTCATTTCTACAGTAAAAATTGTAACAAACTGATTTCCTGTTCCTTCGAGCTCTTTGCTTCCTGTAGTTATGTGGACAGAGCAGCAGAGAAAAAAAATGAATGTGCGTTTAAAAGTTCACTTTCAGAGTAGACCTAATTCTGCAGTGGAGACACATTTTTATTAGTGGGTTATGTTAAATGAAGTTTTATTAGTCAGGTTAGCTATTAATAAGGTTAGTTATTAATTTTCAAATGTGTCTCTTGCAACATAGGCATTTCAGGTGAAAAATAGTGTGCATTTTTGAATGTGCACATGTGTGCTTTTAACTGTAAAAATAGATTTTCATCTTATATGTAAAAATCGTTTTTGACTGAATAGCCTGTCTTTACTTATATGTCCATGTTACTCTGGCAACACATATAGCAATGCACCACACCCATGTGGTGGTGCTGCATCAAAAAAAAATGCTACCTGTGCAGTAGTGCTGTACTCTGTGCTGTAACACGCCAAATATCCTTACAGGCCCTATGCCATTGAAAGATGAACATACACGATGAAACCTGCATACATGCACAAGTTGCCAGTCGCATAATATATATGTAATGTGCCCTCGTCCACAGTATGTGAATAGATTCATATCTATTATTATCCTTACTACTAACATTTAAAATCCTTTCCCCTCAAGAATGCATTTGTCCCAATTAGATCCCCTTTCTAAAGGCCTCCTTTCTTACTTTGCCTCCTTCTTGCTGAATTAACCTTCTCACTGAAGTAACATATTCGGGAATCAGAGGAGATGAGGTTAATGTAACTGTTCTGTAAACGGGATGGGCATTTTTGACTTCCTTTTCTATTGGCATATCCCCAGCAGATCGGGGTTAAAAGCCTGCGGCTGAAATGTTTGAGGGTGTAAAGACCAAAACTTATTTTTTCCGAAAATAACTTGGTCTTCTCTCCCCTGAACATTTCAGCCTTTGCCCTTGCCTCACACCCACAGCCCTACTTACCTTGTGGAGTTCACAGTTCACTGTGTGCCACCGACTCGCTGTTTACCTGCAACGCCTGTTCCCTTTCACTTCCGTGATCGGGAACCGGCGCCGCAGGGTCCTTTCCTTTCTTTTTAAAATGTGTTTTGGGACCAGCTGCGGGGACCCCCCGCAGCCCTCACTCACAATATAGCGAGCAAGGGTATGGGGGAAACCCCAGCAGGCCTTGCCACCGAATGAGGGATTCGGTGGAACTTTTCGGACGTTTGTAATATTCGAACGGCTGAAATTTGGCCAAATTTCTCATTCAGTCTTTTTTTATCAGAATTTTTGGACATTTCCATCCCCACCTAGATTTATGCAAGAATCAAAACAATGAAATGTTATTTTGTGTATTTTATTCTTTAAAGCGGGGACCTAGCTCGAGAGCAGTGGAGCGCTGTACAGAGTGTGGATAGCCGGCATTTGGGCTGGCATCTTTTAACAGTAGCACAGTACTGTGAGGTCTGTGCGTCTGTATGTGTGTCCATTGGAATTAGTCCTTGGTCAGGTGTTGTGGAAAGAGCCATGTTTTGAGAGAAATACTTGATCTGTCTTTCATTCCCCAAGTTAAAATTAACTAATTGATGCACACAATATTGATTTGTATTAAGCGTCATAACCTTTTATTAATGATTATGATGTTAAACCGTTACAGACAAAATATTTTGAAAATACATTTGTGGGTTTTCTGCAGAGAAAGTGTCTGCGGCAATGCCTGCTGTAGGGAGGCAGGGTATCACAAGTATGACACAGACACAATAGGTACAATTCCTCAAACCTTTCTTGATGTTTCTGGGGTTGGAAAAACTCCTACTTTGCCTTATACCTAAGATGGGAGTAGTCTCGACCATCAAAATATAAACAAAACAGTCCTAGTGGAATCCGTCAAATCAAAATGGCCTATGCTAACAAAACCTAATGACTGCCCTATCTCTTGTACAAAAAGTGTAAAAAGGAGAAAATGTATGGAAAAGGAAAAATCAGTGTTCAAATGATAATGTGGCTGAACCAGATCTCCTCCTCACCTTAGACCGCACAGAGTAAGGCAGTCCTTGCAGGCAGGATGACATACTCTGGCTCAGGGTTTCAACACAATAAACAGTTCCAAAACGTGGATCGATGCCCGTCTGGCCTTCCACGTTAAAGTCTCTCTTTCCACTTCCAAATAATGGTTGAACAAAAAGGTTCACGTAGGTCTCCTCCTATTGGGCTCAGATCTCTCCAAAATACAGTTCACGTGGGCTCCCCTCTGTCGGCTCAGACCTTTTACAAATTCAGTTCTCATGGGTCCCCCTCTGTCAGGCTCAGACCTTTCACAAACACAGTTCATGTGGGTCCCACTCAGTCGGGGTCAGATCTCACGCCAGTCCCCCTCTGTCGGGATCAGACCTTTCACAACAAAGTTCAACAATACTTGCCAGGGTGCTCCCTTCCCAAAGCTTATTACTCTTCGCGTCTCCCTCAATTGTGTTCAGACAATTTTCGGAAGTCGAAGACTTTCGAATGTGCGTGGATTTCTTTACCGACCGCCGCAGGACCACTTCGGCTCAAAGTTCACTGTTCAGCTTTTTTACTCTCCCTCTCTCTCGGGGTTGATCTTGTTTATTTCACTTTTGCATTTCATTAACTTTTATCGCTACAAACAATGTACCTTTCACAGAGACTTTCGAGTGGGCTACTTACTAGGCCGCACCACTTCGTTACTCAGTATCGCTGATATTACAGCTGTCCTTTCTTCAAAAGTTCATTCACAGGTCTGCCTTTTTCCACGTCTCATCCACACGCGTGCAGCCCTCACTTGTGATATAATGTTACCACTTCAAACTTTCTTTAACACACACCGGACTCACAGGTTGCTTGCCTCGCCACCCCAACTCTGCCGTTCAGCCGGGAGGGTTGCTGGCGTTCTCGGAACACAATGACAGTGTTCTGTAGGGGTTCCCTTCCCCTAGCTTCAAATCACATTACTTCACAGATGGGTCTCCCTCAGTCGAGCTCGGATCCCTTTTAAAGTATGGATCTCCCTCAGTCGGGCTCGGACCCCTTTAAAAGTTCACAGATGGGCCTCCCTCAGTCGGGCTTGGACCCCTTCAAAAGGTTCACAGATGGGTCTCCCTCAGTCGGGCTCACACCCCTTCAAAATGCACAGATTAAATGTCTTTGGACTTCAAGTCCCAGAATGCACTCCAATTTTTCTTAGTCTTCGCCCGCTCCCCTTTTGGGCACTGTGGTATTTTTTTGGGGAGCAGCAAGAGCAAAGGGGGATGTTCTGTTTATTTTTTTATTTGAATTTATAAAGCGTGTAGCGGCCCTGGGGCATCGTGGCGCTGTTACAGATTTCTCTTAGATACATATTACAGAGGAACAAAGCTGAATAGACATTGATTACAGGGTTCAAGAAGTAATACAGTAGGTGTGTTCCATGGTTACAGGGGAACATCTTCAAGCACATTTTAGTTAAAAAGCTTTGTTTTCAGAGCTTTTCTGAAGACAGTAAGGGATGTTTCCCTTCTGAGTTTAAGTGGTAGTGAGTTCCAGTTTTTGGGTGCTAATACCTGAAAGCTTGAACCACCAGCTTTGACTCTTTTGAAGGTGGGGACCCAGAGTTGGTGAGAGTATTGGGCATGTTTCGGTCTAAGTGCTGGTGCTTTATGGATTTGTTCTGCCAGATAAGGAGGTGCATACTGGGAAAGGCATTGGTGTGTCATGGTGAGGGCTTTAAAGTGTATGCACTCTTTGACAGGGAGCCAGTGGTACTCTCGTCTGACCTGGGAAATATGTTCTCTTCTGGAGATACTTAGAGCTGGTCTGAGAGCATTGTTTTGCGTGATTTGCATTTTGTTCATGTTCTTGGCAGAAGTGCATAGGAGCAGGACATTGCAGTAATCCGACTTGGCGCCAATGGTAGTTCTCGCTATATTAAGGCAGTTTTTTGGCGAGAGGTGAGGTTTTACTGCATTAATTATATTGGTTGTGATAGCTGCAGACGATGAACTGGCCCTGACTTGTCTTTTCATTGAGAGGGTGGAGTCGAGGTAGACACCCAGGGTTGTTACTGCCGCAGAGACTGTGATTACAGTATTCTCAATAGTGAAAGTGCTGTATTGGCTGTCTTGTTTATTCGGTATCACTAGATAATATCCCCAACAAAAATATTGCCGTAGATATGGCCGTTTGGTTCGCCATAAGCAATATTTTTGGGGGAGATATATTGTGGGAGACGGGTTGCAGGGGTGTCCCCCGCACATTAAAAAATGATGCGGGTGTTGCGGGGGTGTGCCCCGCAGGGTCCATGTGTGAATTTCCCCGCAAAAATATGGCGATATTTTTGCATCGCAATACTTTTGCGGTGGAATTAACACATGGAACCGTTTATTCAGAATTTGCATAGGGCCCACCAGTAGGAATACAGTTTTGTCCCCATTGAGACAAAGGCCGTTAGCTGCCATCCAAGCCTGGATGAGTGCATAGGTCTCCTTGAGAGTGTTGAGGTCTTGCTCGTAGGAACCGGATAGGGGTACGAGAATTTGTGTATCATCGGCATAGTTGGTGAATGCTATGCCGTGTTCTTCTAGATCATTAAAGAGGGGTAGGGTGAACAGATTGTAGAGGGTAGGAGAGGTGCATGACCCTTGTGGAACTCCACAGCCTATGGGGGAAGGAATGGCCGAAGCCTGGTCAGAGAAAATCCTCATGGCTCGGCCCTCCAGGAAGGATGTTATCCAGGTTGTGGCTTCTCGGGAGAAGTGAGCAGCCTCCTTAAGGTGTTTACATAGGATCTTCTTGTCAACCAGGTCGAAGGCGACCAACAGATCTAGGGGAAGGAGAAGCGCAGGCTTGTCTTTATCCGTAGTTTCAAGTAGCTGATTCTTCAGGTCAAGCAAGGCTGACTCTTTACCATGACTGGGCCGAAAGCCTGATTGCCTTTTGCCCAGAATGTCGTGCAATTCTAGGTAGGACTGAATGTGTAGAAATGCAGCCCTATCTAGAATTTTCAGCAAAAATGGAACGGTGGTAATCGGTCTGTAATTGTTGGGGGAATCTGGCTCGAGGGTGTTTTTTTTTAGCAATGGCCGAACCCATGCTTCCTTAAGAGAGGGAGGGACGATGCCTGAGGCAAAGGAAGCATTGATAAATGCTGTGACAAAAGGGGCTAGCGATTCAGCACAGTGTTTGATTAGGTTGGCTTGGAAAATGTCCCCCTTGCAGAGCGAAGGTTTGATATGTTTCATGATCTGTAGGACTTCTGAGACGGTTACATCCTTAAAAGCAAAGGGCTTAGGTTTTTCAGTAGGCACTGTGTCCTTTGGAATTGGCGCACTGCCTGTGGAGGTATTGTGGAGGGTGGCGACTTTGGGCAGATTGTTGAAGTGAGATTACATTTTTTCCCGGAGAGTATTCATTTTATCCAACATGGCATGTTGAATGTTGTTACACCATTATTCATCTTTCACTGTTTGTTGTGTGGAGGTGAGAGGGACGACCAGTTCATTGAAAATGGCAAATAAATCCTTGGACTGGGATTTGGCTTGGTCTATTCTGAGGTTGTATGCAGTGGCTTTGACTGCCGAGATAGCTTTTTTGTATTGTTTGGCAACTGCCAGGTAGGAATCTCGTGTAGCGACAGAGGGGCGGGAGTGCCATTTGGTCAGCGATGCACGTTTGAGGGCTCTTATGTCTAGTAGCTTGTTTGAACCAGGAGTTAACATCTTTGAGGAGCTTAGGACTTCTTTTCGCTAATGGAGCAATAGCGTTTACTGCCTCTTTGAGAGTGATATTGTAGAGCTCTACTAGTTCTGTAGGGTTGTTGGAAAACAGTTGTTTTAGCACTAAGATTTCTAAGAAAGGCAGGATTCTATCTTTAGTAAGTAGTCTTTTTGATCTAGCCATAGCGGCTGGCATAGGTGGGCTATGTTTAACTGTTATTCTGGAAGGTAGCTGGAAGTGTAGGAGATGGTGATCAGACCAAGGTAGTGGGGTGTTGGAGCTGATGTCCACTGCATAGATGTGATCCGCTATCCAATCCAATATGCGACCTTTACTGTGGGTGAGGTTATCCACTTTTTTGAATGAAGCCCATGTCTAGGAGAGCTTTAGTAAAGGATTTGCCTATCTTATCATTGTGATCATTGAATCCAAGATTAAGGTCTCCTAAGAGAGTTGCTCTTGTGGTATTTTTTAGGTTGTCGCCTAGAAGGTGTAGTAGGTTACCTTGGAAATCAAGGAGGGGTCCTGGAGGGCGGTAGACTATATGCATTGTTATTGTGTCGTGAGATGAAAAGGATATTTTGACTGAGAGGGCGTCAAAGCTTTCTGAGATGGCAGATTTAATTTGTCTGGAATTGAGAACTTCCTTGACAATGAGGGCAACACCTCCACCCTTATTGGAGGTTGTGTCTTGGCGGTATATGGTGTATCCTAGTGGTAGGGCTTGGCAGATGGCCGGGCCAGAGGCTTTGTGGAGCCAGGTTTCTGTGATGGCTAAGGCATCAAGATCTAAGTCAGTGATAAGGTCATGGATTTCTGTGGCATGTGCTGACTGTGCTGACATGGAGTGTGCATTGATAAGGGCAGATTGGATTTGGCTGGAAGAAGTGTCCCTTATTTTGGTGTTAGTTTGGGCTTTGGTATCCTTGATGATTATGCAAGGTGACCTTTTGCCTAAGGGTGGTGGGCGGTGAGGGTGGAGAAAGCGCTTGCCTTCCTAAATGTTTTTTGTGAGTATACGAAGGATGGATCCAGCGGGATGCTAACCATTGGGTTCTCAGGGGGAAAGGCATGGGGTAAGTAGGGACCTGTACGGCTGGTGATAGCTTATGTGCGTTCGTGATTGGATTCAGAGGTGTGATTGAGGCTGAGGCGGCCAACTTGGTAGGTGGGGCTGGTGTGCCTCTGAGGAGAGCAGGGAGAAAGGGTGTGGGCAAGATCAAGTGTGAGCAGGGCAGTTTGAACTCCATGTTTGAGACACGGGCAGATTGGCAAGTTTATGAGTGAGCCCAGTTTTCTTTAGTTAGACTAGCTGATACTGTGACTTAATGTTAGCCTGATCAGAATTGCTATGGTGCTATCCCAGTACAGTTACCTGAATACAAGTTTAACACGGTTGCACAGATCAAATAAACAAAGTCAATTCATGGATTGGGTGCTTAGAACAATGGTACCTTAGACTTATACATAAGTCAATAAGTCAGAGACGTCAATTTGCTTGTGTAGTGTGAGGCACATTTTGCTTGAGGCAGAAATTAGAGTAACATTGATAAACAAAACCCTTATTACCATTTGAGTGCAGTGATAAGCACAGACGTGTAATAGAAGGAAACTCAGACAGACTAACTAGAGTTGTTGCCTTATGTTTGACAGTTTTGGGCTAAATGGTATAGCATGTAAGCATTTGGCAATTTATGCGCATGTCCATGGTCTATGCAGGCGTATGACTCTAGATCTGTTAACGGCAAATATATGAGCCGGTGTACGTGGCACTAAGAGTCTTTGGGACAATTGCTTATACGTGGGAAGCGGCTGCTAATTACCGTACTAGGTTGCATATGGTCGCCCAGGAGTGCATTATGGGTCAAATCATGTCAATGCAATACATACAATGATCACTTACAGTCGAGACTTAGATAAAAACGGTCAGAGTAGCATTTGAAGAGTGTAAGTACTCTGATTTACGTGCGACTCCAGTTCCTTATCGTAAGGTCCAGCGGCTGTTAAGTTCAGTTCTGTGCAGGCGATGCGTCCAGAGCATGAAGCGGCAGCAGTGGAGGGGGCGAAGGGACTGGATTAGGGTGTGGGTGGTGGGGTATGGTATGACCAGCCGAGCAGAGTAGCTGGCCGACGGCCACGCACGGACAGGCAGAGGCAGGCCTGTACCTTACCAGGGTGCCTTGTGAGGGGGCAGGCTTGCGCCTTCCGGCACGTCACTCTGCAGGAAGTACGTGCTTGGACCAATGCCGTTAGAGCGCGCAAGTATGGGTTGCTAGGCAACCAGATAAACAATGGTTGCGGCGGCCATTTTCGAGAGCTCCTCGTGTGGATGAATGGAAATGGGGCTAAAGGAACGGCAAATACAGCTAATGACGGCGCACAGATGATTCGGGGGTATTTCATCCGTGTTGCTGTGGCCGAGGTGCACCCTCATGTGGTCTTACCCTGCCACGGATCGAGTGCTGCTGTCGGGAGATGTGCTTCTCATGGAGGTTGAACGGCGCTGCGTTGCAGGCTGGGCTACTGCCCACCTGATGTTGAGGTCAGGGTCCTACCACCTGCCCTCAAAGGCCTAGGCCCTCCTGTTTGACCAGGGCAGGAGCTTTGGTGTTGCACTGCCAGGTGACCCCAGCAGCCCATGGTTTGGCTCCTTGGAGTTCGCACTCCTTCGCCTCACTGCAGCCTCCCCTGTACTCACAGGCCCAGCAGTTAGGCAGCCCTTGGTTCTCCAGGCCGTCCAGGTCTCTCTAGCTCGAAATCTCCTTGTGGCCTCTGTGCTCCATCCAGCATCTCAGCTCGCTCAAAGTGTGCTTGTGTGTTCTGCTTGTTATAGTGACTGGGAGTCTTGATAGGTTTCAGGTGGAAATGGTTGCAGTGGGAGGCCTGACTTTAACTGGCCTCGTTATTGGGACAAAATGGTGACTGCTCATAGGAATCCCTGGTGCATTGGTTGCTATGGGTAATCTTTACAGCTTTCTTTTTCCTCTTCTTCGTCCCAGTGGTTTTTGGAAACAGCACTGGAGAGGAATTATGGGAGTTGTGGTATTCAACAAAAAGGGGATAAAGATGTTGTGGATTATTATCAGAAAAGGGAATTTGAACGTAGGGTTGTTGAGAAGTGGGTGTCGAAGAAGGAGGGGTAAAACTTATGCTAGGATTTAGGAATGATTTTGGTTTTCCCGGATGGTTTCGCCTTCTTTTGTATATAGGGAAGGGTTGGGTCAGGATGGGTCTTTAGTGACAATATCCCATACAGACAGAGGGGATGTCGGGTAGGGGTACGTGAAAAGAAAGGGGATACTGCGTCTCGACCAAGGCCATTCCTTCCATAGTCCCCAAGGATCCCCTGCGCAGGTGATCCTCCCTTGCTTGTCTTCCCCCAGGGTTGGGATCCTTGGCCTCCTGAACAAAAGATCCCTGAGGTCTACCAGTGAGAACACCCTCGGTACACTGCTTAATAGCATGTATTTAAACACAATTGGCAAGATTCTGAAAATGTATTGGCGCAAATGATCAGGTGAGCACACTGGGCATGAATTAGCACTTCTTAGATGCCTTTTGTGCACTTCAGGGGGCGTTCCTGCACATTTAAAAGCACAGGTCGAATTCTCAAATATCATGCACTTTTAAATGAGTATAAATGAGGGCCATCCTCCTGCGCCTGTTGGGAACAGGTGCAAGGGGAGCCGCAAACCAGCACAGGGGAAATTCTAATCCTGTCATGAACTTTTCTTTAGGTGTGACAGCTGTGGTTCAAACCACGTCTGTCAAACTTGCATTTCCATCCCCCAAACACTGATGGAAAACCTGTTCTCTCTGCGTGTCTAAAAAGAGTCGGGCCCTTAAAGGGTTGCCGGGCATCAGTCACACATTTCTGTCAACCGCGCGCTTCTGAAACCAATTTACGTAAAGGGGATGCATTGGAGAGTATTAAAAGAACAATACCAACAGAACAACAAATATGTATTTCAGATTGAATGATTTCTTAAATAAAAGTAAGTTCAGCATTTGGAATTATTAGGCATAGGTCTTTGCATGTTAAGCTCAGTGAGAATGGGTTGGTGGTGGACTTGGCCATCTGGCCATCAGGTGAATATTTAAATTCCTGCTTATATATGTTGTGACGGAGCATATCAGGGTGATAGTTTTGAAGAACAATGTCTGAGCTTCATCTGCTTGACTGTCAGTGACTGAAGGTCCTGAGTGACTGGCACATGCTGGTGTTCACCTTCGGCAGCGGGCGGAACTGTGAGCCTCTGTGTTCTCAAGCGGCTGCTGATCATGTATTATGTTTGCAATAAGACAAATGTGTGTGTGTTTGCACGTCGGGAAAATGAATGCAATGTAACATATTCTATTCTATAGAATTTGTATAAAGCGCCAACTCGCCCGCGGGCCTCAGAGCGCTGCATACATGTTGCCTTTAGTGCTGATCGGGATAGAAGCACATTCATTGGTGTGTGGGGTGCCTTCCTGTTTAAAAGCCTTATCCCTTCTGTACCCTTTGAATTCGTTTTTCTAACTATTAACCTTGGTGTGGATGATTCTGTCCCACCTTCATCCCTCCCAGCCCGACCTTGGTCAGCCCCTGCACATGACCAACCGTTGACATGAAACACGCGTCAGAGAACACAATAGGTAGCATGCTCTGTGGTTCTACAGCAATAATCAATAGCAAACAGTAGTTCAGCACCTTGGGCTGTTATGATGTCCTCCAGGGACGTCATTTGGGGGGCACCCTGGTCTCCCTTGCTACCCCCAAAAAATATGTTTTACTTTATTTTTAATGGAAGCTCCTGGAATGTGGCCATTGCCATGTGGCTCTTTGTTTCTGGAGTGGCTGGCTTTCTTGTTCAGGCCTCATAAAAAAACAGAGGGATCCCCAAGTGTACCACGTTGAGCAGTGACGCTAAATATGAAAGAATAGGAATAACAAATAATGTACCTTTCTGGGATTCTATACAATAATTGCTAGACTCATTCAAGGTTTTTTTCAGGCACACTTCAGGGGGTGAGTCGCTGATTTAGTCTGTTCTTAAACACCTCAAATTCACAATGCAGACAAAAACCTCCAAAATGCATTTAGGGCCTCATTACACGGAAGGCGGTGATCCAGGGTGCTATTAGCACCCTGGACCATGCCGGTAAATTACCGGCACCGCCTTGGCGGAAAGGGGATTTACCGCCCCATTCCAAGGTTGGTGGGGCGGTAAATCCCCCTTCCGCCATTGCCCTTCCCCATTCCCATTTCTGCCCCATAGGGCTCTATGGGAATGGGGAAGGCGCTAATTACGGCACCGCAATTTTGCGGTGCCGTAATTAGCTCCGAGGTCCCTTAGCGGGTTGGTTTTTAACGCCTGCAAAAAGCAGGCGTTAAAGCACCAACCCGCTAAGGGACCTCGTAGTAAGGCGGTAATGGTTAACGGTCACCGTTACCATTAACGGTGGCCGTTAACCATTACCGCCTTCCGTGTAATGAGGCCCTTAGAGTAGAAGAAGCATCCATTTTGGACTATGTATTTTGCTTTTTGCAAGTTGCAGTTATACCATGTTTTCTTCTGCAGGTTCATACCCCGGCAAGGCCAACTCATCCTTTCATCCTTCTGAGGTCAATAAATGAGTACCAACACAGGTTGGGTGATATTGTATGTATATTTGTTCTATATAAAGCGCTTAAGCGTAAGTGCTATATAATAACACATCATTATCATTTGGCCTTGGAGGTCTGCTGCATTCACAGCAATATGGGCCTATACGCACTGATATTAATGGTACATTTGGTGGTCCATTCTTACATGAAATGTATATGAGATGACAGTGATATCGTAACCATATTTTTCATAGTGTACTTAGGAACAATGCTATGGGATGCCACTTCCTGTTTTCTCAAGAGTTGAAAGGTCGATTTCCATCACTTCCTGTGATGTCACTTCGGGGTGGGGTCAAATTACATCACTTCCTATGATGTCATTAGAGGCAGAGGGTCGTGTGATGTCACTTCCACTACGCATGGAATTTTGGTGAAATGACGTCCTTGATGTCCTCATTCATAAATGTTCCTACTTAGAAATGTTAAGCATTCGCTAAAGATTGAAAATAGTGAAGAGGAATTTACATACCTTTTTTTTCATTTTTCTCTGCTTCTTCAAATAAGCCGGGTAAATGGATCACAACTCCATTGCCTAAGTAAACAAGTGAAAAATATATTATCTGAAATAGTCATTATTTGAACTCTACTTCATAAAACATTTCATATCAAGCTGGCCTTGGACATGGCAAGACACATAATATTCCTGACAGCTGGCTACTGTGTAGCGCCTATTGCCTTTTTTCTAAAGAAATCATTCCATGCTGTTGGTGCTGGCTAAAGCCTTCTGGGAGTTACGGGTTTCAAACAGTGGACAGAGGGCTTGTACACTCCATCCCAGTAACATAAAATATCATAGAGGCAACTACTGACACACTATTTCTGATGGTTCAAGATCCAGTGCACACGACATAGAGAGACTGTATGCACTGGCAGCTGAATGCAATTATTTTCATGAGCAATCACCTTACCTTCAAATAACCAATAGCAGTCGCTTGCCTGTTCAGCCAAGTTGCACATTTCTCCACTCTTGCATGTGGAGCAGGCAGAAAATACACAAAGCTTGCAGGTTAAAGTTAACCAAACCAAGTGATGTGACGGTACTTAGTGAAGAAATCGATTTGTAAAAATCGATTTCTTCAAAGACTGATTTGGAAAGACTGCTCCGAGCAGTGTTTCTAAATTGAACTGTCAGCCCCTGCGAGGCGCACGAGTGCGCGCAGGCGCTGACAGGCACGCTGGAGCCAGAAGAGGGAAATTGCTGGGGCCAACGTAAGTGGTTTGTTTTTGTGTATGTCTGGGTGTGTGTGTGAGTAATGTTTGGGGAAGGAGGCCGTGGGCAGGGAGCTGGTAACTGTAAGTGTGTGCGTGTTTGAACGCATGGAAGTCTGTGACGAGAAAGGCTTTTGGCGGGGAAGGGCGGAAGAGAGGGAGGTAAGGTGGTTCGGGGGTGGAACCCCCGATTGACAAACAACCTGCCAGTGTGGGAGGGGTGGGGCAGGTAAGTGGGGTGGCGGAAGAAAGGATAACACTGGTAGAAGGTTGCCCCAAGAAGGTATGAGGATTAAGTCAATAACAAAGAAGAAGGACTTGTGCAATCTGCATGGGAGGAACTGGATACCAAGTATAAAAATGAACAAAGGAGAAGCCTTGCCGCGGAGCCGTACGCAGCCGTAACGAGAAACACAATGGTGGCAGGTGCAGCAGTATCCAGTCCTGTTGGTGAAACCAGCCGCTGTCTGATGTTTCCAGCGTGGGAAATTCCAACACCGACCGACAGCTGTGGAAAAGCAGTGAGTGGCAAGAGGACGCCAAGGAAGTTCTCCACCTGCCGAGTGGAGGCAGACCAAAACCCCGAGCCAGGAAGATGCTGCTAAACCATGAGTGCAGAGGAGATGAGCCCACAGAGCTGGAGAAGTGTGCCCCCTTCCCAGAAAGTCTCAGCAAGATATCAAAGCCACGTAAGAGGTTAAGGGAGGTACATGAGAACCAGATGGGACACAGGGGTTGGTAAGAGGTAAAGGGAGGTACATGAGAACCAGATGGGACACGGGTTGGTAAGAGGTAAAGGGAAGTACATGAGAACCAGATGGGACACAGGGGTTGGTAAGAGGTAAAGGGAGGTACATGAGAACCAGATGGGACACAGGGGTTGGTAAGAGGTAAAGGGAGGTACATGAGAACCAGATGGGACACAGGGGTTGGTAAGAGGCAAAGGGAGGTACATGAGAACCAGATGGGACACAGGGGTTGGTAAGAGGCAAAGGGAGGTACATGAGAACCAGATGGGACACAGGGGTTGGTAAGAGGCAAAGGGAGGTACATGAGAACCAGATGGGACCCAGGGGTTGGTAAGAGGTAAAGGGAGGTACATGAGAACCATATGGGACACAGGGCCTAAGGTGGCTTTTTTCCCGGCCCAGTATTAGCAAGGACGTTAGTGGGCATAATGAAAGAATGGTCTGGCACCCCAGCTGTGAGATGGCTAGCATCAGAGGAAATCTTCCTCGGTGCACTGGCAATAAGGAAACCACTGGCCACCAGAGAAGGGTCTGGCACCCCAGCAGTGAGATGGCTAGCATTAGAGGAAATCTCCCTCAGGGCAGTGATAACGAGGAAACCACTGCCCACAAGAGAAGGGTCTGCGACCCCTACAGTGAGAAAGAGAGTATAAAAGGAAATCGTCCTCTGTGCAGTGGTAGTGAGGAAACCACTGGCAACCACAACCCACCTGAGGAGCAGGAGCTCCACCAAGTAGGTTCCGACCCTGCAGGAGCAGCGGGCCTACAAAGGAAAGCATCCCTGAACAGCCAATAAATATTGGTAAGCTCTGCCACCATTGCGCTATTTTTTGCAAAACCGCCATCTAAGCCCTGCATTATTGCACACTTGCGATCGTCGAAGCCTAGCAAAGAAAACCCTGATATCTGCATAATTCTGCCTGAAAGAGCACTCTTTGTGCCCTTTTCCACCATCAAGGTACACGAGGTACTGAACTCCTTCCAAGATGGCTGACCGATTCTTGCCTTCAGCCTCCTTTGCCTAACCAGGCCCCAGCAGTAGACACTGCCATCCGCCGATTGGCTACCTGGCCAACTTCCACTCCCATTGGACGCCGGCCCATTCCCTCCAAGGCCCAAGGGAAACAAGGCCAGCGCCTGTTTCATGCCTGTTTATGCCGTGTCTGCCGTCTGCCAGACCCCCTGGCTCTTACACATTGGCTCCTCCTAAAGGTAACATTTCTACACCACCTCAGCCGCTGCATTGCACTGGGTGACCACATACTATTCACGTGCTATTGCCTGACCCAAGGCTGCTTGACTCATATGCTTAATCTAATTAACTGTTTATATACTTGCGATCGATTGTCACCAGAAATAGTATTCTTTGCTGTTTGTTCCTACCTAGTCTCTAGTCATGCATTCCACCTCCCTCACCACGGCTGCACAACACGTCACTATTCATTGTCTAACGCGCACCCACTGACCCTTCTCTAATCACTTCTAGTGATCACAATACTCCTAAACGTATCCTGCAATCTACAGGGATTACTACTTGCCCTATCACTACCTACCACTATCTAGAAAGGTAGATTAATCCTCCTCCTGCTCAGCACCCACTAGCCAAATACTCCCTAACTGCTTTTAAGTTGTAAGCCACTAAGCAGCCTTACTCCTCTGCACTGCGGCTCCCACCGCCTGCTAATGCAATGCTGGGCTACCCATAACAACAAAGCTGCTCTCAATGTGCAAAACTCACTTTAGGTACACTCACTTGCAAAACCACTCCAGCCCTCTGCAGCGAAGTTGCATCTAGATTGTGTGAGTAACTGTCATTGTAACATACCTTTTGCCAATCTATGCCTGCCTACAGCAGTAAAGCTGCATTTAGATTGTGTGAGTAAATGTCACTGTAACATGCCTCTGCCAACCTATTCCTGCCCACAGTAGCAAAGTCACATCTAGATTGTGTGAGAAACTGTCTCTGTAACCTGCCTGATTGCCTAACAGTTTGCCTTTGCAAATCTATTCTTGCCCACAGCAGCAAAATCATATTCAGACTGCATGAGAACTTGCTTTAGTAACTAGCCACTGCCAATCTTCTCCTGCCTATAGTAGCAAAGCCACGTTTAGACTGAGCGAATATTGTTAACGCCCATGTACTTGGTATCCGTTTTCATAGCTTGCTCTGACTGTCATGTTTAGCCTTGCCTAGCTTTACCTTCTTAGCACTCAAGTCACTCATATGAACACACTATGCATCTGACATTACACTGTTCTACTCAGAACCATCCTCTACTTAATCACCTTACAAGACCCCACACTGTTCTACTCAGAACCATCCTCTACTTAATCACCTTACAAGACCCCACACTGTTCTACTCAGAACCATCCTCTACTTAATCACCTTACAAGACCCCACACTGTTCTACTCAGACCCATCCTCTACTTAATCACCTTACAAGACCCCCACACTGTTCTACTCAGACCCATCCTCTACTTAATCACCTTACAAGACCCCACACTGTTCTACTCAGAACCTTCCTCTACTTAATCACCTTACAAGACCCCACACTGTTCTACTCAGACCCATCCTCTACTTAATCACCTTACAAGACCCCCACACTGTTCTACTCAGACCCATCCTCTACTTAATCACCTTACAAGACCCCACACTGTTCTACTCAGAACCTTCCTCTACTTAATCACCTTACAAGACCCCACACTGTTCTACTCAGACCCATCCTCTACTTAATCACCTTACAAGACCCCCACACTGTTCTACTCAGACCCATCCTCTACTTAATCACCTTACAAGACCCCACACTGTTCTACTCAGACCCATTCTCTACTTAATCACCTTACAAGACCCCCACACTGTTCTACTCAGACCCATCCTCTACTTAATCACCTTACAAGACCCCCACACTGTTCTACTCAGAACCTTCCTCTACTTAATCACCTTACAAGACCCCACACTGTTCTACTCAGAACCTTCCTCTACTTAATCACCTTACAAGACCCCACACTGTTCTACTCAGACCCATCCTCTACTTAATCACCTTACAAGACCCCACACTGTTCTACTCAGACCCATCCTCTACTTAATCACCTTACAAGACCCCACACTGTTCTACTCAGACCCATCCTCTACTTAATCACCTTACAAGACCCCCACACTGTTCTACTCAGAACCTTCCTCTACTTAATCACCTTACAAGACCCCACACTGTTCTACTCAGACCCATCCTCTACTTAATCACCTTACAAGACCCCCACACTGTTCTACTCAGAACCTTCCTCTACTTAATCACCTTACAAGACCCCCACACTGTTCTACTCAGACCCATCCTCTACTTAATCACCTTACAAGACCCCCACACTGTTCTACTCAGACCCATCCTCTACTTAATCACCTTACAAGACCCCCACACTGTTCTACTCAGAACCTTCCTCTACTTAATCACCTTACAAGACCCCCACACTGTTCTACTCAGAACCTTCCTCTACTTAATCACCTTACAAGACCCCACACTGTTCTACTCAGAACCTTCCTCTACTTAATCACCTTACAAGACCCCACACTGTTCTACTCAGACCCATCCTCTACTTAATCACCTTACAAGACCCCACACTGTTCTACTCAGACCCATCCTCTACTTAATCACCTTACAAGACCCCACACTGTTCTACTCAGACCCATCCTCTACTTAATCACCTTACAAGACCCCCACACTGTTCTACTCAGAACCTTCCTCTACTTAATCACCTTACAAGACCCCACACTGTTCTACTCAGACCCATCCTCTACTTAATCACCTTACAAGACCCCACACTGTTCTACTCAGAACCTTCCTCTACTTAATCACCTTACAAGACCCCACACTGTTCTACTCAGACCCATCCTCTACTTAATCACCTTACAAGACCCCCACACTGTTCTACTCAGACCCATCCTCTACTTAATCACCTTACAAGACCCCACACTGTTCTACTCAGACCCATCCTCTACTTAATCACCTTACAAGACCCCACACTGTTCTACTCAGAACCTTCCTCTACTTAATCACCTTACAAGACCCCCACACTGTTCTACTCAGACCCATCCTCTACTTAATCACCTTACAAGATCCCCACACTGTTCTACTCAGAACCTTCCTCTACTTAATCACCTTACAAGACCCCACACTGTTCTACTCAGAACCTTCCTCTACTTAATCACCTTACAAGACCCCCACACTGTTCTACTCAGACCCATCCTCTACTTAATCACCTTACAAGACCCCCACACTGTTCTACTCAGAACCATCCTCTACTTAATCACCTTACAAGACCCCACACTGTTCTACTCAGAACCTTCCTCTACTTAATCACCTTACAAGACCCCCACACTGTTCTACTCAGACCCATCCTCTACTTAATCACCTTACAAGACCCCACACTGTTCTACTCAGAACCTTCCTCTACTTAATCACCTTACAAGACCCCACACTGTTCTACTCAGACCCATCCTCTACTTAATCACCTTACAAGACCCCACACTGTTCTACTCAGAACCTTCCTCTACTTAATCACCTTACAAGACCCCACACTGTTCTACTCAGAACCTTCCTCTACTTAATCACCTTACAAGACCCCCACACTGTTCTACTCAGAACCTTCCTCTACTTAATCACCTTACAAGACCCCACACTGTTCTGCTCAGAACCTTCCTCTACTTAATCACCTTACAAGACCCCACACTGTTCTGCTCAGAACCTTCCTCTACTTAATCACCTTACAAGACCCCCACACTGTTCTACTCAGAACCTTCCTCTACTTAATCACCTTACAAGACCCCCACACTGTTCTACTCAGACCCATCCTCTACTTAATCACCTTACAAGACCCCCACACTGTTCTACTCAGACCCATCCTCTACTTAATCACCTTACAAGACCCCACACTGTTCTACTCAGAACCTTCCTCTACTTAATCACCTTACAAGACCCCACACTGTTCTACTCAGAACCTTCCTCTACTTAATCACCTTACAAGACCCCCACACTGTTCTACTCAGACCCATCCTCTACTTAATCACCTTACAAGACCCCCACACTGTTCTACTCAGAACCATCCTCTACTTAATCACCTTACAAGACCCCACACTGTTCTACTCAGAACCTTCCTCTACTTAATCACCTTACAAGACCCCCACACTGTTCTACTCAGACCCATCCTCTACTTAATCACCTTACAAGACCCCCACACTGTTCTACTCAGACCCATCCTCTACTTAATCACCTTACAAGACCCCACACTGTTCTACTCAGAACCTTCCTCTACTTAATCACCTTACAAGACCCCACACTGTTCTACTCAGAACCTTCCTCTACTTAATCACCTTACAAGACCCCACACTGTTCTACTCAGACCCATCCTCTACTTAATCACCTTACAAGACCCCCACACTGTTCTACACAGACCCATCCTCTACTTAATCACCTTACAAGACCCCACACTGTTCTACTTAGAACCATCCTCTACTTGATCACTTTACAAGACCCCAACATGGCCCAGTCCCAGAACCAATTTTCACATGTTCGTGTACCTCCTAAGCATGTTGACATGGCCACCAAACCCTGTAGCCTCCAACAGAGAAACCATAAACTTCATGCCAGACTCCCAAGAATCTATGATCCCCGAACTAATGCCCACCTCACCATTAATCGCCCAAGGGACGCTTGGCCTACCCCCAATATCTCGCCATACAAAGTTACCAATGGCCAACACCCACTTCAGCTTAACTGTCGACTCTTCAGCGATCCCACTTCCTCTTCAAACTGCCAACACAAAGCTCAGCCTCTATCTGTCCAACCTACCCCAATTGACATAAAAGGCGCATTATTAAATGCCCATTCTATGGTAGCCCACGCCACAGATATAGCAGACCTAATCCATAATGAAAGCACTGACCTCCTGGCCATTACCGAATCCTGGCTTCACCCTGCAGCAGGCCCCGCAATCATGTTAGCCATTCCGGACAACTATACTCTTTTAAGATTGGATCGCACCACCTCCAGAGTTGGGGGTCTTGCTATAATTGTTAAGAACAACCTAACGCTAAGACTTTCCACATCCCATAATACAAACTCCTGTGAATCTCTCACTGCCAAACTTACCATCTCCAATAATCAAACTATCACCATTCACTTGATATACCGACCACCAGGCCCTCAAGGTTCATTTGAGGAAGACCTCATGAACTTACTATCTGACAACTCAAAAAACTCATCACAATGCCTTACCTTAGGAGACTTCAACCTCGGATTCA
Organism: Ambystoma mexicanum; assembly: GCF_040938575.1. Lineage (NCBI taxonomy): Eukaryota > Metazoa > Chordata > Amphibia > Caudata > Ambystomatidae > Ambystoma > Ambystoma mexicanum. Next base: position 647,076,758 of record NC_090940.1, on the reverse strand, counting down.
GTGACCCACTAGACCCTAACGCTTTACAGATTAATAACTCCCTTGAGGAACTAGGATTCACCCAAAAAATTACAGAACCCACTCATAGTAAAGGAAGGACCCTCGATTGGGTTGCCGAACACAATTGCCCTACCACTATCACTTCTATAATGCCTCAGCCTTGTTCCTATCACTACCTGATATCCTTTACGCTAGAAGCCACACCTCCCAAGAATACTAGCCGTATAGCACCTGCTGTTCCTCCCAGAAACAAAAGAAATATTACTCCTGAAAATCTTATCCTCCTCATCCTTCCTACACTGAATTCTATCTCACACCAGACTGACCCATCCACTATGGTAGAAATGTACAACAAAGTGATGCTCGCATCTTGAGATGTCATTGCACCATTGAAGGTTAGAAAGAGCAAACCTCGCCAACACCTAAACACTTGGTTTATGCCTCATCTGAAAGCAATCAGACAAGAGAAACGTCTAAGCGAAAAAATCTGGAGATCAGACCCCTCAGACCTCAACAAAAATAACCTGAATAAACTAGCCACCATCTACAAAAAAGAAATAATCCTAACCAAACAAGCCACGTAGAACTCCTGCATCTCCCAAGCCAAATCAAATACCAAAGAACTGTTCACCATCCTTAAAGAGGTTGAATCTCCCATTCAAGTTCCCGATTCCTGCCTTAAGGACAAAGATTGGTGCACGAGCATACAAAATGCTCTGGCCAATAAGATAACAACTCTCCAGGTGAAGATTAACAATAAAAAAGATACCCTGATTGCCTCTAAGACTGGTATCAATGCTGCTACTCCTAAGACTGTCACGAACATCATACCATCACCCCAGACCACTCGGACCCCACCCACACCTCTGACCCCCAGTTTCCACTTTCATAAAGTCTCTATCAAAGAAGTCGAAAAAGTTATCCTCACCCTCAAACTGTCAAATTGTCATGGTGACTTATGTCCAGCACAAATCATAAAAGACGCTGCCCGTGAACTCTCCCCATTCATCACTAAACTTATAAATGCCTCATTCACATCAGGCACCACACCTAGCAACCTAAAACATTCCTGGGTCCTCCCTCTCTTTAAAAAACAAACCCTGAACCCTTCCATCCCCACTAACTACCGCCCCATAACCACAGTGCCATTCCTACTGAAAATCTTGGATAAAGTAGTATATCTACAAATCCAGCATCATCTGGAACAAAACCACCTCCTAGGAGTGCGTCAGTCTGGCTTCAGACCTCAGCATGGCACTGAGACTGCACTCATAGACCTCAAGGCACAAATAGACACACTGAGAGACAAAGGTAAGATGACACTCTTGCTACTCCTTGACCGCTCAGCCGCGTTTGATTTGGTAGACCGCTCTATACTCTGCAACCACCTGGTCTCTGCTTCTCTCAAGAGGCAGTCGCCTCGATCCAGATCTTCCTTGATAATAGGACAATGCGCGTCTTCTCTCCCCTCGCAGCTGCGGACCCTGTGCCCATATCATGCAGTGTACCCCAAGACTTTTGTGTATCTCCTACCCTGTACAACATCTTCACAAAGCCCCTTTTCAATGATCTAGATGGTCTAGGTATCACCTACACAAATTATGCCAATGATACACAGATCCTCATCCCGTTGACGGGAGATTATGACAAGGATTTGGCCTTTGTGAACAGAGTCTACCACATCATCCAGGCATGGATGGCCTCTCACGGTCTACGCCTGAATGATGACAAAACAGAACTTCTCATTCTAGGTACCCCATCCAACATCAAAAAACTAGGTCCCAACTACGCATCCCTCATAATTGACAACAATAACATTACTGTGGCTAAGGTAGTTAAAACTCTTGGCTTCTACATAGACTCTACGCTTACCTTTGGTAAACAAGTAAACGCTATGGCCTCAGCTACCTCCTACACCTGCAAGCTGATCAGGGCAGCTAAGCCCTTCCTCTCACCCAATAACTGCATTACTTTAGTGAGAGCCCTAATCTTATCCAAATTGGATTATTGCAATGCCCTATATATAGGCAGCAACAAATACATTACGTCCAAAATTCAGACTCTCCAAAACAATGCCTTGAGAGCCGCCCTAAATCTCCCCAAAAATGCCCATATTTCTGACCTCAGGAGATCCGTTAATTGGCTCACTACGAAAGATAAAATCCTCCATCAAAACTGCATCTTTGACACACAAATGTCTTAACGAAGCAGCCCCACAATACCTCACAGCCAGATTCACTAGACAAAACAGCTTCACGTCCCCTAAGAAAAACTAACTCTAACCTACTATTAGTACCCAGATTTAAGCTTACCAAATACGGTGGGAGTAGCTTCCCTGTTAAAGCAGCACAATATTAGAATTCCCTCCCCCCTGCCTTAAGGGAAGATCTACCCTACTTACAATTCAGATCTAGCCTCATTGACTGGTGTACAGAGGAGCATGGTTTCACTGACAGGCCCATAGATCAGTGCGCACCCTCTAGTACTTGTAAGACAAGATAGCTGCACCATGTGAGGACTGGGGGTGCAAGATTCACATACTCCAACACGACTCAATAATGAGGACTCAGTAGGTTGGCAAAGGGAAGTCTGTTTAATGACAAGTACATCAAACAGTGAAATAAATGGAAATCAGCAGCATTGCGATCACCTGTCTCGCTCCGACTTCCTCAAACTTCAGTCGAACAGCAATAGTTATAGGCAAAACTCGTCATCACTGACGTCTAATTCTAAAAAACTCGACAGGCAATACAATTGGTTAGGAAAGGTGACTTAAGTATAGGTGCTATATCTGTATATGATAACAGGGCATGCAGATTGGATAACTCTTATTGGGTGGGCGTCTACGCCCATCCCACTACATCACACGTGATTGACGTCACTACAAGTACGACGTCTTATTGGTTCTACTATCTATAGGACTCCAGATAACTTGGTCCATTGTGATTGGGCAGGTTACACCCCTAGACATAAATCCCCATTTTAATTAGCGGCATGCAGAATGGACACCCATGTGCCTGGTGTCACAAGTTTCACCGTGCCTCCCTTCCATCAATCAGTATCTTAGGGCTATGTGTCAATTAGTTGGCTGGGTATGGCCTCGAAACTGTAGCTTCTTATCAGGAAAAGTTATGGCATCCTCGGGTCCTGGATGACATCAGGCGGTGGTACTTCTTTGCGCCTGGCTGGTCACGTGTTAGTTCACCATAAATCTGCTTCAGTTTCCAGCTTTTAGTGTATTTAATTCTGTTTCAGCCTCGCCATCTGCATGGGCCCCCCTTATCTTGACCTTCATGGGGCAGGCTGGTATGCTCTGAAACTTGAGTCTTGTTAGCTGACGCTCTCCTCCCTTTCTCTGGTTGACCTTGATTTCCTAGGCATGAGCCGCTCTTTGTTGAGTTTCGATTCCGCTCCTTCTCTTGCCTTTGGCTGGGTTACGAAACTTGGCCTGTCAGGCCTGTGGCAGCCTGGGTGCATTTCTGCTTTTGCAAAATGGAGGCGCACTTGTATAATGTGCCTTATTGAGGTAGATATATGGTTGGCGCTTGCCGCTCTAATCTTCTACTAAGCATTGCAAGCATTATCAATATCTTTAGCTTCTTGCGTTCCAAGCCTATTTACATACATTTAACTAGTCGGTTGCTTCCATATTGTCGCGTAGCAACGTTTCCTCACGTTTTAACATCGTCTCTTCTCTGTGTCCATTACATTTATTTTCGTTGTTACTTGCACTGGCGTGCTATCTTTGATAGCTGCTTTTGTTCATTCACGAGGCTGTTCAGGCCCTTGTGTCATTTCCACTGGCCTTCCAATAGGGCTCTTTGGGTCTCTTCATGGACTGCCTGTAGGTACTCTTCGTTTCGTGTCAGCGGCTGGTACGGCTGCCGGATAGGGTACGGTGCTGCCCAGGGTTGTCTGGTTATGGGTGCTTCAACAGGTATGGATCTTCTGATGTATACTGGGCAGAGTCCCAGTGCAGCTCTTTGTTGGTTCATTTGCTCTTCATACGTCACATACCTTGGCGAGTATGCTCCTGGTACCTCGAAATGAGGGGATGGGGCGCAGGCCATGTCTGGGACCTCCTCTACACTGGCTAAAGGAACATGACGTCTGGCCCTTCCCCACCTGCAAGCCTCCCAGTATTTATAGTATATAAATATGTGATTTCACTGTTTTTTGTTATATGTATGTGCCTCATACTTATTCTTGGTTCTTACTGTATATACCTAGTATTATTTGCCCTGTCTGTTGTTCATGCATACAGCATTATAACCTTAGCTGTGTTCATTCCTGTGTTCTTTGTAACTTAAGCTTAACAACCCTCTTCATGCCCGAATACCTCTGGGTCAGGTGCGCAATATAAATAATAAAACAAACAAACAAACAAACAAACCAGAGACAGGTCTCGAACTCCAACAGTGAGAAAGAACTGTAGCAAGCAGTACCAGGAGAAGGGAGTGATTCTCATGGTATCGGACAAAGATCAGTGATAAAGACGCCAGGGGAAGGAGGTCATTCCCCCTGGCCATATTGGGAACTGAACCAAGCAACTCCAGGAGAAGGGAGTCATTCTCCTGGTATCCGACTAAGAGCTGTGATAAAGACGCCAGGGTAAGGGGGTAATTCCCCCATCCATATTGGGAAATGAACCAAGCAACACCAGGAGAAGGGAATCATTCTCCTGGTGCAGGCCCAGAACTTGTGTTGAAGATGCCAGGAGAAGGGAATCACTCCCCCTGGCCTTATGGTGAACTGTACATATTAACACCAGGAGAAAGAAGGCATTCTCTTGGCACTGGGCTGAGAGTAGTACTGGTGACACCACGGGAAGGGAGTCATTCCCTCGAGTTCTATTGGGAACTGCCTAAGTTTACAACAGGAGAAGGGAGCCATTCTCTTGAAGAAGGAACTTTCTGTTAGTTTATGGTATAGTGTAAGGGTTAGAGCAGGATTTGACAGAGGACGGTGGAACTTTGATTTGACTGACATTCTGAGAATTCCTTTAGTTTTAGTTTGAGGCAGCGAAACCCCTCTTAGAGAAAGGGACAGTGAGGTTTTCTATTTGAGAAATAAAGGGTTATATCCAAAACCATGCCTCCGTTGGGTCAGTTTCCTTCTTCGGCACCTTACAATCCCTAAGCGACTTTTGACTATCTGCAGAGTTTCTGAATCATATTGGAGGCAGGACCCAAATATTTGTTCATCTCGTTGTTTCAAAAATCACCTGAGCTTAAAATTTAGAAGTGGGAATCCTTTTCGAGGGAAATCAAGTAACCTTTGCTATCTCTATAGCTGTGATTTTTAAATCAAGTAACCTTTGCTATCTCTATAGCTGTGATTTTTCATTTTTTTCTGATGGAGAAATGAAAATATGGAGAAGAGAATATGGGTGCAAAATATGCCTTGCAGTTTAAACCCCCTTGAGGACAGAGGCACAGAATACACTTTTCTTAATTGAGCAAATGTGATTGCATTCTCATATAGCCACAATACTCGCATTGTTTATTTGTGTGACAACATCCAAAAATAACTACTTACCAATAAAGGATGTGGCTTTTGGGTTAATAATGCCGCTTGGAAAGAGGTGAAAATCATATTCCTTTCCATCCACAACCACCGTGTGCCCCGCATTGTTTCCTCCCTGGAAAAAACAAAAGAGAAACAAGAAAGAAATATTCTTTTCACATTCATCTTTTTAATTTCTTGTAAAAAAAAGTTATAAAAAAACATCACATAGTTTTGAATGCCTTTCTAAACGATGGGTGCTGTGGAGCTCAGAGTGTGTGGATAACAGGGTGCAAATTGTGCTTAGAGTGGAAGAATCCAACTGGGTCTTCTGCAAATCCCTCAAACTCTTGTTGTTCGCCGAACACCTACCCGCCCACCCCCGCGTACCTCGAACGCTGTAGGTCTGTAAGTGTACCTGTACATGCGCTGCCATGCCTGTAACAATGTAACAATGTATCTATACATATGCCTACGCCCAGTCTTGCGTAAATGTAACTGGTAAAGCACCCTCGTGCCTGTGGGTTTGTGCGTGCTGTATAAATGAACAAATAAATTAAATTAAAGCAAAAACCTTCTAGCTAGGCATCCAAGTCACGGAACCCCTGGCATGAGTGCTAGCTACCCACATGCATTCACCACACAATGTTTTACTCGCCAACAGTGAATTATCACTCGCCAGTGGCTAGTGGCGAGTGCACGTTTTGTGGCCTGGTGATGGGAACCGTGGCATCTAACTTGAGAAAGTGAGATTGTGAATAGCGCATGCGCTGCAGAGTCTGCTTATCTGATCCGGCCTCATCTTGGAAATAAGCAAGTTTTGCCACTCTCGCTTCCACAGCCAATTACAGGAATTACAGTTTGGAGGTTGGAAAGATGGTTTCCAAATGTATGAAGACGATTGCAACATGGCCTCATAGCAAAGGCTTACCAGGTGTTACATCTGGCCCCTCGGCCCTCACATGCATACGCGCACGCACACAGCTCAATGAGGACACAGGACGCGATGTTGCTTGCTACGCGTCCCGGCGGCAACTTCCGCACGGACGCAGTTTATTCAACTGCGCATGCGCGGGTCCATAACGAGGCCCGCGCATGCGCGCTACGTCCAACTGGGACGTCACATCCCTTTTCAACTTTAACCAAAACAATGTAAACCTTCGGGGTGTGCATACCCCTGCACAACTGGTGCCCGTGTGGGCGGGTGCATGAATAACTTGGAGTCTCACCTTACGTTTCTCAGTTCAGTCACCTGAGTCCAGGACGTAGTCCTTGAGATGCCCTGGTAGTCTCCGCTCGCGGCGGACCGGGTACCTTGGCGAGATGGTGGCCGGAGTAGAACACTCCAGTTCAGCGCTAGCGGAGTCCCTGTTCTGCTCGCCCTCCTGATCTCCAGGTGGGCCCTCCCGACCCATGGCTTCCTCTGAAACCCCGTTCTCAGCGGGTGTTTCGATTCTTTTGAAGAACGACCGGTTGCGCGTGACTGTTCCTCGGTCGCAGGCTGCCGTCACCATTGTGCCCTTTAAATGCGTTACCTTCCACGGGCGCGGCTCAAATGGCAGGGACAGTTTCCCCTCGGGGTGCCGGTTTCGGACCAGCACTGTGTCCCCTACACGCACCTCCTTTTCCTGCAGACCCCTCCGTTCACTTTCTTTGTCGTTACGCCTAGCCCGTTCTTCCTGGACACCCTCGTTGTTTATTATCCCTGGCGGACGGCCTTCCTCTTCCGGTAGCATTCCCCTCGGGCATCGTCCAAACAGTGCTTCGGCGGGAGCCACTCTCGTGGACTGGTGGGGTGTCATGCGGTATTCTCTTAGAAACTCCACTAGCTTTCTCTCCAGGTCTTCACCGCCACTGGCGGAAATTCTTAGGACCTTATTAAGAGTCCGCATCATTCTCTCGGCCTCTCCGTTGGCTCGCGGCCAGAGTGGGGACACCCTACGATGCCGGATCCCCCTTTCCCGGAGGTAAGTTGCAAACTGGCTGCCCTTGAACAGAGGCCCGTTGTCTGAGCACAGTAGGTCCGGGAACCCAAGCGTGGCGAACATTTTGTCTAATGCCTTCGTCGCGAACTCTGTCGCTGTCGACTCCACCACCTCCACCTCGGGGTACCTGGACCATTGGTCAACTGCTACCAGAAAGTACATGCCACGACCAGTCGAGCCGAAGTCCACGTGGACAGTTCCCCATGGTTTGCTGCTACGCTCCATCGACCTTATCGGCGGGGCTCTGTCTCCTGGGGCTGCTGCTTGGCACGCCACACATCTCCTCACGAAGCTCTCCACTCGCCCCTCCAAATCCGGGAACCATACTTTGTGTCTCAGCCGAGCCTTCGTTTTGACAACCCCTTGATGACCAATGTGGGCCAGTTCGAGTACCCTTGTCCTCAGTGCCTGTGGGATGACTATTTGTCTCCCTCGAAGTATTAGCCCATCGTCTGAGACGGAGAGTTCATCCCTCACTTTCCAGAGTGCTTGGAGGTCGCTCTGGGCCTCTGCTTGACGGCACGAGTTGTTATGCAGTACCTCCCTCCAATCACCGCTCCTCATGGCGGCCTTGATGATGCTAAAAACCTCGTCCTTGGAGCATTCTGTCGCAATTGCAATTCTTGAGATTGCCATTGGAAGGGACCCTTCCACCACCTGACACAGCAGCCCGTGGCACTCGTTCGCCCCAATGTCGGTGACAGAGTTTTCCTTGCTGGGGTGGCGCGACAGGTAGTCGGCCGGGTTGTTCGTTCCTGGTCGGTAAATTAGTTTCACCCCATACTCCATCAGGGCAGGCATCCACCTTTCGATCCTGGGGGGCGGCTTGAATGACACGCTCGCCAGTATGGGCAGTAGCGGCTTGTGGTCAGTCACCACCACGACAGGTTTGCCCAGAATGTACAAGCGGAAATGGCGACAGCCCCACAGGATGGCCAACACCTCCCGTTCGATCTGCGAGTATCTCATTTCCGTGTCCGAAAAGCCTTACTTGCGTAGGCGATGGGACGCATGTCCCCGCGATCATCGGGTTGCAGCAGCACAGCCCCTACTCCCACTGGACTCGCATCGACCACCACCTCCGATTCCACCTTGGGGTTGAAGTATGCCATGGTGTCCCCATCAGATAGGGCGTTTTTCAGGGTCTGGAATGCCTCTTGTTCACCGGTGCCCCATTTCCACGCTGCGTCGTTCCTTGTTAGCACTCTGAGTGGTTCTGCCAGCGACGCTAGCCCTTTGATGAAACGCCCGCAGTAAGTTACCATCCCCAGGAAGCTCCTTACTTCCGTGCGGGATTGTGGGGGGGCGGCTTCCTTAATGTCCTTCACTTTGGCTGGGTCAGACGACACACCGGCCGCATGGAAGATGAATCCGAAGAAACCAATACGGTCCTTAAAGAACTCGCATTTTTGTCGATGAAGGGTGAGCCCTAAGTTCTTCAGTCTCTGGAGCGTGTTCTCCAACCTCTTCATGTGCTCCCTTTCCGAGTCCGCGAAAACTACCCCTTTTAGGCCAGCCAACGCCCCCCTGATGGTGTTCTGGAATACTTCGGCAGCAGACGAGATACCGAAGCTCAGGCGTTTAAACTGGTATAGGCCGTCATGCGTCATGAAAGTTGTTATGAACCTGGAGTCCGGGTGCAGTTCAAGCTGATGGTAGCCCGCTCGTAGGTCCAGCTTTGAGAAGACTCTTACCCCCTGAAGCTCTCCGATAATGTCATCTAGAGTTGGAGTAATGTGCCTCTCCCTCTTGATCGCAGCGTTTGGGAGGCGCATGTCCACGCAAATTCTCACCGCCCCGGGCTGTTTCGGCTTGGGAGCCACCACAATTGGTGACACCCAGGGTGTCGGCCCCTCCACTCTCTCAATAATGTCCATATTTACGAGCGATCGGAGTTCCTCCTCCACCTTCTCCCTTAGGTGGAACGGAATCCTACGGTGCTTGAGGGCTGTCGGTCTGATGGACTCGTCGATATGCAGGCGTACTGTGGGTGCGTTAAGCTTCCCTATACCCTCGAAGATGCCCGAGAATTTGTCCAACAGCGTTTCAATGTCGATCTGGTATACTCCATATGCAAAGTGAACCAAATTGAGGGCCTCCGACGCAGCACAGCTGAGAAGCGAGTGAGGGCTAACATCCGTGACAAAGAATTTTGCCTTGATGGTGCTTTCCCCCCTCGACACTGGTGACACGAATACACCCTTGAGTGGCAACGGGGTGTCTCCCCCAAACGTAAATATCTTCGCCATGGACTTGTCCAGTGCTGGCGGGCCTGGGAGTTTTAGATAATCTTCCTCCGCCAGCACGCATACGGATGCTCCAGTGTCGATGAAGATCTGCGTCAGCACGCCCAGTATGTCTACCACACACCTGGGTTGTCTCCTCCGTTTGCTTTCTGAGGCAATGTTTGAAATGAAAAACACTTCTTCTTCGTCCTCCTCTTCTTCTTCTTCTTCTGCAAGTTGCAACCTCCGCACCTCCTGTTCGAGAGCTGCGATGCTGCGTTGCCTTCTGAAACTGCTGCCCCTTGTTCTCGCGGGGCCTCTCTGAGTAGGTACAGGAGCAGGGGCGCGGCACATGCGGGCATAGTGCCCCGGTCCATTGCACTGTCCGCAGGATCTCGTTTTGGCAGGACACTCCTCTACATGTGGCAGGTCATATCCGCAATCTTGGCAGATTGATCCGGGTGCAGTGGGATATCTGTTCTCCGTTGTCTACGGGACCCACTTATCCTTCAGCTTCGTCCTTTTGTTTACGGCAAAAGCTTCCTCCCTTGCGCTTGGCCTGACTGCCGCGTCCATGCTCGCTCCTCTGGATTCTGCCAGCTCGTACGTCCGGCCACTATCTAGTATCTGCTGCAGTGTCCACCCCGGCTCTCTCAGCACTTGTCGCCACAATTTACCTGAGCTGCAGCCCTGGAGGACCTGGTTCCTTATCATCAGCTCGTCGTTGTCCCAGCGACATGTGTTGGCTATCATTCTCAGTCTGGCGCAGAATTGATCGAGAGACTCTTCCTCCCTTTGCTTCTCTCGGCAGAACAAAAATCTTTCATAGTCGACATTCGACTGTGGGATGAAGTGGTTTTCTAGCGCAGTCTTGACAGTGTCGTACGTGACTACTGGCAGGGTAAATGATTCGTAGATGCGCATAATGTCCAGCCCGGCCGAATACAGAAGTGTCGCCCTTTTTGCATCGTCGTTGGTGGTTCCGGTCGCTGTAAAGTACATCTCTAACTTCTTGACCCATAGTAGCCACCTGGGTCCTAGTTTGGACGGGGGGCCCGACGTGTCAAACTCCTGCATGGGCAGCAGCGACCCCTGTTGTGTCCTCACCGCTCTTGTCGCCACTTCTGTCTCCTCGTCGCTACTTGCCATCTTCACAGGTCGCACAGGCACCTCTGGGTGTGTTAGAGGCCGCAAACCTGGCTGGTGTAAGTCTCGACGTACCTCCCGTTGTTGTCTGTCGCCTTATCCTTGTGTCCGGCTTTTTTTTTTTGGATTGTCCCCAAGTTGTTGGGGACAATCAAGTGTTCCAAAAATGTTCCTTTCTTCTCCTTGTAGCAGCGCACGAGCACCTTTTCAGGCCGCTACTGCTCTGAGGAGAAAAACGTTCGTGCTCGGTCCGCGTCGTGTCCTCGCGTGCCGATGTGGATTGTGCGCCCACGTACGTTGGGCGAACGCTGTGGTGGCAATCCCGCCTCGTCGCCAGTTGTTACATCTGGCCCCTCGGCCCTCACATGCATACGCGCCCGCACACAGCTCAATGAGGACACGGGACGCGATGTTGCTTGCTACGCGTCCCGGCGGCAACTGCCGCACGGACGCAGTTTGTTCAACTGCGCATGCGCGGGTCCATAACGAGGCCCGCGCATGCACGCTACGTCCAACTGGGACGTCACACCAGGCAATTCAAAAAACAGACACATGTTTTCTTGCTCTTCGATTTTGAGGTCAAGTGGAAGTCAAACGTTCGCCGTGCTGTGTGACCCAAATATCCCGAGTTCAGGGGCAAGGCGAGTGGGCTTAGCCCTCCACTGCAAGTCAGGACAGGAGGCAGTGCTCTCCTCACACACACACAGACACTCCGCTTTGGAGCAGAGGCAGCTTCCCCAAGAACTCGCTTACGAGGAGGAGGAGGAAGTCCGCACAGGCGCCTGGGGACAGAACCAGCTCTTCCAAAATGGCAAATGACTCTTCCGGTAGCTTTTAGCAGTAGTTTCTTTGGTGACAAGAAACAAGAGAGACTGGGACCGGAGCAAGGGCACAGACAGGGGAGCCGAGTTATGAATTTCCCCGGGGGTGGGGGAGGCCCCAATACAGGAAGTTTTTTTTTTTTTGATAATAAATCTTTACAACATCCAATTTTTTTTTTTTTTTTTCTTCAAACATAAAATTCAAGTTTCCAAATACATATAAAACATATTTCTTCAATGTATAACACAGTTATTATTAAAGTATAAAATATTTCTACCAACATACAAAAAGCATTTATAAGTCTAAATTCAAGCACTACAAGTACAAACACTATCGGATGAGGGTTTCAATGTACTTGGGCCTACTTAGATAAAACATTTACAAATTTCACATCTTTTACTATTCTTTACTATAATTCTCGAACCAATCGAGTTTTTTTTCAATAATTTGTAGTACTTTGACTAGTGCAAGTATAAGTGAAATCCTGTTTCCCCACATACATTCTACCCATAACATTTCTAGGGGAATTCCCAAGGTGCCAAATAGGAATTTGCCCAAATATTTTTGTCTAACTTCCTCAAAAGAAATACAGTATAATACTAGATGTTTCAAGGATTCATTTACATCACTCATACAAAATCTACAATTCAAGTTATTCCCCTCATTTTTGTTATGTTTCCAACATTTCATGCGGTCTTTCGTTAACAGTAGATTAAACTTGAATCGCATGTACGTTGTTCTAATAATATTACTAGGTACCTGCCTAATATATAGTAATATTGGTTTTTGGTTATGCCTAAATTTAGAATATTCTTCATACATTTTATATTGTCCAATTAAATCAGATGTATTTGCCCAATCATAAATATATAATTTTTTTTTTACTATTTGAGGCAAGGTAGCTAAGTCTATTGTACTTTGCGCAATCAAATCCAATACCTGTTGTATCTCCTTATAAGACTTCTGTATAGAGTCAGGTTTGCCCCTCTTAATCATAACTGCTAAATCTTCATATAGCGAGTTTTCCATTGGTTGGAGAACTTTAGCAAAGTTTGCCAACCTGCGCCATGTCATTTTTGACGCGAGAGATGTAAGCCCCAATTCATGAAGTATTATGGGATTTGGTAACGAAAGGGGCAGGAGTAATACCTTTTTCCAAATCATTCCCTGTACAGAATTTAGAATATGCCCCATCGCCAATGTGCATAAATCTAGTCCATATAATATAATTGCCTCTACTTTAAGCAGGTAAAACTCTATTAGTGGGATAAGAGAGAATCTGCAGAGCTTACGATGGATAATCTTCATTTGTGCTACAAGTGGCAATGCTTTGATTGATATTGATATTTGCCATTTTTCCAACGAGTCGGAATTCGTTAAATTATATCCCAAATAAATCAACCCCAGTGAGCGAGAAATCATGTTTCCATTGATTAGCCATTTAAATGATGTTGTTTTCCTTTTATTAGAGAAAATCATTATGTTTGATTTTCCAGGGTTGACTGTCAAGTTGTGTTCTTCACAGTAGCCATAGAACAGATGAATTTTGTTTTGTAGTCCAAATGGCGTGCGATCTAAAAGGATGATATCATCGGCAAAAGCTAGCCAATTTATCCTTAGATGTCCCAATTTTACAGCAAAGCTGTTCGATTGTTCCCACAACTTGTCTATATCTGCTAGATACAAATTAAACAGAGTGGCCGCAAGGTTGCAGCCTTGTTTCACCCCAATAAACGTATTTATTGGGTCAGTTAGCCGACCCGTACCATCAATTCTTACGCTATAACTGGTGTTAGTATGGAGCATGGCTATCATTGTTATTAAATGGACTGGGATCTGCCATTTGTGCATTTTTGCCCACAATATTTCTCTAATCACACAGTCAAACGCTGAGGACAGGTCCACCAATGCCATGTAAATTGGACCATTAAGTGCTCCTCTTGAGCTCTTTAATAAGTGCGCAAGAATAGTTGCATTCAATTGTGTTCCCATGCGTTTTCTAAAGCCTGTTTGAAAGCGTGAAAGGATACGCAGAGACATTATAGATGCATTCAATTCTCTAAAAAGTAAACTGGCAAAAATTTTTGCAGGAGTATCTATCAAAGCTATGGGTCTAATGTTTTTTGGATCAGCTGTTCCTCCTTTTTTATAAAGGGGAATAATTAGAGCAGATGTCCAGGAAGCTGGTAGTTTCTTTGTTTTAAAGATGATATCAAAGCTGCGCATTAAGTGAGCTGCCCAAAATTTTGGATCATCCTTCAACACGCATGGAGGAATTCCATCGGGGCCCGCTGCTTTTGAAAACTTTAATTCGTAATCACTGACTCAATTGTTTCGATGTCCCATGGACAACTGTGGGGCAGTAATGATACCTTTACATCGTACTTAAGTGAGCTGAACTTATCTGGTAGTATATATTTGTTACTGTAAAATTCAGTCCATAGATCGCCACTCACTGTGGAGCATTTCTCTGTCTGGCTTCTTTCCATAGGATCTCTTAGTATAGCCCATATTTCGCGTGTTTTCCTACCTATCATGAGATTAATCATGTTTTGATTTTTTCTCAGATACGCATTGAACTTAATGGTTTTGATATCCTGTTTATATTTATTCATAATTAATTTTTTCCTATACATTACTTGATCAAAACGAATGGTATAGTCCCTAGCCAAATTTCTAATTTCAACATTTTTTTCTTTTTTTCTTTTCATTATCTCAAATACAGGAAGTGACATCTCTGGCAGTTATAGGACCGCAAATTTGCATGTAGTCGCCCACCTGGTGCAACGGCGCGTGGGGGGGGGTGGGGGCGCGCGCAGCGCAGAACAGTGGAAACATTGGCTAGCATGCACTGCATATACTAAAGTCAAATAAGAAGGAGATTTAAGCCATCGAGTTGCATTCCAGTAAGACATCACTGCCCCTACTCCACCGCTCTATAATCGCCCAGCAACACAACTAGGATGGGAGAATGAAATGCTTGCTAAACAGAAGGTACAGCTGCAAGGTGGAGTACCACCACCACCACAACAGAAAGTTCCCAATTCAAGGGAAACGAGAAGTAAAGACGTTTCCCGATTAAAAACTACCAAGCAAGACGTGTGTGGTGCCATAGTTCAGTAAAACATCAACAATTCAAACTTACAATAGTGCTGCTGTAGATTGGCCAGCCACAAGTGACATTTGCTAAGATGTTACCTCTGGGTAACCAGATAGAGTTAGGGATGTAGCTTAATCTTAAACCTTTCAGTGGACACATCAGATGTTCTGCTGAAGTATAATGCAATATTCGCTGAAGTGTAATGCAATCAAGTGTGGTTTCAGACTTGGGGGGCGAAGAGTGTTAAATGCTTTTAACATTGTAGTTTACCAGAAATTCTGGTAAAGTAGTGTACAATGTTAAAAAGCAGTTAGCCAGGCTCACCCTGCACCCAGGTGATGTTTGGGACTGATGGAAGCACTCGCGTGAAAGGAGTCCGTGAAAAAAGTACACCCCACTTATGCTTAATAAGGTCTTACCTTACAAGAAACGAGCATACACCTCATTTGTCAGGGACTGCTATTAGAGGCCCTGCCTGGTACTCGCACCATTTTGCACCTACTCCAATCAATGGGCAGTTAATACCACTATGGCTGTGCCTGGCAAGTGCCTTTCCCCTGCCTGCACAAAAGCCCAAACGGTTGGCTTTGCCAATGCTTGTTTGAGGTTACTGAAGACGGATGAAGAGAGAATTAAAGTGTGCAAAATAAAAAATGGCATTCACCGAAATATACCAAATTGCGAACACTTGGGCAGTTCCACACCACTGATGCCACCCAGGCCCGTTTCTTGGCCCGGTTGAGGCGGGCAGCTGCCCGGGGTGCAATTGCCCGGGGGCGCAATTGCCCCGGTCCCTGCCCCTGGCTGGAGGGGTTCACATGTCTGGGTTTGTGGCGGCGATTGCCGAGGGCAGAGAGTTCGGCAGCGCCGTAACAGGTGCTGGCGCTGCCTCTTCTGACTGTAATGTCACAAGTACCCAAGTACTATGTGACATTACGGAAGTAAGAGCAGGCTCCCAGCCCACCCCCTCCCTTGACTTTCGCGCCACTTGGGGTGGGGGTGGGCGTGTACTAAGTGTGTGTTTGTGTCAGCAGGAAAGTATGAGAGTGTGTGTTTTCACTGGTCCCCTTTTCCCACTGTGTGCCCCCACTGTGTCCCAATGTGTGCCCCCACTGGTCCCCTTGTCCCAGTGTGTGCCCCCACTGGTCCCCTGCCCCACTGGTCCCCTTTTCACACTGTGTGCCCCCACTGGTCCCTGTGTCTCAATGTGTGTCCCCACTGGTCCCTGTGTCACAATGTGTGCCCCCACTGGTCCCCGTGCCACAATGTGTGCCCCCACTGGCCCCCGTGCCACAATGTGGGCCCCCACTGGCCCCCGTGTCCCAATGTGTGCCCCCACTGGTCCCCGTGTCCCAATGTGTGCCCCCACTGGTCCCTGTGTCCCAATGTTGTGCCCCCACTGGTCCCCGTGTCCCACTGTTGTGCCCCCACTGGTCCCTGTGTCCCAATGTTGTGCCCCCACTGGTCCCCATGTCCCAATGTGTGCCCCCACTGGTCCCCTGCCCCCACTGGTCCCCGTGTCCCAATGTGTGCCCCCACTGGTCCCTGTGTCCCACTGTTGTGCCCCCAATGGTCCCTGTGTCCCAATGTGTGCCCCCACTGGTCCCCGTGTCCCACTGTTGTGCCCCTACTGGTCCCTGTGTCCCAATGGGTGCCCCCACTGGTCCCCGTGTCCCAGTGTGTGCCCCCACTGGTCCCCATGTCCCAATGTGTGCCCCCACTGGTCCCCTGCCCCCAGTGGTCCCCGTGTCCCAATGTGTGCCCCCACTGGTCCCTGTGTCCCACTGTTGTGCCCCCAATGGTCCCTGTGTCCTGGTCCCCGTGTCCCAATGTGTGCCCCCACTGGTCCCCGTGTCCCAATGTGTGCCCCCACTGGTCCCCGTGCCACAATGTGTGCCCCCACTGGTCCCCGTGTCCCAATGTGTGCCCCCACTGGTCCCCGTGCCACAATGTGTGCCCCCACTGGCCCCCGTGCCACAATGTGGGCCCCCAATGGCCCTCATGTCCCACTGTGTCCCAATGTGTGCCCCCACTGGCCCTCATGTCCCACTGTGTCCCAATGTGTGCCCCCACTGGTCCCCGTGTCCCAATGTGTGCCCCCACTGGTCCCCTGCCCCCGCTGGTCCCCGTGTCCCAATGTGTGCCCCCACTGGTCCCCATGTCCCAATGTGTGCCCCCACTGGTCCCCTGCCCCCACTGGTCCCTGTGTCCCAATGTGTGCCCCCACTGGTCCCTGTGTCCCACTGTTGTGCCCCCAATGGTCCCTGTGTCCCAATGTTGTGCCCCCACTGGTCCCTGTGTCCCACTGTTGTGCCCCCAATGGTCCCTGTGTCCCACTGTTGTGCCCCTACTGGTCCCTGTGTCCCAATGTGTGCCCCCACTGGTCCCCGTGTCCCAATGTGTGCCCCCACTGGTCCCCGTGTCCCACTGTGTCCCAATGTGTGCCCCCACTGGTCCCTGTGTCCCAATGTGTGCCCCCACTGGTCCCCGTGTCCCACTGTTGTGCCCCTACTGGTCCCTGTGTCCCAATGTGTGCCCCCACTGGTCCCCGTGTCGCAATGTTGTGCCCCCACTGGTCCCCGTGTCCCACTGTTGTGCCCCCACTGGTCCCTGTGTCCCACTGCTGTGCCCCCACTGGTCCCAGTGTTCCAATGTTGTGCAGTGTTATATTGAGTTTGGAAGTGGCGCGCAGGGTGCAGTGGAAGTGGGGTGTGGTGAGAGTGGTGCGCTAGGTGGGGGGGCGCATTCCTAGTGTTTCACCCTGGGCACCAAATGGGCTAGAAACTACCCTGCTGCCACCACCCACAGTGCTACAGAGGCTGGGCCTTTGTGGGGCCTCAGGCTCCATTAGGAGCCTATTCATGAAGAAAATAAAAAGCACACACCTTCTTTTGTCTTCATAAATAGGCTGTTAATGGAGCCCGAGGCCTCACAAAGGCCCGGCCCCTGTGGCACTAAGCATGTGTGGCAGGGGCCCTGGATCGGGCTGCTGCTCCCCTGTGGCACTAAGCATGTGTGGCAGGGGCCCTGGATCGGGCTGCTGCTCCCCTGTGGCACTAAGCATGTGTGGCAGGGGCCCTGGATCGGGCTGCTGCTCCCCTGTGGCACTAAGCATGTGTGGCAGGGGCCCTGGATCGGGCTGCTGCTCCCCTGTGGCACTAAGCATGTGTGGCAGGGGCCCTGGATCGGGCTGCTGCTCCCCTGTGGCACTAAGCATGTGTGGCAGGGGCCCTGGATCCGGCTGCTGCTCCCCTGTGGCACTAAGCATGTGTGGCAGGGGCCCTGGATCGGGCTGCTGCTCCCCTGTGGCACTAAGCATGTGTGGCAGGGCCCTGGATAGGGCTGCTGGCACTAAGCATGTGTGGCAGGGCCCTGGATAGGGCTGCTGGCACTAAGCATGTGTGGCAGGGCCCTGGATAGGGCTGCTGGCACTAAGCATGTGTGGCAGGGGCCCTGGATCGGGCTGCTGCTCCCCTGTGGCACTAAGCATGTGTGGCAGGGCCCTGGATAGGGCTGCTGGCACTAAGCATGTGTGGCAGGGCCCTGGATAGGGCTGCTGGCACTAAGCATGTGTGGCAGGGGCCCTGGATCGGGCTGCTGCTCCCCTGTGGCACTAAGCATGTGTGGCAGGGGCCGCTGGTCGGGCTGCTGCTCCCCTGTGGCACTAAGCATGTGTGGCAGGGGCCCTGGATCGGGCTGCTGCTCCCCTGTGGCACTAAGCATGTGTGGCAGGGCCCTGGATAGGGCTGCTGGCACTAAGCATGTGTGGAAGGGCCCTGGATAGGGCTGCTGGCACTAAGCATGTGTGGCAGGGCCCTGGATAGGGCTGCTGGCACTAAGCATGTGTGGCAGGGGCCCTGGATCGGGCTGCTGCTCCCCTGTGGCACTAAGCATGTGTGGCAGGGGCCGCTGGTCGGGCTGCTGCTCCCCTGTGGCACTAAGCATGTGTGGCAGGGGCCCTGGATCGGGCTGCTGCTCCCCTGTGGCACTAAGCATGTGTGGCAGGGGCCGCTGGTCGGGCTGCTGCTCCCCTGTGGCACTAAGCATGTGTGGCAGGGGCCCTGGATCGGGCTGCTGCTCCCCTGTGGCACTAAGCATGTGTGGCAGGGCCCGACCCTTTGATAATTTATCCTCTTTTTTTTTTTCTTTTTTCAAACTGTGGATGCGCGCCCCCCTGGGCATGAGGCTGCGGCCCACCAGAGGGGCGCGCCCCACAGCTTGAATACCGATGCCTAAGCCCTCCCCTCCAGGACCAATATGAGTCCTAGAGCCCCCGTACTCGGCGCCCCTGGGCACAATAGTATCCCCTTTTTACCTCACAATGCACAAAGAACAGCCCCCCTCCCCCCTGGCCCTGGTCCCTCCAAGCCCAAGAGGGGGCTGCTTTGCCCAATGAGGTTTGGAAGCTCTGCCACGCGCATGATGAAGGCTTTAGCTGGGCGCATAACATGTGGGTAATTACCGCATCCGTGGGGCACCCTCACAGTGGCCATGCGCATATCTGAGAACTCTCTGGGACCTTTGTTCCGTTGTCAGTTCATTAGAGAGACACCTCTGCGTAGGTCTTCTCGGCAGCCTTGGAGTGGAGCTGGAGAAGGGTCTGTCTGCGGCCCGCGGCGTAACTCTAAACCCGACTGACCTTCTCCTGCGGTATTTATACTTGCCTTGATCCATGCAAAGGAGAGGCCCGGGTTAAAAATAAGCGGGTCACCCTGACAGACGAAACGCTTTCATGCGATGAGGTTTCAAAAACCCAGACTCAGTTTATTGAAAAAAATAAGGATAGTCAACAGAGACTTGTTTGGGATCCCAAGATGATCACATTGGATGTCACTAGTTGGTGAAAAGGAACAATAGTCTGCTATACTTTGTGATATTCTCTTTATTTGTGTACTGCTTTTATGGTTTTATGCCGAATTAAGTTTTGTGTACACACATTCTCTCTCTCTCTCTCTCTCTCTCTCTCTCTCTCTCTCCACGCTTCAGTCCAAATGGAGCCTCCTTGTAAGAAGAATTCAGAACTTACTGTTAACTTTAAGTCCTGAACACGCTTCCGAATGTTCTCCTCAATCGCGCTTTCAGGGCAGGGTGCCTTACAGAACGCGGTTATAAAGTATGTTTAGTTTGCTGCGTGTATATGTACGATGACCTCTCTCAGCCAGCTGCAAGAATAGGCACTACCACTACACGGAAGCAGAGAGTAGTCATGTGATGCCAGCTGGATGCATTCCACGTGCCTGACTGCATAGGGTAAAGGGCAGAGAGGCCTATTTTCCTGCCCACTCGCCTGAAGACTGCTGAGCGTTAATGCCGTGCTGGCCAGCAAGTTAAGCAGCCACTTCGGACCTTCGGCCACCCTGCAGGTCAGAAGTACAAAACCCGGCAGGGCCGACTCAGCCATTCATTCTTCCTAGACTGATATCATGGTTTCTGTTAAACCGCGTCATGCTAACACCAATGATTAGAGTGCTTAGAAGCAGGAGGACTCCATCATAAAGCACTTATAAAACTGCTATATTATAAAAGAAGGCAACCTACAATATCAATGCAAGTAATGCTCTTGTGACACTGCAGATATTGGGCCATTCCAACCTTGGAGGGCCCGGTAATTCCTCATTCAATGAACCCAGACCCGGTACATCCCCTTTCCCATTACAGCCCCCATAGGGCTCAATGGGAATGGGGATGATGCTAACAACGGGCCCGTTAATAACAGGCCCGTTGTTAGCATCCTCGTCTGCTAGCGGGAACGTCCTTAGCGTAATGAGGCGGTAAGGGGTTGACGGCTCCGGCACCTTTACCAGCGCCGTTAACCCCTTACTGCCTACCTCGTAATGACCCCCAGAGTCTCTCCTGGCGAGGTCCCCTTGCCTCTACGCCTAGGGTGGGTATTGCGGAGCTGGCGCACATCCGTAGCCTCACACGGGGGTAGCGGGGGTCCCCCTTATGAAGAAGGGACACATTCTGCATTTTGCCAGTGTGTGTATGAGTTTAGAATTCTTCAGTGTCACTGCCACTCTGTAGTAGTGCTTCGACTAGGCCCAGATTTTGAATGCAGCAATGGATCATTACAGTTTCTGTTTGTTCCTAATCCCTGTGGTCCTAGGATCAGGGAAGGTCTAAGGGGATTACTCCACAAGTTCTGACACTGCAGCTTTCGTCCAAATACATCAAAAGAGTCCTCAAAGGTCTGTGGATAGGCCTCAAATGAACATCAATGACTTCTTTGGAAACTCATGTAGCAGGTCCCCAGCTCATCAAAGGAATTTAGCGAGTATGGTCTGGGGACCAGTCCACTTAACTCTACCAGACCCTGTATCCACATACTGTTGGTGGTACCCGGCTCCTATGAACAGCCCACCATCAGTTCTCAGTGTCAAGAGGGGACATTGTCACATGTTATTCTCTACTCCGAGATGTACCACTGGTTTCTGTCTTTCTTTTAATCTTTAATTGTAGCTGGATAAGGCGTGGAAACCTTGACTCCAGGTTCCAGAATGCACTGCATGTTTCTCTCTTTCTCACAGTATCCTTTCCTACTGTTGTAGGTAGGTTTCAGGAGGCAGGGCATAACTGTCCTAGACTTTGATGTTCCAACGTACATCTAACTTTTGTCATAACCTTACATGACATAAGTGCTCTTGACTCGCAGCATTCATCTCCTTGGGTGCTTTTTCAGTGACAGAGAACTCCCTGTCTTCCCTGCTCTTCAATTGGTTCCGCTCCTTCTGCAGTTTCTGCAGAGCACTAAGCCTCCTGTTTCCACTTCGAGTCTGTCCTGTTTTAGGGTGTCGTAATTTCTGGGTTGTCTCCTTCCTTCCATCTGGCTCATCCTCTTCCTTGGTGGCAGTGTGCTGGGTCTTCCTTCTAGCTTGGGTGCCTTCCCTTGCACAGTGGAATAGACTTGGTCTTGGACATTTGGCAGCTCTCAGAACGTGGACCAGCGTGCAGCTTCTGCTCCTCGTGGCAGCAGTGTCTCCACTGCTGTCTTTTGCTCTGCAGGCTCTTCAGCAGATTATGCCCTATGATGTTATCTCTTTTTCATATATCCTGTCATGCCGCAGGTCTGATCCATTACCATAAACATGGACAACAGACTTAAGGGAGTTCTGTTTTGACAGGCAAAGAGGATATTTCATAAAAGCTTGCCCTTTGGTAGCATCTATATTTAACAGGTGTACCTAGCAATAAACGTAATCGTACTCTGTTGATTAAAAATTAAAGAGGGAAGGTTTGAACCGGGCCTACCGGTATTCAAACAGGCTACACACAGGTTACACTCACTCAGATCTCAGCAGCCACTGCTTATCTTACTAATCAGTCACTCTCTGAATGATTGAACAGGTTGCAAGCACTTTGAAAATAGTTGCTTTCATAGTAATATCATCATCACCAGCCTTTATTTGATCAAAAATCATTTAGGCTAGCAAAATAAAAAACATTCTATCAACATATACAATAGATTAAAACCATGATAAAAGACAGGGGTAAAAAAACTTTAAAATAATAAAACTCGTCAGAGTAGTAATATCTAAAGGGTTATAGCATTAAAAATGTAAACATCGGGGTGCAATTTAAGAGGGGCGGGGTTTCATGATCATTAAAATGAGAACAATTGGATTTCCTAAATGCATTATAGTATTTTGGAACTAAGATCACAAGCAAGTGTCCACACCAATTTTCCTCTTAAGCTACGCTCTGTGCTTGGCGACCTTACACTGGAGAAGAGTGTCAGTCGTGCTACGGCTGTTCTTCTTGACAAACATTGGTCTTAAGTATAATCTCCTGAGTTGTATGTAAAAAGGGCACAGTAATCAAAAATGAGTGACCGTTTCCCTAACAGATACACAAAAATGGCACTTATCGGATAAGAAAGATTCCCAAGCATTAAGTAGGTTAAACAGAGGGAGAATATCGAACCCAAATTTAATATTCAATGAGCATGCAGACTGGAGTTAAATGGTCTAAATAGTGTTCGAAGCCCCAGCTATTTTTAGAATCCCAATAAAACGCATGTTGCAGAGTGCCTGCAGTTGGGAGCAGTTTTCTGTTGTTTTGATTTGGCATAATCTGTGGCAGAGCATTTTCTGTTTCTTGGAGAAATGCTTTGAGTGTGACATTCTATTGCTTAAATGAATCGATCCTGCGGGGAGTGCAGCAGAGTGTTGCAGAGTGGCTGCAGTTGGAGCAGAAGAACAGAGAGATACAGCCGCCCTTCTTTTTCGCATTCACCGCACCTGGGGTTATTGTTGGAGGGTCCTGATTGACCGTGTAAGTAGGTATCTCTTTATTGAAGCAGCGAATTATGTACTTTTGAGAAATATTCAGCGACTGGGGGTATTCTGTCTCCTGCGGTTCTCCCCCACCGCCTACCAGCCTACGCAGGCAGTCCCCTTCTTCCTCCAGGCAGCGTAATTCCTCTGAGAACCCTCCAACTCCCTGTATTTACGACTTTACGTGTGCTTCAACCAATCTAAAAAAGATAATGGATTTTTTCCACACGCAGAGTGCTTGTTTGGGAGACTTACCTTTGATTTCATCGGATGGCATTGGTAACCTTTCACCCAAGCCGGGGGTAACCCCGTCTAACGATGGTGTTGTTACCATGAACCTCCACACCTAGCTATCTCCACATATCCTAATCCATAAGGGAAACTCCACTCGCTCCGTGGGGTCACCATGAACCTCCACACCTAGATATCTCCACATATCCTAATCCGTAAGGGAAACTCCTCTCGCTCCCTGGGGTCACTCTCAGACACACCAGCTTTGATTTGCTCCTAGATACTCTTTTATTGGGCTCTCCTTCTGACTGATCTAGTTCTTCTTATTCCTCTCGCCTGCCCTATCCCTTGACCGGCCCCGAAGTTGCCAAGGACATTAATGTTCCCTCACTTACTGCCCTAAACTTTGTACTCCATTCTTTGGTCAAAGTCGTTGACCTCATCAAACTTGAAGATAAGGCACATACCCTCTAATTTGCAGCCATTGATCAAAAACTGGAGGATTAAGAAACTTTGTTAAGCAGCCTACAACTTCTACCTATCCAGTATTGAATAGGGAAGGCAAGCAGATCCTCCCTACTCAATAGCATAGTCTGACACCATGGAACACTTTCTCCAGGGATTTCTTACTGGAATTTGAAAGGCTAAGTAACTTTCCATTTAAGAATAGTTCCATAAACTCTCCATCATCTTCAATATTGTGTATGGGAGCAGTTGTTCATGATGAATGCCAACCAGGGAAAAAAGAAGCACTCAAGAAACCACAAAGGAAGAAATCTAAAATTTAAACAAGTGAACTAGAGCTCCTCTATGAAATCCATTCATGCCCTTCCTGCATGTGAAGGCAAACAAGTGGGCCAAGCCCCCATAAACACTAAGAAACCCAACTGCCTTCCACCAATTGCTCCTATGTTGTAACTTCTTTTTAAACCATCACAATCGTACACAAAAGAATTCTTAAAAAGGTTCTATGTTCTTTGTCAAGAATGCCTGATCAAAGTTGCCCTCGTAGTGCAGAAGAAGAATTCTACCCTGCAATGCAACCCTGTGTCTGGATATAAAGAAACCAGCACCAGGGGTCAATTGTTTGGAAGAATGGACCCAAACGCGTGGCAGGAGATTCCCTAAACCGGAAAGGAAAAGAGTGATTAACAATAACTCTATCCGAATTTTGGCAAAGGTAGAACAGACAGAATTCTACTACCTTCGTGTAAACGATCAAATTCCAAGGTGACACAACTTGAATTGAAACTACGTGCAGTGTGAATAGGTCTGTAATTTTTCTATTACTTTGATCTTAGTAACCCTGCACCAACTCCCCTGGAGATAGTATGCCACCAAAAGCACGCGGTACCAAAATGTCTTACAACCTGAGGAAAGGCAAGATCAATAACCTAAATATGCCTGTTACCAATTTATCTGGGGGGAACAATTTGAAATCCCCAGTTAATACTAGAGGAACTATACCTGCTCTATTTGAAATAATTCCACTGGTGCGCAATAGTGAACATACTGAGGAGACACTGTCGACAGTGCACAATGGAAGTCGTCCCTTGGATTTGACGAATTTTGATAATATAGACAACAATTCTTTACTCGATTTATGTCTATCCATACAGAAATCAATGCCCCCCCCACAGATTGATAGGGGAGGGAGTGCTGAGACGGGGAACATACAGAAAGCTGTAAGTATTGCAGTAGAAGCGCAGGTGTTAAAAACAGCAAATACCTCATTAGAGGCCCCCGGTATGGGCCGACTATCTGAATCTCCGAATTTATTGATTGATCTTGAAGAACCAGGGAAGCATAATACAGATCGATTAAATGAATTATCTCAATTGAACTCTGAAGCTATTGCAGATTTGCAGGCGTCAATATCCTCGCTGCAATTTGCGCTACAAATCCTCCTAAAACTCTGTGGGAGAATACATGTCAATACCGTTCTGCAGTTGAACTTAACTGGTCCGGGCACTGATTCTGTGTATGAAGAGGAGCCTGAAGAAATAAAGGAGCCTGAAATATCGGCTATTCCGACGAACATTGAGAGGGCTGAGTCTCCTACAAGAGAAGAATTTATCCATTTGACCAAAAAACAGCATAGAATTGTGAAGAGAGCAGCACTAAGGAATGTCCCTGTGGAGGTGGCTTCACCTCTGTCCAATACAGCAAAGCCGCAGCAAAAATCAAGAAAGGCAAAAAAAAGGGCTCTGAAAAGGAAGAAACTCTTAATGAAGGGCCCTGGAACACTCACTAGCTGGATATTGCCGGAGAAACCCAAAGAAATATTGGCGGTGAGCAATACAAGTCAAGACTCTATTCTTATAGATAACCATTCTATTATGGATAATCAATTCTCCACCCCGCAAAGGAATAGTGCTAATAGTACTTGTGAAAGCGTGAACACTGAGAGGGAAACCTCGGTGCCATTAAGAGAAGAAAATTGCGAAGGAAATAGGATCTGTATTGTGAAGAACTTGAATCAGAAATCCTGCGGTAAATGGTTACCACGAGGGGCTATGCTTGAAAAACTCCACCTGATCCCTCAATTAAGAGTAATCAGGTCGGAGGACTTCTCTTTTGTGGAGCCTTTACACACTACTAACCCGAATGTGACGGCGTTACATTGTACGGTCTTGGCCTCTGCACAGCTGATTCGAAAACACAAAGACTATCTGACGCAAGTGGGGTTGGGCGTAGATGTCAACCCTCACGACGTAGATCCATTGATTAATGATAAAATGAAACCTGCTAAAATCAATGGTGAAACCAACCCCCCGCCAATCGTTGGGAAACAAGTACAAATGAGCGATATTCAGAACACTCTTAAATGGATAGCGGAGGCGCTACCCCTGGCATTAAACAAAGCCTGAACTTGTAAATTGTTATCTTGGAATACCAGGGGTTTTAAACATTTTATTGCAACTAATGGGTCATTAACCTTCATCACGAACCATTCTTTTTTCATGTTGCAAGAAACCTGGTTGACTGTACCGATTGTAATAGATGGCTACAAACTGTATCATACTCTTGCTAAAAAAGGGCAAATGGGAAGACCATATGGAGGATTGATGATTGGGATAGGGAAATCAATAATATCTAGAGAAATATCCACCGAATTGGGGGATAACATCAAAGCGGTGGAAGTGGTCATATTAATTAAGGATAATTGGGCCAAGTTATTGTTGGTTAATCTCTATAATCCATGTGACGCTTCAGCCAGTGATCAAATTCAAGATAGGCTGCATGATATGCTGAGTGCGATGAAAAATGAATGTAAAAGTAATCTTATCATTATTGCAGGTGACTTTAATTGCCTTATCAAAGGAGAAGGAGGCACGACTAACAACAAGTCCCTTTACCCGTATTCTATTATGCAACATGACTATAATGATAAGGAAGGGGAGAAATGGTTATGTTTTATGAGGAGCTGGGATTTGGAATGTCTAAATGGACGAACCATGAGTGATCGCCCGGGGCACTTTACTTGGGGAGCGGGTGTGGCGTCTCATACCCTTGACTATTGCTTCACTAGCGCCGAGGTGGCATCCTTAGTTAATGACATGAGAATAGTAGATAATGATTGGAGTGATCATAATGGTCTCAGTCTAACCCTGAATAGTGGCACTGAATTTCCCCCAACTATAGCGACAGGAAGTCTGCTTGTTAACCATGCTGTCTCGCGAATAATATGGTCTGAGAAAAATATACTCAGAGCAAGCCAGGACTGTGGTGATTGGGATAATGACTATCATATCATGTTTGCTAATCTGTCTATGGAGGACCTGGAAGGGTGGATCTACAACTTTACGGGCAAATATGTAACTAAAAAATCATCACTTGTTATTAAAGAACAGGGCTCGACTGTGACCTATGACAAGGTAATAAGAGATGCCAAACGCTTATTAAGGGGGGAGATACGTAGAATTAGGGCCAATACAAAATCCCTCATCAGCCTACATACTAAGACTAAAGAGATAAAAAATCAGTACAGGTCATGGTTAAAACATTGGAAAAGATCAAAAAAATTGGCATGCTGGCAAAAGACTGTGAGAACTATTTGCTCAAGAAACTCCCGCAATATTTGGGCACTATTGGGGGAGGCAAGGGGAAGCAGGGAAAC
The DNA here is from genome assembly GCF_040938575.1 of Ambystoma mexicanum. Classification (NCBI taxonomy): domain Eukaryota; kingdom Metazoa; phylum Chordata; class Amphibia; order Caudata; family Ambystomatidae; genus Ambystoma; species Ambystoma mexicanum. The sequence continues at coordinate 647,049,351 of NC_090940.1, read as the reverse complement.
CCCTCAAATAAATCCGATTGACGCTGAGGAATGGGTCAATTTTCTTGAGAAACGTAATGGGACATTGGTTGGTAATGTTGAAATTTCTGGTACTACCATACATATCCCTAAGCCCTTCCCGGTACATCTTGATGAGCTTATAGATAAGATCTCTAAACTTAAAGCCTCGCGTGCACCTGGGCCGAATGGCCTCTCTAATTTACTCATGAAGAATAACCCGGTTTTCTGGGCTAATCTCCTAAAAATACTTTTTGGAAAGGTGTTAATAGAGGGGAGAATTCCGGAAACCTGGCAAAAAGCAATTCTAGTGCCGGTATTCAAAAGAGGTAACAGATCGGACCCAGGAAACTATCGCCTGCTTCCCATGTTAAACTGTTCGGGCAAATTATTTGCCTCTTTACTTCTGCAGAGATTACAGACCTGGGTAGAAAAGACAGGAGTCTTGGACCGCTTTCAAAGCGGATTCAGAATGGGATATTCTACTACTCATAACCTACTGATCATGAATAGTCTTAGAGATAAAGCCCTTTCACCTAATAACCCTCCGCTGTATGCTTTATATATTGATCTTAAGGCAGCATTTGACACTGTCAATAGAGAGAACCTGTGGAGGAAGCTAAGGGGAATGGCATGCCCCGAAGGATTGCTTTACTACCTACAGCTCCTTCATCAAGGTACCTCAGTGCAGCTGAGGCTAGATGGAAGTGGGACTACAACCAGGGTGATAAAGCAAATCAGAGGGGTGAAACAGGGGTGTGTAACTGCACCCACCCTGTATAATCTATTTGTCTCTGATATTCCGGAACACTTACGTGAGGTGCATAATTGCCCCCCCAAAATAGGCACGCAGCATTGCTTAGTCATGGCATATGCAGACGATGTGGTTATTTTTGACCACACGTTCAATGGAATCTCACGCTCGGCTGAGAGGCTCTGGAAGTATGCGGAAGAGAATGAACTCATAATAAATCATATGAAAACAGAACTGATTCTTTACAGCCACGGCAAGGTGAGCCGCCCTAGAATGATGGTCAGAGGTCTGGAAATCCAATACACACATTCCTATAAATACCTAGGAGTGGAATTTGACTCCAGAGGAAATTTCCAATCCTGCGAACAAAATCGTAAAATAAAGGCGGCACAATTAACCGCTATGATTTGCCAGGTTTCTTACAACCAGAGTGGTTACTCTATTTGGGCGGCCCGCCAACTTTACATCCAATGCTTGGTGCCAATGGTAACTTATGGACTGGAAGCTCTGATCCATCTTAATCTTGAATGGCTCCAGGTATTGGAGGGTAGGTTTTGGCGTAGGCTATTGGGCCTATCACAGGGAATACCGATGGCGATATTAAGATTGGAACTGGGGCTACTCTCCCTAAAAGCTCTAGTCTTAAAGAAAAGAGCTGAACTCTATATTAAGATGCATACGAGCACTGCCAATTCTCTCCTGTTGACAATGAAAGAAGAGATAATTGGGAACAAGCAGATCAAGTTTGTAAGAGAAATGACATCGCTATTTGAGAGGATTGAGTGGACCCCTAATTGGAGTGAGAATTTCAAACTTTTGAAATATCAAATGGGGGAGCGATTAAAAATCTGGGACTGGCAAAATAACTTTAAACATCTTGAAAGCTTACCTAGCTACGGGTTCATATCCTATATACTTTACACCTATAGAAAGGCACAAGGATATTTGAACCTATGTCCTTTGGACAATTTAAGACGTTTTATATTACTGCTATGTATTAACCATCTACCAGTCCTAACTGTTCTCGGCCCTGAAAGGGCTATCCCCAAATTAGAGCGCTTCTGCAGGATATGCAAGAATAAAACCGCCCCTGAAACGACGAGACATGTCCTCATGCTATGCCCCAGACTGAGTACAATCTATATGAAGCATTATAGTAAGTATGTTCATAATTTAGATCACATCAAGTCAAAAGATTTCTGGTATATGTGTGTTAATACCCTGAATCCAAGCTTACATCTGGCTCTTTATAGAGTATGGAATATGGTCAAGGTAAAACTCGAAGAACAGTTACCCACCCCAGAAATAGCAAGGAAATATGTTACTAGATTAAGTTATCTAGCGGTGCATATGATGTTGACTTGGATAAATTTGCAACATTGAAATTGAATAAAATGTTTTTTTTTTTTTTTTGTAATTGGTTTGTTATGTTGAATTCTGTGTAAAGTTTTTGTTCATAAAACTATATCACATTAAAAATAAATAAATAAATAAAAATAAAGAAACTACATCAACATCAAAGGGAAAGCCAGAAGATATCTATTACAATAAACAAGGACATAAGAATTCTTAGTACTTACAAAAGACCAAAATGGCAAGTGAAATCATAAGTATTGGCAGACACTTCTTACCATGGGAGGGCCAGATGGTAGTCCAGATAGGGCAACTGCTCCAAGTAAGACCGCAAGGTACAGAGGTGTACAGGGCTATTACCGCCAGCACGTGAGCGCCCAGGGGTGAGGAAGTCCAACAAGGAATACCCGAAGAAACAAGGATGTTCCTCCCTCATCCCACAATGGTACACCGACAGTCTCTAGTCCGTACCAGGGTGAGGCGAGGAGGAAGGTACCGGCAGTCTTATGGAGCACTTGCAGTTGTGAGGATCCTAAAGCGTAGTGAGTAATCCAATGAAGTCCGGGTCGGTAACGGGCTGGCTATAAATGATGATCAGTCGTGAGGCACAATACAATCCTGAAGGCAGTCCGGGTCAGCAGCGGGAGTATCTTCAACAATGACAAAATGTGAGGCAGTAAGCAGTCCTGGGAGAGATCCGGTTTGGCAGCGGGAATTATCACAGCAAGTGTTGAGTATGATGAAAAACAGTTCAGGGTGAAGTCCGAAATGGCAGCAGGAAGGCAAACACGTAAGGCGGGGAAGAAACACAAGGGACGGGAAAAGCAGGATGGGTACACACAGAACGGAAGACTTTACTTCATGAAACCAAGGTGCAGAGACTCGATAGGGGGAGCGGAAGACAAGGCAGGAACAAAAAGGGTCAAGAACAGGGAAACAGAATCTTGATCATAGAACATAGCGCACGTCATACAAAATCAGAAGCAATGGGGTCAATAGAAACTAGAATTTTTGAAGTTATGGTCACATGACCATAACGTGCGTCTGACGTTGAAGGAGTCAGTGTCCCTGCCCCAATTTCGATGGCAACCGCCACCGCAACAGGAAGGAAGGATATCTTTTTGTGAACTTGGTGCAGCAGTGAGTTAACCCTTCTTTAAGAGGGAAAGAATAAGACTGTACATGTGTTCGATGGTATGAAGTGCGTACTTCGGAATGCCCCTGTTGTGTCTGACAAGACGGGGAAGGCGCTCACCCAGCCCGATTCATGAAATGCCCACCTCGATTCCTGACAGTACCCCACCTCAAAGAACGCCTCCCTCTACAGGAAGACCAAAAATCCCGCAAATAAGTCGGGGCGTGAATATGTTCCAAAGGTTCCCAGGTCCGATCCTCAGGACCGTATCCCTTCCAATCATCTAGAAAAAGGCGGATCCTACAACAGACTTTGGTGACCAGCATTTGATGCACCTCATACTCAACCGACCCTATCACAGGCAAGGGGTGTTTTGGGACGAGTAACCGGGAACCCCCTTGGACGGGTTTCAGAAGCGAGACATGAAAGGACCAGAGAATCGTGGCAACAAAGAGCTACGACCAGGTAAGCGTAGATTTTTGGTGGACAACCACACCTGCATGCCTTTGGAGTAAGCCGGAGACAACAAACGGTGGGCATCCGCATGTTGTTTGGTATGACATTGGGCCTCCAAAAGATGTTGTCTCACTCGGGAATGCAAAACTGTAAGCGACTGAACACAAGTATTAGCTGCTGGGTTACTGGAACCAGATAAAAGGGGCAATGGCAAAGTGCGGCTATGATGTCCATAAAGAGCAAAAATGGGGTGGTCCCCGTGGCCGTATGTAAGGAATTATTATAAGCAAATTCGGCCATGGCCAATAAAGACAACCAAGAACCCTGATGATGGAGCAGGAAACAACGGAGGAATTGTTCAAGGGTTGCGTTGATCCTCTCGGTTTGCCCATCAGTCTGGGGATGATAGGCGCTGGAATACCTGCCTTCGATGCCTAAGGACAAGGTAATAGCCCTCCAAAACCGGGAGGTGAATTGCGACCCCCGATCCGTAACAATAACACTAGGGAGGCCGAATCGCCTGAATACATGGGAAATTAATAGGTCAGCCAACACCGGAGCAGATGGTAACCCAGAACAAGGAATGAACAAGGCGGATTTAGTTAAATAATCTACAATAACCCAGATGGTGTTGTAACCAGTAACCGGTGGTAAATCCACAATTAAATCCATAGATATCATATTCCATGGCAACCTGGGAACAGGCAGCGGGTGTAACAGTCCCATAGGTTTAGCACAAGTCTTGATGTACTGACTAGTATCTGCCGTCATGGTAGGCCACCAACTCCATCTGTCCAGTAATTCCAAGGTTTTTCTGATTCCGGTGATGCAGAAAACTTTAAATCATGGCACCACTTTAACGCCAAAGAACGAGCCGCATCGTTGGGAAGAAAGATTTTCTCATGAAGATAGGGTAATGAGTGTATGATCATAATACCCTCATCCTTAACGGTCTGTGGGTTTTGCTCGACCCAGGTGACCAGAAGGGATCTTAACGAGGGGTCAACCGTACACCCACATATCACCTGGTGAGGAAGCAAAACAGAGTGTCACGACCCATTTCCTTGAAACCCCCGGGCAGGCCCATGGGCCAGGAGGAGTCTTGGTTCGGGCCCCCAACAAGTTTAGACATCCTTGGCCAAGGCCCTCTGGGGGTAAGTCCTGGCGCCTTTGGCGCCAGGCTCATACTTAATGAGACTTGTGCTTGGTGCTGGGGACTACTTTTTCAATGCCAGTCAACATGGAGGCATCCACATAGCTTGGCTCCTGGGAACCAAGCAATGCGGTATAGTGTTTTGGGTGTGGTAGCCTAGGGACTACTTTTCCTGGACTATTTTTCTTGAGGCTATTTAAACCACACCCGATTGGAAGAACACGCTTTGCGTTACTTTGCGATCCAGCAACGTGACGCTCACCGTGTTCTGCAGCATCTGCAAACCTCGGATGAACCGCACCTGAAAGGACAAAAAGGACATCGTTATTAGCAGCAGCTTACCTGAGATTACACCGTTAGCTGTCCACTGCTCCTGTGAGCAGCATTCTAGGAACAGCATGCCTCCTGGATCGTCGAACCTGCAAGAGAGAAAAGAGACATTAGACAATACATTTGAGCCGGCAGCTTACCTCAAGTCACCCCTCAATCAGCACCGCTCTGGAACTCCTTGCTCTGGTGAACACCACAACCTGCGGGAGCAAAAGACAACAGGTTAGCAAGGCAAGACATCATCATAGCGCTGCGCAAGCACTCACCTACCGCATCAAGGTGCTCTCGAAACACCATCACTCGCCTGTGAGTCCAAATCCAGCCAACGTTCCACAGCGGACTTCCGCGCACCTAAAGAGAGAAAAAAGACATTAGTAAATCAAGGAAAGGCTTACAGTATACAGTAATAGACCTACCTGAGAGACTCTAAAAGGGCAGCATCAGTGAAGTAACTAGATTGCATTCGCCCACAGAGGACAACACGCCCCTGCCAAGAAGGCAGGACGGAGAGCACGCCAAAACCCAAAACAAGGTGAGGAAAGGTCCGGGAGGGGCCGTGGGCATACCGGGTGTTGGGAGGCTCTTACCCCTGTTGCCCAGACTTGAACATTGCCCACCTGTTTTCCAGGCAGAACTTCCCCGGTGATAAATTCAGGGAGCGACCGAGAGGGGTACCAGAGTCCCGGCAGCTGGCTGGCGTCCCCGTGGATGCCAGGTAAGCGTAACAGAACGCAAAGCCTACCGAACCTATCCACCTGGGCGCCATGGAAACATCAGAATTAGACCAATTGGCCCAATTGTTGGGAGAGTTTCGTGCCGAGGTTCACTCGGCCAGACAGGAGACTAACGCTCTTCGGAGAGACTTATTGGTGACTAAAGAGCGTACCGAAGACATTAGCAGGCAAGTCTTGCATTCCCAAGTGGGTCAGACGCCTCTACATGGGAGTAACGCACCGATGCAAAATCCTAGCATGTCAACCACAGCCTCACCTCCGGTACAAGTCGTGTTACCAGGTACAGTTCCTTTGGCAACACCGGAGAGGTTTGCTGGAGATCCATGAAAATACGCAACTTTCATGAATCAATGTCGCCTCCATTTTCTTTGCAGGCCGGGAGCATTCCCAAATGACCAAGCTTTTGTTTTATCATACCTAAGTGGCAGTGCCGCAGATTGGTCGGTACCGTTGGTATCCCATGATGACCCTTTATTACATAACTTTGGGAACTTCCAGAGGGAGATGGAAAAACTCTTTGCTCGCCATACCCTCGAACAAGCTGTGGACAATGAACTCCTTTCCCTCAGACAGGGGACTCAGGACCTACTAACGTATATCGCCACTTTCAACCGATTGGTTGCTGAAGCGAGGTGGCCTGAAAACAAAAGAACCACGCTTTTTCACCGAGGCCTACGAGGCGAACTAAAAGACGTCCTAGCTCAAGTGGTTGACCCTCCCAGGGATTGTTCAGAATTCATAGTCTTGGTAGTGCAACTGGACCACCGGTTGCAAGATCGAAAGGCAGACTGTTCGAAAATGGACCTACGGCCAGTGTATGCTAGGCCTAGAGACAATGCACATCGACTACAAGAGAATACTGTGGAACCCAAGCAAATCGGAGGGGTAAAACCCCCTCTAACAAAACTAGAACGAGATAAAAGGAGGCAACTACAACTATGTCTGTACTGTGGAAAGTCAGGGCATTTCCTGAAGGACTGCCCAGTAAAACCTCTGAGGAAGGTCGTTGGAGCCACCGAAAAAGGATGAAGAGAAGGAGTGTCAGTCGGGAAACTGCCTAGCTCGGCAAACGTAGAGGCCAGTTTGTCGAGTAAGGGAAATGAGCCACCGACCTTACACTTTGCAATTCCGGTGATCTTAATCAATAACCAACGGTCGTCAAGAATGCATGCCATTGAAGCATACATCGACAGCGGAGCAGTTGGGAACTATATAGATCAGGACTTAGCTGCAGAGATGGGGCTTCCCCTATGTTCCAAGCCGACTACAGACAAGGTAACCACAGTGGATGGAACTAAAATCGCTTCTGGACCCGTAACCCAGCGCACAGCTGAAATAACCTTGCTGTGCCAGGATGGACACCAAGAGCTTATTTCGTTCGATCTCATCAAGGCACCTCAATTCCAGCTTATACTAGGGATGCCATGGTTAATTGCTCGCAACCCTTTGATTGACTGCCGGGCAAGAAAATGAACCTTTACCAGCAACTGCTCTCCAGCCTGTTATTACCAAGGACCAAAACCCGCTTTCAGTATCTCTACGACTCCAGAAGTGGCAACTTTGGGAGTGACTAGTACCTTGCCTTAAGAATACCAAGATTTCCAGGATGTATTCCAGAAGGACCAAGCAAACACGCTACCCTCGCACAGGCCCTATGACTGCCAGATCGACCTTGTTCCCGGTGCTCAGGTTCCTTGTGGCAGGATTTACGCTCTCACGGAACCCGAAAACCTTCATCTGAAGGCTTATTTAGACCAGTACCTCACAAACGGATTCATCCACCCATCCAAGTCCCCTGCAGACAGTCCTTTGTTCTTCGTACCGAAAAAAGAAGGGGACCTAAGAACCTGTATTGACTATTGCACATTAAACCAGATCACTGTAAAGAACCATTACCCCTTGCCCCTCATCCCTGAGATGCTGGACCAGGTCAAAGATGCCCAGATTTACACCAAACTGGACCTTCGAGGAGCATACCACCTGGTGTGGGTCATAAGCGGAGACGAATGGAAAACTGCTTTCCGCACCAAATATGGGTTGTTCGAATATCAAGTCATGCCCTTTGGGTTATGCAAAGCCCCTGCAGCGTGTCAGTATTTTATGAATGACTTTTTGAGAGAGTTAATAGATGTCTGCGCCCTAGTGTACATAGACGATACCTTAGTGTACTCAACTTCAAAACAGGATCACATCAAGCACGTCCATTCAGTCCTCTCCAAGCTCCGGGAACATCGTTTATATGCAAAACTGGAAAAGTGTTTTTCCGCGTCACCGAAGTTGAGTTTCTGGGTTTTACTCTTACACCGGGAGGCATCAGAATGGACCTGCATAAGGTGGATGCCGTTTTGAAATGGCCATCACCAACATCTGTAAAAGGGGTACAAAGCATGTTGGGCTTTGCAAACCTCTACCGCCTGTTCATACCAGATTTCTCACAGGTTGTACACCCGATCACCACCTTGTTAAGCAAAAAATATACAATATTTGCCTGGACCGAAGAAGCAGAAAGAGCCTTTCAGGACCTCAAGAAAAGATTTACCTCTGCAACAATCCTGCGACATCCTCGTCTTCATCTCCCCTATATCGTGGAGACAGAAGCTTCCAGCATAGCAATGGGAGCTGTCCTCTCGCAAAGAGACCCAGTAACAGGCCAGCTACATCCAGTGGCCTTTTGGTCGAAGAAATTCTCTCCCCCTGAGATGAATTATGCCATCACGGATAAGGAACTTTTGGCGATCAAGTCCGCCTTTAAGGCCTGGTGGCATTACCTTTTGGGGGCCAGACACACCATCACAGTTATCACAGATCATCGAAACCTGCAATATCTTAAATCGGCCAAAGCCCAGTCATCACGCCAATTGCGGTGGGCCCTTTTCTTCGCCGAATACGACTATGTCATCACATTTCGACCACGGGTCAAGAATGGAAAAGCTGACGCACTCTCTCGCACAGGCACTGATGACCTGGTATATGCTACTCCAGATCCAGTCCCCATCATACCGGAAGACAAGATCTTGGGTCTCACTACAGCCTTAACCCAAGCTGAACTTAAGAACAAGATTCAACAAACTATGAACCCAGCCACCCTCCTCGCCTGGCAAGCACAAGGGGAACAATATTCCATTAAAGATCATTTACCTTTTTTTAAGTATCGGTTGTACATACCCGCCAAAGACTTACAACAACAGATTGTTGCTAGTTACCATGATTCCCTGATCGAAGGGCACCCAGGAATCACCAAGACTCTGGCCAATGTAAAACAAACTTCTGGTGGCCAGCCTGGCGCAAAGATGTCATTCAATATGCTCTGTCCTGCAGAGTCTGTGTCCAAAACAAGTCGCAGAAACACAAAACATCCGGTCTTCTACAACCTTTAGACATTCCACCCACTCCCTGGCACACTCTTTCCCTCGACTTCATTACTGACCTGCCTCCTAGTCAAGGGTTTAACACCATCCTGGTGGTAGTGGATTTATTCTCTAAAATGGCGCATTTTTTCCCACTCAAAGGCCTCCCTGACACACCCATTTTAGCCAAGGTATTCCTGGACGGTATTGTAAAACTACATGGCTTCCCTTCAGTCCTGATCTCCGATCGAGGTAGCCAATTCATCTCCAACTTCTGGAGGAAATGTTGTACTATGGCACAAATTGACGTCAGGCTATTCACTAGCTATCACACCCAAACGGACGGTCAGACCGAGAGGAGCAACCAGACCCTTGAACAATACCTACGGTGCATGTTACACCATGAACTAAGAGACTGGAAAGATTTGCTATGGATAGCCGAGTACGCATACAACAACTCCTTCCACTCCAGTACCGGGCAAACACCCTTTTATATCCTTTATGGCAGACACCCACGCACCTCAGAATTGGATGTCCCAACAAGCTTGGAAATGACAGCAGTAAAAACCCTTCACACCAACATCACTCAGGCTTTTAAAAAGGCCCAATAACACCTTAACCTCGCCAAAGAAAAACAAAAGCAATTTGCCGACCAACACCGAAAAAAGGCCCCAGACTATCAAATACGAGACAAGGTTTGGTTAGCTGCCAAGTTTGTACCCATCAAGGGAACCCGGACTTTTCAACCCAGGTACTTAGGACCTTACACCATCAAGGCAATTATCAATCCAGCGGCCGTCAAACTAGATTTACCACCTAACCTACAGATTCACCTGGTATTTCATGTATCCCTACTAAAACCAATGCAACCCGGTACACAGGTTGAGACGCCACCAAAACCCGTACTTATTGACGGGCAACCAGAATTTGAAGTCAGAAGCATCTTGGATTCCAAGTATTCAAGGGGAAGGTTATATTACCTAGTCGATTGGAAAGGATTCGGACCTCAAGACAGATCCTGGGAACCCTGTGAAAACATTCATGCACCACGTTTGCTCAGAACATTCCATCGCAGCTTCCCAACTAAACCAGGGCCGGACAGAAGGAACGCCTTGAGAGGGGCGTTGGGGGGGAGTGCTGTCACAACCCATTTCCTTGAACCCCCCGGGCAGGCCCATGGGCCAGGAGGGGTCTCGGTTCGGGCCCCCAACAAGTTTACGCATCCTTGGCTAAGGACCTCTTGGGGCAAGTCCTGGCGCCTTTGGCGCCATGCTCATACTTAATGAGACTTGTGCTTGGTGCTGGGGACTACTTTTTCAATGCCAGTCAACATGGAGGCATCCACATATCTTGCATCCTGGGAACCAAGATATGCGGTATAGTGTTTTGGGTGTGGTAGCCTAGGGGCTACTTTTCCTGGACTATTTTTCTTGAGGCTATTTAAACCACACCCGATTGGAAGAACACGCTTAACGTTACTTTGCGATCCAGCAACGTGACGCTCACCGTGTTCTGCAGCATCTGCAAATCTCGGATGAACTGCACCTGAAAGGACAAAAAGGACATTGTTATTAGCAGCAGCTTACCTGAGATTCCACCGTTAGCTGTCCACTGCTCCTGCGAGCAGCTTCCAAGAAACAGCATGCCTCCTGGATCGTCGAACCTGCAAGAGAGAAAAGAGACACTAGACAATACATTTGAGCCGGCAGCTTAACTCAAGTCACCCCTCGATCAGCACCGCTCTGGAACTCCTTGCACCGGTGAACACCACAACCTGCGGGAGCAAAGGACAACAGGTTAGCAAGGCAAGACATCATCATAGCGCTGCGCAAGCACTCACCTACCCCATCAAGGCGCTCTCGAAACACCATCACTCGTCGGTGAGTCCAAATCCAGCCAACGTTCCACAGCAGACTTCCGCACACCTAAAGAGAGAAAAAAGACATTAGTAAATCAAGGAAAGGTTTACAGTATACAGTAATAAGACCTACCTTAGAGACTCTAAAAGGGCAGCATAAGTGAAGTAACTAGATCGCATTCGCCCACAGAGGACAACGCGCCCCTGCCAAGAAGGCAGGACGGAGAGCACGCCAGAACCCAAAACAAGGTGAGGAAAGGTCGGGAGGGGCTGTGGGCATACCGGGTGTTGGGAGGCTCTTATCCCTGTTGCCCAGACTTGAACATTGCCCACCTGTTTTCCAGGCAGAACTTCCCCGCTGATAAATCCAGGGAGCGACCGAGAGGGGTACCAGAGTCCCGGCAGCTGGGTGGCATCCCCGTGGATACCAGGTGAGCGTAACACAGAGGTAGGAACAGGCTTCGACATATCATTACCAGGTATATGTGATAGGGCGTCTGCCTTGGAATTGCAGGAGCCAGGACGATATGTGATCATGAAATTGAAAGCAAAAAAAAAATGACGTGCCAACGAGCTAGTCTGGCAGTGGTACATTTCACTGACTGAAGGGTTACCAGATTGCAGTGATCTGTGTACACCTGAACAGGGATTGTCATACCTAGTAAATGATGCCTCCAGACCATGAATGCATCTCTTACGCTAAAAGTTCCCTCTCAGTAATAGTATAATTCCGCTCATGAATAGTAAGCTTCCGGGAGTGATAGGCTACAGGATGTAAAGCAGTAGAATCATGACAAGGCTGGGATAGGACAGCTCCTAATGCTGTATCTAAAGCATCTGCCTCAACCACAAACTGCACAGAAGTGGGTTGGGATGTTGGAGCACTGGGGCAGTAGTGAAGGCTAGTTTGAGTATTTCAAAAGCATTGTTAGCCACCAGGTCCCATGCAAATAACTTCTTACTGCTGGTCAAGGCTGTCAAAGGGGATACGATTTCAGAGAAGGAACGCACAAAACGCCTGTAAAAATTGGTGAAACCCAAGAATGACTGCAATGTTTTGAGGTCTTTTGGAACCGGCCAATCAAGAACCGCCCTAACTTTGCTCGAGCTCATCTGTATACCCTGGTCCGTTATGTCGTACCCCAGAAACTCAACAGATTTCACATGGAAAATACATTTTTCCCATTTAGCATACAACAAATACTCCCTTAATGGTTGCAGAACCAGACGGACATGTTGTACATGATTGTCATAGGAATCGGAGTAAATCAGAATGTCATCTAGATAAATGACAAGGAAACGATCCGTCATATCCCTGAAGATGTCGTTAACAAAATGTTGGAATGTAGCCGGAGCGTTGTACAACCCGAAGGGCATTCGCAATACTCAAAAAGACCATATTTGGTCTTGAAAGCAGTTTTCCACTCGTCCCCGTCCCTAATCCTCACTAGGTTTAAGCCCCACGTAAGTCTAGTTTGGTGAAGATTTTGGAAGATCCGAGTTGATCAAGGAGAACAGATATCAGAGGAATCGGATATTGATTTCGGATGGTGATGGCATTTAAGGCACGGTAGTCTATGCATGGTCTGAGATCTCCTTCCTTCTTAGGTACGAAGGACATCGGAGAGGCTGCCGGTAAGCGCGAATGATGGATAAACCCAGTTTTTAGAGATTTATCGATATATTCTTTCAGAATCACATCCTCCTTCTGCGTAAGAGAGTAAATACGACTGGCGGGTATTTTAGCCCCAGGGATCAAGTCTATAGGACAATCATATGGTCTATGAGGAGGAAGGGTCTCTGCTCCTTTAGCATCAAAGACATCTCCAAAGGAAACATATTCCTCAGGTAAGGTGTTAGTGACAATGGCTCCAATGAAAGAGATACCGTGTAACAATAGTCTGCAAGGATTCCTAGATTCAGAATTCAAGGAAAAACATGAAGCCTCACAATAGGAGGACACAAAATCCAGTTCCCCGAGTTCCAATCTACCACAGGATTATGGCGCCTCAACAAAGGTAACCACAAGATCAAGCGATTATGTGGGGCTGCTATAAGGTCGAAGCTGATGGTTTCTTCATGGCCATGACTTGTGGTTAATGACAAGTCAACCGTTTGTTCCGTGACCAGACTGGAAAGCAAAGTTGAACCATCCGCAGCATTGACCATTTCTGGTTGAGATTTTGTAACTACTGGGATGCCCAATTTCTTGGCAAAAGCATCGTCGATATAGTTTCCCGTGGCTCCTGAATCCAGCACAGCATCAATGAACCATTCGTGATCTGGGGAATGGGAACATCGGGTAGAGATGGTAAAAGGTCTTGTAGTCAGGGAGTCAAGAAACACTGAGCTCGGCAGACTGACTCCTTCTACTGCCGAGCTTTGGCATTTCCCTGACGTTTTTGCTTCTTGTTACAAGCCTTCAACAGATGTTCTGATGACCCACAGTAAAAACACAGATTGTTCTTTTTTCGGAGTTCTCTTTCCTCGGTGGTCAACGGACCACGAACAGCTCCTATTTGCATGGGTTCCGGTCCTCCAGTAACGGGAGTTGGAGGTAACATGGCCGAAGGTGTAGAAGACTTTTTCTTTCCTTTCCTTTCTGCTCTTCGTGAGTCTATTTGGAGCACCATATCTAAGAGCTCGGGAAAGGTTGTGGGTACAATAGGAACCGTGGACAACGTATCTTTCAGGGAGTCGGATAACCCATGATATAACATAGAAGTCTTCTTATCTTCGGGCCATCCGGTCTCAGCCACGAGTTGATTAAACCGGGCCAAGTATGCCAACAACGGAGAATCCCCTGATGTAAACTCAAAAGTTCAAGGTCCGTGGCCTGGGTCTAGTACCGGGTATCAAAGACCCGACTCATTGCTGCAATTAGGGTATCGCAGTCAAATAACAGCGGACTACCCTGTTCAAGTAAACGGTTTGCCCATGAGGCAGCCGTACCACCGAGATGAGACAACAGAAATGCCGCCTTTGTCCTGGAATCAGGGAACAAAGCAGGTCTACATAAATAGCGTAGGCAGCACTGATTCAAGAAGGTACGGTAAGTACGAGGATCACTGCAAAACCGTTCAGGTTGGGCTAAAGGAAAATGGGCTGTCATAAAAACAGGACCTGTTTCCTGCCCTGACCTAGCCATCCCTGAACCTGAAGGGGCCATAGGATCAGATACAGGAGGGGCAGCAGGGATCATGCCTGCTTGTATTTCCTTGATGCGCTTTTGGGTAGCGGTATGTGCAGCTGTCATACCCGCTCGTAAATCAGTGACCATTTTCATGATTTGGGCCAAAGCGCCGTTTGGGTCCATGATAGGCTTCTGATTATGTCAAGAATGCCTGATCTAAGTTGCCCTCGTAGTGTAGAAGAAGAATTCTACCCTACAATGTAACCCTGTGTCTGGATAGAAAGAAACCAGCCCCAAGGGGTCAATTGTTTGGAAGAATGGACCCAAACGCGTGGCAGGAGATTCCCTAAACCGGAAAGGAAAAGAGTGATTAACAATAACTCTATCCGAATTTTGGCAAAGGTAGAACAGACAGAATTCTACTACCTTTGTGTAAACGATCAAATTCCAAGGTGACACAACTTGAATTGAAACTACATCAACATCAAAGGGAAAGCCGGAAGATGTCTGTTACAATAAACAAGGACATAAGAATTCTTAGTACTTACAAAAGACCAAAATGGCAAGTGAAATGAAAAGTATGGACAGACACTTCTTACCAAGGGAGGGCCAGATGGTAGTCCAGATAGGGCATCTTCTCCAAGTAAGACCGCAAGGTACAGAGGTGTACGGGGCTATTCCCGCCGGCACGCAAACGTCTAGGGGTAAGGAAGTCCAACAAGGAATACCCGACGAAACAAGGACGCTCCTCCCTCACCTCACGATGGTACACCGGCAGTCGCTAGTCGGTACCGAGGTCAGGCGAGGAGTAAGGTATCGGCAGTCTTTTGGAACACTTGCATTTGTGTGGATCCTAAAGCATAGTGAGTAATCCAATGAAGTCCGGGTCGGTAACGGGCTGGCAATAAACAATGATCAGTCGTGAGGCAAAAGGCAATCCTGAAGGCAGTCCGGGTCAGCAGCAGGAGTATCTTCAACAATGACAAAACGTGAAGCAGTAAGCAGTCCTAGGAGAGATCCGGTTCGGCAGCTGGAATTATCACAGCAAGAGTTGGGTATGATGCAAAAACAGTTCTGGGTGAAGTCCGAAATGGCAGCAGGAAGGCAAACAGGTAAGGCGGGGAGGAAACACAAAGGACGGGAAAAGAAGGATGGGTACACACAGGACGGAAGACGTTACTTCATGAAACCAAGGTGCAGAGACTCGATAAGGGGAGCGGAAGACAAGGCAGGAACAAAAGGGTCAAGAACAGGGAAACAGAATCTTGATCATTGAACGTAGCTCACTTCATACAAAATCAGAAGCAATGGGCTTAATGCAAACTAGAGTTTTTGAAGTTACGGTCACATGACCATAACGTGCGTCTGACGTTGAAGGAGTCAGTGTCCCTGCCCCAATTTCCATGGCAACCGCCACCACGACAGGAAGGAAGGATATCTTTTTGTGAGCTTGGTGCGGCAGTGAGTTAACCCTTCTTTAAGAGGGAAAGAATAAGACTGTACATGTGATCGGTGGTATGAATTGCGTACTTTGGAATGCCCCTGTTGTGTCTGACAAGACGGGGAAGGCGCTCGCCCAGCTCGATTCTTGACACGCCCTCCTCGATTCCTGACATTCTTACATCGCCTGTTTTTTTGCAATTAATTTCTTTCTGACAGTTTCCCTCTCAAAAACTCATCTAAAAATTGTTATTATTTTTGGGGGATTCCCCACCCAATTCCCCCTCCCCTATTATTTACTACCTATTCCCCATCCCTTATATCCCCTTACCCACCCTCCATCCCCCACATTTGTCAACAAGTTTTTTCAACAAAAAACTGTTGGAAAAAAACAAATTGAAAAAATAAGAGGCGATGTAACAACACCCTACCAAAAAAAGAAGTAAAATAAAGGTCAGCAAGCAGGAGCCACTCAAGGAGTCGCTAGTGAGGCTGCAATAACTGTGGTGGACACTTGTTCCCAGATGGAGCAGGGCGACGCTCCCGTGAGCGCTCTTTCTTTTCATCTCTGGGTCATCAGCCGGGTCTGTGGCTTAGTAAACTAATTCATCCACTACATGGGCCTGTTTTTGATCTGGTCGATGGGTGCCATTAGGTTGGGTAACAATAAACATCTGTTATCTGTCAATAGCGCCAAGATGTCCCTCTGGGGATCAACGCGCGCTCTACAAATACACCTGTTATGTTATCTCCAGGTCTCCTCTGTGGGTCAGGCCTCTGGGCTACACTCCCTCTTGTCTTCCCTGGAAGATTCATGCGGTTGCCTTCTTTCCGTTCAAAGGAGTTGTTTCCATCACGGGGTGATTCATGTATGTTCAACGGTCCACAATGTGTCAGAAAAACAGGAGGGACCATGGTTTTATCCATGCGTGGAGCTCAAATACCTATTTCACTCTGAAAAGCAAGAAATCTTAAATCAAGGGAACATTTTCACCCTTTTTCATGATATGCCTTCATTGCAAATGATTACGTCGGCTTGCATTGCCCTTGTTGATTTTACCATCCCTTTTCGTACTGACGTAGTTGCCATTGATAAACCTTTCAGAATTGAGAGTGACATTTTATTAGATGCAACGGATGATCTTCGTAAAAGGGGCTTTGATCTAAGAAGGACAATCCCGCATGAGGAACGAGTTGCTTCCCAACCTTTAAATTGCACTCTTCCTCTTTTAGAAATGTCTTGCAGGTACGGATCTTCCCCGAATCACAGCGTAGCCTTTGCAGACACGCCCCTGTCTATCTGATTCTTCATCACAGGACTGGTCCTGGCTCGCTTCTGGATGGAGTTCTGTTAAACCTAAAAGCTGTATTAAGCATCCAGGTTTTTAGCACCTACCCAATTACTAGAGTGGTGTCATGGAAATCAAGAGGCTTTCCTCACATTTTGAAAGATGTTAACATTTGTACAAAATTAAGAAGTCATCATATCATTATGTGACAGGACACATTTCTTTGTGGTGAAGTAATTTTGGATGGCTTCTCTGAGATTGTGCAACATGCAATACAGGGTGTAAATGGAAGACCTTAAGGTGGCATGCTCGTCGCCGTAAATTCCTGCTGTGCAACGAATGTTGAAATCTTCGATAACACCAAACAGGCTCCGTTGCCTCTTCATCTTAACATAAAGTAATTTTCATTGGTTTTTCCTATTGATCAATTTGTATTTTAACGAGGCACAAAGCACTTTAAAATCTTTCTTGACCAAGTTAACAACTATTTTAGATAAGTGGCACGGTGTCTACTGGAATTATTTCCCTTTTATTGCAGGCGAATTTAATTCAGACTCTTTAGCTAAGGATATAATTAATGAAACAGCAGACAACCAGGTCACCAATTATTACCTGACATCCTGCGTTAGAGGTAATCACTGGCTATGTTTTTTAAAAGAATAGAATTTGCTTAAACAAAATCCTTCCATGTGGGCTAATATCCTTACAATTCTCTTCTGATCCATCCTTAAAGAGAAAAAGATTCCAGCCACATGGAGATCTTCACATGTTGTGCCTGTTACCTGAAATCCACTGTCAGAGGTAATCAGTGGCTATCTTTTTTAAAGAATGTAATTTGTTTAGACTTAATTCGAATGTGGAAGGTGGTTGGGACGGAAGGAGTACCTGGCACTGAGACCCTCTCCACCCCTGTATTGATTTTATTTTTGTCTCGGTTGGGGGTGGAGGGGTTCTTTTTTCAATGTCGTCAGTTCTCTGTTGAGGAGGATGCGTCCAGTGATATCAGATGCTTTGTGTGTGTTTTTTAACGGTGGGTCACCAGCTCCTAAGAAACACAATATTCCTTAATTGACAGCCTCCACTGGGCTTAATAGAGTGACCTGGAGACCCGTTCTATTACCACATTTGATTATAAATTGATGATAAGTCTGGATTCTAGTCCTGTGGAGTCGAGAATAGAAGCTTTGAATCAGCTTAACTTTCTGACATTTATTAGGAACTCCATAGTTATGCAACCTCCTTCCATGTCTCTCTCAGCTTCCTGCTCTCGCACCTATAACTGCTCCAATTACTGGAAATTAGTAAATTCACGGGGCCGGTTCCCAATTAATTTCCCAAGGAAACCCTACTATGGAGTCTTTTTAGGCAGCATATTATACGACCTTGCATGCCCAACCTTTAAGTTCCACCCCAATAATCGACGTTAACGTGGCGTGGTGGCTGAAGTTCGATGCAGAGGAAATAGGCTAGTTCATTAATAAGAGCAGTAATTCACGTGCTCCAGGCCTGAACGGCTTATGACATAAGCACTTTAAACAAAATCCTTCCATGTGGGCTAATATCTTTACAATTCACTTCTTATCGATCCTTAAAGAGAAAAAGAGTCCAACCCTCTGAACTATCAGCCCATTGTGCTCTTAGACACAGACTATAAAATCTCTGCGTCTCTTTTACTGAGGGAATGAAATTCGTGGGCAACCTTGAATAATATTCTAAAAAAACAAATCAAACCGGTTTCCGGCTGGGAATTTGTGGATCCATTGTGGACACCATCCAAAGATGCACAGGGTCAGGAGAGATTCCCAGCATATTCATGGCCAGTATCCACCTCTCGTTGGCCTTTGATAAGGTTAATAGGAACCTTCTATGGACCAAATTAGATTTGTGGAGTATCCCAAGTCACCTATTAAACATTTTAATCCACCTAGACACGGATACCAATCTAAGAATTAGGTTAAATCTCTAATGAATCAACTGAAATTAAAAGCTTCCCATGTTCTGACTCAAAGTAAACACTTTCCTAAAATATTGGGCAAGTTCTCACTCTTGCTGCTACTTACATTTTATGAGATGAAGGTGCTGCCCGCACCATTTTTTGGTCTTGGGATGTGCCACATGCAGTTTGACCTTGATGGACTATTCTGGAGGCTTTTTATTGAAATAAGTCCTAACGTTGCCTAATTTAACGTCTATGCCAGCCATTTGTTATGAGTTAGGGTTATTTCCCTGAATTATATGATATGATATGATAGGTTATGGATACATCGCTTAATACCCAGAGGTTTCTAAGTGCGGACGAGGGGATCGAACATGTGGTGCTCGGTGTCGTCTTGCCTCCAAGGCGAGCACGTTGCCCTTGATATATCCTCCCGAGACAATATGTGTCTCACATGGCAATGACTGCTTTTGTGCAGAAGATTCCTTGTACCTCCCTGCTCTTCATTGTTTGAGGACTTTTCTTGCACAAAGTTTTCGTCAACATATCCTTATATAACAAAATGTCAAGATTTGCTGTCAACTCCCAGGTTAAACCTGGTTGATGTTATGGCTAATCCGTTTAAGTATAAAGAAAAGCTTGAGTGGCATGACTCAAGCGAAGTTGAGCGAAGTTAGGGACCTACAAGCGCCTCTCTGGCCTTGCAGCCACCCACGGTAAACTGGGGCAACAACCGGCATATTTGACACGCTCTCCTTGTCCGTTGTTCAAGAACACTATCCTGAGTTTCAGACACAATCGTTTGCACACTAAAGAGAACCTGAGTTTGTGGGATCGCTCAAATAGTTTGTGCCCCTTATGCCGATTTTGTTCGAGGCAAACCAAAACTAAAACACCTCCTCTTGTTTTGCAATATTCTGATAAATCTAAGACTCTTGCGCTCTGGTAAATTTGTTATCAATATTCGGAGCAACCCCGGCGTAAGTGTGTGGGGGAGCTACTTAGTGGTCACTCCATAGCACTGCTGATCTCCTTAACGCAATTTTTGCACAGGATTAACTTGAGAGGCCTATAAAGGACTGATGTTAGTTTAGCAGGCGGGGACAATTCTTTTTTAACCTCATTGGCCATTTTAATCTTATTTTTATATATTGTATGATTGTTGTGTATAATGCATATGTAATTTCACTTTTTATCAGTGTTAACTGTGTAAGGTTTGTTTTTAACCAAGAACACAATAAAAAAAATAATAGGAAGTGGAATTGGCAATGTTAAAAAGTATTCAGTCTTCTTCCCTCATGCTGAACGCATATTTTGCCAGGCTTTTCATGTCTTTACCAACAGCCAGGGGGTTTGTACACATTACCGGGAGATCAATGTAAGATGGGAAAGTTTTGATATATTTGTACCATGGAAGTGGAAGTCTCCCGCTTTGCCTCAAGATGTCCTGCAAAGCATTTTATTATTTAACAAGGTTGGGAGTGCCTCATAAATGCCCCTATTATAATAGTAATCTTAACACACAAAGGGGAGCCCTCCAAACGAACCCCTTAAGGAATTGGTTCGATGGCCTAGTTATTTGCATAAACCTGGCCATATTCAATGGGCTATTAATTTACCTCAAAGAAAGCACACACAAAAAGGAGTGTTTTTGTTCGTATATAATTATTCATAATTTATTACGTAGGCCATGGGTCCTACAACTGCAACTATAAAAATGCTGACTAAACCGGTTTGTAATTTTACAGATAAAACAAAGCATATATAGATGTATAAAACAGTGAAATAATTCATACATTCACTCTTATTGCCTAAGTCGCACATCACATGTTCCATATTTAGCAATAGGTTATACTCAATCCTATCAATTTTTCAAATGTATAAGCAAAGTATGCAGACAGGGGAGGACAAATCTCCAATCTGACAAATAAGTGAAAATATCAAATTGATAGGCACATACATGGGTGACACAATGAGTACATTCAATTTCAGAGGGCACAATCAAGTACTATCTTACTGACCCTTTTTGTCTAATAAATCACAGACAGTCTCAGTTTTATAGTGCCACATAGCCTAAATGCTAAAAACCATTATAATGGCATGTGCTTTTGGTCTTTTAATACTTCGGTTTTCTTTGTTTTTACTGGAGACATGCTTGCCCGAAAGCACAACACGTGGCTCAACGCTATTAGCACCCGCCCAATTTTACCCACTCTAAAGGTTTTTTTTATGTGGGAAGATGTTCTCTTTAATAGATAGACACACGTGGTGTGCAACCATTCACCAAAGGTGTGACAAGGCCAGCAACCTGCGGACTGTGGAGGTGATTTTTGGAGTAGATATGGTATTGGCTAAAGAGTGGAAGTGGTACTGCAGTGGGAGTCTGCGTGCTTGTGTGATGCGTGTGGTAGGAGGGCTAGTGCAAGTAGTGTTTGTGAAGTCGATGGTACAGAGTGAAATGATGGAGTTTGAGTAGTGGTTTGGAGGGAGGGCTAGTGCTTCAGAGGGATGAGTAGTGTTTTAGAGGGATGAGCAGTGGGTAAGAGGGAAGAGTAGTCTTTTCAATAGGGAGGAGTAACATCAGAGGGTGGAGGCAAGACCTAGAAGGAGTGAGAACATCGATGGGACTGGAGAATGGAGGGTTGACTGAGGTGGAAGGGTAGGAAAGGGAGTGGGAGTGGGCGTGTTTTGCAGAGTCTGAATTGCGCATGACATGTGTATGGCAGAATCCCGGTAGAGCACTAATCAGTGGATAGAGTAGGGACAGTTAGGAGGTCCCTGGGGGAGCCTTAGGTAAAAAAGGCTATTCTGTATTTAGGTTTTCGCCACAGGACAAGACAGACTGTAGAAAGTAGGGGTAAACCTTCAATGTCTACTGAACAAGGGTCAGGGACGCCAGAGTTAGGGTAGGGGGTCAACATATTTATTTATTTTAAGTTTTTGAAACATTGCGCCACATGCCCACGGGCCGCAGGGCATGCACAAAAAGGACAAGACAAACGAAAGGCACAAATATCATTAGAGGTGACGCGAAGAGAGAAAGAACCACCCTAACCTTACTGACCGTAACAACAGACTGGGCACCAGACTCCCCCATACGAATTTGCCAAATTTCACATCAAGACTAACAAAAAGAGCACAGCCTCTAACAACTCTAAACAAATCCCCCTAAAAGGAGCACTTCTAAATGTCAGGTCCCTTGTTGCCCATCCCACGGAAATCGCTGACATCATCCTGACCAATAACCTTGACTTCCTTGCCATAACAGAAACCTGGCTGCATGGTGCAGCGGGCCCCTACCTAACCTTGGCTATCCCTGACAACTACTCCATTCTCAGAGCCGATAGACCCAATGCTCGAGGAGGAGGCGTAGCTATCATCTTTAAATCCTCACTAGACATCAGATCAGCCACCTCTTCTCCACTAAAATCATGTGAACACCTTACAGTCAAGTTGCAAACATCTCCCAAAAGCACAATTGCTATTCACCTAATATATAGGCCCCCAGGTCATCCAGGATCTTTCGAAGAAGACATCACCTCTTTAGTAGCCGAGAATTCTAAACCATCGGCACAAATTATCATCCTCGGGGACTTCAACCTTGGTTACGACGACTCAAATGACCCCCCAGCTTCCTCTTTGGCCAATGCACTAGTTGAGCATGGCTTCACACAATTTAGCGTTCAACCCACTCATCTGAAAGGTAGAATTCTCGTCTGGGTAGCTGCCTTTAACTGCAATATTACCTGAAAGACCCCCTACCACTTGTATGGACTGATCACCATCTCCTCTCGCTAGACCTTAATATCAACAACATAGAGACTAAAAAATCCTCTAATGTTCCAGCCTGTCCTACCAGGAATAAGCGCAACATTACTGCCGAGGCCTTAATACCCGTAGTAGTACCTATACCTGACACACTACCTGCCACAGCTGACCTTAACCTATTGGTCAATACCTATAACGAGTCCATGTCAAAAGCCATAGACACTATCGCCCCATTGAAAATATGCAAAACGAAACCTAGAGCACACCTGAACTCCTGGTGCACCCCCAAACTCAAACTACTTAGAACAAAAAAAGAAAACTTACGACGCTGTGGAAAACGGCACCCTCTACAGAAAACAGAACCAATCTCACTAATATCAGATCCCTATAAAAAAAATGAGATAATTCGGACCAAAAAAGAATCATTCAACTCCAGGATAAACCAGGCAGGATCTAGTACCAAAGAACTATTTAACATTCTAAAGGAATCAGAAAACCTGAGTCCTCCTGCAGATACTTGTACGATGGACAAACCCTGGTGCACCAGCATCCAGAACACCCTCGCCAAAAAATCACAGGGCTCCAAACTAAAATAGAGAACAAACGTCTAAAACTTATCGGTAGCAAGACTACCAACCCCATCACACCACCTACCATTGACTCTAACTCAGGCTTCACATTCAAGAAGGTAAATATACCTGAAGTACAAAAACCTATAGCCTCTTTGAAACCATTCAATTGTAAAGGAGACAGCTGCCCTGCTCAAATTATAAAAGACACAGCCAGAGACTTATCCCCCTTCATCACCAAACTAATAAACTCATCATTTGCCAGTAATTCAGTCCCAATCAATTTGAAAAAATCATGGGTTCTCTCACTTCTAAAAAAACAAACATTAGACCCGTCTATACTCACTCATTACAGACCAATCACTACTGTCCCGTTCCTTCTGAAAATTCTAGATAGAGTTGCCTACCTGCAAATTCAAGACTATGTAGAGACAAACCAACTACTAGGAATCCGTCAATCTGGCTTCAGACTTCAACATGGAACTGAAACGGCCCTTGCTGACCTCAAAAGTCAGATTGATGAACTTAAAGATAAAGGCAGCGCCGCCATCCTACTTCTCTTAGACCTCTCAGCAGCCTTTCACTTGGTTGATCACAAAATCCTTTGTAACCACCTGTCGTCGGCAGCACACTTCTCCCTCTCTGCTGTCACGTGGATTCAATCCTTCCTCGCAAATAGAACCATGCGGGTCTTCTCACCCTCAGCGGCGGATGACCCGATACCCATCACATGTGCTGTCCCACAAGGTTCATGTGTTTCACCAACTTCGTACAACATTTTTACAAAGCCTCTATTCGACAAACTGGACCATCTGGGTGTCACCTACACTAACTACGCAGATGACACCCAGATACTTCTAACTATATCAGGTAACTACAGCTCTGACGTCAACCGGATCAACAAAGTCTTGACTATCATTCAGGCTTGGATGGCCACAAATGGCCTCTGCCTGAATGATGATAAGACTGAACTGCTCCTCGTCGATTCACCCAACAACCTGTTGAAACTTAGCCCCAACTACAACAGTATCATCATCAATGGAAATATCATACCTATTGCAAAAAGTGTAAAAACCCTCAGTTTCTACCTTGATGCTAACACCAACCTCTCTAAACAAACCAACATGACTGCCTCGGCCACTGCCTACACAGGTAAGCTGATCAGGGCCTGCAGACCTTTTCAGTCCTCTAACAGTTGCCTCATACTGGCTAGGGCTCTTATACAGTCCAAATTGGACTACTGTAACAGCTTATACTTAGGCGCAAACAAATCCATAATCAACAAACTGCAAGTCCTCCAAAATAACACATTACGAGCGGCTCTAAACATTCCCAGGCGAGAGCACATCTCTACTATTAGAAAATCGTGCAAGTGGCTCTCCATACAACAAAAACTGACCTAAAAACCGTTTGCCTCACCTACAAAGCTCTGAACCACCAAGCCCCTCCATACCTCACCAACAAATTCACCCTGAAATCTTCTGCCAGAATTACAAGAGCCTCCAACACATTGGGCCTCATTACGACCCAGGCGGTAAGTTACCGCCTGGGCCGTGACTTTACCACCATGGCGTAAACTATGTTTACGCCATGGTGGTTGGCAGACTTACCGCCCCATTCCGACCTTGGCGGGGCGGTAAGTCCCCAATCCCCATTTACCCTTCCCCATTCCCATTTTTGCCCCATAGGGCATAATGGGAGTGGGGAAGGCGTTAATTACGCCACCGTAAATTACGGTGGCGTAATTAACTCCATGGTCCCTTAGCGCCATGGATTTTAACACCTGCTAAAAGCAGGTGTTAAGTCCGCCATGGCGCTAAGGGACCTCGTACTCAGGCGGTAAGGGTCGGCGCTGTTTACGCCGCCGTAAAACCCTTACCGCCTGGGTCGTAATGAGGCCCATTATGTTTGGTGGTGCCCAGATTTACCTTAAAAAGAGCCGGCAGAACCAGCTAGCCCGGTTCTAGCCTCCCAACTCTGGAATACTTTACCACTATACATCAAATCCATCTCTACTTTTCAATCATTCAGAAACCATGTCATCTCATGGATACTGAACAAAACTAACACCACATTGTCCCATTCATGACATCACATACGCACACCTTAGCACTCACTCTCTCTTACCTCCACGCCTCGATTGTATTGTTCTGTACCATAAATGTGCATAAACCATCTAAATTGTAAAAATTGTAAAATATATCCAAATGTATAAACTGTATCCTGTAACCACTTACCTAAGCGCCCTTTTACCCCTGGGTCTGGAGCGCTATATAAATAAATAAACAAACAAACAAAACCAGGGGTGAAACTCAGGAACCAAGTAATGAGTCATGAAGTTAAGCAGCCTAATCGGCAGGCAAATTGAAAAGTAGTGTCTTTAGCTCTTTCTTAAACTTAGCTGTAGTCTCGACAGCTCTAAGGTTCAAAGGCAACAGGTTCCAGAGGTTGGGACCTTGTACACTAAAACTGTGCCCCCCAGCCTTGACTAATCTAAATCTGGGTTTCATCAGTTTAAGGCGAGGTTGGGATCTAAGAGAGCATGTGGGAGCATAGGGATGAAGGTGTGCTGTGAGATACTGGGGTGCCGTATTCCTCACACATTTGTGTGTTAGGATTAAGATTTTATACCTGATTCCATGTTTGACAGGCAGCCAGTGTAGGCCCCGCCGGGCCAAGATAACATGGGCTCGCCTTGCAAGACCCGAGACTGTCCGCACTGCACCGTTCTGAGTGACCTGAAGGGCCGCTATGGTGGAATGCGTACAGCCACTGAGCAGGCTGTTAAAATAGTCCAGTCGCGTGTTAATAAGGACCGAGGCCAGGGTGGCTAAATTCTCATAATGGAGAAAAGGACAAATGTTACACAAGAGCTTGGTAATCAACCCACATGATGATCTAATGAGGGCCATATGGTGAAGCATGGACAATTCAAAGTCCAGGACTACCCCTGGAGTTTTTACCTTCTTCACCACCGGGATCAAGATCAATGTGCCCAGAAGTGAGAAATGTTTATAACCTGCGGGTAGTGACCTAAACTTGGTGGCGGAAGCTGCAATTAGAAGCTCTGTTTTACTGGCATTTAAAGCCAGGGAATTTACTGCCATCCACACATGGATGGACTTATAAATGATTTTCAATTTGGCCAATTTGGCTGCGCCCTCAAAATATGAACCAGAGAGCTTTACAACCACCTGGGAATCAACCGCATAGTTAGCCACCTGGACACCCAGGCTGATCAGCAGGAGCAGAAACAGAATCAGGTAAACATTAAACAATGTCAGCGAAATACAAGACCCCTGGGGCACGCCACAGGTAACTGAGGAAGGTTCCGAATAAACGTCACCTACAGTCACCCTAGAGTTCCTTGGGCATAGAAAGGAGGAGATTCAGCTGGCAGCTTTAGGAGAACACCCGGCAAAAGACTGTAATCGATCCTCAAGAAGAGGATGATCAACAAGGTCGAATGCTGAGGATAAATCCAGCAGCATAAGAACTGATTGTTGCCCTTGGTTCATGTTCGCTAATATGGTTGTCTGTAGGTCAAGCATAGCCGTAACCTTTCCTAAAACCGGACTGGTGGGGCAGTAAGATCTTGTTACCCTCCACAAAATGTTGAAATTGCAAATAAGCCATCATGTCCAATATATTTAACATGAATGGCACATTCGTGATGGGGCGATAATTTTCCAGGACAAATGGGTCCAGAGACTCCTTTTGTTAAAGTGGGGTAACCCACGACTCGTTGAGAAAGAGAGGAACACTACCCTCTGCAAATGAGTGATTGATAAACTTAGTTACCCAGGGGCCAAGAATGTCCCTACACTTTATAAACAGGATAGATTGACAAACATCACTCTGGCAAGAGGTGGGTTTAATCTCTGAGAAAGTTTGAATGATGAAGGATTTCGAGTACAGAGTGAAGTCAAAAACAAGAGGCACTGGGTTGCGCAGAGCAGCCTCTTTTGGGTCAGCTTCCAACATAGCCACAGAGGGACAAGTATCCTTTGTCCATTGGATGTTAATTTGGTGTGTAGTGATCTTATTAGAAAAATATATTATGAATAGCCTGGCATCACTCCTTGTCCTTCACAGGCCCTGACAAAGGTGGGGGTCTATTCTTAAACTCCCGCAGAACAGAAAACAATTCCTTCGAACGTGACTTAGCATTCTGGATCCTGTGGTTATAAATGTCAGACTTGGCCTTAATAATGGCCTCCTTATAATCTTTTACCAGAAGTTTATAGTTGGCTACGGTTATACTGGATGGATCTTTCCGCCGGCAGCGTTCTACTGCATGTATTTTCTTCCTGCTAGCAAGAATGTCCTCATTGAACCAGGATTTCTGGGTATTTTCTGTTTTTATGTGACGAATCTTAAGTGTCGCCAACTGGTTACTGGTTAGTGGCATCCATGAGAGACTTAGTAATGTGTAATGCTAAATCCTCTGCACACTCATAGTCCCCTAATAAACCCAGTTTCTCTGACAATAGGCGTCAATAAATTCACGTTACGCGTACGAACATCCAATCTAAGATTGGTATCAAGTCTGGCAGGTAAAGCAGGAGGAATAACACCAAAGGTGAGCAATGAGTGATCTGACCAGATGCAGGGCGTAGTTAACAGATTGGACACGGAAAGCTGATGAACTAATAGCCAATATAAGACACGAGAGAGAGGGATGGTCCTAGGCAGCACAAAGATGTCAATAAAAACCGTTGAACCATCTCTGAGACTTGGGAGTGATGCTTGTGCCACCTGCGAGAAAGGGGAAATCGGGTCATTCGAGGAAGCGCTATGGAAATGTGAGAAGTGCTTGGGAGCAATTCCATTCTCACTATTAATGGAGATGTTGTGAGATGAGATGTAGGACAGGAGGGGTGCCGTGGTCGGTTCTCTGGGTAAGTGCCGTTAGAGAGCAGATGGCTGAAGGGATAAGAGTGTCCCGATAGCCACAGTGGGGTCTGGCAAAAGGAGCCCGGTGAGCGGGCACAATGATCTCTCTCTCTCTCTCTTTCTCTCTCTCTCTCTCTCTCTCTCTCTCTCTCTCTCGCTCTGCTCACTACTCACTAGACGCCGCTTCAGATAGGAAAACAAACAAGGTCTACAAAGACCTTGTTTTGTAGGGCCTGAGAGAGGAGTACAAGGACGAGCTATTGGATGTAACAGAACCAGATGCCTTACAGACTCTCGTGGACCAGGTGCTCCGTATTGACCATACGTTGACTTAAAGAACAGGTGAGAGGCGCCGGGTCGAGAGAGCATACTCTAGACCTCCAGCCACCCCGATGGGGGTACCAGGCCCTACTGAATCTGGTCCAAAAAAACGACATTGCAGACAATCAGTTCCGACATACTTGCAAAAATATAGAAACCTATATGTCAACATTGAATGAAAATGTTCGAAATGAAAGGAGCTAAAGACTTACAAACCTAACTGAATCTTCCAGCAGCGCAGAACTAAAGGATCCACGGATCTGCTGTTATTCATAGGACAATGGACACTGCACCCTGATTGGCTGGAAATGCAGTTATTGAGCTGCATTTGTCCTGTAAAAGCTATGCATGCTGTTTTAGCTGCTGGCAGAAGTGGATTAGGAGAAATTGCAAAGTTGTAGCCTGTGTGCCTTTCCTTAAATTTAGGAAACAAGAAATTGACGTGAAAGTTGTTACACTGTAGGATTAAATGTATTGACATATTTTGTGATACCCCCAAAGGCGCTTGTGGTGACTGTGTTTGCTCACAGCCACCGATTCCCTGGGGGCGTCCACGTTTACGGGTCTGCACATGCGCGTGCGACCATGTACTGCCTTCCGCGCATGCGCATTCCGCTTAGCCCTAGAACAACGTGGGCTTGCGTTGCAAGCTTCGCTTGGGTCCCGATTCCTTATTAGGGCACTGCCCACATCAGCAAACCGCGTCTCAATGCAGTTTGTTTACTGATCGCTGGTACGCTCTTGCACGCAGTTCCTTGGCCCTGGTGTTCTTGGTTCTGGTCTCTCCATATTCCTTGGCCCGCCTTGCTCCCTGCCTGTTTCACTGTTCTTCCTGGGGTTAGGCGGTCCTTGTCCTGGCCCCCTGTCCTGGGTTCCCTTAGGGAGGGGGGCTTCCCTCTGTCAGGCTTCTCTTGGCCTCTCTTCCTGGTTCTCTGCCCTTTGTTCTCCCTCCGATCAGGCTTTCCTTGGCATCCCATCCTGGTGCTCTGTCCCTTGCTCTCTCGCCTCCTACCTGTTCCTTGGTTCTCTTCTTGGTCCTATGTCATTGCTTAGTCTCGAGTCTCCTTTTGGGTACCTTGCCTCCAGAGACCAGCACCCTGCCTTTGGAGTTCTGCGTACTACATAGCTATCTACTGGATATCAATTGTCCTTCCCTCCCAGTGTTTGCACTGTCCTGACGTCACGCTAGGGAAGCGCTGCCATGGCTCCCACTTCACCTCTAAAGTACAACGGTGATCCCAGACATGTGGCTGAATTTTGCAAACACTGTAAGAACTATTTTTTCTTTAGACCTACTCATTTCAGTCATGACAAAGCCAAGGTTGGATATATATTGGACTATTTGACTGGGAATGCTCTTGCTTGGGCCGCTACTTTGGTTTCGACAAACAGTCCTATACTGAACGACTTTGCAACATTCGAAGAAGCGTTTTTGGGTGTCTTCAAGTTCCCTAATGTGGCCTCAGCTGCTCAGAACCAGCTGATGGATATCCAACAAGGTTCCAGTGACATTGTGCCTCATTACGGGCCTTGCAGTAACCCTGCCGGTGATACCAGCGGTTTGCCGCCATACTTGAAAGAAATTACTGGTGCCTGACTTCCCGGTAACACCGGGTATTACAACCCCAGCTGCCGGGAAGTCAGGCGCCGGTAATTCTATGGGAGTGGGGACCACAGAAGCACCGGCACCATTATTAACTGTGCCAGGGGTTCCGTGACGGTCTGCCTACTGTGGCCGCTGTGCCCGGCACAGTCAGACCTGCCAGGCACAGCAACTCCAGCTGGCAGACTCGTAGTGTGCTGCTCCAGAAACAACGGTTTTGTTAGCGAACCGGCACACTTGTAATGAGGCCCATTATTGCCTACATTATTCACTTTCGGCAACTGGCAACAGACTCACAATGACTAGAAGTTACCCAGAAGACCTTGTTTTGTAGGGCCTGAGAGAGGAGTACAAGGACGATCTATTGGATATAACAGAACCAGATGCCTTACAGACTCTCGTGGACCAGGTGCTTCGTATTGACCATACATTGACACAAAGAAGAGGTGAGAGGCGCTGGGTCGAGAGAGCATGCTCTAGACCTCCAGCCACCCCGATGGGGGTACCAGGCCCTACTGAATCTGGTCCAGAACCCATGCAATTGACTGCTGTAAGAGGCCCTTTGATGGAGACCGAGAAGACGTGCAGAACAAGCCTTTGTTTGTGTTTGTAGTGCATAGCCGCTGGTCATTACCTGGGATCCTGACCTCTACATCCTCTAAGGAAGTCAGAAAACTAGCAGGCATGGGGAAGGCAACAACAGGCCCTCCTTCTGTTCCAGTCCTTCTGAATCCCGTTTCGGTCATCCAGCCCATGCAGCCGGTAGTCCTGTTAGTGTTGAAGATACAGATTGCTTGGCAGGACACGTGTGTAGACACTCTGGCACTTCTCGGTTGTGGAGCTTCTGGCAACTATATTGATTCCATGTTTGTGGCAAACATCGGCATCCTGCTACATCTCAAGGAATGTGCTACTACGGTGGAAGTCATCGATGGAACTCTGTTATCTTCCGGTCCCATTCGTCAAAACACTGCAACCCTGCTCCAAAGGATTAACGAACATCAAGAGAGCATTTCCTTGGATGTAATCAAGTCACCCTCATACCCGATAGTTTTGGGTCTACCGTGGCTGTAATACCACAATCCCTGCATTGACTGGGAAACACAGACTTTGGAATTTGGATCCACGCACTGTAACAAGGATTGCTGTTCCTCCAGAACATCCCAGACTATTACGACTGACACTCCTTTTTCCTTGGAAGACAGGTCGACTCATTTCTGTTCCTTACTCACAGTAACTCAGGGCTATTCAGAGTTTCACAGTGTATTCACAGAACCAGGGGATATCCCTCTACAACCTCACAGACATTTTGACTGTGCCATCGATCTGTTGCCCGATGCAGTGGTTCCTCATGGGAAGGTGTGTTCGCTATCTCCATCCGAAAAAGAGGTTTTGCAAGAGTACATTAAGGACTGCCTCGAGAAAGCATACATCATGCCCTCCAAATCTCCAGCAGGCTTTCCACTGATTTTTGTGCAAAAGAAAGGAGGGATTTTTTCTCATCCTTGTGTTGATTACTGTCAATTGAATGACATTACTCAAAAGGACAGATACCCTTTACCTTTAATTCACAATTTCATGGAATCTCTTCATGCTGCTCGTGTTTTTACCAAGCTGGATCTCAGGGGTGCCTATCACCTGGTACGGATCAAGGAAGGGGATGATTGGAAGACGGCCTTTAAGACACCATCTGGGCATTAAGAATACCGGGTAATGCCATTCGGCCTGTGTAATGCCCCGGCCGTCTTCCAACGGTTCATGCATCACATATTTTCCAATCTGATTGGGGTGACCGTTTGGGTATATCTTGATGATATCCTTATCTTTTCCACAAATCTGGAGGAACACATATGGCATGTCAAGGACGTGCTACAAAGACTGTCTTTCAACCAACTGTTCGCCAAGGCAGAAAAGTGTCTTTTCCATCGAGAAAGAATTGAGTTCTTGGGGTATGTGGTTAGCAGTACAGGTATTGTCATGGATCCAGCGAAAGTGCAAGCAATTCGGAACTGGAAGCAACCACTTGATCTCAAATCACTTCAGCGGTTTCTGGGGTTTGCCAATTTCTATCGTTGCTTTATACCTAATTTCTCGCATTTGGCAATGGTTTTTGTTCCACTTGACCAGTATCAAGATACCTTTTCTTTGGGATTCCCAGGCTGATGCGACCTTCAGGAAATTAAAGGAAGCCTTTTTCACAGCACCTGTGAGGCTTGGAGGGCTGTGGAGTGCGGGGAGACCCGGAAACTACATTTCCCATGGGGCTCCGTGGCAGCGTGCATACAGCATGTGCCGCCCGGGCTTAAAAGGGCTCCCACCTGCCCATTTTCGGCACTGATTGTTGTGACCTTCAGGAGCACGGGCAAGGTGTGGCGTGGTGAGGCAGGAGCGGATGAAACAAGTTGAGGGGCGAAACTAACACTGGCAGTCTGGGAGTCCCGGGCCGTAATGGTGTGCCCTGTGAAGTGCTTGTGCCCCTGGGCCGCTGCAGTGAATGGTGCGCTGCCTGCCAGAGCGTGTGTTACTGACTTCTGCTTGACCCTCGGGGTCGCCGCATGGCACTCCCGAGCCAAAGATAAGTACAAGCCCTGAATTAAATGTATAATCCAGTGTGTGTGGACCGCATATGGTGTGGCTTCATGTGTGAACAGTGTTGTGAAATGGAATCTCTGTGAAGGAACAGGGGTTATTCATGTGAATGTTTTTGTGAACTTTTCTTTCAATGCTGAGTTGGGCATTAGAAAGTCCTGACACAGGTTGTTAACTGAACAGCAGGACAACATTGTAGAGCATACAATAATTGGAAAGTGCCTGGGGGAAACTCTGAGTGGTTAACAGGTTGTTAACTGAACAGCAGGACAATATTGTAGAGCATACGATAATTGGACAGTGCCTGGGGGAAACTCTGAGCGGGGTGGCTCCCAGTGCGAAGTCTTCACATCAGACAGGCCAGTAGAAGAAAGGATGGCAAGAACCTTAATTCTGGATCATTCATGTTCATTTGTCTCACGTGAATTATGTGTTATCATGCATGGCCTTTGGTAGGAGAGCAGCTCTCCATGTGTGTTATGTGGCTACATCATATCCATTGTATGTGCTTACATGTTTAGGGAAGTCAGGAGGTAGACAGGAAGCAAGACAGGTTTGTAGGTGTTAGGCATCTAACTCAAGCAAGAGAGGCTCTAGACTGTCTGGCATTTGCACGTATATAGTATGTTTTTTCCCCTGTATTTCCCCATACCCATCTATTTATGCATCCCTAACCCTCTTTCCGGTGATCCTAATCTCCCCCTACCTATCCACAACCTCTCCCTAACCCTTTTCCCCTCCATTGGCTGTCTTGTAGTGACCTGTTAATACGCATCAGGGACCCGTGCCCGACCAAGGTAGGAGGGTCGTACTCCCTTCGGCTTCCTTGCTTAGAGAGGGGTTGAAGATACCCCTTCAGGTGTGACATAACAATTAGCGCCCATACGGGAAGATTGACCACCTAAGTCAAATGGAGTCCCACTCCCAGCTGTTAGAAGAAATGTTAAAGGCTATTGAGGACATGCAGAAAGAGTTGGGTGAGGCGATGGCATTAAAAGCGCAGGTGAGCAGGTTGATCGGCCAGGGTACACCTTTACAGGGGGCGGGCCAGCATCCTCTTTGCAGAAAGACCACCTATGGTGGCAGTTAATCAACCATTAAATGTAGCTCTGGCCACCCCAGAATGGTTCTCATCGGATCCCAAGAAATACCTTGCTTTCCTGACTCAGTGTCAACTCCATTTTCTATGTAAGCCAGTGGCTTTTGATACTTCTCAAGCTAGGACAGCATTTGTCATCTCCTATCTGTCTTGGGACGCAACAGCATGGGCAATTCTGCTAGTTCAGAAAGATGATCGGAGTTTGGGCGTTTATTTGATCGTAAAAATGTAAATTAGCCCAAGATAAGGAGCTGCTTGCGCTACGCCAGGGAACTCAGGACTTAGTGACTTACATCAAACAAAGTAATAGACTTATTATAGAGACAGATTGGCCAGAAGCAACCCAGACTGTGTTATTCTATCAGGGTCTGAAGCAGGAGTTGAAAGATGCAATAGCACAAGTGGAACCACAACCCACTACATGTCCAGCTCTGATTGATTTAGATTTACGGTTGGATCACAGAATAAGTGAACGAAAGGGGGGAAAAAGGAGACCAGAGGTTCCATTTGTACGGTTGGATAGGAGTCAGGAAACTAATGTCAAACAGGGAGAAGGTGTGCCCATGCAGATTGGCAGCATTCGGGGCCCTCTTAGAGTGGAGGAGAAGGAGA
Organism: Ambystoma mexicanum; assembly: GCF_040938575.1. Lineage (NCBI taxonomy): Eukaryota > Metazoa > Chordata > Amphibia > Caudata > Ambystomatidae > Ambystoma > Ambystoma mexicanum. Next base: position 647,014,979 of record NC_090940.1, on the reverse strand, counting down.
ACAGGCGGAATGAGAACCTTTGTTTGTATTGTAGGAAGGGTGGTCATTTTATTCGGAATTGTCCAAATACACCACAGCAGAGGGGAGGTCCTAGGGTGAAATCAGAGGCGGGAAAAGAACAGACTTGTCAATAGTGGGAACTGAATTGACAAGTCCTAAGCAAGAAAGGTTCCCAAGCAGTATTGCAAACACATTACAAAACAGAGCTCCTCATTTGTATATTTTAGTGGCACTGCTGTTCTCCACTACTAAGGTAACGGTGCCCGCAATGATTGATTCAGGGGCAACAGGGAAATTTGCAGATGTGTTATTAGCAGAGAAATTAAAGCTGCCCACTCGGGGTAAGGAGGTCACAGAACCAGTGAGGTTTGTAGCTGGTTCCATGTTAACCTTGGGGCCCATCACTACACAAACGCAACAACTACAAATGCAGTGTTTATCAGGACATAAGGAAATGATAACCTTTGATTTAATTTCAGTGCTGCATTTGGGACTAATTCTTGGAATGCCCTGGTTGGTCAACATAATCCTATGATGAGCTGGGTTGAGCGAACAGTGACATTTGAGACCCCAGATTGTATTGTGCATTTTTGTGGAGAGGCAGGCCCACAACATTTTTGATGGATGGGGTCACAGACCAGGAAGGAGGCCAGGGTAGCATTGGGGCAGTGGAAACCACATTGCCAGAAATCTATTCAGAATTTGCAGACATTTTTGATAAAGGGAAGGCAGAATCTTTGCCCCTCCATAGACCCCATGATTGCATGATCGATCTGGAGGCTGATGCCAAGTTACCATGTAGTCGAATCTATGCTCTTAAGGAGCAAGAAAACCAGCATCTCTGAAAATATCTAAATGACATGTTAGCTTGCGGTTTTATCAGGGTGTCTAAGTCTCCAGTATCTTCTCCATTATTTTTCATCCCTAAGAAGGAAGGCACTCTGAGAACTTGAATAGACTACAGGGCATTGAATAAAGTGACCATTAAGAACAGATTTCCTCTGCCCTTGATTTCGGTTTTGCTAGACCAGGTGAAGTTAGCTACTATTTACATGAAGCTGGATCTTGGGGGAGTTTACCATCTGATCAGAGTGAAGGCTGGGGACAAGTGGAAGACTGGGGACAAGTGGAAGACAGCATTCCGGACTAAGTTTGGCTTATATGAATACCTGCTGATGCCGTTCGGGTTATGTAATGCTCCAGCGGCATTCCAACATTTAATGCGGATGTATTAAGGGAATATATGGACATTTTTGTGATCGTCTGTATTGACGATATTTTGATCTACTATGAAACCAGGGAATAGCTCATCCAGCATGTTCAGGCGGTTTTACAACGCTTTAGTGAACACTGGTTGTATGCCAAGTTAGAGAAATGCGTTTTTCACGCCTCATGTGTAGAATTTTTGGGGTTCATTCTTATTCCATGAGGTATCGAGATGGACAGGAAAAAGGTCCAGGCAGTTACTGAGTGGACATCCGCACAGAGTGTAAAGGAAGTGCAGTCGTTCTTGGGGTTCACCAATTTCTATCGCAGGTTTATTGGCAATTTTTCCTAGATCATCACACCTGTTACCCGCCTGCTAAAAAAAAAGGCAAGCCAATTCAGGTGGGACAGGGAGGCGGAGGTAGCCTTTCAGGAGCTCAAGTGGGCGTTCAACATAGAACACATTTTACATCATCCAAACAGATGCCCTTTCAGGTGGAAATTGATGCATCTAATTTGGCACTGGGGGCAGTTCTTTCACAGAAGGATCAGGAGGGGTTACTGCACCCAGTCGCATTCTTTTCACTCAAATTGACTACCTGTGAACAGAACTATTCCATTACGGATAAGGAGTTGTCGGCCATTCGAGCAGCTTTTCAGGAATGAGGCACTATCTTATGGGGGCGCGACAACAGGTAACGGTGTTAACTGATCCCAGGAATTTGCAGTATCTTAAGACTGTCAAGACTTTGAGTGCAAGATAATTACGATGGGCTCAGTCCTTTGAGGAGTTTGATTTTGTCATTACATGCAGGACAGGGGCAAAGAATGGGAAAGCAGATGGACTCACCAGGCAGCAATCGCCCGAAATAACAGCACAGGATTCCCGCCCCATAATAAGGGTAGACAAGGTTGGAGGAGCAGTCACGCAAGGTCTACTAGAAGAAATACGGAATCAATTCAGGAAGAGTTGCAGGAGTGGTTGTGTAAGAATTCTCTCAGGTCCATACGCAATGGGTTACCTTACCATGCAGGCTGACTGTTTCTGCCAATGGCACGCCTGAGAAACAAGAAACAAAGCCTTGCTATGGTGTCACAAGTCCCATTTAGCAGGGCATGCAGGGGAGCACAAGACTCGACAGATGTTGAGTAAATACATTTGGTGGCCAGGTATGAACACGCAAATGCATGGTTACATACAACAGTGTAATGTTTGTATGAGCAACAAGGCAGATCATGGGGAAAAAGCGAGGGTTGTTGCAAACATTACCTACCCAATAGGGGCCATGGTCCCATATTTCTATGGATTTTGTGACAGAACTACCTAAGCATAATAAGTATGACACTATTCTGGTGGTTATTGACTATTTCTCTAAACAGGAGGATTCTATTCCCTGTATTGGAGTTCTGAGTGCTGATACATTAGCAGAGTTATTTTTGCACAGCATAGTATGACTACATGGGTTACATTATTTATTTGTTTATTTATTCATTTGTAATGCGCACCGGACCCTTAGGTAACTGGGCGCCAGAGCATACAAGGTTACTTCAAGCTTAGTTACAAAATGAGGACAGATACATACATGGAGGCAATACGTAATCAGCAAGTCTAGCTAGTGAATATACATAAAGATACATAGGGATGGATACAAGAGGGAACAGTAATTCAGATGATCGCAGGTGCAGTGTGCGTTGTCAAACAAGGAGGTTGTTAGAGTGTAGCCATGTGAGGATGTTACGTCTGACGCTGTAGTAAGATTGCTCTTTTCTAAGGTCAAGTGGGAGCGCGTTCCAGTACTGGGCCGCCTTAACGGGGAAGCTACTTCCGTCTGATTTTTTTAGTCTAAATCTGGGTATTAGAAAACAGTGGGAGTTTGCAGTTCTGGTGAGACGGGTTGATGTTCTTCCGACTATTCTTTCCGCGAGTTAAGGTGGGGCTGCATTATTGAGGCACTTGAAGGTTAGCTAAGCTGTTTTGAGTGTGATTCTGTCTCTGATTTTTAGCCAGTGATGTTCTTTTCTCATATCGGATATATCATCTCTAGTGGGAAGGTTCAAGGCTGTTCTCAGGGCATTATTTTGTAGTATCTGAATTTTGTCCGTGATGTAGTTATTGGCTCCTAAATACAGGGCATTGCAGTAATCTAATCTGGAAAGTATAAGGGCATTGGCGAGGATAATGCAGCTAGCTTGAGTTAAGACCGCTCTGCATGCTCTAATAAGTTTGCATGTATAGGCAGTTGAGGATGCTAGAGAATTTACCTGTCTTTTCAATGATAAGGTAGAGTCAAGGTAAAAGCCTAGCATTTTCACTTCTTTAGCTACTGTAATTATGTTGCCATCAATGTTAAATGCAGAGTAGCCAGGGTTGATTTTTTTTAAGTTGGCAGCGGAGCCGAGGAGCAGGATCTCTGTTTTCTCATCATTCAGGCAGAGGCCATGGTTTGCCATCCATGCCTGAATGATAAGGTATATTTTGTTTACCAAGGCCGTATTGGAGACAGAATTGCCCGAAAGCGGAATGAGGATCTGGGTGTCATCTGCATAGTTAGTGTAGGTGACTCCCAGTCTGTCCAATTTGTCAAATAAGGGCTTGGTAATGATATTATACATAGTTGGCGAAATGCAAGAACCTTAGGGCACACCACATTTTTTAATAGGATCCGCTGATGCGGAGAAAACTCTCATTGTTCTTTTGTCTAGAAATGACTGGACACAGGCGGTAGCCTCTCTTGTAAAGTGGGACGCCGATGCCAAGTATTCACACAGGACTGCATGGTCCACCAGGTCAAAGGTCGCCGACAGGTCAAGGAGGAGCAGCATGGCAGTATTTCCCCTGTCGTTGAGCTCGCCAATCTGTGTTTTGAGATCTATTAAGGCCGTCTGTGTGCCATGTTGTGGTCTAAAGCCAGATTGGCGGGAGCCTAGGAGATGATTAGTTTCAAGATAATGCTGGATTTGTAAATAGGCCACTCTGTCTATTATCTTGAGGAGGAAGGGTACCGTGGTAATGGGCCTGTAATTAGTGGGGATAGAGGGGTCGAGAGTTTGTTTCTTGAGAAGAGGTAAAACCCATGACACTTTTAAATTGCTTGGGACGGTGTTAGTGGAGAAGAAAGCGTTGATCAATTTAGTGATAAAGGGGGCTAAATCCCTTGCAGCATCCTTAATTAGTTGGGCCGAGCAGCTATCACCCTTGCAGTTAGACAGCTTTAAGGACGCAATCATTTTTTCCGTTTCCTGGACGGATACTTTGGCAAATTTGAAGGGAGCCGGCCGTGGCGTGTTTTCAGTAAGGCTGATAGGTAGTGTCCCATGGGGGACAGGGAGGCTTTTTTCTTGCCAATTCTGAGTTGGAGAGTTGTTATTTTGTTTGCTGGGGGATTCTGAATGCTAGTACACCATTGTTTGTCTTCGGGGGTGTTGTCTGGAGAAGGTATCAGAGATTCCAATTGCCTAAGGATAGTAAACAGTTCCTTGGTATTAGAGCTGGCATTGGATATTCTTTCATTGTATAGATTGTTTTTGTGCATAGGATTTCTTTTTTATAGTGTTTAAGTTGTATTTTATTTTTGTCAGACGAGGAGTGTTGCCATCGGGATTCCAGTTTCCTTTTCTGTAGTCTTAATTCTTTGAAGTGGGGGGTGAACCATGCATTGAGGTGTGTCTGTTGTTTGCTCTTGCGTACCTTAAGAGGGGCAATGGAGTCCAGAGCCTTGGTCATAGTTTTGTTGTAGGTCTCCACAAGGAGATCTGGGGCTAGGTTATAGTGAGGGTATTAATAGTGGGAAGGAGGAGTGGCATAGTGGGAAGGAGGAGTGGCAGGAGATTGTCCGGTGTGATATTTTTCCTGGCTCTGGTAGGGAGGGGTGGTGCAATAACTTTGTCTTTGGAGAGTTGTTTATCTAGGGTTGAAAATAAATTAATTAGGTGGTGGTCCATCCATAGATGAGTGCTGGTAGTAGGACGATTCAAGCAGGCAACCCTACCAAGGGTCCTTTCTTTGTCAAGTGTTGGAGAAAGGACTTTTTGAGTAAGGCCATGTTCCTCAAGCATGGTTGCTATAGTTTGGGCATGTTTGTCCTCTGGGTTGTTAAAACCTAGGTTGAAGTTACCTAGTATTAGTTTATGTTATTAGCTCGCAGGCTGGATAGGTCCTCCTTGAAAGTGCTGATGGGGCCTGGTGGCCTTTATATTAGGTATGTAGATAGGGTGCGACAGTTGGAGATAGGCAGTTTGGCAGTGCGTAGTTCACATGATTTCAGAGGGGATAGAGTTATGGGTCTTAGAGCAAGGTTACATCACACAATTGTATCTGATCGAGGTGCGCAATTTACCTAACGATTTTGGCGAGCATTTTGGTGGTTGCTGGGAATCAACTGTGCATTATCCACAAACTATCACCCGCAAACAGAACAGGACAAACAGAACAGGACAAACAGAACGGGTTAACCAAACCATGGAACAGTATTTGAGATGCTTGTTAGCTGATGGATTAAGTTCATGGGTACACACCGTTTGGGTAGCTGAATTCACCTACAATAACTCTCAATATACCTCCTTGGGAATGTTGGCCAACATGCTTTTGTACGGGCAAGAGCAAAATATGCTTCCTGAACATCTTCCAGGAGCAGTTAACATGCCAGCACTGATGGAGGTGCTTTCAAACATCAGGCAAAAGGCATCCCAAAATTTGGAAAAAGCTAAAGCCACATACAAAGGGTATGCTGACAAGCAAAGGCAGGAATCCCCTAAGCATATGATAGGAAATAAGGTGACGCTCTCCACTCAGAACATTCTTATGGTGGGTCTGCGAAAACGTATGCCATGGTTCATCGGACCATATGTGGTGCTTAAAAGTGTGTCTGATTCAGCTGTAAAACTAAAACTTGTGTATCTTTAGTTAAACCTTCAGGCCTGGGTACTCGGCCCAAGCAGCCACCTATCATTTTGAAGAATGGGCAGGAAGAATATGAAGTATGAAGAATAATGGATTCCAGGGCATGTTACAAACGCCTGTGGTACTTGGTGGATTGGGTTGGCTACGGTCCTGAGGATCGTTCCTGGGAGCCAGCAGAGGAGGTGCATGCCCCAAGGTTGATTAAATTGTTCCACAAACGACATCTGGAGAAACCAGGACCTGGGGATGCCGCTAGGAGAGGAGGTACTGTGAGGATTGGAGGGCTGTGGAGCGTGGGGAGACCCGGAAACTAAATTTCCCAGCGGGCTCGGCGGCAGCGTGCATACAGCATGTGTGGCCTGAGCTTGAAAAGGCTCACACCTGCCCATGCTCAGTGCTGATTGTTGTGACCTTGTGACGTTCAGGAGCACGGGCAAAGTGTGGCGTGGTGAGGCAGGAGCAGACAAAGCAAGTTGCGGGGCGAGGCTGACAGCGGCGGTCTGGAAGTCCCAGGCCATAGTGGTGAGACCCGTGAAGTCCTTGTGCCCCCGGGCCAATGCAGTGAACGGTGCGCTGCCTGCCGGAACGTGTGTTACTGACTTCTGCTACTCGCTCGGGGTCGCCGAATGGCGCTCCCGAGCCAAAGATAAGTACAAGCCCTGAATGTATAATCCAGTGTGTGTGGAATGGATATGGTTTAGCTTCATAAGTGAACTGTGTTGTGAAAAGGAATCTCTGTGAACGAACAGGAGTTATTCTTGTGAATGTTTTTGCAAACTTTTCTTTCAATGCTGAGTTGGGAGTCAGAAAGTCCTGACACAGGTTGTTAACTGAACAGCACGACAATATTGAAGAGCATACAATAATTGGACAGTGCCTGGGGGAAACTCCCAGCGGGGTGGTTTACATGGATGTGCTTACATGTGCTTACATGTTTCAGAAGGTCAGGAGGCAGACAGGAAGCAGGAAGCAAGACAGGTTTGTAAGTGTTAAGCATCTGACTCAAGCAAGAGAGGCTGTAGACTGTCTGGTATTTGCACATATACAGTATGGTATTTTCCCTGTATTTCCCCATGCCCATCCATTTATGCATTCCGGACCCTCTTTCCGGTAATCCTAATCTCCCTCTACCTATCCACAACCTCTCCCTAACCCTCTTCCCTTAATTGGCTGTTTCGTGGTGACCTGTTTATACGCATCACAAACCCGTGCAGGTGGGAGGGTCGTACTCTCTTCGGCTTCCGTGGTTAGAGGGTGGTTGCAGATACCCCTTCAGGTGTGACAGCACCTATCCTTTGGCATCCTAATGATGAGACACTGTTTATTGTTGAAGCGGATGCATCCGATTTCACCATTGGAGCAGTGCTGCTACAAAAGGATCCAGGTTCTTGAATTTAACACACTATTGCATATTATACTCGCAAACATTCCTTGAGTGAACGGAACTATGCAATAATCGAGAAAGAACTCCTGGCCATAAAAGCAGCGTTTGAAGAGTGGAGAAATGACCTGCTGGGAGGGAGGTTTCCTGTAGAAGTACACATTGATCATAAGAATTTGCAGTACCTACTTTAGCTACAGTGCCATACATCTCGACAGGCTCGATTGGCCTTCTTCTTTTCTCATTGCGATTTTGTAATCACCTATATATCCAGAGCTCAGAATCTAAAGGCTGGCGCATTGTCTCGCTCCTTGGAGAATTATGTTGAAAGAGGCGATATGGATGTCCTGCTGATCGCTCCGAAACATTTCTTGCTCACATTCTCTCCCCACCTATGGTCTATCCTGCAAGATACCTTGGCTGATTCGACCAGATCAGGGGTGTTGGGTTGGCCTCATGTGAGTGAATGCAATGGATTGGTGTTCTTTTGGAATTGATTATACATTCCTTCTGCCAACCTTCAGACCGCGATTCTGGATGGTTTTCATGATTCCAAGATTAGTGGACACCATGGAGTGAAGGCCATCCAGGAATTGATTGCTAGACAGTTCTGGTGGCCAGGATGGGCTAGTCAAGTGAGACAATACGTGGAGTCCTGTCCCGTTTGGGCACAAACCAAGATCCAGAGGAAAAGACCCTTGGGTCTGCTACAACCCACTGTGGTGCCACTTTATCCCTGGCACACCATCACCACTGATTTCATTGTCAATCTCCTACAATCTGAAGGACATTCTTGTATCATGGTGATTGTGGACTGTTTCACTAAGAAGGCTCACTCCGTCCCCTTCCCAACGATTCCTGGTATTCTCCAGGTGGCTTGCGGATTTCTTCATGAGGTGTATCGTCTCCATGGATAACCAGAGAAAATATTGTCTGATCACGTCTCCCAGTTTATCTCGTCTTTTTCGAACCAGAAGTGTACCAGTCTTGGCATTCAACGAGCAATGAGCTCGGGCTATCACCCCCAGACCAACGGCCAGACAGAGTGGACTAACCAAACACTGGAGCAGTACTTACTGTGCTTCGCTAATGCCATACAGGACAACAATTGGTTGGCCCATATGGATGTTGCAGAGGTGGCGTATAAGAACTCAGTACAAGCAGCCACTAGTCTCAGCCCTTTTTACTGTTCCTCCGGACACCACCCTTAGCTGCTGCCTTTTCGCCCTGTATTGCCCAGCGTCATTCCATCTGCCCACCAACTGGTGACTTCCATCCAGAATCAACATACTCTGGTAGCTGGTACCCTTGCGGAGGCACGTGAGCACCTGAAAGCACAGGCTGACAAGAGCTGTTCTCCCGAGCCTATGCTTCGGGTTGGGGACATGGTTTGGTTGTCCTCAAATAATCTCCCTGTCCATAATCTGCCCACCAAACTCGCACCATGCTATTTTGGGCCCTTTAAGAACACCAAGCGTTTGTCACCAGTGGCATTCAGCTTGCAACTACCCTCGGCTTGGCGGATTCACCCTGTGTTGCACGTTTTCCTTTTGAAACCATATGAGTCAGACACTTATGGTTGCTCCTGTTCCTGCCCTGCCTCTATTAGTGTACAGGGAACCCCTGAGTTTGAAGTACAGGAGATTTGCGATTCACGTATCCGACATGGGGTGCTCCAGTTTCTGGTGAACTGGAAGGGCTACCCAGCATGTAATCGTACCGGGGAGCCCTGTAGTATTGTCCATGCCCCTCGTTTGGTTTGTTAATTCTTTCTCAAGCATGCCTGGAAGCCTGGGGCTCCTGGCCTTTAACTGGGGCTCCTGGTCTTTACCTGGGTGAGGAAGCGGGGTCAACGGGACCGGCGGGTCCTGTCATGGTTTACCCCCGATGACGTCTGTGGCAACCGCGTTTGCTCGTGGCCACCGGCTCCCTGGGAGTGTCCTGCCTTCCGTGCAAGCGCAGTCAGCTTAGCCCTAGAACAACGCGGGCTTGCCTTGCAAGCCTCGCTTGGGTCCCGGTTCCCTATAAGTGCCCTGCCCACATCAGCAAACCACATCTCAATGTGTGATGATTTCTTTAGCAGAGTCCGACTAATTCATTGCATTCTGTTAAAAGATTCTGTGTTGTTTCCAATTTATCGACATGATTATATATTCGGCAATTACGCTTATCCTTCCCAGTTCCAAATCTGGAACCCAATACCACTAAACAAGGGAGAAGATCCATTCTCAGTGTGAAGGCATCAAGAAGCAGACACAGACAACAGAATCAAGTTTGGTCTACAAAGCATTGTTAACTCAAAATGCAGGATGGAGTAAGGCCTAACTTTCCCTATGCTAAGGGGGGATTTCCCAACCTAAAGAAAACTAAGGATAGTCTGTGTCAGGAAGTCCAAAACAAATATCTGTCTGTGTCCAAAACCTATACTTGCCCTCATGTCTAACTGCATACAATGTGTAGGGATGTCAGCATCAAATAAGTAGTGTTCAAAATAAAGTTCAGAGCTTCTTCCAGCTCTTGGCTTGTAATTAACTTTGCCTTCCCCAAGTTGAAAATAGTTCACAAGATATGGGGGTTCCCTTCCCCAAGAGTTCAAATCTTCCAGCTTTTCAAAACAACACAATTCCTTGGGACACTTCCCAGATCTTCTGACATTGTTACTTTTCACTAGTTCACATAAGTAGTTCAGTCTCTTGACTTCAAAACACATGCGAGTTTGTTGCAGTTCAAACCCAGGCTTCTTTGTGGGTGCTTTCAGTGGCTTTTCCATGCAGGGGTGCACTCGGTGTAGGCATAGTTGTCGGATCACACGGTCCACCCATTAGAGGTGCACCAACCGAAACCCCTTACTTGGTGCTTTTCTATTAAGACTAGGCCACTGCTTCAACTTGACAGTGCTGCTTGATTTATTCACCTGTGTCACACTCACCTGATACTGTACCGTGGCTTGGTTGGCAACCATACACTTGTTACACTTCCTTGTATTCTCTTGGCTCTTGCCAATGCTTGTTGTCTCATAACATACAGTTCCTTTGACTCTTGTGGCATTTGCCAGTGCTTGGTTTCTCTTTTAATACAGTTCTTTGTATCAGGCAGATTTGCAAAAGTGCTTATACTTGCTTTCACTCAAATTGGTATTTATAGAAATGCACGCTTCTGCTTAAATCAATGTTCATTGCTTGCTTTGAACATTCGCCTACCAGCCCTTAGTTCCCCCTTCTTGGTACACTCACTGGTCGGAGCTAACGGCTTTCCTGCGAGGTCCTCTTCCGCCATGAGTTCTGTCTTCCCGTGCGGTACTTTGCTTATTCTCCAAGCAGCGGCTCTCTGTGGCTTCGCTCACCCACTGATGCTCCTCCTACAGCTCGGGACTCACATGACTGCTTTGCTTGGTGACGCCAGTCTCCCTCTGGCGGACTGCAACGGCCTCCATCGTCCTTCAGCTTCGCTTCCCGCTGCATTAACTCTGCTTCTTCCAAAGGGTCTTGAGTGCTCCGCTTGCCATATCGTTGTTCCAGAAAGGTTTGTTTGCACCCAGCAGTCCGTAGCGTTGCTTCCACAGCTGACTCCATTTACACAATTGTTCTGGCTTTTAAAGTTTTCCCCACCATGATTGGTCCAAAAAAGACTAGCCCGCTCACTGTTGAAGCAGTGGTCCTGCCTTACTCTTGCTGTCCTCTTCTTCGTTTTAGAACATCACTGAGGCCTGTATGCGTGTGCATTAATGAAATGAGGCTGTGTTTCTCTAGCTGGTCCCTTCCTCGTCCCAGTGCCAAACTGATGTTTCTTGGGGAATGTTTTAAGGGAAGAACAGGGAAAGGGCTGACAATAGCCTATTAAGGCTTTAGGGATAGAGGGTTTGTTATGAAAAGGAAATGGGGGATACCATGTCTCAACTAAGGACGTCCTCTCCTCACTCCCCAAGTCTCCTCCCCCAGGTGATCCTCTCTCGCATATCCACCCCCAGGGTAAAGATCCAAGAGCAATGGCCTTTCCCTGGCCCCCATGAGGAGGATACAGAGGGAAAAGAAGTGAGGATGCCCTCAGGTTCCTCACAGTAGCAAATGAAATGTACGCCGAAGTTCAAAGTAAGGGAGTTTAACTTAGTATTGCTGAGGTTGACCATTCGTATGGGTTATAGTTATCATTGCTTGTATGTTTTTACGTTTCTCAATTTCTAGTATATTCTGGGAAATGTCCCCATGTTTTTCCCCCAAGTTCTTTTTTTTATTCATACCATATTGTATGCATCCCGTTGTCTTTCTGTCTACTGCAATTGGCATCTTCGAATCCTCTCTTTCCTTCATCCCCCACATTCAGAACCTTGCCTAGAAGTCCCACTTTAAACTCAACCTCCTAAAAGAAATTCTTTGTTTTCCTCACTTTACGCCAGATGCTCAATGTCTCTAGGGCACTGGTTCTCTCTAGGCTAGACTACTGTAATAGCCCTTTGCTTAACGCTTAACCTAAACTCTTCTTCCCTATGACCCCTCCAGCTAATCCAGAATAAGGCTGCACGACTTATCCTTGGCCTCAAGCCCAGGGACTGCATCTCTCCATCTCTAAAAACTCTCCACAGGCTCCCGGTTGCTGCAAGGATCAAACTCAAATCCCTCTGCATCATCCACAAGGCTGTCTGGGGCGGGGGACTACGCTATCTGCAACTTGCTCTCACTAAATACTCTCCCTCCTGATCTTCACATTCCTCCGGCACCAACTCTCTGTGTGTTAAACGCTTCGCCAAACAGCAAGCTGGTGGCCGATCTCTTTCCTCAGCAGGCTCCCTCCTATGGACAAGACTTTCCTTTTCACCTCCTCCTTCCCTTCCTCCCATCTCTGCCCATTCCCACAGTTGCTGAGATTGGTGACCAGGGTCCATATGCGTCCTCCTGGGTCCTGACCTCCCACACCTAATCACCTACAGCCTTCACCCCTCCCAGCACTTTGCCTTGGCACCCTCCCGCCTATGCCATCACAGGCCCACACTTATTTATCGGCAGCTGACCATTCTACCCAGGCACTTACAGCTGCTCCCTCCCTAGCACTTCCCCCACTCCCTCATCACTTCTCTCTTTCTGCACTTGCACGTACTGAATGCTCACAAGGCCTAGTAGGACCCCCTCAACTTTCATTTTTATATTTGCCTTTCATTCCCATGTTCCCTGCCTGTTGCCCTGTGGGCGCTTTGAAACACAATTTACTTGATGTATAAGCGCCTTACAAATGCACACTAAATAAATAAATACATTAAGTCACTGATAGACATGCTAGAAATTGTACACTTTTCAATACTAATTATGTGCACCAGAAATGTGTTCAGAGAATGCTCCCTATTGGTAATCAATTTTAGAATAAGAGGCATACCTCTTAATTTAACTAAAGTGCTTAAAGAGGTCATGCCAGATACAAATCGTTTGCTCGGTTGGCGAGAGCATTCGGTAAACCAAGCACCCTTACCCTGAAACGTATCCAACCACTCTAGCTTAGCGGCACAATTGGTTTCCATACTGCATAAAATAAATGGTATAAGGCTTTGTTTGTAAATTAATAGTGATCCTGCGTAGTTGAATCGACCATGTCGACATACAAAATCCCTAATTTTGCGATTTTTATTATTTGAGCTTCGTGCAACTATATTCTTGATATTTAAGTTCCATCTGTCATGTGGCAAATATTACACCTAAGAAAGGGTACATCTCAATGATTTCCATTACCTTATTATGTGCGATCCATTTTTCGGCCAAGCCGGGCCCACATTTGTCAACCGTGTGAGAAAGGGAATGGGTGGGAAAAAGCATCCTACAATGACCGCCCCCCACTCTCCCTACTGTAAGGGCCGAGGACTGGTGCTGCCTTCCAAGGCCAAAAGGGTCAGTTGAATCTTGAATTTCGTCCGACAGCTGTCTTTTCCACTGCGTTGATGAATTTGTCGAATTCGGAAGGAAAAGGACAGAAAGAGTAAACTATTTTTAATTTGTCATAAGCAAATGGCGTAAGCCAAAATGGAACTCCACGATAAGCGTCCCCTCACAATGGAATCCAAAATTGCAAGTACGCACCCTTGCTTGAAAACAGTATTAGGTGAGATTTCCTTGGACATGTCACCCATACTTCCAGGCACAGCAGTGTTTAATACTACTGGTATATCAGGGTGAAGTCCCAATGGGATTGCCCAAGTGTATACGTTTGGACCAGAGCCTACTTCTATTGACTGTGTGAAATGCTGAACGGCCGTCTATGAAGGCGGCGTAACGAGGAGCCCTGCCTCCTGCAGTTGCTGTATGAGTGAGTGTCCGTAGTGTGGAGCAGCTTTAACAAAAACCCGCCTGGAACATGTTTGGCCATCTGTGTAGGTTCCTCATAACCGGCAGCCACACACCAGATAGGCTTTCATCGCAGCATGTGAAAGCCTGTCTGGGCCAGGTGCCCTAGAGTTGTTTAATATCTTTACCCCTGGGATTCTACAATGGTGTCATCAATATTGATGGTTGAATGTATCCGATGACGCTCGATGATAATATTAGGAGTAGGCAAACTGCTAAAGAAAGAGCGCCTTAGGAATACCAACCAGGTACTGTCTGATAAGGGATTCATCGGAGATGTTTCGACTTTAGTAAGATGTTTATTAATTATGTACCCGAATGCTTTACTATCATTATGAGTTAAGGTTGCAAATAGATTGCCAATGTCGTTTGAGCCCGTTTCTATGTTCGGTTTTAGGATCTTCATTTCAAGCATACTCGCAATGACATCTTGGAAACCTTTCTTGGTGAGACTTCTGACCCATTGCCTTAGGTGCAGCAATCTCAGTTATTACCAAGGGAAATCCCCTTAAGGGGGTCCTTCTTGTTCCGATTGGGCTAAACTGTCGAGAGAGGCGGTATATCCATTCATGTATGCCTTCAATGGACTCATATTAACGAGCGCAGCCTCAGACTCTTAGATAAGTGGACATTTTAAGGACTGTATATTGTTATGTGTCCAGCGTATTCATACATATGTAATAAACCCCACACCTGTACCTACACTAATGAATATTTTTTAGTTTGGAGCTTACCAATATCCACCCTCACAAAGCCAGCTGCAGTGCTGCCTGTGCAGACCTCTGCGAATACACCTCACCTGCAGCCGCACCTGCGCCTACATTAACGTCATGAGCAACGGTGATACCTATACATACATAAATAAATTAAAAAGTAACATTACTGAAGAACCTCTTCCACCTACATCAATTACAATGCCACCTGCAACCACAGGCATATGTATATTATTATTATTAGGGTATTTATTAAATGTGGACCTGGCTTCGGGAAGCAACAGAGCGCTTTAGAATCATAGGTGGAAGGACACAGTGAGGGAAGCAGAGAAAATGGGAGCGGGGAGTTAACAACAGGGGAAGGCGAGCACTTGGCAGCAAGGGATCTACAAGCAACCAGAGGAGAAAACAGTGCAGATCATATCACCCAGGTTGAGGTAGGGTGGGAGTGGAGGGTGTGTGGATATAAGTGATAGGGGTGACACGTTCCTTGAAGAGGAGGGTCTTGAATTCCTTGCTGAACTGTAGAAGCAAGGGTCGAGTCGGATGTTGATTGGTAGCAGATTCTAGATTCTTGGGGCATAGACAGAGAAGACCTGTCTTCCGTTGTTTTCCTTCCTGCACCGGCGGAGTTAAAGTCTTCAGATTTCCTTATTCCTTGTGGATCGTATGCCTCCAGAGGTGCTGAGTTTCTTGGTGAGGTACTTTGGGGACTTCAGGGTGACAGCCTTATAGATGTTGCAACAGGATTTGAGGATGATATAGGCGCACAGAGGGAGCAAGTGCAGTTTGATGAGGGTCGGGTGATGTGGTCGAATTTGCAGAGACCTTTGATGAGTCATGCTGCTGCATGCAGGACACATCTCACGGGTGCCCGCAGACCCGTTTGCTGAGGTGGGCGAAGTGGGAGACTGCCAGGGGAGCACACCTAAATAGCTCAGGGGGTTACAGCAGGAGGGGCCTGCCCAGACTGCTGCCTCTGAGCTGCCAGAGAAAAAGTTAAGTATTCCTTTGTTAAAAACAAAGGAATGCATATTGTGAAAGCAGACTCTGGGAAGCTCTGGAGACACACAAACTGTGCCCCTTGCCCTTTGTGTTGACAGAGACTTTAAAGTGGGGGTAATTTATAAGTGATGGCTCATTTAACAAGCCATTGTTTTTACACAGTATGTGCTTAACATTTCAGCCATAAAAACTGAACATGGGGAATTTTTATTCACCAGACCAGCAGAAGTATCAGTCAGCTGACCAAACCCATGCATTCTTCAAAGAGAATTAAAATACCACACAGAAAAAGCTTTAAACTATGTTCTTGATTTTTGTGTCTTTTTATTTGACACACCAAAACTTTTTTTTTGTAAATTAATTCTAATTCTAGTGGCTGCTTTGGGACTTGGACTAAATGTATCCGCTCGGCATCAAAGCTCTTTTCATTTTATTAACAAGCCAGCCACTGCCTAGCACGCACACCAGATGGCACCTCAAAGTGACTTGGCACCTTGATTAGAAAAGCAGGGTTCATTGTATGTCACCATGCAGACAGTAGTCCTTGGCAAATCAATGCTGTGACATTTGTGCAGCAAGGATTTGTGCGCTGCACAAGACAGTGCCCTGTCGCATTATGGCATCAATGTGGTGCTCCTGTATGTAACAGCACATATGCATGTTTTTGTCTGATGCGTCCCATGTCCACACAATAGCACACTGGAACTTTTTGTGTATGTGGCTCTGACGGGTATGCCATACGGTGCCCACACCTAAACACATAAAGCAATCAAAAAAGTTGCCTCAAGTTGTACATCCACTAGGCCAAACGCCCCTCCTAAACTGCCACACCATGGTTTTCACTAGCTGCAGGCCAGCACTAATAAGAGATGCTAATGACAGCTCTGTTAGTTAAAGCTGGGGCCTGCTCTTTTTGCAGATATAACCCACGAGGCCTGCGCAATGGTGAGGAGGTAGTGGCTGAGGAAGAGTATACCCTTTACCATGTATTAAAATCCAGTTTTGTTTAAAATGCTTCATCAGCTTATTACTGGTTATGCTAAAGTTTGTAAGAGGCAGAATCATTTCTGTGTATGCTTTCTGTGCATTATTGTGTGTCTCTTGCAGGGGATCCTTTCCTGTTGTAAGGAAGGCATGGTATGACAGTAAGACCCACACAAGTAATCACAGTTCAAGGGTGTTTATTAAACTGTAAAATGGGTGCGATAAACACCTAATCTAAACCAAAATCTAAGATGGGAGCAAGCTGCGACCATCAAATAATAATAATACAGTGCTAGTGGCGTCTAGTAAAAAAAAAAGGGCCTATACTAAAAAACCTATTGCCAATCCTTACCGCTATTTGATACAAAATGGTGTGGGATAATGTTCACCAGAAAAGAAAGAAGTGTTCACAAAATGATAAGTCAGGATCTTATGGCCACGTCTCCCTTCCCCAGGTTTTTAGTACGGGACAAGGCGGTACCACAATGTCAAACGTGTCTCCCTGCCCCGGCTATCAGTGCAGGTGGGTTCCTTGTACCGCTGACATCCGTCACACCATTCACCAGCTTTGATTCTCAGTCTTATGTTTTGGTTGTCGTAGGCTTCACAAGTCTGGTTGAAAAGGGCAAGTGCATCTCCCTCCTTGACGTCCTTTCAGGTCTCGCCGCCTTTCTCCTCCGTTTGAACTTGCGCCCTCCAATAGCTGCCTCCTGGTGCGTTCAGCCTTGCTCAGAGTGTGCTCTCGTGCTCTACCTTTTATCCCTAAGGGGAAGGGAAAGGGCAGTCAGGTGTGTGCAGTTATCAGCAATTGCCAGACTCTGCCTGACCTTTGTGTTGGAACATGTCAGGTAAACGGCTCTGGTGTTAGTCTGTTGTCTTTCACAGTGTGAGAAAGTGTTTGTGTTGGAAAAGCGGGAGGATAGAGTTTCTAAATATCCTACATAATAGAATGGGGAAAAGGTGTCACAAGAAAGGGGGTACTGTGTCTCACATGTCGGTGTCACACTTCCACTCCCCAAAGACCCCCCATCCAGGTGATCCTCCCGCACTGGTCCACCACCAGGAACTGGATCCAATAGCGATGGCTGTTTCCTGGCCACCTGGATGACAGATCCCTGGGGACTAGCGGGTGAGACACCTTCAGGTTTCTCACACTGTCTATAGATATAACTCCCTAACGATGTTTCTGTATTGGGGGTGGGGTATGCTCACACTGAGACCCAGCCCTTCCTTCCTCTAAAATTCTGCAGAAACAAGAAGGAAAAGAGCCATTGGCCCTCATTACGACCCTGGCGGAAATCGTGGCGCCAAATGCACCATGGAGCACGGCGGAAAGCTGCCGATAGCGCCATGGGGGTTGGCGGATTTACCGCCCCATTCCGAGGTTGGCGGGGCGGTAAATCCCCATTCCCCATTTTACCCTTCCCCATTCCCATTTTTGCCCCATAGGGTATAATGGGAGTGGGGAAGGCGTTAATTACGCCACCGTAAAATACGGTGGCGTAATTAACAACAAGGTCCCGTAGCGCCATGGATTTCTCCGCCCGGAAAAACCAGGCGGAAAACGCTCCATGGCGCTACGGGAACTCGTAGTGGGGCGGACGGGTCCGCCGCGAATACCGCTGGCGTAAACCCACTCCGCCAGGGTCGTAATGAGGCCCATTGTATCCCATTTAAGTGGCTGATGTAGCAGCCATTTTATACTTGCATCCAAAAATGCAAGCTGTCCGAATGAGTATGTATTTTTCATGGCTACAAACATTTTAATGTTAGGGTGTGTGTTGTGAACGTGAGGTGAGCACCAAGCCATGTGTCTGGTATGTACTTAGAGATTCACACATACAACCCTTTTATCACACACTTGTCTATCAAATATAGAAATCTCTGATCCCTGTTATATTCCTGAAATGCTCTCATCATTTAATGCAAAGCACACAGGAACACTCATTGGTGCTAATTATTGCCTTTCCTACTTTCAAAATTATTTTGAAAGAGTAAAAAAGGAGTGTACCAGAATGTCCATCTTGGAATGATAACCTTCTATCAGAAAGTAATTCCTATGGTTAGGCTATCATTCCCCCTTGCGAAAAACAAGTGAGGTGGTACACACAGAACGCCTGCAACACAGGGCCAGTGGTCAGTGGGCCCTCAAACCCCGGCAGAAGAACGATTTACTTGGTCAGCAACAGCTGTGTTTTCATATTAGAATCTGTTCTGTAAATTACTTGAATTGCAATGTAAAGAAACCAGCTGCATTTGTATAGCAATGATTCATTGATATAGAGAAGGGGGTTTGCCGTGCCTGTCACGGGAGAGTATGGGAGGTGGGGTGGGCGGGGCACATTCTAGTGTTCCGTCCGGGGCAAAAAGTGCCAGGGTAGGCCTTCCAAAAGGGCATTGCCACCCTCCAGGTGGGAGAGGACCAAGGCTTGGACAGTGGATTTGAAGATTTTCCGCATGAGGTCAGGTGTACCTGAAATTACAGCTGGGCAGCACCAATAAATTCATCTTACCCATTAGCAAC